>NC_086453.1:175057100-175763434 GCF_028390025.1 Pseudophryne corroboree | reverse complement strand
GGCTGGTATTCTATTGAATGCCATGTTCTGCGGTATGTTCGTGGTGTGAGCTGGTATGACACTCACCGTGTTTAAACAATAAATTCTTTCCTCGAAATGTCCGTCTCCCTGGGCACAGTTTTCTAACTGAGGTCTGGAGGAGGGGCATAGAGGGAGGAGCCAGTTCACACTCATTCAAAGTCTTATAGTGTGCCCATGTCTCCTGCGGATCCCATCTATACCCCATGGTCCTTACGGAGTCTCCAGCATCCTCTACGGACTAAGAGAAAAGGATTTACCAGTAGGTATTAAAATCCTATTATCCTCCTCTGGAGTGGTTGACCAACATAGATCACACTAACAGCAAGGCGTCTAATAGTTTGCAAGGTCACAAAAGAACTCAAGGTAACCTCTAAGCAATTGAAGTCTTTCTCACAATGCTAATGGTTCATGAGTCCACCATCAAGAGGCACTCAACAACAATGGTGAGACACTGGTCTCCAAAAAGAACACTGCTGCCTGTCTGCAGTTTGGTAAAGATCACCATGTTTTGTGGACAGATTAGTCCAAAAATAAAATTTTTACTCACCGTAAAATCTCTTCCTTGATGTCCATCTGGGGGATAACATTAACTTTGGGTTATGTATAGTGAGCTGTGGAGGCGAGCACTAACCAGTTTGAGACTAACCCCCAACCCCACCCCCTATATACAACCTCAGTCTATGACTAACAAAGCCCACAGAAGAATGGAGAAACCAGAAAACCAACCTGTATGAAACCAAACAAGGGAGGGATCCCAGCGACTCTCAGATGGACTTCAAGGAAGAGATTTTACGGTGATTAAAAATCTTATATCCTTTATTATCCACCTAGGGGATGCCGTTACCTCTGGGATCTATCAAAGCAAGCCAATTAAGAGGAAGGGGGGGGGCGCATCAAAACCAGCTGCTCGGAGAATCTTTCGCCCAATGCTGGTGTCCCGTGCAACAAATGTATGGAAGCGGTAAAGCTTTGTTAAAGTATACGGATGACCAAGTAAAGCAAAGCCCGTGAAGCTGTGACCGCACGAATTGAATCGTCACCGTCACATTTGAAGACAAATAGGCCTGCTGAATGGCAGCAGTTACCCAGCTAGTGATGGACCATTTAGAGGCTGGCAAGCCTCGCTTTGGTGCATCAATCAGGACCAACAAAGAATCCATATGTCTCAAAGAAGCAGTACGCTCTAAATAAATACGTACTGCACGTATCGCATCCGACAGTGCTTAATAAGAAACTTTAGTAGTCACTGAAAGGCTGGAAGAACTATGGGGCAGATGTATTAACCTGTAGCAGGCATAAGGAAGTGATAAAGCAGTGTTAAGTGCAAGGTGATAATGCACCAGCCAATCAGCTCCTAACTGTTAATTTACATATGGGAGCTGATTGGCTGGTGTGTTTATCACCTTGCGTTTATCACTGGTTTATCACTTCCTTATGCCTTCTCCAGGTTAATACATCTGCCCCTATATCCTGACTGATGCGGAAAGCTGATACCACTTTAGGAAGAAAGAAAGGTTAAGTGCGTAACACTAGCCTATCATCATGAAAAATGAGTAGCGGGTATTTACAAGAAAGAGCTGCTAACTCAAGAACTCTTTTGGCTGAGGCCAATGGCTCAAAGGGAGCCTTTTGGAGTGCCTCCAAAACTAAATTCAAGTCCCAAGGAGGAATGGGTAGAACATAAGGAGGCTGTAGATGAAGAACCCCCTGCAAGGAGGTTTGAACTTCAGGAATGGAGGCCAATTTTCTTTGAAAAAGGATAGAAAGGCCCAAAATTTGTCCCTTTAAAGGAAGATAATCTGAGCCCCTTAACCAAACCATCCTGGAGAAAAAATTAAAGATGGCACACTCAGAAACATTAAGGTTTCAACTTGTGCCGTTCACACCAAGAAATATATATCTTACATACCAGATGATAAATTTGGGAAGTGACAGGTTTACGAGCCTGTATCATGGTTTTCACAACAGACTGTGAAAACCCCACGGCTCTCAAGATCCTGGATTCAAGAAGAATGCTGCCAAAGTCAAACGAGGCAAAATCGGGGTGACGGCAAGGACCCTGAAGCAAAAGATTTGGATGCATAGACAGACGACACAGAACGTCTGCCAACATAGTTCCGAAGGATTGAGTACCATTAGCAGCCATTACGGAGCCACCAGAATGATTGGCCGTGCCACTGATGGAATCCACTGAAGTACCCTTGGTAACGTTAACAGATGGAGAAAGATGTACCCCAAATGGAACACCCAAGGTTCTGTCATGGCATCCACCAGGGATGCCTGGGTATCATGGGACCGATATCCGAACTTTGTAAGTTCCCTGTTGAGACGGGAAGCCATTAGATCTATGTATGGAGACCCACATTTGGACACTCTTTCCGCAAACACTTCCTGGTGTAATTCCCATTCTCCTGGATGCACTCTGCAGTGACTTAAGAAGTCCGCCTCCCAGCTGTCCACCCGTGGAATGTAGACTGCTGCTATTGCCAGTACCCAATTTTCTGCTGAACGAAGTATGTGAGAAACCTCCCTCATTGCTCGACAGCTGCGTGTGCCAACCTGCTTGTTTATATATGCAACTGCCGTGGCATTATCTGATTGGATTCGCACTGGCAGGCTCTTTAAATAGGATTAAGCCTGAACAGATGCAAACCGAATCGCCCTAAATTCCAGTATTTTGATGGAAAGAGAAGACACTTGGATGGACCAAAGACCGTGTAGGTGTATGTAATCACATCAGCAAGACAACGACCTACAATCTGCAAGTCATTCAAGAAAAGAATTGTAAAAATAAGAATTTACTCACCGGTAATTCTATTTCTCGTAGTCCGTAGTGGATGCTGGGAACTCCGTAAGGACCATGGGGAATAGCGGCTCCGCAGGAGACTGGGCACAAAAGTAAAGCTTTAGGACTACCTGGTGTGCACTGGCTCCTCCCCCTATGACCCTCCTCCAAGCCTCAGTTAGGATACTGTGCCCGGACGATCGTACACAATAAGGAAGGATTTTGAATCCCGGGTAAGACTCATACCAGCCACACCAATCACACCGTATAACCTGTGATCTGAACCCAGTTAACAGCATGATAACAGAGGAGCCTTTGGAAAGATGGCTCACAACAATAATAACCCGATTTTTGTAACAATAACTATGTACAAGTATTGCAGACAATCCGCACTTGGGATGGGCGCCCAGCATCCACTACGGACTACGAGAAATAGAATTATCGGTAAGTAAATTCTTATTTTCTCTGACGTCCTAGTGGATGCTGGGAACTCCGTAAGTACCATGGGGATTATACCAAAGCTCCCAAACGGGCGGGAGAGTGCAGATGACTCTGCAGCACCGAATGAGAGAACTCCAGGTCCTCCTCAGCCAGGGTATCAAATTTGTAGAATTTAGCAAAAGAGTTTGCCCCTGACCAAGTAGCTGCTCGGCAAAGTTGTAACGCCGAGACCCCTCGGGCAGCCGCCCAAGATGAGCCCACCTTCCTTGTGGAATGGGCTTTTACAGATTTTGGCTGTGGCAGGCCTGCCACAGAATGTGCAAGCTGAATTGTACTACAAATCCAACGAGCAATAGTCTGCTTAGAAGCAGGAGCACCCAGCTTGTTGGGTGCATACAGGATAAACAGCGAGTCACATTTCCTGACTCCAGCCGTCCTGGAGACATATATTTTCAAGGCCCTGACTACGTCCAACAACTTGGAGTCCTCCAAGTCACTAGTAGCCGCAGGTACCACAATAGGTTGGTTCAGATGAAACACTGAAACCACCTTAGGGAGAAAATGAGGACGAGTCCTCAATTCCGCCCTGTCTGAAAGGAAGATCAGATAAGGGCTTTTACAGGATAAAGCCCGCCAATTCTGACACGCGCCTGGCCGAGGCCAGGGCCAACAACACGACCACTTTCCATGTGAGATATTTTAACTCCACAGATTCAAGTGGTTCAAACCAATGTGACTTTAGGAACCCCAAAACTACATTGAGATCCCAAGGTGCCACTGGAGGCACAAAAGGAGGCTGTATATGCAGTACCCCTTTTACAAACGTCTGAACTTCAGGAACTGAAGCTAGTTCTTTCTGGAAGAAAATTGACAGGGCCGAAATTTGAACCTTAATGGACCCCAATTTTAGGCCCATAGACACTCCTGTTTACAGGAAATGCAGGAATCGACCTAGTTGAAATTCCTCCATCGGGGCCTTACTGGCCTCGCACCACGCAACATATTTTCGCCAAATGCGGTGATAATGCTTTGCGGTTACATCCTTCCTGGCTTGATCAGGGTAGGGATGACTTCATCCGGAATGCCTTTTTCCTTCAGGATCCGGCGTTCAACCGCCCTGCCGTCAAACGCAGCCGCGGTAAGTCTTGGAATAGACAGGGTCCTTGCTGGAGCAGGTCCCTTTTTAGAGGTAGAGGCCACGGGTCCTCCGTGAGCATCTCTTGAAGTTCCGGGTACCAAGTCCTTCTTGGCCAATCCGGAGCCACGAGTATAGTTCTTACTCCCCTCCGTCTTATAATTCTCAGTACTTTTGGTATGAGAGGAAGAGGAGGGAACACATACACTGACTGGTACACCCACGGTGTTACCAGAGCATCCACAGCTATTGCCTGAGGGTCCCTTGACCTGGCGCAATACCTGTCCAATTTTTTGTTTAGGCGGGACGCCATCATGTCCACCTTTGGTTTTTCCCAATGGTTTACAAACATGTGGAAGACTTCTGGGTGAAGTCCCCACTCTCCCGGGTGGAGGTCGTGCCTGCTGAGGAAGTCTGCTTCCCAGTTGTCCACTCCCGGAATGAACACTGCTGACAATGCTATCACATGATTTTCCGCCCAGCAAAAAATCCTTGCAGCTTCTGCCATCGCCCTCCTGCTTCTTGTGCCGCCCTGTCTGTTTACATGGGCGACTGCCGTGATGTTGTCCGACTGGATCAGCACCGGCTGACCTTGAAGCAGAGGTCTTGCTTGGCTTAGGGCATTGTAAATGGCCCTTAGCTCCAAAATATTTATGTGAAGTGATGTCTCCAGGCTTGACCACAAGCCCTGGAAATTTCTTCCCTGTGTGACTGCTCCCCAGCCTCGCAGGCTGGCATCTGTGGTCACCAGGACCCAGTCCTGAATGCCGAATCTGCGGCCCTCTAGAAGATGAGCACTCTGCAACCACCACAGGAGAGACACCCTTGTCTTTGGTGACAGGGTTATCCGCTGATGCATCTGAAGATGCGATCTGGACCATTTGTCCAGCAGGTCCCACTGGAAAATTCTTGCGTGGAATCTGCCGAATGGAATTGCTTCGTAGGAAGCCACCATTTTTCCCAGGACCCTTGTGCACTGATGCACTGACACTTGGCCTGGTTTTAGGAGTTTTCTTACTAGTTCGGATAACTCCCTGGCTTTCTCCTCCGGGAGAAACACCTTTTTCTGGACTGTGTCCAGGATCATCCCTAGGAATAGAAGGCGTGTCGTCGGGATCAGCTGCGATTTTGGAATATTGAGAATCCAACAGTGCTGCCGCAGCACTATCCGAGATAGTGCTACCCCGACTTCCAACTGTTCCCTGGATCTTGCCCTTATCAGGAGATCGTCCAAGTAAGGGATAACTAAAACTCCCTTCTTTCGAAGGAGTATCATCATTTCGGCCATTACCTTGGTAAAGACCCGGGATGCCGTGGACAATCCAAACGGCAGCGTCTGAAACTGATAGTGACAGTTCTGTACCACAAACCTGAGGTACCCTTGGTGAGAAGGGTAAATTGGGACATGTAGGTAAGCATCTTTGATGTCCAGAGAGACCATATAGTCCCCTTCTTCCAGGTTTGCAATCACTGCTCTGAGTGACTCCATCTTGAATTTGAACCTTTGTATGTAAGTGTTCAAGGATTTTAGATTTAAAATTGGTCTCACCGAGCCGTCCGGCTTCGGTACCACAATAGTGTGGAATAGTACCCCTTTCCCTGTTGCAGGAGGGGTACCTTGATTATCACCTGCTGGGAATACAGCTTGTGAATGGCTTGCATTACTGCCTCCCTGTCTGAGGGAGACGTCGGTAAAGCAGACTTTAGGAAACGGCGAGGGGGAGACGTCTCAAATTTCTTGAGACGGGCCCCCCACCGTGCCTGAGTCCGCTTGTAAAGCCCCAGCGTCATGCTGAGGACTTTGCGGAGGCGGGAGAGGGCTTTTGTTCCTGGAAACTGGCTGTTTGCTGCAGCCTTTTTCCTCTCCCTCTGCCACGGGGCAGAAATGAGGCGCCTTTTGCCCGCTTGCCCTTATGGGGCCGAAAGGACTGTGCCTGATAATACGGCGTCTTCTTAGGTTGAGAAGCTACCTGGGGTAAAAATGTGGATTTTCCAGCAGTTGCCGTGGCTACCAGGTCTGATAGACCTACCCCAAATAACTCCTCCCCCTTATAAGGCAATACTTCCATGTGCCTTTTAGAATCCGCATCACCTGACCACTGCCGCGTCCATAAACCTCTTCTTGCAGAAATGGACAGCGCGCTAACTCTTGATGTCTATAGTCAGTAATATACTGTCCCTATCTAGGGTATCAATATTTTCAGTCAGGGAATCCGACCACGCCACGCCCGCACTGCACATCCAGGCTGAGGCGATTGCTGGTCGCAGTATAACACCCGTGTGAGTGTATATACATTTTAGGATATTCTCCTGCTTTCTATCGGCAGGTTCCTTTAGGGCGGCCGTATCAGGAGAGGGTAGTGCTACCTGTTTAGACAAGCGTGTGAGCGCTTTATCCACCCTAGGGGGTGTTTCCCAACGTGCCCTATCCTCTGGCGGGAAAGGGTATGATGCCAATAACCTTTTAGGAATTATCCGTTTTTTATCGGGGGAAACCCACGCCTCATCACACACTTCATTTAATTCCTCGGATACAGGAAAAACTACAGGCAGTTTTTTCTCACCAAACATAATACCCTTCTTAGTGGTACTTGTATTATCAGAGATATGCAATACATTTTTCATTGCTTCAATCATGTAACGTGTGGCCCTACTGGAAGTCACGTTTATCTCCTCATCATCGACACTGGAGTCAGTATCCGTGTCTGTGTCTGCCATTTGAGGTAACGGGCGTTTTAAAGCCCCTGATGGCGTTTGAGACCCCTGGACAGGCACAAGCTGAGTAGCCGGCTGTCTCATGTCGTCAACTGTCTTTCGTAAAGAACTGACACTGTCACGCAATTCCTTCCATAAGCTCAGCCACTCAGGTGTCGATTCCCTAGGGGGTGACAACTCTATAATAGGCAATTGCTCCGCCTCCATCTCATTTTCCTCCTCAAACATGTCGACACAATCGTACCGACACACCGCACACACACAGGGAATGCTCTGATAGAGGACAGGACCCCACTAGCCCTTTGGGGAGACAGAGGGAGAGTATGCCAGCACACACCAGAGCGCTATATATAGACAGGAATACCACTATAAAACGTGCTTTTCCCTTTATAGCTGCTGTTATTATTAGAACTGCGCCAAATTAGTGCCCCCCTCTCTTTTTTACCCTTTTCTGTAGTGCAGGACTGCAGGGGAGAGTCAGGGAGACGTCCTTCCAGCGGAGCTGTGATGGAAAATGGCGCCCGTGTGCTGAGGAGATAGGCTCCGCCCCCTTCTCGGCGGCCTTTTCTCCCGCTTTTTGGTGAGTTCTGGCAGGGGTTAAAATACATCCATATAGCCCTGGGGGTTATATGTGGTGTATTTTCGCCAGCTAAGGTGTTTACATTGCTGCTCAGGGCGCCCCCCCCTAGCGCCCTGCACCCTCAGTGACCGAAGTTTGAAGTGTGCCTGAGTAACAATGGCGCACAGCTGCAGTGCTGTGCGCTACCTTGTTGAAGACTGATGTCTTCTGCCGCCGATTTTTCCGGACCTCTTCTTGCTTCTGGCTCTGTAAGGGGGCCGGCGGCGCGGCTCTGGGACCGGACTCCGAGGCTGGGCCTGTGTTCGGTCCCTCTGGAGCTAATGGTGTCCAGTAGCCTAAGAAGCCAAGCAGGCAGGTTCGCTTCTTCTCCCCTTAGTCCCTCGATGCAGTGAGCCTGTTGCCAGCAGGTCTCACTGAAAATAAAAAACCTAAAACTAAACTTTCACTAAGAAGCTCAGGAGAGCCCCTAGTGTGCACCCTTCTCGGCCGGGCACAAAAATCTAACTGAGGCTTGGAGGAGGGTCATAGGGGGAGGAGCCAGTGCACACCAGGTAGTCCTAAAGCTTTACTTTTGTGCCCAGTCTCCTGCGGAGCCGCTATTCCCCATGGTCCTTACGGAGTTCCCAGCATCCACTAGGACGTCAGAGAAAATAGGATTTTAATTACCTACCGGTAAAACCTTTTCTCGTAGTCCGTAGAGGATGCTGGGGTCCACATTAGTACCATGGGGTATAGATGGGTCCATTAGGAGCAATGGGCAGCTTAAGAGATCAATAGTGTGGGCTGGCTCCTCCCTCTATGCCCCTCCTACCAGACTAGAAACGGTGCCCGAGGAGACGGACATACTTCGAGAGAAGGAAATACACAGATAGTGGCAAGATTCACACCAGCTCACACGTACATCAAAAGGAAAGCCAAGCTAACCAACTTGGAACGATTCAGCAACGGCTGAACTAACAAACTGAACCAAGTAACAATGCAGGAATATGAAGCACTGGGCTGGCGCCCAGCATCCTCTACGAACTACGAGAAAAGGATTTACCGGTAGGTAATTAAAATCCTATTTTCTCATACGTCCTAGAGGATGCTTGGGTCCACATTAGTACCATGGGGATGTACCAAAGCTCCCAGTACGGGAGGGAGAGTGCTAAGGTTCCTGCAGAATAGATTGACAAAACTTTAGGTCCTCAGAGGACAAAGTATCGAACTTTTAGAATTTACCAAATGTGTGTTCGACCCTGACCAAGTAGCTGCTCGGCAAAGCTGAAGAGCCGTGACACCCCGGGCAGCCGCCCAGGAAGAACCCACTTTACGAGTAGAGTGGGCCTTAACAGATGTTGGACACGGCAAGCCTGCCGTAGAATAAGCATGCTGGATAGTGAACCTGATCCAGCGAGAAATTGTCTGCACCCAACCTTGTTGGGATCATAAAGGACAAACAGAGCGTCCGACTTCCTGTGACGAGAAGTTCTCTTCACATAGATTTTCAAAGCCCTCACAACATCCAAGGACTTTGAGGTAATTGAGGAGTCAGTAGACACTGGCACCACAATAAGTTGATTAATATGAAAGGCTAACACAACCTTTGGAAGAAACTGCTGACGCGTTCTGAGCTCAGCTCTGTTCTCATGGAAAATGAAATAGGGGCTCTTACAAGACAACACCCCCAATTCCAACACGCGTCGAGCAAACGCCAATGTCAACAGAGTGACCGCTTTCCAAGCAAGAAATTTGACGTCCTGTAAAGGCTCGAACCAATCAGATTGCAGGAACTGCAGCAACGCATTAAGATCCCAAGCTGCCGTAGGAAGCACAAAGGGTGTTTGAATATGCAGAACCCCTTTCAAGAATGTCTGAACCTCAGAATGAGCCGCCAATTGTTTCTAGAAGAAAATGGACAAGGCCAAAATCTGGACCTTTATGGAGCCCAAGCGTAGGCCTACATCCACACCTGCTTGCAGAAAGAGGAGAAACCGTCCAAGTTGAAACTCCACCGCAGGAAACTTCTTGGATTCACTCCAAGACACATTTTTTCCAAATTCGATGGTAATGCTTTGATGTTACTCCCTTCCTAGCCTGTATTAGGGTAGGAATTACCTTTTTCGGAATGTCTTTCCGAGCAAAGATCTGGTGTTCAATTGGCGTTCAACCCCCACGCCATCAAACGTAGCCGCGGTAAGTCTTGATAGGCAAACGGCCCCTGTTGGAGAAGGTCCTCGCGAAGAGAGAGGAAGAGGCCTCGGATCCTCCAGCAGTAATTCCAGAAGATCCGCGTACCAAGCCAGTCTTGGCCAGTCCAGAGCAATGAGGATCACCTGAACTCTTGTTCTTTTTATGAGCTTGAGAACCTTTGGGATGAGCGGAAGTGGAGGGAACACATACACTGACCGGAACGTCCAAGGAGTGACTGGTGCATCCACTGCCACTGTGCGTGGGTCTCTCAACCTGGAACAGTACCTCCAAAGCTTCTTGTTGAGGCGAGAGGCCATCATGTCTATCAGAGGTACCCCCCATCGGCTTGTCACCTCTGCGAACACCTCCGGATAGAGGCCCCATTCTCCTGGATGGAGATCGTGTCTGCTGAGGAAGTCCTCCGCTTCCCAGTTGTCCACTCCCAGAATGAAGATTGCTGACAGCGCCACCGCGTGCTTTTCTGCCAGAGGAGGATTCTTGTTACCTCTGACATCGCAGCTCTGCTCTTCGTTCCGCCCAGTCTGTTTATGTAGGACACCGCTGTGACGTTGTCCGACTGAACCTGAATGGCTTGATGTTGCAGAAGATGTGCTGCTTATAGAAGGCCATTGTAAATGGCCCTCAGTTCCAGAACGTTTAATGGAAGGAGAGATTCCTGACTGGACCACCTTCCTTGGAAGTTTTCCCCATGGGTGACTGCTCCCCAACCTCTGAGGCTTGCATCCGTGGTTAGGAGGATCCTATTCAGAATCCCGAACTTGCGGCCTTCGAGTAGGTGAGACGTTTGTAGCCACCAGAGGAGCGAAATTCTGGCTTTCGGCGACAGGCATATCCGCTGGTGCATGTGAAGGTGTGATCCCGACCATTTGTCCAGGAGATCCAGTTGGAAGAACCTCGCATGGAACCTTCCGTACTGAAGAGCCTCGTAGGAGGCAACCATCTTCCCCAGAAGACGAATGCACTGATGAACTGATACCCTGGCCGGTTTCAGGAGTTCCCAGACTATTGATTGGCTCACCAACGCTTTCTCTACCGGCAGAAACACCCTCCGTACTTCCATATCAAGTATCATTCCCAGGAAGGACAGTCTCCTTGTCGGCTCCAAATGTGACTTTGGAAGATTCAGGATCAACTAATGATCCTGGAATAGACAAGTTGAGAGAGCAATACTCTGCAACAACTTCTCCTTGGAAGACGCTTTTATCAGCAGATTGTCCAAATATAGAATTACGTTCACACCCTGTTTTCGGAGGAGTAGCATCATCTCCGCCATGACCTTGGTGAATACCTTCGGTGCTATGGAGAGGCCAAATGGCAGTGCTTGGAACGGATAGTGACAGTCCAGCAGCGCAAATCTGAGATAAGCCTGGTGAGGCGGCCAGATCGGAATGTGAAGGTATGCATCCTTGATATCAAGGGATACCAGGAATTCCCCCTCCTCCAGACCTGAGAGAACCACCCTCAGAGACTCCATCTTGAATCTGAATTCCCCCAAGAAGGGGTTCAATGATTTTAGGTTTAATATCGGCCTTACCGAACCGTCCGGTTTCGGTACAACAAACAGGTTTGAGTAATAACCCTTGTGTTGTAGGTGGAGTGGAACAGGAACAATGATATTTTTTGAACCAATTTTTTAATTGCTGCCTGTAGGATAGCGCTGTCTGTCACCGAAACTGGTAAGCCTGATTTGAAGAATCTGTAACGTGGGAGTTATTTATTTATTTATTAACAGTTTCTTATATAGCGCAGCAAATTCCGTTGCGCTTTACAATTTGAAATAACAATAACAAACTGGGTGATAACAGTCATAGAGGTAGGAAGGCCCTGCTCGCAAGCTTACAATCTATAGGGAAATAGGCATATGTACACAAGGAAAGGTGCTATCTATTGCATAGAATGAGAAGACATGTGAGGATATGTGTGGACTGTACAGAGTGGATGTAATTTGATAGGAAGGTTTATGAAAGTTATGTGGGCGGTTCAGGAATTTGATACGCTTGCCTAAAGAGGTGAGTTTTGAGGGAACGCTTGAAGGTTTGGAGACTAGAGGAGAGTCTTATTGTGCGTGGTAGGGCATTCCACAGGGTGGGTGCAGCCCGATGAAAGTCCTGCAGTCGTGAGTGGGAGCGAGTAATGAGTGTGGATGAGAGACGCAGGTCTTGTGAAGAGCGCAGAGGTCGGGTTGGGAGATATTTTGTGATAAGCGAAGTGATGTACATTGGTGTAGTTTGGTTAATGGCCTTGTGTGTGAGTAAAAGTATTTTATATTGAATGCGGTAGAGTACAGGTAACCAATGGAGGGACTGACAGAGTGGATCTGCAGACGATGAACGTCTAGCGAGGAAGATAAGCCTCGCCGCTGCATTCAGAATGGATTGTAGTGGTGAGAGTCTTGTTTTGGGAAGACCAGTTAGGAGACTATTGCAATAATCAATGCGGGAGATAATGAGAGTGTCGATTAGAGTTTTAGCAGTGTCTTGAGAAAGCTGCAGGCACTGCAGCGAAACGCGTCAGGTGTTTATGCTTCAGGATCACCATCTACAATTGAGAGCTGCACGCACGATATCCGGATCTTTAGTGGACTTTGACGAATCACGTACAGAGAAAAAGGTGAATAACCTGTCAACTGGTAACACAACCTTGCCACTCAGCACTGAGGACTCCGCACACTGGTGAGGATATAAGATTGCTATTGGTTCCACCCGGTACAAGGGACGTTATCCAGAGAACCCCCTCCTCCAGCGGTAAATCATGTGGCACTGATGCCATCAGAACTGTGTTAAAAAGTCCAGTTGTCACCTAACTCCAAATACCGTCATTTAGTCCACACTAATTAAGAAAACGGATAGTCTAATTAAGGCAGCCCCACAGTGATCCTGCTCATTGCATTTTATTTTTTATTTTTAATCCTATACTAATTTTATTGATATATTGTATGAGTTATTTTAATAAATTAACCCAATTTTTCACCTTCAGTTCATACAGCTCCACGTGTGTTTATCTCCACTATGATTTATGAATGATTTATAGTTATTTTTACATCCAACTTTATAAGCGCTGCTATTTTGTTTGTTGTTTATTGTGTATAGTGTTTTCAGGACTGACTAGACCTGTTTATTAGCAGCTGCTATAATTAGAACACCAGCCCACCTTGCGCCCGATTTTTAACCTTGGTTAAAAAAAACTTTCATGGTCGTATTTTGGATATGTTTTTTAGATGCATGTAACATGATCTTGAGACAGATTGAATGTGGGGAACAAAGGACAGATCAGAGTCAAGGATGACACCTAGGCAGCGAGCTTGTGGGGTAGGGTAGATAGCAGAGTTTTCAACAGTGATAGAGATATCAGGTTGGTACCTACTATTGGCCGGTGGAAATATAATTAACTCTGTCTTTGAAATATTAAGTTTGAGGTGGCGAGATGTCATCCAGGATGAGATGGCAGAAAGGCATTCAGTGACACGGTCCAGTACAGATAGGGACAAGTCAGGGGAGGATAGGTAGATTTGAGTATCATCTGCGTACAGATGATACTGAAAACCAAAAGAGCTGATTAGTTTACCAAGAGATGAGGTATAGATAGAGAAAAGCAGAGGACCCAAGACTGAGCCTTGCGGTACTCCAACTGAAAGAGGTAGCGAAGAGGAGGTAGATTCAGAGAAGCGAACACTGAAGGAGCGATTGGATAGGTACGATAGGAACCAAGAAAGGGCTGTGTCTTTAAGACCTAGGGATTGTAGTGTCTGTATGAGAAGAGAGTGGTCTACAGTGTCAAATGCAGCAGATAGATCTAGAAGAATAAGTAGTGAGTAGTGGCCTTTAGACTTCGTAGTGACCAAATCATTAACCACTTTAGTCAGTGCCGTCTCTGTGGAATGTTGGGAACGGAAGCCTGACTGAAGTGGGTCCAACAAAGTGTATGAGTTAAGAAAGTGTGTGAGTCGAGTGTAGGCAAGTCTCTCAAGTAGCTTAGAGAGACAAGGGAGCTGAGAGATAGGGCGGTAGTTTGAGAGAGCATTAGGGTCAGAATTTAGTTTTTTTTAAATGGGAGTAATCACTGCATGCTTGAAGAGTGAAGGAAAAATACCAGTAGAGAGAGAGAGAGATTACAGATGTTAGTTAAGGTAGGGATGAGCACCAGAGACAGAGCTTTACTTATTTGTGAGGGTAAAGGATCAAGAGGAGAGGTAGTAGAGAAGCAGGATGAGAAGAGTGATGATACTTCATCTTCATTTGTGGGATCAAATGAAGAAAGAGTGCCAGAGGGTTCAGGTACAGAACGGAGCAGGTCACTGGCTGCCGAAGAGCATACCAAGTTGTTGAAACTCCAGTCTGTATCCCTGGGCCACAGTATCCTTTACCCAGGGGTCTAGGCATGATGACGCCCAAACGTGACTGAAGACTTTTAGTCTTGCTCCTAGTTCCCGACCTCCAGGCAGAGAGGTCCACCGTCATGCTGAAGATTTTGAGGAAGCAGAAACTGGCTTCTGTTCCTGGGAACTTGATGGCGCAGGTTTTCTGGACTTTCCCCGATCTCCTCTAAAGAAGGTGGGAGGGGGTTTGAATTTCTTAAATTTATCGGTCCAGAAGGACTGCAGTGTAGGCGAAGGAAAAGATTTCCTAGCCGGTGGTGTTGCTGAGGGAAGAAAAGTTGACTTATCCGCAGTTGCCATCAAGATCCATGCATCCAAAGGATCCCCAAACAGAGCCTGACCTGTGAAGGGTAGGTTCTCCACACTTCTCTTGGATTCTGCATCCGCAGTCCATTGGCGTAGCCAGAGACCTCTGCGTGCCGAGACCGCAATAGCAGTAGCCCGTGCATTCAGCATGCCAAGGTCCTTCATGGCCTCCACCATGAACCCTGCAGAATCCTGCATGTGACGTAACAACAAATCAATGTCGCTTCTATCCATAGTATCTAAGTCTTCTAGCAATGTGCCTGACCACTTTACTATGGCTTTAGAAATCCACGCACAAGCAATAGTGGGCCGTAAAGTGACGCCATTAGCTGTGTATAGTGATTTGAGTGTATTCTCAAACTTGCATTCAGCTAAATCTTTTAAAGCGGTTGAACCAGGAACAGGTGAAACCACCTTTTTTGACAACCTAGATACAGATGTGTCAACTATAGGTGGGTTTTCCCACTTTTTTTCTATCCTCTTTAGGAAACGGGAAAGCAATGAGAACCCTTTTTGGGGGGTGGTCTTCTGTATGCCGGCGGTCGGCCTCCCGGCGCTCAGTATACCGGCGCCGGGAGCCCGACAGCCGGCATACCGACACTTATTTTCCCTCGTGGGGGTCCACGACCCCCATAGAGGGAGAATAAAATAGTGTGGCGCGCGTAGCGCGCCACCGTGCCCGTAGCGTGGCGAGCGCAGCGAGCCCGCAAGGGGCTCATTTGAGCTTGCCACGCTGTCGGTAAGCCGGCGGTCGGGCTCCCGGCGCCGGGATGCTGGTCGCCGGGAGCCCGACCGCCGGCCAGCCGTCGTGAACCCCTTTTTGGGATATGGAATGTTTTCTCTGGGTTTTCCCAGGATTTTTCAAACAAAGAGTTTAACTCCTTGGAAGCTGGAAAGGTAAGCGAGGATTTCTTACTTTCTGTAAAATAAGATTCCTCCACCTGTTCAGGTACGTTCTCAGAAATGTGTAAAACATTCCTAATGGCTTCAATCATTAGTTGCACCCCTTTTGCAAGGGATGCATCCCCTCCCTGCATGTCCCCATCACCATCCCCTGTATCAGAGTCGGTATCAGTGTCAGCTTGCATTATCTGGGCAAGTGTACGCTTTTGTGGGTATGTAGGTGGGGTTTTTGATGAAGTAGTGGGGGCCAAATATTGTAACCCCTCCACAGATTTCCTCAAAAACTGCGTCTCTTTCTCAGTATGTGACATCCTTGTAGAAAATAAGATTTTAAACCTACCGGTAAATCTTTTTCTCCTAGTCCGTAGAGGATGCTGGGGACTCCGTAAGGACCATGGGGTATAGACGGGCTCCGCAGGAGACATGGGCACTATAAAGACCTTTAGAATGGGTGTGCACTGGCTCCTCCCTCTATGCCCCTCCTCCAGACCTGTTAGAGAAACTGTGCCCAGAGGAGACGGACAGTACGAGGAAAGGATTTTGTTAATCTAAGGGCAAGATTCATACCAGCTCACACCATCCACACCGTATAACATGGAATATTAAGCTCTCACGAGCAGGGCCCTCTTCCCTCATGTGCTTATCCTTTCCTACTTTAATAATCTTCAACTGCACCAAATCCATCAGTCTTCTACCACCTGATACTTATTCCAATGTCATCTGCTGATGTAACTATCTTTATTTATCCTGTACTTGTCCTATACTGTCATCAACTGTAAGTTGCTGTTTTCTTGTTTGATTATTTGTTTATGTACTCTGTAATTGGGCGCTGCGGAACCCTTGTGGCGCCATATAAATAAAGGATAATAATAATAATAATATACGAACCAGTTAACAGCATGAAACAAAACAGCATCAGCCCGAGACTGATCAAAACTGTAACATAACCCTTATGTAAGCAAAAACTAAATACAAGTCTTGCAGAATTTAGTCGCACTGGGACGGGCGCCCAGCATCCTCTACAGACTAGGAGAAAAAGATTTACCGGTAGGTTTAAAATAAGAATTTACTTACCAATAATTCTATTTCTCGTAGTCCGTAGTGGATGCTGGGAACTCCGTAAGGACCATGGGGAATAGCGGCTCCGCAGGAGACTGGGCAAAAAAGTAAAAGCTTTAGGACTACCTGGTGTGCACTGGCTCCTCCCCCTATGACCCTCCTCCAAGCCTCAGTTAGGATACTGTGCCCGGACGAGCATACACAATAAGGAAGGATATTGAATCCCGGGTAAGACTCATACCAGCCACACCAATCACACCGTACAACCTGTGATCTGAACAAGTATTGCAGACAATCCGCACTTGGGATGGGCGCCCAGCATCCACTACGGACTACGAGAAATAGAATTATCGGTAAGTAAATTCTTATTTTCTCTGACGTCCTAGTGGATGCTGGGAACTCCGTAAGGACCATGGGGATTATACCAAAGCTCCCAAACGGGCGGGAGAGTGCGGATGACTCTGCAGCACCGAATGAGAGAACTCCAGGTCCTCCTCAGCCAGGGTATCAAATTTGTAGAATTTAGCAAACGTGTTTGCCCCTGACCAAGTAGCTGCTCGGCAAAGTTGTAAAGCCGAGACCCCTCGGGCAGCCGCCCAAGATGAGCCCACTTTCCTTGTGGAATGGGCTTTTACAGAATGTGCAAGCTGAATTGTACTACAAATCCAACGAGCAATAGTCTGCTTAGAAGCAGGAGCACCCAGCTTGTTGGGTGCATACAGGATAAACAGCGAGTCAGATTTTCTGACTCCAGCCGTCCTGGAAACATATATTTTCAGGGCCCTGACTACGTCCAGCAACTTGGAGTCCTCCAAGTCCCTAGTAGCCGCAGGCACCACAATAGGCTGGTTCAAGTGAAATGCTGAAACCACCTTAGGGAGAAATTGAGGACGAGTCCTCAATTCTGCCCTATCTGTATGAAAAATTAGGTAAGGGCTTTTATAGGATAAAGCCGCCAATTCTGAGACACGCCTGGCTGAAGCCAGGGCTAACAGCATTACCACCTTCCATGTGAGATATTTTAAGTCCACAGTGGAAAGTGGTTCAAACCAATGTGATTTTAGGAATCCCATAACTACATTGAGATCCCAAGGTGCCACTAGAGGCACAAAAGGAGGCTGTATATGCAGTACCCCCTTGACAAACGTCTGTACTTCAGGAACTGAAGCCAGTTCTTTTTGGAAGAAAATCGACAGGGCCGAAATTTGAACCTTAATGGACCCTAATTTTAGGCCCATAGACAGTCCTGTTTGCAGGAAATGCAGGAAACGACCCAGTTGAAATTCCTCTGTAGGGGCCTTCCTGGCCTCGCACGACGCAACATATTTACGCCAAATACGGTGATAATGTTGTACGGTTACATCCTTCCTGGCTTTGATCAGGGTAGGGATGACTTCATCCGGAATGCCTTTTTCCTTCAGGATCCGGCGTTCAACCGCCATGCCGTCAAACGCAGCCGCGGTAAGTCTTGGAACAGACAGGGTCCCTGCTGGAGCAGGTCCTTTCTTAGAGGTAGAGGCCACGGGTCCTCTGTGAGCATCTCTTGAAGTTCCGGGTACCAAGTCCTTCTTGGCCAATCCGGAGCCACGAGTATAGTCCTTACTCCTCACCTTCTTATGATCCTCAGTACCTTGGGTATGAGAGGCAGAGGAGGGAACACATACACTGACTGGTACACCCATGGTGTTACCAGAGCGTCCACAGCTATTGCCTGAGGGTCCCTCGACCTGGCGCAATACCTGTCTAGTTTTTTGTTGAGGCGGGACGCCATCATGTCCACCTTTGGTTTTTCCCAACGGTTCACAATCATGTGGAAGACTTCTGGGTGAAGTCCCCACTCCCCCGGGTGGAGGTCGTGTCTGCTGAGGAAGTCTGCTTCCCAGTTGTCCACTCCCGGAATGAACACTGCTGACAGTGCTATCACATGATTTTCTGCCCAGCGAAGAATCCTTGCAACTTCTGTCATTGCCCTCCTGCTTCTTGTGCCGCCCTGTCTGTTTACGTGGGCGACTGCCGTGATGTTGTCCGACTGGATCAGCACCGGCTGACCTTGAAGCAGAGGTCTTGCTAGGCTCAGAGCATTGTAGATGGCTCTTAGCTCCAGGATATTTATGTGAAGTGATGTCTCCTGGCTTGACCACAAGCCCTGGAAATTTCTTCCCTGTGTGACTGCTCCCCAGCCTCTCAGGCTGGCATCCGTGGTCACCAGGACCCAGTCCTGAATGCCGAATCTGCGGCCCTCTAGAAGATGAGCACTCTGCAACCACCACAGGAGAGACACTCTTGTCCTTGGAGACAAGATTATCCGCTGATGCATCTGAAGATGCGACCCGGACCATTTGTCTAGCAGATCCCACTGGAAGGTTCTTGCGTGGAATCTGCCGAATGGGATTGCTTAGTAAGAAGCCACCATTTTTCCCAGAACCCTTGTGCATTGATGCACTGAGACTTGGCCTGATTTTAGGAGCTTTCTGACTAGGTCGGATAACTCCCTGGCTTTCTCCTCCGGGAGAAACACCTTTTTCTGGACTGTGTCCAGGATCATCCCTAGGAATAGAAGTCGTGTCGTCGGGATCAGCTGCGATTTTGGAATATTAAGAATCCAACCGTGCTGGCGCAGCACTATCTGAGATAGTGCTACCCCGACTTCCAACTGTTCCCTGGATCTTGCCCTTATCAGGAGATCGTCCAAGTAAGGGATAACTAAAACTCCCTTCCTTCGAAGGAGTATCATCATTTCGGCCATTACCTTGGTAAAGACCCGGGGTGCTGTGGACAATCCAAACGGCAGCGTCTGAAACTGATAGTGACAGTTCTGTACCACAAACCTGAGGTACCCTTGGTGAGAAGGGTAAATTGGGACGTGTAGGTAAGCATCTTTGATGTCCAGAGACACCATATAGTCCCCTTCTTCCAGGTTTGCAATCACTGCTCTGAGTGACTCCATCTTGAATTTGAACCTTTGTATGTAAGTGTTCAAGGATTTCAGGTTTAAAATTGGTCTCACCGAGCCGTCCGGCTTCGGTACCACAAATAGTGTGGAATAGTACCCCTTTCCCTGTTGTAGGAGGGGTACCTTGATTATCACCTGCTGGGAATACAGCTTGTGAATGGCTTCCAATACTGCCTCCCTGTCTGAGGGAGACGTCGATAAAGCAGACTTTAGAAAACGGCGAGGGGGAGACGTCTCGAATTCCAATTTGTACCCCTGAGATACCACCTGAAGGATCCAGGAGTCCACTTGCGAGTGGGCCCACTGCGCACTGAACTTCTTGAGATGGGCCCCCACCGTGCCTGAGTCCGCTTGTAAAGCCCCAGCGTCATGCTGAGGACTTTGCGGAGGCGGGAGAGGGCTTTTGTTCCTGGGAACTGGCTGTTTGTTGCAGCCTTTTTCCTCTCCCTCTGCCACGGGGCAGAAATGAGGCGCCTTTTGCCCGCTTGCCCTTATGGGGCCGAAAGGACTGCGCCTGATAATATGGCGTCTTCTTAGGTTGAGAAGCTACCTGGGGTAAAAATGTGGATTTTCCAGCAGTTGCCGTGGCTACCAGGTCTGATAGACCTACCCCAAATAACTCCTCCCCCTTATAAGGCAATGCTTCCATGTGCCTTTTAGAATCCGCATCACCTGACTACTGCCGCGTCCATAAACCTCTTCTTGCAGAAATGGACAGCGCGCTAACTCTTGATGCCAGTCGGCAAATATCCCTCTGTGCATCACGCATATATAGAAATGCATCCTTCAAATGCTCTATAGTCAATAAAATACTGTCCCTATCAAGGGTATCAATATTTTCAGTCAGGGAATCCGACCACGCTAGGCGGCACTGCACATCCAGGCTGAGGCTATTGCTGGTCGCAGTATAACACCCGTGTGAGAGTATATACATTTTAGAATATTCTCCAGCTTTCTATCGGCAGGTTCCTTTAGGGCGGCCGTACCAGGAGAGGGTAGTGATACCTGTTTAGACAAGCGTGTGAGCGCTTTATCCACCCTAGGGGGTGTTTCCCAACGTGCCCTATCCTCTGGCGGGAAAGGGTACGATGCCAATAACCTTTTAGGAATTATCAGTTTTTTATCGGGGGAAACCCACGCCTCATCACACACTTCATTTAATTCCTCGGATACAGGAAAAACTACAGGCAGTTTTTTCTCACCAAACATAATACCCTTCTTAGTGGTACTTGTATTATCAGATATGTGCAATACATTTTTCATTGCTTCAATCATGTAACGTGTGGCCCTAGTGGAAGTCACGTTTGTCTCCTCATCATCGACACTGGAGTCAGTATCCGTGTCTGTGTCTGCCATTTGAGGTAACGGGCGTTTTAAAGCCCCTGATGGCGTTTGAGACCCCTGGACAGGCACAAGCTGATTAGCCGGCTGTCTCATGTCGTCAACTGTCTGTCGTAAGGAGCTGACACTGTCACGCAGTTCCTTCCACAAGCTCATCCACTCAGGTGTCGACTCCCTAGGGGGTGACAACTGTATAATAGGCAATTGCTCCGCTTCCATCTCATTTTCCTCCTCAAACATGTCAACACAATCGTACCGACACACCGCACACACACAGGGAATGCTCTGATAGAGGACAGGACCCCACTAGCCCTTTGGGGAGACAGAGGGAGAGTATGCCAGCACACACCAGAGCGCTATATATATACAGGAATACCACTATCAAGTGTGCTTTTCCTTTATAGCTGCTTGTTAATATAAAACTGCGCCAAATTAGTGCCCCCCCTCTCTTTTTTACCCTTTTCTGTAGTGCAGGACTGCAGGGGAGAGTCAGGGAGACGTCCTTCCAGCGGAGCTGTGATGGAAAATGGCGCCTGTGTGCTGAGGAGATAGGCTCCGCCCCCTTCTTGGCGGCCTTTTCTCCCGCTTTTTTGGTAATTCTGGCAGGGGTTAAAATACACCCATATAGCCCTGGGGGTTATATGTGGTGTATTTATGCCAGCCAAGGTGTTTTACATTGCTGCTCAGGGCGCCTCCCCCTAGCGCCCTGCACCCTCAGTGACCGGAGTGTGAAGTGTGCCTGAGTAACAATGGCGCACAGCTGCAGTGCTGTGCGCTACCTTGTTGAAGACTGATGTCTTCTGACGCCGATTTTTCCGGACCTTTTCTTGCTTCTGGCTCTGTAAGGGGGCCGGCGGCGCGGCTCCGGGACCGAGCTCCGAGGCTGGGCCTGTGTTCGGTCCCTCTGGAGCTAATGGTGTCCAGTAGCCTAAGAAGCCCAATCCACTCTGCACGCAGGTGAGTTCGCTTCTTCTCCCCTTAGTCCCTCGATGCAGTGAGCCTGTTGCCAGCAGGTGTCACTGAAAATAAAAAACCTAAAACTAAACTTTTCACTAAGAAGCTCAGGAGAGCCCCTAGTGTGCACCCTTCTCGGCCGGGCACAAAAATCTAACTGAGGCATGGAGGAGGGTCATAGGGGGAGGAGCCAGTGCACACCAGGTAGTCCTAAAGCTTTTACTTTTGTGCCCAGTCTCCTGCGGAGCCGCTATTCCCCATGGTCCTTACGGAGTTCCCAGCATCCACTAGGACGTCAGAGAAAATCTTATTTTCTCTTACGTCCTAGAGGATGCTGGGGACTCCGTAAGGACCATGGAGATTATACCAAAGCTCCAGACCGGACGGGAGAGTGCGGATGACTCTGCAGCACCGATTGAGCAAACATGAGGTCCTCCTCAGCCAAGGTATCAAACTTGTAGAATTTAGCAAAAGTGTTTGAACCCGACCAAGTCGCTGCTCGGCAAAGCTGTAATGCCGAGACGCCTCGGGCAGCCGCCCAAGAAGAGCCCACCTTCCTAGTGGAATGGGACTTTACCGAATTTGGTAACGGCAATCCAGCCGTAGAATGAGCCTGCTGAATCGTGTTACAGATCCAGCGAGCAATAGTCTGCTTCGAAGCAGGAGCGCCAACCTTGTTGGCTGCATACAGGATAAACAGTGCCTCTGTTTTCCTAACCCGAGCCGTCCTGGTTACATATATTTTTAAGGCCCTGACTACATCAAGGGACTTGGAATCCTCAAAGTCCTTCATAGCCACAGGTACTACAATAGGTTGGTTCACCTTAGGCCAGGCCTGGCCAACCTGTGGCTCTCCAGATGTTGTGAAACTACACATCCCAGCATGCCCTGCCACAGTTTTAGCCTTCCCTAATAGCAAAACTGTAGCAAAGCATGATGGGACTTGTAGTTTTACAACAGCTGGAGAGCCACGGGTTGGCCAGGCCTGCCTTAGGCAAAAATTGAGGACGAGTCCTTAATTCCGCTCTATCCACATGGAAAATCAGATAGGGGCTTTTGCGAGACAAAGCCGCCAATTCAGACACCCGCCTTGCAGATGCCAAGGCCAATAACATGACCACCTTCCAAGTGAGAAATTTCAATTCAACCGTTTGAAGAGGTTCAAACCAGTGAGATTTTAGGAACTGTAACACCACGTTAAGGTCCCATGGTGCCACTGGAGGCACAAAAGGAGGCTGTATGTGCAGCACTCCCTTTACAAAAGTCTGGACTTCTGGGAGAGAAGCCAATTCCTTCTGAAAGAAAATCGATAGGGCCGAAATCTGTACCTTAATGGAGCCTAATTTTAGGCCCATATCCACTCCTGTCTGTAGAAAGTGGAGAAAACGGCCCAGATGGAAAACTTCAGTAGGAGCATTCTTGGCTTCACACCAAGATACATACTTTCTCCAGATACAGTGATGTTTCGCCGTCACCTCCTTCCTAGCCTACATCAGAGTAGGGATGACTTCTTCCGGAATGCCTTTCCCCGCTAGGATTCGGTGTTCAACCGCCATGCCGTCAAACGTAACCGCGGTAAGTCTTGGAACACGCAGGGCCCCTGTTGCAACAGGTCCTCCCTGAGAGGAAGAGGCCACGGATCTTCTGTGAGCATTTCTTGAAGATCGGAATATCAGGTCCTTCGAGGCCAATCTGGAACAATGAGTATTGTCTGCACCCTTTTCCTTCTTATGATTTTTGATAAGATATGATTTCAATATCTTTGAGATGAGTGGAAGAGGAGGGAACACATAGACCGACTGAAACACCCACGGTGTCACCAGGGCGTCTACAGCTACTGCCTGAGGGTCCCTTGACCTGGCACAAAACCTCCGAAGCTTCTTGTTGAGGCGTTACGCCATCATGTCTATTTGAGGAAGTCCCCACTGACTTGTTATCTCTGCAAAAACTTCTTGATGAAGTCCCCACTCTCCTGGATGGAGATCGTGTCTGCTGAGGAAGTCTGCTTCCCAGTTGTCCACTCCCGGAATGAAGACTGCTGTCAAAGCGCTTACGTGAATTTCCGCCCAGCGCAGAATCCTGGTGGCTTCCGCCATTGCCACTCTGCTCCTCGTTCCGCCTTGGCGGTTTACATGAGCCAAAGCTGTGACGTTGTCTGATTGAATCAGAACCGGTAGGCCGCGAAGAAGATTCTCCGCTTGACGTAGGCCGTTGTATATGGCCCTCAATTCCAGTACTTTGATGTGTAGACAAGCCTCCTGGCTTGACCATATCCCCTGAAAATTTCTTCCTTGTGTGACTGCTCCCCATCCTCGGAGGCTCGCGTCCGTGGTTACCAGTACCCAGTCTTGAATGCCGAACCTGCGACCCTCTAGAAGGTGAGCACTCTGCAGCCACCATAGGAGAGTCACCCTGGCCCTGGGGGACAGGCTTATTTTCTGATGAATTTGAAGATGGGACCCGGACCACTTGTCCAGAAGGTCCCACTGAAACGTCCTCACATGAAACTTTCCGAAGGGGATGGCCTCGTAGGTCGCCACCATCTTTCCCAGTACTCGAGTGCATTGATGGACTGACACTTTTTTCAGTTTTAACAGGTCTCTGACCATGTTCTGGAATTCCTGGGCTTTTTCCATTGGGAGAAAAACCCTCTTTAGTTCCGTGTCCAGAATCATGCCTAAGAACGAAAGCCGAGCCGTTGGAGCCAATTGTGACTTTGGTAGATTCAGAATCCAGCCATGTTGCTGCAGCACTCTCAGGGAGAGCGCCACGCTGTTCAGCAACTGATCTCTCGATCTCGCCTTTATTGTCCAAGTACGGGATAATTGTGACTCCCTGGCTGCACAGGAGCACCATCATTTCCGCCATTACCTTGGTGAAAATCCTCGGGGCCGTGGAAAGCCCAAACGGCAACGTCTGAAACTGGTAATGACAGTCCTGTACAGTGAATCTCAGGTACGCCTGATGAGGGGGATATATGGGGACATGAAGGTATGCGTCCTTTATGTCCAGTGACACCATAAATTCCCCCCCCCCCCATCCAGGCTGGAGATAACTGCCCGGAGCGATTCCATCTTGAATTTGAACTTTTTCAAGTACAGGTTTAGGGATTTCAAATTTAGAATGGGTCTGACCGAGCCATCCGGTTTCGGGACAACAAATAGGGTTGAATAGGGGAACCTCGACAACCACTTGTTGGTTACACAGTTTTTGAATTGCAGCTAAAACTATCTCCCTCTCTGGGGGAGAAGCCGGTAGAGCCAATTTGAAAAACCGGCGAGGAGGCATGTCTTCGAAGTCTAGCTTGTAGCCTTGGGATACGATTTCCATTGCCCAAGGATCCACGTCTGACTGAACCCAGACGTGGCTGAAGAGTCGAAGACGTGCCCCCACCGGCGCAGACTCCCTCAGTGGAGCCCCAGCGTCATGCGTTGGATTTAGTAAAAGCCGGGGAGGACTTCTGCTCCTGGGAACTAGCCGTAGCAGGCTGCTTTTTCACTCTCCCTTACCTCTGGCGAGGAAGGAAGAGTCCCGACCTCTTATGGACTTATGCGACCGAAAGGATTGCATCTGATATTGCGGCGTTTTCTTTTGCTGTGGGGAAACATAAGGTAAAAAAGTAGATTTGCCCACGGTAGCTGTGGAAACCAGGTCCGCGAGACCTTCCCCAAATAAATCCTCACCTTTGTAAGGCAAAACCTCCATATGCTTCTTTGAGTCGGCATCACCCGTCCATTGGCGGGTCAACAGGGCTCGCCTAGCAGAAATCGCCATGGCGTTGGCTCTCGAACCTAGCAAACCAACGTCTCTCTGAGCGTCTCTCATATATAAGACTGCGTCATTAATGTGACCTAAGGTCAATAAAATGGTATCCCTATCCAGGGCATCAATGTCAGCTGACAAGGTATCCGTCCAAGCAGCAACAGCGCTACAAACCCAAACCGACGCTATTGCCGGTCTGAGCAAGGCCCCCGTATGTGTATAAATAGATTTTAAGGTAGTTTCCTGTCTGCGATCAGGCGGCCGTGTCTGGAGACGGCAGCGCCACATTTTTGGACAAGCGCGTTAACGCCTTGTCCACCCTGGGTGAGGATTCCCACCGTAACCTGTCCTGCGCAGGGAAAGGATACGCCATAAGAATTCTTTTGGGAATCTGCAGTTTCTTGTCTGGTTTCCCAAGCCTTTTCAAATAACGCGTTCAGCTCATAAGATGGGGAAAGGTTACCTCAGGTTTCTTTTCCTTAAACATGTGTACCCTCTTGTCAGGAACAGAGGGGTCATCAGTGATATGTAAAACATCCTTTATTGCAATAATCATATAATGAATACTTTTGGCCACCCTTGGGTGTAACCTCGCATCATCGTAGTCGACACTGGAATCAGAATCCGTGTCGGTATCGGTGTCTGCTACTTGGGACAGGGGACGTTTCTGAGACCCTGAAGGGCCCTGTGACACAGCCAAAGCCATGGATTGACTCCCTGTTCTATCCCTGGACTCTGCTTTGTCCAACCTCTGATGTAATAAAGACACATTTGCATTTAAAACATTCAGCATATCCATCCAATCATGTGTCGGCGTTGCCGACGGAGACACCACAATCATCTGCTGCACCTCCTCCTTAGATGAGCCTTCCGCTTCAGACATGCCGACACACGCGTACCGACACCCCCACACACTAAGGGATATCTATATGGAGACAGTTCCCCAATAAGGCCCTTTGGAGAGACAGAGAGAGAGCATGCCAGCACACACCCAGCGCCAACTGACACTGGAAACCAAATTCCCAGACAAAACAGCGCTTTTATATAAATATACACTCACTGCGCCTTACAAGTGCCCCCCCCCCCTATTTTTTGCCCTCTGTCACCGTGTTCAGCAGGGGAGAGTCCGGGGAGCCAGCTTCTCTGCAGTGTGCTGTGGAGAAAATGGCGCTGGTTAGTGCTGGAGTATCAAGCTCCGCCCCCTCAGCGGCGGGCTTCGGTCCCGCTCAAATTTCCTATACTAGCGGGGGATTCTATAATATAGTGCCTCCGCAGCCTCTATATATCTTATTAGCCAGTCCCAAGAGGTGTATCATTGCGGCCCAGGGCGCCCCCCCCCTGCGCCCTGCACCCTTCAGTGCCCGCTGTGTGTGTTGTGTGTGGGAGCAATGGCGCGCAGCGTTACCACTGCACGTTACCTCAGATAAGATCTGAAGTCTTCAGCCGCCTTTGTGGTATTCTTTCTTCTTATACTCACCTGGCTTCAATCTTCCGGCTCTGTGAGGACGGAGGCGCGGCTCTGGGACGAACGGCGAGGGTGAGACCTGCGTTCCGACCCTCTGGAGCTAATGGTGTCCAGTAGCCTAAGAAGCAGAGCCTATCATTTAAGTAGGACTGCTTCTCTCTCCTCAGTCCCACGATGCAGGAAGCCTGTTGCCAGCAGTGCTCCCTGAAAATAAAAAACCTAACAAAATTCTTTTTCAGAGAAACTCAGGAGAGCTCCCCTGTAGTGCATCCAGTCTCCTCTGGGCACAGGATCTTACTGAGGTCTGGAGGAGGGGCATAGAGGGAGGAGCCAGTGCACACCCATTCTAAAGTTCTTTATAGTGCCCATGTCTCCTGCGGAGCCCGTCTATACCCCATGGTCCTTACGGAGTCCCCAGCATCCTCTAGGACGTAAGAGAAATCTGGGATATCATTCCCCTTAAAGAATCCACCCATGGGGGTTCGGAATCAGAAGGCTGAGACAAGTATATTGCAGTCCTGAGTACATGGGATAGACTCCTCAGAGGAAGATAAACACTCTGCGGCACAGGACACAGAGTCCTTAGACGTGGTAATGTGGGATATACACAAACACAGGAAAACGTCAGATACAGTTTTCCCCCAGAGTACCTTCAGAGAGTCACAGAGTCTAAGGAGCCAGCACCACAGCGCCCTTTGGAGCAGTTATTATGATAAGCCTGGCGCTGAGAAACCAACCTTAATAGGTTATTACTAACACTTCATGCCCCCCCCTGTCTTTAACACCCTGGTACCGCAGTAACTGGAGTTATGTGTTGGGTCAGCGCTCCCTATCAGAGTTTCTTCTGTGTCTGCAGGAAGGAAAATGACGCTGGTGAGTGCTGGATCTGCTCTGAGGAGAAGCCCCCCCCCCCCCCCCCCCCGCGCAATGGTGCGCGGCTTCCCGCACAAATTTGATTACACTGGTTGGAGGTCTCTATGCTAACAGCGGGATTAGCCAGTTAACGTCTGTGACCAGTTTAGGGTGACTGCGCTGGCCCAGGATGCCTCTCCAAGCGCCTACACGAAGTGTTGCTGAGTGTTGCTGGAGCGCAGCCTGACAGAGCTGCGCTCCCACCCTTGTGCCGCCATACCTACCGGCGACCCGCTAACTGGGACGCCGGCGCTGTACTCACCACTCTTCTTATTTCTGGCTCTGTTAGGGGGTGGCGGCCGTACGGCGGGAGTGAGCCGCCGCCTCGTGGGCTTGCGATCATCACCCTCAGGAGCTCTCCTGTCAGCGGAGATAGAGAACCATTAACTTCTAGAGTTGGTTTCTACTCCCCCCCCCCTAAGTCCCACGAAGCAGGGAGGCTGTTGCCAGCAGCGTTCCTGTACCTAAGATCTAATTAAAATAAAAAAAACTAAGAAAACTCCTAAGAGCTCCCCTAGCTGTGACCGGCTCCTCCGGGCACATTTTCTAAACTGAGTCTGGTAGGAGGGGCAGAGGGAGAAGCCAGCCCACACTATTGATCTCTTAAAGTGCCCATGGCTCCTAATGGACCCGACTATACCACATGGTACTAATGTGGACCCCAGCATCCTCTAGGACGTAAGAGAAAGAAAAATACATTTAAAGTTTTGGAATGGCCAAGTCAAAGTCCTGACCTTAATCCAATTGAAATATTGTGGAAGGACCTGAAGCGAGCAGTTCATGGGATGAAACCCACCAACATAACAGAGTTGAAGCTGTTTTGTACGAAAAAATAAGATTTTACTTACCGATAAATCTATTTCTCGTAGTCCGTAGTGGATGCTGGGGACTCCGTCAGGACCATGGGGATTAGCGGCTCCGCAGGAGACAGGGCACAAAAATAAAGCTTTAGGATCAGGTGGTGTGCACTGGCTCCTCCCCCTATGACCCTCCTCCAAGCCTCAGTTAGGATACTGTGCCCGGACGAGCGTACACAATAAGGAAGGATTTTGAATCCAGGGTAAGACTCATACCAGCCACACCAATCACACCGTACAACTTGTGATCTGAACCCAGTTAACAGTATGACAAACGTAGGAGCCTCTGAACAGACGGCTCACAACAATAACAACCTGATTTTTTTGTAACAATAACTATGTACAAGTATTGCAGACAATCCGCACTTGGGATGGGCGCCCAGCATCCACTACGGACTACGAGAAATAGATTTATCGGTAAGTAAAATCTTATTTTCTCTGACGTCCTAGTGGATGCTGGGGACTCCGTCAGGACCATGGGGATTATACCAAAGCTCCCAAACGGGCGGGAGAGTGCGGATGACTCTGCAGCACCGAATGAGAGAACTCCAGGTCCTCTTTAGCCAGGGTATCAAATTTGTAGAATTTTACAAACGTGTTCTCCCCCGACCACGTAGCTGCTCGGCAGAGTTGTAATGCCGAGACCCCTCGGGCAGCCGCCCAGGATGAGCCCCCACCTTCCTTGTGGAATGGGCCTTGACAGATTTAGGCTGTGGCAGGCCTGCCACAGAATGTGCAAGTTGAATTGTGCTACAAATCCAACGAGCAATCGTCTGCTTAGAAGCAGGAGCACCCAGCTTGTTGGGTGCATACAGTATAAACAGCGAGTCAGATTTTCTGACTCCAGCCGTCCTTGAAATATATATTTTCAATGCCCTGACAACGTCCAACAACTTGGAATCCTCCAAATCGCTAGTAGCCGCAGGCACCACAATAGGCTGGTTCAGGTGAAACGCTGACACCACCTTAGGCAGAAACTGAGGACGCTTCCGCAGTTCTGCCCTGTCCGAATGGAAAATCAGATATGGGCTTTTATACGATAAAGCCGCCAATTCTGACACTCTCCTGGCTGAAGCCAGGGCCAGTAGCATGGTTACTTTCCATGTAAGATATTTCAAATCCACCGATTTGAGTGGCTCAAACCAATGGGATTTGAGAAAATCCAAAACTACATTAAGGTCCCACGGAGCCACTGGGGGCACAACCGGGGCTGTATATGTAGTACTCCTTTTACAAAAGTCTGGACTTCAGGAACTGAAGCCAATTTTTTCTGGAAGAAAATCGACAGGGCCGAAATTTGAACCTTAATGGACCCCAATTTGAGGCCCATAGACAATCCTGTTTTCAGGAAATGTAGGAATCGACCCAATTGAAATTCCTCCGTGGGGGCCTTCCTGGCCTCACACCACGCAACATATTTTCTCCAAATGCGGTGATAATGTTGTGCAGTCACCTCCTTCCTGGCTTTTACCAGTGTAGGAATGACCTCTTCCGGAATGCCTTTTTCCCTTAGAATTCGGCGTTCAACCGCCATGCCGTCAAACGCAGCCGCGGTAAGTCTTGGAATAGACACGGTCCCTGCTGAAGCAGGTCCCGTCTTAGAGGTAGAAGCCACGGATCTTCCGTGAGCATCTCCTGAAGTTCCGGGTACCAAGTTCTTCTTGGCCAATCCGGAGCCACGAGTATCGTTCTTACTCCCCTTTGCCGTATAATTCTCAGTACTTTTGGTATGAGAGGCAGAGGAGGAAACACATACACTGACTGGAACACCCACGGTGTTACCAGAGCGTCCACAGCTATTGCCTGAGGGTCTCTTGACCTGGCGCAATACCTGTCCAGTTTTTTGTTGAGGCGAGACGCCATCATATCCACCTTTGGTTTTTCCCAACGGTTCACAATCATGTGGAAGACTTCTGGATGAAGTCCCCACTCTCCCGGGTGTAGATCGTGTCTGCTGAGGAAGTCTGCTTCCCAGTTGTCCACTCCCGGAATGAACACTGCTGACAGTGCTATCACATGATCTTCCGCCCAGCGAAGAATCCTTGCAGCTTCTGCCATTGCTCTCCTGCTTCTTGTGCCGCCCTGTCTGTTTACGTGGGCGACTGCCGTGATGTTGTCCGACTGGATCAACACCGGCTGACCCTGAAGCAGGGGTTTTGCCAGGCTTAGAGCATTGTAAATCGCTCTTAGCTCCAGTATATTTATGTGAAGAGACATCTCCAGGCTTGACCATACTCCCTGGAAGTTTCTTCCCTGTGTGACCGCTCCCCAGCCTCTCAGACTGGCATCCGTGGTCACCAGGACCCAGTCCTGTATGCCGAATCTGCGGCCCTCTAACAGATGAGCACTCTGCAACCACCACAGAAGAGACACCCTTGTCCGTGGCGATAAGGTTATCCGCTGATGCATCTGCAGATGCGATCCGGACCATTTGTCCAGCAGATCCCACTGAAAAGTTCTTGCGTGAAATCTGCCGAATGGAATCGCTTCGTAAGAAGCCACCATTTTTCCCAGGACCCTTGTGCAATGATGCACTGACACTTTTCCTGGTTTTAGGAGGTTCCTGACTAGCTCGGATAGCTCCCTGGCTTTCTTCTCCGGGAGAAACACCTTTTTCTGGACTGTGTCCAGAATCATCCCTAGGAACAGCAGACGTGTCGTCGGAAACAGCTGCGGTTTTGGAATATTTAGAATCCACCCGTGCTGTCGTAGAACTACTTGAGATAGTGCTACTCCGACCTCCAACTGTTCTCTGGACCTTGCCCTTATCAGGAGATCGTCCATTTTCTTTGAAGAAGAATCATCATTTCGGCCATTACCTTGGTAAGGACCCGGGGTGCCGTGGACAATCCAACCGGCAGCGTCTGAAACTGATAGTGACAGTTCTGTACCACGAACCTGAGGTACCCTTGGTGAGAAGGGCAAATTGGGACATGGAGGTAAGCATCTGTCCCGGGACACCATATAGTCCCCTTTTTCCTGGTTCGCTATCACTGCTCTGAGTGACTCCATCTTGATTTGAACCTTTTTATGTAAGTGTTCAAATATTTCAGATTTAGAATAGGTCTCACCGAGCCGTCTGGCTTCAGTACCACAATATAGTGTGGAATAATACCCCTTTCCTTGTTGTAGGAGGGGTACTTTGATTATCACCTGCTGGGAATACAGCTTGTGAATTGTTTCCACTACTGCCTCCCTGTCGGAGGGAGACGTTGGTAAAGCAGACTTCAGGAACCTGCGAGGGGGAGACGTCTCGAACTTCCAATCTGTACCCCTGGGATACTACTTGTAGGATCCAGGGGTCCACTTGCGAGTGAGCCCACTGCGTGCTGAAACTCTTGAGACGACCCCCCACCGCACCTGAGTCCGCTTGTACGGCCCCAGCGTCATGCTGAGGACTTGGCAGAAGCGGTGAAGGCTTCTGTTCCTGGGAATGGGCTGCCTGCTGCAGTCTTCTTCCCTTTCCTCTATCCCATGGCAGATATGACTGGCCTTTTGACCGCTTGCCCTTATGGGGACGAAAGGAATGAGGCTGAAAAGACGTTGTCTTTTTCTCCTTTATACGGCAATACTTCCATGTGCCGTTTGGAATCTGCATCACCTGACCACTGTCGTGTCCATAAACAACTTCTGGCAGATATGGACATCGCACTTACTCTTGATGCCAGAGTGCAAATATCCCTCTGTGCATCTCGCATATATAGAAGTGCATCCTTTAAATGCTCTATAGTCAGTAAAATACTGTCCCTGTCAAGGGTATCAATATTTTCAGTCAGGGAATCCGACCAAGCCACCCCAGCGCTGCACATCCAGGCTGAGGCGATCGCTGGTCGCAGTATAACACCAGTATGTGTGTATATCCTTTTTAGGATATTTTCCAGCCTCCTATCAGCTGGCTCCTTGAGGGCGGCCCTATCTGGAGACGGTACCGCCACTTGTTTTGATAAGCGTGTGAGCGCCTTATCCACCCTAAGGGGTGTTTCCCAACGCGCCCTAACTTCTGGCGGGAAAGGGTATACCGCCAATAATTTTCTATCGGGGGAAACCCACGCATCATCACACACTTAATTTAATTTATCTGATTCAGGAAAAACTACAGGTAGTTTTTTCACACTCCACAAAATACCCTTTTTTGTGGTACTTGTAGTATCAGAAATATGTAACACCTCCTTCATTGCCCTTAACAAGTAACGTGTGGCCCTAAAAGAAAAATACGTTTGTTTCTTCACCGTCGACACTGGAGTCAGTGTCCGTGTCTGTGTCGACCGACTGAGGTAAAAAGACGTTTTAACGCCCCTGACGGTGTTTGAGACGCCTGGACAGGTACTAATTGGTTTGCCGGCCGTCTCATGTCGTCAACCGACCTTGCAGCGTGTTGACATTATCACGTAATTCCTTAAATAAGCCATCCATTCCGGTGTCGACTCCCTAGAGAGTGACATCACCATTACAGGCAATTGCTCCGCCTCCTCACCAACATCGTCCTCATACATGTCGACACACACGTACCGACACACAGCACACACACAGGGAATGCTCTGATAGAGGACAGGACCCCACTAGCCCTTTGGAGAGACAGAGGGAGAGTTTGCCAGCACACACCAAAACGCTATAATTATACAGGGACAACCTTTATATAAGTGTTTTTCCCTTATAGCATCTTAATATATATAATCATATCGCCAAATAAGTGCCCCCCCTCTCTGTTTTAACCCTGTTTCTGTAGTGCAGTGCAGGGGAGAGCCTGGGAGCCTTCCCACCAGCATTTCTGTGAGGGAAAATGGCGCTGTGTGCTGAGGAGAATAGGCCCCGCCCCCTTTTCGGCGGGCTTCTTCTCCCGTTTTTCTGAGACCTGGCAGGGGTTAAATACATCCATATAGCCCCAGGGGCTATATGTGATGTATCTTTTAGCCAGTATAGGTATTTCATTGCTGCCCAGGGCGCCCCCCACAGCGCCCTGCACCCTCAGTGACCGCTGGTGTGAAGAGTGTGACAACAATGGCGCACAGCTGCAGTGCTGTGCGCTACCTCATGAAGACTGAAAAGTCTTCTGCCGCCGGTTTCAGGACCTCTTCACTTTTCGGCATTTGCAAGGGGGTCGGCGGCGCGGCTCCGGGACCGGACTCCATGGCTGGGCCTGTGTTCGATCCCTCTGGAGCTAATGGTGTCCAGTAGCCTAAGAAGCCAATCCATCCTGCACGCAGGTGAGTTCACTTCTTCTCCCCTAAGTCCCTCGTTGCAGTGAGCCTGTTGCCAGCAGGACTCACTGTAAAATAAAAAACCTAAAAACTTTTTCTAAGCAGCTCTTTAGGAGAGCCACCTAGATTGCACCCTGCTCGGACGGGCACAAAAACCTAACTGAGGCTTGGAGGAGGGTCATAGGGGGAGGAGCCAGTGCACACCACCTGATCCTAAAGCTTTATTTTTGTGCCCTGTCTCCTGCGGAGCCGCTAATCCCCATGGTCCTGACGGAGTCCCCAGCATCCACTAGGACGTCAAAGAAAATGGGGTAAAATTCCTCCAAGCCGATGTTCAGGACTAATCAACAATTACCATAAACGTTTACATGCAAATATTGCTGCACAAGGGGATCATACCAGATACTGAAAGAAAAGATTCACATATTCCTTTTGTCTCATTTGTTTAATTTGGTTCTCTTTATCTACTTTTAGTGTGAAAATCTGAGGTAGTTTTAAGCCAAATTTAAGCAGAAATATAGAAAATTCTGTGATAGCGGCAGGTGTCGGAACATTGCCCTGCATATTGATGTGCTATCTTTTAGATAGCTGAGCAAGCACCGCCGCTGTAATACATAGGGGAGAAGCAGTATCAGTGCACATAACGTGCGCTGATACGACTTCTCCCCCATATGGACTTTTAATACATTTACCCCCAGGTGACAAATGTATTTACACCGTTGGCCCCATCTTATACTGCTTAAGAATGTTCATAAATGAAACAATATGTGCAATGCAATTAAGCCACATGTGATAATGTAGTATGTCCGATGTTGTATTTATGTCATACATACCTATGGAAAGTGCTGCCTTTGTACCCAATAGGAACCCCATCTTTCCTGCAAGCCAACACAAAATGCTACAAATTAGTCATAATACTTTGGAGTATCAGGTTTGTTAGCAAACCAAAATAAGCGCACTAATGGGAAAAACCATGTGCACTGCAGGTGGAGCAGATGTCACATGTGCAGAGAGTTAGATTTGGGTGGGTTATATTGTTTCTGTGCAGGGTAAATACTGGCTGCTATATTTCTACACTGCAATTTAGATTTCAGTTTGAACGCCCCTCACCCAAATCTAAGGGCAGTATTCAATTCTTTTCACCCCCTTCCACACCCGTTCTGTTTCTGCTGACGGGTGTGGTATCATCACTTAGCAAATTTGTGGTAGCAAGGAGCCCAACACTTTACCCAGCTAAACCTGATTACTATGGGCGCGATAACCGTGATAATGGGGATCACTTTAGAAAGAGGATTGGGCATGATAGATCATTTGAATAGCACCTTAAATCTCTGCAGTGCAACATGGCTTTGCCCATTTGTGTGCTTTTTTTGGTTTGCTAATAAGGCACTATTTACTGTACTATGTACCAAATAAATAAAGCATCATGCAAAAAACATTACAAAAACAACATACAAGTAAACATGCCACATAAACATGAGAAAGTTTTAAATAAATGTAAATATCTCAAACATATTGCCAACACATAAATAACCTATACACAACATTTACATTATTGTGGACAATATGAAGCTTATTTTTCCATGCCACATATACTCTATGTAGGCACTATGGGGTAAATGTATGAAGCTGTGATAAGAGTGGAGAAGTGAGACAGTGGAGACGTTGCCCATGGCAACCAATTAGCATTGACGTAACACTTATAATTTGCATACTATAAAATTATACAGAGCAGCTGATTGGTTGCCATGGACAACGTCTCCATTTTTGTCACTGCTTCATACATTTACCTGAATATGTGGGACAGCATAGAGACCAACTGATCTATGTGCGGCGATATTTCCCTTGTTATTTTTTGACATATAGAAAATTCACAAGCAAAACTGTCAGCTCTGACCGTACACACTAATTAGTTGATGTGTGAGGTTTTTACTGATGACAAAGTGACCAGATTTATTTTGTATGGCCCTTGGTTTGTATAAACTACAGTAGTTCAGTGATTGAAAAGCTTGATATTTGTTATTACCTTGTAGCCTTTTTCTGAAATGTATAACAAACCCAGATGATGGAGAATACGTTATCAGTACAGTCAGATTATGTTTGCATATACAGTCATAATCGACAGAAATTATATATAAACACACAGACGTAGAACCCAGTCTAAAGATTTTTAATACTTCTGTGTGTATATATTAATTCAGGCGCAAAGTGCTTTTCTAATATATTATACTAGTCAGAAGGCATAAAGAATATAAAACTACAAGCAGCTCCCACTTGGTAATCTGAAGTATTACCAAAAATTAAGCACAACTAATACATATAAAGGAAGAGAGCGCATAAAGTTTTATATGGTTTTATTACAATTTAAAAAATCCTAAAAATTCTTTATAATGTTAATACATGCATATATTACTAAAATGCTAATTAAACCACTCAATCTGTAATCATTATACTGCTAATACATGTATTAGCAGTATAATGATTACAGATTGAGTGGTTTAATTAGCATTTTAGTAATATATGCATGTATTAACATTATAAAGAATTTTTAGGATTTTTTAAATTGTAATAAAACCATATAAAACTTTATGCGCTCTCTTCCTTTATAATCGACAGAAGACTGACCACATTACCATCTGTCTTGACATCTTAAAAATCATGATCAGATGCTAATGGGATTCTTGGGTTCATGCATTCTACTATTTGCTGCCAGGCCTAACATTATGTAACCGGTAGTCAAAACTGCCATATAATGTATGTGAGAACCAAGAAGCTTCTCTTATTAAAAACTGTTTTTTTGTTTTAATTTATCTCCTGTCCTGTAATAACAATACTTTTGATGTTAATGTCGGACATTACTTTCACTGTCCAGAATGTTTCTGTCTGTGGATCTACAGTCCATTTCATATTTGCAATAGACTCTATTTGCAGTTATCACTCAGTAAAAGCTTAAGGGGAATGGATACCAAATAGTCACAGCTGATAACAAAGAGTTGCATAAAAAAAATAAAAGTACTTAGCAGGACAGCATGCAGAACCACTATAGCTTCAAAAACAGGATTTTGGCATTCACCGTTAAATCCATTTCTCAGATTCCACAGGAGACACTGGAGCTATGACAGTGGGGAATAGACGGATGGTTGAGTGGAGCTGGCACTTTAAATTTATAAATGTGACTGGCTTCTGCTCCATCAGCCCCAGTTATGGAAACTGAGCCTGAGTGGAGACAGAAGGAGACAACAGCTAGAGAAAAAAAACGGTCCAAAGACCAACGAAAGCAATGCAAACAACCCAAACAGTCACACAATGGAACAGAACAGATGCTAACAGCACAGGGTGGGAGTCCAGTGTCCCCTATGGAATCGGAGAAATGGATTTAATGGTGAGTACCAAAATCCTGTTTTCTCCATCATCCACTAGGGGACACTAGAGCCATGACAGTGGGGACGTCCCAACGCTACCCATACGGGAGGGAGAACACTGAGAAACCTGCAAAACAGAGCAGCCAAAGTTGGAATCCGAAGCTGCAAAGGTATCAAAACAATAAAACCGAACAAAGGTATGGACCGTAGACCAAGTGGCGGTATGACAACGCAGAGGTGCCCGGGGTAGCCGCTCAGGAAGGCACTACAGATCAAGTAGAATGCGCAGAAATGGAAGGCAGCGGAGTCCAGGAAGAAACCAAGTATGGCTGACGGATAGTCAATCGGATCCAACAAGCCAGCGTCTGTTTAGAGGCAGGCCACTCAAGCTTTACAGCATCATAAAGCACAAAAAAGACATTGGATTTATGCAAGGAAGTCGTGCGTTTCACATAAATGCATAGAGTCCGAACAATATCCAATGAACAAGGCGACAGGGAACCCCCTGACAAAACCGGCACCACAATAATAAGATTTTACTCACCGGTAAATCTATTTCTCGTAGTCCGTAGTGGATGCTGGGACTCCGTAAGGACCATGGGGAATAGCGGCTCCGCAGGAGACTGGGCACAACTAAGAAAGCTTTAGGACTAACAGGTGTGCACTGGCTCCTCCCACTATGACCCTCCTCCACACCTCAGTTAGGATACTGTGCCTGGAAGAGCTGACACAATAAGGAAGGATTTTGAATCCCGGGTAAGACTCATACCAGCCACACCAATCACACCGTATAACTCGTGATATTATACCCAGTTAACAGTATGAACATAACAGAGCCTCTCAACAGATGGCTCAACAATAACTATATACAAGCATTGCAGACAGTCCGCACTTGGGACGGGCGCCCAGCATCCACTACGGACTACGAGAAATAGATTTACCGGTGAGTAAAATCTTATTTTCTCTAACGTCCTAAGTGGATGCTGGGACTCCGTAAGGACCATGGGGATTATACCAAAGCTCCCAAACGGGTGGGAGAGTGCGGATGACTCTGCAGCACCGAATGAGAGAACTCAAGGTCCTCCTCAGCCAGGGTATCAAATTTGTAGAATTTTGCAAACGTGTTTGCCCCTGACCAAGTAGCTGCTCAGCAAAATTGTAAAGCCGAGACCCCTCGGGCAGCCGCCCAAGAAGAGCCCACCTTCCTCGTGGAATGGGCTTTTACAGATTTAGGCTGCGGCAGTCCAGCCACAGAATGCGCAAGCTGAATTGAGCTACAAATCCAGCGAGCAATAGTCTGCTTCGAAGCAGGAGCACCCAGTTTGTTGGGTGCATACAGGATAAATAGCGAGTCAGTCTTCCTGACTCCAGCCGTCCTGGAAACATAAATTTTCAAGGCCCTGACTACGTCCAGTAACTTGGAGTCCTCCAAGTCCCTAGTAGCCGCAGGCACAACAATAGGTTGGTTCAAGTGAAAAGCTGATACCACCTTAGGGAGAAACTGGGGACGAGTCCTCAATTCTGCCCTATCCATATGGAAAATCAGATAAGGGCTTTTACATGACAAAGCCGCCAATTCTGATACACGCCTGGCCGAAGCCAAGGCCAACAACATGACCACTTTCCACGTGAGATATTTCAAATCCACGGTCTTAAGTGGCTCAAACCAATGTGACTTTAGGAAATTCAACACCACGTTGAGATCCCAAGGTGCCACTGGAGGCACAAAAGGGGGCTGGATATGCAGCACTCCCTTAACAAACGTTTGAACTTCAGGTAGGGAAGCCAGTTCTCTCTGGAAGAAAATCGACAGAGCCGAAATCTGGACCTTAATGGAACCCAATTTTAGGCCCATAGTCACCCCTGACTGTAGAAAGTGCAGGAAACGACCCAGCTGAAATTCTTCCGTTTGGGCCTTCCTGGCCTCACACCACGCAACATATTTACGCCGTATGCGGTGATAATGGTTTGCGGTTACTTCTTTCCTAGCTTTAATCAGCGTAGGAATGACTTCATCCGGAATGCCCTTTTCCTTCAGGATCCGGTGTTCAACCGCCATGCCGTCAAACGCAGCCGCGGTAAGTCTTGGAACAGACAGGGCCCCTGCTGTAGCAGGTCCTGTCTGAGCGGCAGAGGCCATGGGTCCTCTGAGATCATTTCTTGAAGTTCCGGGTACCAAGCCCTTCTTGGCCAATCCGGAACAATGAGTATGGTTCATACTCCTCTTCTCCTTATTATCCTCAGTACCTTTGGTATGAGAGGAAGAGGAGGGAACACATAACCCGACCAATACACCCACGATGTCACTAGAGCGTCCACAGCTATCGCCTGCGGGTCTCTTAACCTGGCGCAATACTTTTCTAGCTTTTTGTTTAGGCAGGACGCCCTCATGTCCACCTGTGGTCTTTCCCAACGGTTTACAATCATTTGGAAGACTTCTGGATGAAGTCCCCACTCTCCCGGGTGGAGGCCGTGCCTGCTGAGGAAGTCTGCTTCCCAGTTGTCCACTCCCGGAATGAACACTGCTGACAGTGCTAACACGTGATTTTCCGCCCATCGGAGAATCCTTGTGGCTTCTGCCATCGCCCTCCTGCTTCTCGTGCCGCCCTGTCGGTTTACATGGGCGACCGCCGTGATGTTGTCTGACTGGATCAGTACCGGCTGGTTTTGAAGCAGGGGTTTTGCCTGACTTAGGGCATTGTAAATGGCCCTTAGTTCCAGAACATTTATGTGTAGGGAAGTCTCCTGACTTGACCATAGTCCTTGGAAGTTTCTTCCCTGTGTGACTGCCCCTCAGCCTCGAAGGCTGGCATCCGTGGTCACCAGGACCCAGTCCTGTATGCCGAATCTGCGGTCCTCTCTGAGATGAGCACTCTGCAGCCACCACAGCAGAGACACCCTGGTCCTTGGAGACAGGGTTATCAGACGATGCATTTGAAGATGCGATCCGGACCATTGGTCCAACAGGTCCCACTGAAAAGTTCTGGCATGGAACCTGCCGAATGGAATTGCTTCGTAGGAAGCTACCATCTTTCCCAGGACTCGCGTGCAGTGACGCACCGACACCTGTTTTGGTTTCAGGAGGCCTCTGACCAGAGATGACAGCTCCTTGGCTTTTTCCTCTGGGAGAAACACTTTTTTCTGGACTGTGTCCAGAATCATCCCCAGGAACAGTAGACGTGTCGCAGGAACCAGCTGTGACTTTGGAATGTTTAGAATCCAGCCGTGCTGTTGTAGCACTTCCCGAGATAGTGCTACCCCGACCAACAACTGCTCTCTGGACCTCGCCTTTATCAGGAGATCGTCCAAGTATGGGATAATTAAAACTCCCTTTTTTCGAAGGAGTATCATCATTTCGGCCATTACCTTGGTAAATACCCTCTGTGCCGTGGACAGGCCGAACGGCAGCGTCTGGAATTGGTAATGACAATCCTGTACCACAAATCTGAGGTACTCCTGGTGAGGATGGTAAATAGGGACATGCAGGTAAGCATCCTTGATGTCCAATGATACCATGTAATCCCCCTCTTCCAGGCTTGCAATAACCACCCTGAGCGATTCCATCTTGAACTTGAATTTTTTTATATATGTGTTCAAGGATTTCAAATTTAAAATGGGTCTCACCGAACCGTCCGGTCTCGGTACCACAAACATTGTGGAATAGTAACCCCGTCCTTGTTGAAGTAGGGGCACCATGGCTATCACCTGCTGGGAATACAGCTTGTGAATTGCCTCTATCACAGCCTCCCTGCCCGAGGGAGTTGTTGGCAAGGCAGATTTGAGGAAACGGCGGAGGGGAAATGTCTCGAATTCCAGCCTGTACCACTGAGATACCACTTGAAGGATCCAGGGATCTACTTGTGAGCGAGCCCACTGATTGCTGAAGTTTTTGAGACGGGCCCCCACCGTACCTGGCTCCGCCTGTTGAGCCCCAGCGTCATGCGGCGGACTTAGAAGAAGAAGCGAGGGAGGACTTTTGTTCCTGGGAACTGGCTGTATGCTGCAGCTTTTTTCCCCTACCTCTGCCTCTGGGCAGAAAGGACGCGCCTCTACCCCACCTGCTCTTTTGGGGACGAAAGGACTGTACCTGATAATACGGTACTTTCTTTGGTTGTGAAGGGACATGTGGTAAAAATGCTGACTTCCCAGCCGTTGCTGTGGACACTAGGTCTGAAAGACCATCCCTGAACAACTCCTCACCCTTATAAGGCAAAACTTTCATGTGCCTTTTAGAATCTGCATCACCTGTCCACTGCCGAGTCCATAACCCTCTCCTGGCAGAAATGGACAGTGCACTTATTTTAGATGCCAGCCGGCAAATATCCCTCTGTGCATCTCTCATGTATAAGACAGCGTCTTTAATATGCTCTACGTTCAGCAATATAGTGTCCCTGTCTAGGGTGTCAATGTTTTCTGACAGGGAATCTGACCATGCAGCAGCAGCACTGCACATCCATGCTGAAGCAATAGCTGGTCTCAGTATAATACCAGTGTGTGTATATATAGCCTTCAGGAGAGCCTCCTGCTTTCTATCAGCAGGCTCCTTCAGGGCAGCCGTATCCGGAGACGGAAGTGCCACCTTTTTTGATAAGCGTGTAAGCGCTTTATCCACCTTAGGGGGTGTTTCCCAACGTGACCTATCCTCTGGCGGGAAAGGGTACGCCATTAGTAACTTTTTAGAAATTACCAATTTTTTTATCTGGGCAAACCCACGCTACTTCACACACTTCATTTAATTCTTCAGAAGGGGGAAAAACTACTGGGAGTTTTTTCTCTCCAAACATAATACCCTTTTTTGTGGTACCTGGGGTCACATCAGAAATGTGTAAAACATTTTTCATTGCCTCAATCATGTAACGAGTGGCCCTACTGGACATAACATTAGTCTCTTCGTCGTCGACACTGGTATCAGTATCCGTGTCGACATCTGTGTCTGCCATCTGAGGTAGCGGGCGTTTTAGAGCCCCTGATGGCCTTTGAGACGTCTGGGCAGGCACGAGCTGAGAAGCCGGCTGTCCCACATTTGGCATGACATCAAATTTTTGATGTAAGGAGTCGACACTTTCACGTAATTCCTTCCACAAGTCCATCCACTCAGGTGTCTGCCCCGCAGGGGGTGACAACACATTTACAGGCATTTGCTCCGCCTCCACATAAGTCTCCTCATCAAACATGTCGACACAGCCGTACCGACACACCGCACACACACAGGGAATGCTCTGACAGGAGACAGGACCCCACAAAGCCCTTTGGGGAGACAGAGAGAGAGTATGCCAGCACACACCAGAGCGCTATATAATACAGGGATTAACTCAATTATATCCCCTTATAGCTGCTATATGTATATTGCGCCTAAATTTAGTGCCCCCCCTCTCTTTTTTACCCTTTCTGTAGTGTAGACTGCAGGGGAGAGCCAGGGAGCTTCCTTCCAGCGGAGCTGTGAGGGAGAAATGGCGCCAGTGTGCTGAGGGAGATAGCTCCACCCCTTTTTCGGCTGACTTTTCTCCCGCTTTTTAATTTATTCTGGCAGGGGTATTTATCACATATATAGCCTCTGGGGCTATATATTGTGATATGTTTGCCAGCCAAGGTGTTTTTATTGCTGCTCAGGGCGCCCCCCCCCCCCACCCCCACCCCCCAGCGCCCTGCACCCTCAGTGACCGGAGTGTGAAGTGTGTATGAGGAGCAATGGCGCACAGCTGCAGTGCTGTGCGCCACCTTGGTGAAGACTGATGTCTTCTGCCGCCGATTTTCCGGACTCTTCTTGCTTCTGGCTCTGTAAGGGGGCCGGCGGCGCGGCTCCGGGACCGAACATCAATGGCCGGTTCCATGCGGTCGATCCCTCTGGAGCTAATGGTGTCCAGTAGCCTAAGAAGCCCAAGCTACCACCAGTTAGGTAGGTTCGCTTCTTCTCCCCTTAGTCCCTCGCTGCAGTGAGTCTGTTGCCAGCAGATCTCACTGTAAAATAAAAAACCTAAAATATACTTTCTCTCTAGGAGCTCAGGAGAGCCCCCAGTGTGCATCCAGCTCGGCCGGGCACAGAAATCTAACTGAGGTCTGGAGGAGGGTCATAGTGGGAGGAGCCAGTGCACACCAGTTAATCCTAAAGCTTTCTTAGTTGTGCCCAGTCTCCTGCGGAGCCGCTATTCCCCATGGTCCTTACGGAGTCCCAGCATTCACTTAGGACGTTAGAGAAAGGTTGGTTAATGTGGAAAGCCGAAACCACCTTCAGCAAAAAAAGGCGATCTAGTGCGAAGCTCAGCCCAGTCATCATGGAAAATTAGATACGGTGAGCAGCAGGACGAAGATACACGCCTAGCCGAAGCCAAGGTCAACAAGAGTACCCTCTTTCGGGACAAAAACTTGAGATCCACTGCATCTCCAAGGGTCAAAGACAGATGTTTGGAGAAAGGACAAAAGAAGGTTAAGGTTCAAAGACTCCACTGGCGGAACAAAGGGAGACCAAATACAGAGGACTCCCTGCAGACTAGTCTGCACTTCCAGAACTTAGGCAAATCTGCGCTGAAAAATGATGAACAAGGCATAGACCTGATCCTTTAATGAGCTCAAGAGAAGTCCCGCATCCAAACCTGCCTGCAGGAACAGCAACAGGTAGGAAAGCTGGAAAGATGTGGTAGGAAAACCGCACGTTTCACACCATGTGACGCAATATTTCCAAATACGGTGATAAAGGGCAGAAATTACTGGCTTCCAGGCTCGGAGCATGGTGGGAATAACAGGCCTCCGAATACTCTTGCGACCTAAGAGCTCTGTATCAACTGCCATGCCGTTAAACATAGCCGCCGTAAGTCAGGGTAAACGAACTGACCCGGATCGTCAGTGAGAAGCAGATGCAGGTACAACGCCATACGAGGCAAGTCCAAGGCTACCATGATGACTGTGGCGTACATGCAAGAACAGATAAGCCAGCTGGATAATGCAAAGTCATAAGAGCGTCCACTGCTGCTGGATTCCGGGTTCAGAAGCAGTAACGGGGAAGTTGAGGATTTCACCTGGAGGTTATGAGGTCGATCTGAAGCATGCCCCAACGGTAAACTAGTTGACAAAACACCTCTGGATGAAGCATTCTCTGGAATGGAGGTCCTGGCGACTGAGAAAGTCTGCTTCCCAATTCTCCACACCAGGGATAAATACCGCGGAGATTGCCACAGCATATATATTTCTGTCCAGTGGAGAATGCGAGTGACTTCTTGCATTGCCAAGCGACTTCGCTTCTGTCCTGCCAGTGGATGCATGCCACAGTGGTGGCATTGCCAACTGTACACGGATGGGCAGTCCGTTAAGCAGTGGAAATTTCATTTAGAAGGCATTAAAAACTGCTCTGACTTCCAGAACATTGATAGACAGGAGCACCTCCTGTCGAGACCAGTGACCCTGGAACTGCTTGCTGAACACCATCGCACCACATCTGCGGAGACTGGAGTCTGTTATCTGGAGAACAGTCCCAAATGTCGAAGCGGAGACCCACCAGCAGACGGGTGAACTGGAGCCACCAATGGATAGAAATGCGGGTTCTGAGTGCCAGACACACCAGCCGATGCATGTGAAGATGTGACCCAGACCACTGAAATAGCAGGTTCAGTTAAAATGTCCGGGAGTGGAACCAGCAGGATTCTAAAGCCTCAAAGCCAACATATTGCCCAAGAGGTGAATGCAAAGGTGTTCTGACACACACTTCGGCTCAAGGAACTGGAGACGTTGTTAAGGCACCAGGTTTGACTTTGGGAAGTTGATAATCCAGCCTTGTTGGAGAACCTGATGAGTTAGGGAGATATCCGCCAACAGCTTTTCCGATGACTGGGCCTTGATGAGATCATCCAGATAAGGGATTATGGTGACCCCCTGAGAGCGAAGATGAGTGATCATCACAGCCATCATCATTGTAAAGATTCTGGGTGCCTATGGGAAGCCAAATGGCAGGGCCAGAAATTGATAGGGAGACTCCGGGATTGCAAAGCGGAGGAACGCCTGGTGTGGTTCCTAAATGAGAATGCTTAAGTGTTCGTCCCTGATGTCCAAGGATACTAAGAATTCCGCAGGATCCAGATCCGCAATCACAGAGTGGAGGGACTCCATCTTGAACTGGTAAAGGCTAAATGAAGATTTAGCGATTTTTACATTTAAAAATTGAATGAACAGACCAGTCCATTTTGGAAACTACAAACAGGTTCGAACAGAACCCCTCCTTGCGTTGGTGTAGCGGACCCTGAACCAGCACCTTGGAATCAAAAAGCCTTGCGATTGCCTTACCTCCTCCACTTTGAGTCAGAAGTGGGCAGACCTGTGTAGAAGAACCGAAGAGGAGACTCTGCCGTCTTGAGGGGTGGTCTTCAGTATGCCGACGCCAGAATCCCGACAGCCGGCATACCGTCACTTTTTCTCCCTTGTGGGGGTCCACGACCCCCCTGGAGGGAGAATAAAATAGCGTAGCGCGCCACCGTGCCCGCAGCGTGGCGAGCCCGCAAGGGGCTCATTTGCGCTCGCCACGCTGTCGGTATGCCGGCGGTCGGGCTCCCGGCACCGGTATGCTGGTCGCCGGGAGCCCGGCCGCCGGCATACCATACTACACCCGTCTTGAGGTGCAGATAATGCTCCTATAGCGAGACCACAAAATTTGGTGAGAACACGAAAGGAAAGAAAGGAAGGGCTCGAGTAAGATTTACGTGGAGCATTGGAAGTGGACGGCAAAAATGTGGATTTACCAGTAGCTTGAGAAATCCACCTGTCTAGCTCGTGACCAAATAAGATGTCACCAGTACATGGCAGAGCTTCCAGAGCATGCTTGAATTCTGCCAGAGAGCCCAGCAAGCATCGAAGCAGATACCCGGGAACCTAAAGAGCCAATATTCCTGGACCCCCAGGTATATAGCCGACTGCCGGATGTGTTCAGCTAAGGTGAAAAGCTACGTCCGCACCGACTAGACTGCAGGCCATTGCCTAATTCCTCTGCCCATGCTTTCATAGTTTTGGTGACCCAAAAGCCAAGTAAAGCAGGCCTGAAAAGGACACCTGCCACTGTATACATGGATTTCAAAGTTGTTTCCAACTTACGGTTGAAAGGTTTCTTTAAAGAAGCTGTACCCAGAACAAGTAGCGTATTCTTCTTGGATCCACAGGCGGAGTCCCATTTGACTCTTATCTGCTGGAAAAGGGTAGGTGGAAAGTAGACATTTGGACACATGGAACTTCTTGTCCAGATGTTTGCAAGCAACAATTAGTCGACCAACTCCGGTGAAACGGGAAAGGTAGCTGTCGATTTTTGTCTTTTATCAAAGTCTGAGCTGAGACATTCGAATCCGAGACTCCTAGTACCTGCCGTACAGTGTGGATTAGAGCCTCTATCCCGAACCCGAATCCTGAGGAAGAAATTAGTTATCAGAGTCCTATAGGAACTCACCCTCCTCAGGTTGAGAAGCATGGTCGTCCTCCGAATTGTCAGATTGCAGAATTGACGGCAATAGTCTCTTCTTCGACAGAGGCTGTACTGTGCAATGGGCGCCTGCAAGGAAGAATCCATAACCTGTACCAGACCCTTTAATGAGTGGGTTAAATCCTGAGCACAGGCCAGCTCAGATGCCTGCAAAGCAGATAGGGAACCAGAACTGGATACCTGAGAATGAGACACCTCTCTATCTTTATGTGAAGCCGCTAATTCCGCAGAGAGGTCTGACATGACGCCAGCTAAAGTAGATATCAAAGATGGTATAGGGTCTTGTACTGGCTGAGTCCCACGATTCAGAGGACTCACACAGCAGGGCACCCTCAGAGTAATCTTGAGTGAATTTTGCATTACACTTCTTACATGCAAATCGCTTCTGAGAAGCTTTGGATGCTGCTTCTTTGCCTGTCATATCAATAGATAGGAGCATAAACGCAGTAATGCCCCACATACAGAAACAGAAGCATAAAAAGGAAGGCAGCAATAAGTGAGGAGGAGAGTCACACCTTTCCCCAACCAAATAATTCCTCTACAACAATCTAGCCACCCCACAGTGCACTAACAGTCCCCTCAGTAGCAGAACTCTGCGTAGGATGAGCTATAAAGGATCAGTACTGGATGGCAGAGAATGCAGTGCTGTGCACTGTGAGAGGACGGAAGCTGTGGCGCTGTGAGCCTGGACAACCTGTTTAAGATGTGCTGCTCAAGAGGTCCATGGAGCAGGAACAGCCTCTGCAGGGGAGCGCTGACTCACCAGAGTCCACCATGCAAAATGTCCGAGCTAGGCTTCGCTACCCCCCACTTGCACCCGGGTAGGCGCCAAGTTTAAATGTATACACACTTCATCCATCTCCCCTGCAAGGGGAGATAGCTGTACGTATCAGATGCCACATGCCTGCCGGTCGTGTGGTAGGCCATGGGGATATGGACACAAGCCACAAACAGCTGTGGCGGATCCCTCCTCAGACTAATATCTTGGTGGCCAAGGATCTGGACACTTGCTTCAGGAAGCAGTGGCGAGTCCCTCCGGCAACTCCCCTGGTGCAGGCAGGCAGGGACATAGGGTGTCTGCCTGGGATGGCGGTCATTAGGTCAACATGAGTTAGGTCAACATATATTGGGTCGACCACGTTCGGGTGACATTTATTAGGTCGACCTGGTCACTAGGTCGACATAGAAAAAGGTCGACATGAGTTTTTCACAATTTTTTTCATTTTTTTTTTTTTTACCTTTTTCATACTTAACGATCCATGTGGACTACAATTGGGAACGGCAACCTGTGCTGAGCGAGGCACCGTGCCCGAAGCATGATGAGCGAAGCGAGCCATGCAAGGGGTCACGGTGCACTAATTGGGGTTCCCTGTCACTTTTCACTGAAACGGACACCAAAAAGCAAACAAAAAAACAACAACTCATGTCGACCTTTATCCATGTCGACATAGCACATGTAAACCTAATGGCCATGTTGACCAAGTGATCATGTCAACCCAATGTATGTCGACCTAACATATGTCGCCCTAACTCATGTCGACCCAATGAACCACACCTGTCTACCTGTCCTCAGGCTAATCTAAATTTAAAAAAAATAAGAATTTACTCACTGGTAATTCTATTTCTCGTAGTCCGTAGTGGATGCTGGGAACTCCGTAAGGACCATGGGGAATAGACTGGCTCCGCAGGAGACTGGGCACTCCAAAAGAAAGATTAGGTACTATCTGGTGTGCACTGGCTCCTCCCTCTATGCCCCTCCTCCAGACCCCAGTCAAGGAAACTGTGCCCGGTAGAGCTGACACAACAAGGAAAGGATTTGGAATCCAGGGTAAGACTCATACCAGCCACACCAATCACACTGTACAACTTGTGATAACCATACCCAGTTAACAGTATGAACAATAACTGAGCCTCAGTAACAGATGGCTCATAACAATAACCCTTTAGTTAAGCAATAACTATATACATGTATTGCAGAGAGTCCGCACTTGGGACGGGCGCCCAGCATCCACTACGGACTACGAGAAATAGAATTACCGGTGAGTAAATTCTTATTTTCTCTGACGTCCTAGTGGATGCTGGAAACTCCGTAAGGACCATGGGGATTATACCAAAGCTCCCAAACGGGCGGGAGAGTGCGGATGACTCTGCAGCACCGAATGAGCAAAGGCAAGGTCCTCCTCAGCCAGGGTATCAAACTTGTAGAACTTAGCAAATGTGTTTGAACCTGACCAAGTAGCAGCTCGGCAAAGCTGTAAAGCTGCGACCCCACGGGCAGCCGCCCAAGAAGAGCCCACCTTCCTTGTGGAATGGGCTTTTACCGATTTAGGATGCGGTAACCCTGCCGCAGAATGAGCTTGCCGAATCGTGTTACAGATCCAGCGCGCAATAGTTTGCTTTGAAGCCGGAGCACCCAGTTTGTTGGGTGCATGCAGGATAAACAGCGAGTCAGTTTTCCTGACTCCAGCCGTCCTGGCTACATAGATTTTCAAAGCCCTGACTACGTCCAGCAACTTGGAAGCCTCCAAGTCCCGAGTAGCCGCAGGTACCACAATAGGTTGGTTCAAATGAAATGCAGATACCACCTTTGGGAGAAATTGGGGACGAGTCCTCAATTCTGCCCTGTCCATATGGAAGATCAGATACGGGCTTTTACATGACAAAGCCGCCAATTCTGACACACGCCTAGCTGAAGCCAAGGCCAACAGCATGACCACCTTCCACGTGAGATACTTTAGTTCCACGGTCTTAAGTGGCTCAAACCAGTGTGATTTTAGGAAATCCAACACAACGTTAAGATCCCAAGGTGCCACTGGAGGCACAAAAGGGGGCTGAATATGCAGCACTCCCTTAACAAATGTCTGAACTTCAGGCAGTGAAGCCAGTTCTATTTGAAAGAAAATAGATAGGGCCGAAATCTGGACCTTTATGGAACCTAATTTTAGGCCCATAGTCACTCCTGACTGTAGGAAGTGCAGGAATCGACCCAGCTGGAATTCCTCTGTAGGGGCCTTCCTGGCCTCACACCAAGCAACATATTTTCGCCATATACGGTGATAATGTTTTGCTGTCACGTCTTTCCTAGCCTTTATCAGCGTAGGAATAACTTCATCCGGAATGCCCTTTTCCGCTAGGATCCGGCGTTCAACCGCCATGCCGTCAAACGCAGCCGCGGTAAGTCTTGGAACAGACAGGGCCCCTGCTGTAACAGGTCCTGTCTCAGAGGCAGAGGCCATGGGTCCTCTGAGATCATTTCTTGTAGTTCTGGGTACCAAGTTCTTCTTGGCCAATCCGGAACGATGAGTATAGTTCTTACTCCTCTCTTTCTTACTATCCTCAGTACCTTGGGTATGAGAAAAAGAGGAGGGAACACATAAACTGACTGGTACACCCATGGTGTCACTAGTGCGTCCACAGCTATCGCCTGAGGGTCCCGTGACCTGGCGCAATATTTTTTTAGCATTTTGTTGAGGCGGGACGCCATCATGTCCACCTGTGGCAATTCCCAACGGTTTACAATCTGTGTGAAGACGTCTTGATGAAGTCCCCACTCTCCCGGGTGGAGGTCGTGCCTGCTGAGGAAGTCTGCTTCCCAGTTGTCCACTCCCGGAATGAACACTGCTAACAGTGCTAGCACCTGATTCTCCGCCCATCGAAGAATCCTTGTGGCTTCTGCCATTGCCATCCTGCTTCTTTTGCCGCCCTGGCGGTTTACATGGGCGACAGCCGTGATGTTGTCTGACTGAATCAGTACAGATTGGTTTTGAAGCAGGGGCTCTGCTTGACTCAGGGCGTTGTAGATGGCCCTTAGTTCCAATATATTTATGTGTAGAGAAGTCTCCAGACTTGAACACTGTCCTTGGAAGTTTCTTCCCTGAGTGACTGCCCCCCATCCTCGGAGGCTTGCATCCGTGGTCACCAGGATTCAGTCCTGTATGCCGAACCTGCGTCCCTCGAGAAGATGAGCACTCTGCAGCCACCACAGCAGAGACACCCTGGCCCTTGGGGACAGGGTGATCAACCTATGCATCTGAAGATGCGATCCGGACCATTTGTCCAACAGATCCCACTGAAAGATCCTTGCATGGAACCTGCCGAAGGGAATTGCTTCGTAAGAAGCCACCATCTTTTCCAGTACTCGCGTGCAGTGATGCACCGACACCTGTTTTGGTTTCAGGAGGTCCCTGACCAGAGATGACAATTCCTGGGCCTTCTCCTCCGGGAGAAACACCTTCTTCTGTTCTGTGTCCAGAATCATTCCCAGGAAAAGCAGACGCATCGTAGGGATCAGCTGCGACTTTGGGATATTCAGAATCCAGCCGTGCTGTTGCAACACTTCCTGAGAGAGTGCTACGCTGACCAACAACTGCTATTTGGACCTCGCCTTTATGAAGAGATCGTCCAAGTACGGGATAATTATAACTCCCTTTCTTCGAAGGAGTATCATCATTTCGGCCATTACCTTGGTAAATATTCTCGGAGCCGTGGAGAGACCAAACGGCAACGTCTGGAACTGGTAATGACAAGTCTGTACCACAAACCTGAGGTACTCCTGGCGAGGTGGGAAAATGGGGACATGCAAGTAAGCATCCTTGATGTCCAGCGACACCATAAAATCCCCCTCTTCCAGGCTTGCAATAACCGCCCTGAGCGATTCCATTTTGAACTTGAACTTCTTTATATAAGTGTTCAAGGATTTTAAATTCAGGATGGGTCTCACCGAACCGTCCGGTTTCGGTACCACAAACATTGTGGAATAGTAACCCCTGCCCTGTTGCAGGAGGGGGACCTTGATTATCACCTGCTGGAGGTACAGCTTGTGAATTGCCGCCAGTACTACCTCCCTTTCCCTGGGAGCAGCTGGCAAGGCTGATTTGAGGTAACGGCGAAGGGGAGTCGCCTCGAACTCCAGCTTGTATCCCTGAGATACAATTTGTACAGCCCATAGATCCACTTGTGAGCAAACCCACTGGGTGCTGAAGTTTCGGAGACGCGCCCCCACCGCACCTGGCTCCGCCTGTGGAGCCCCAACGTCATGCGGTGGACTTAGTGGAAGCAGGGGAGGATTTTTGTTCCTGGGAACTGGCTGCCTGGTGCAGCTTCTTTCCTCTACCCTTGCCTCTGGCAAGAAAGGATGCTCCTCTGACCCGCTTGCCTTTCTGAGGCCAAAAGGACTGCATTTGATAATACGGTGCTTTCTTAGGCTGTGAAGGAACCTGAGGCAAAAAAGTCAACTTCCCAGCAGTTGCTGTGGATACGAGATCCGAGAGACCGTCCCCAAATAGTTCCTCACCCTTATAAGGCAAAACCTCCATGTGTTTTTTAGAATCAGCATCACCTGTCCACTGCCGAGTCCATAATACTCTCCTGGCAGAAATGGACATTGCATTAATCCTAGATGCCAGCAGGCAAATGTCCTTCTGTGCATCCCGCATATATAAGACGACGTCTTTTATATGTTCGATGGTTAGCAAAATAGTATCCCTGTTGAGGGAATCAATGTTGTCTGACAGGGTATCAGTCCATGCTGCTGCAGCACTACACATCCAGGCTGAAGCAATAGCAGGTCTCAGTAGAGTACCTGAGTGTGTATACACAGACTTCAGGATAGCTTCCTGCTTTCTATCCGCAGGAATCCTTTAGGGCGGCCGTATCCTGAGACGGCAGTGCCACCCTTTTAGATAAGAGTGTTAGCGCCTTGTCCACCCTAGGGGATGTTTCCCAACGTAACCTATCCGTTGGCGGGAAAGGGTACGCCATCAGTAACCTCTTAGAAATCACTAGTTTCTTATCAGGGGAACTCCACGCTTCTTCACACAAATCATTTAATTCATCAGATGGGGGAAAAGTCACTGGCTGCTTTTTCTCCCCAAACATAATACCCCTTTTGGTGGTAACCGGGTTAATATCAGAAATGTGCAATACATCTTTCATAGCAGTAATCATGCATCGGATGGCTTTTGTAGACTGTACATTTGTCTCATCCTCATCTACACTGGAGTCAGACTCCGTGTCGACATCTGTGTCTACCATCAGAGCTAGCGGGCGTTTATGAGCCCCTGACGGCTTCTGAGTCGCCTGGGCAGGCGCGGGCTGAGACCCCAGCTGTCCCAAGGCTGCTGCGTCATCAAACCTTTTATGTAAGGAGTTGACACTGTCGGTTAAGACCTTCCACATATCCATCCAATCAGGTGTCGGCCCCGTCGGGGGCGACACCACATGTATCTGCCCCTGCTCCGCCTCCACGTAACCCTCCTCATCAAACACGTCGACACAGCCGTACCGACACACCGCACACACACAGGGGATGTTCAGACTGAGGACAGGACCCCACAAAGTCCTTTGGGGAGACAGAGAGAGAGTGTGCCAGCACACACCACAGCGCTATATAACACAGGGATTTACACTGCTAATAAGTGATTTTCCCAATAGCTGCTTGTTTGTATCGATTTGCGCCTAAATTTATGTGCCCCCCCTCTCTTTTTAACCCGTCTTGTACCTGGATACTGCAGGGGAGAGCCTGGGGAGCATGTTTCCAGCTGAGCTGTGAAGGGAAAATGGCGCTGGTGTGCTGAGGAAGAAGGCCCCGCCCCCTCAGCGGCGGGCTTCTGTCCCACGTTTTGTGTGACTTAATGGCGGGGGTATTCACACATATACCAGTGCTAGACTGTATTATGTGTGCAATTTGTGCCAAAAGGTATTATAATTGCTGCCCAGGGCCCCCCCCCCCCCCCCCCCCCAGCGCCCAGCACCCTACAGTGACCGGAGTGTGTGGTGTGCAGTGGGGGCAACGGCGCCGATTTCATCTGTTCTTCTGGCTCTGTAAGGGGGACGGCGGCGCAGCTCCGGGAACGGACGATCGAGGTCAGGCCCTGTGTTCGAACCCTCTGGAGCTAATGGTGTCCAGTAGCCTAAGAAGCACAAGCTAGCTGCACGCAGGTAGGTTTGCTTCTCTCCCCTCAGTCCCACGTAGCAGTGAGTCTGTTGCCAGCAGATCTCACTGAAAATAAAAAACCTAACAAATACTTTCTTTCTAGCAAGCTCAGGAGAGCCCACTAGGAGCACCCAGCTCTGGCCGGGCACAGATTCTAACTGGGGTCTGGAGGAGGGGCATAGAGGGAGGAGCCAGTGCACACCAGATAGTACCTAATCTTTCTTTTGGAGTGCCCAGTCTCCTGCGGAGCCCGTCTATTCCCCATGGTCCTTACGGAGTTCCCAGCATCCACTAGGACGTCAGAGAAATAGGATTTTAGTACCTACCGGTAAATCCTTTACTCCTAGTCCGTAGAGGATGCTGGGGACTCCAAAAGGACCATGGGGTATAGACGGGATCCGCAGGAGCTTGGGCACACTGAAAAGACTGACTGGGTGTGAACTGGCTCCTTCCTCTATGCCCCTCCTCCAGACCTCAGTTATAGGAACTGTGCCCAAGAGAGACGAACATTTCGAGGAACGGATTTTTGTTTAACCAAGGGCGAGAAAACCTACCAGCCCACACCACAACATACCGTACAACCGGAGTATCAGGAAACCAGAAAACAGTATGAATTAACAACAGCAACAAGCTGAAAACAACTAATACACAACCCGCGTGTAAACAAATTTAACCAGCAATAATACCCTGCAAGTAACAGTCCGCACTGGGAAGGGCGCCCAGCATCCTCTACGGACTAGGAGAAAAGGATTCACCGGTAGGTATTCAAATCCTATTTTCTCTTACGTCCTAGAGGATGCTGGGGACTCCAAAAGGACCATGGGGTCTATACCAAAGCTTCAGAACGGGCGGGAGAGTGCGGACGACTCTGCAGCACCGATTGAGCAAACATGAGGTCCTCACCAGCCAGGGTATCAAACTTGTAAAACTTAGCAAAGGTGTTTCAACCCGACCGAGTAGCAGCTCAGCAAAGCTGAAGTGCCGAGACCCCTCGGGCAGCCGCCCAAGACGAGCCCACTTTTCTGGTAGAATGGGCCTTTACTGACTTCGGCAACGGTAGCCCAGCCGAAGAATGAGCTTGTTGAATCGTACTACAAATCCAGCGTGCAATAGTCTGCTTAGAAGCAGGATTTCCAATTTTGTTGGAAGCATACAGAACAAAGAGAGCCTCAGTTTTCCTGGCAAGAGCCGTTCTGGCGACGTAAATCTTCAAAGCTCTTACAACATCAAGAGACTTTGGAACATCCTCTTACAACATCAAGAGACTTTGGAACATCCATAGCCACAGGTACCACAATCGGTTGGTTAATAGGAAAGGAAGAAACCACCTTCGGCAGAAATTGTTGACGAGTGCTCAATTCTGCTCTATCCGAATGGAAGATCAAATATGGACTCTTGTGAGATAAGGCCGCCAACTCTGACACTCGCCTGGAAGACGCCAGAGCCAAAAGCATGACTACCTTTTAAGTGAGAAACTTTAACTCAACCTCACGCAAACGTTCAAACCAGGGAGACATAAGAAACTGCAAGACCACTTCAAGATCCCACGGCGCCACAGGCGGTACAAATGGAGGATGGATATGCAGCACTACCTTCACAAAAGTCTGAAACTCTGGAAGGACGGCCAATTCCTTCTGAAAGAAAATAGATAAAGCCAAAATCTGCACTTTGATGGAACCCAATTTCAGGCCTGCATCGACGCCTGCCTGCAAAAATTTAGAAACCGACCCAAGTGAAATGCCTCCACAGGAGCAGTTTTGGTCTCGCACCACAAAACATACTTTCTCCAAATACGGTGATAATGTTTCGCCGTAACTTCCTTCCTCGACCTTAAGGAGAGTGAGGATGACCTCCCCAGGAATACCGTTTCGAGCTAAAATTTGGCGCTCAACTTCCATGCCGTCAAACGCAGCCGTGGTAAGTCCGGAAATACGCATGGACCCTGCAATAACAGGTCCTCTCTTAGAGGGAGCGGCAAAGGATCTTCCACCAATAATTCCTGAAGATCCGGATACCAGGCCCTGCACGGCCAATCTGGAACTACGAGAATCGCCTGAACCTTTGCTCGTCGTATGATTCCCAGCACCTTTGGAATAGGAGGAAGTGGAGGGAACACATATACCGACTGAAACACCCACGGAGTCACCAGGGCGTCCACTGCACTGGCTTGAGGGTCCCTTGACCTGGAACAATACCTCGGAAGCTTCTTGTTGAGGCGAGACGCCATCATGTCCATCAGAGGAATTCCCCAACGCTTCGTTACTTCTGCAAATACCTCTTGGTGAAGAGCCCACTCTCCCGGATGGAGATCGTGTCTGCTGAGGAAGTCTGCTTCCCAGTTGTCTACTCCCGGGAGGAAAACTGCTGACAGAGCGCTCACGTGCTGTTCCGCTCAGCGAAGGATTCTTGTGGCCTCCACCATAGCCGCCCTGCTTCTTGTTCTGCCTTGACGGTTTACATGCGCCACCGCTGTTATGTTGTCCAACTGGATCAGAACCGGTCGACCCTGAAGAAGGCTCTTTGCTTGTAGCAGGCCGTTGTAAATGGCTTTTAACTCGAGGACATTTGTGTGGAGACAATATTCCTGGTCTGACCATTTCCCCTGGAAATTTCTTCCTTGGGTGACTGCGCCCCAGCCTCAGAGACTTGCATCTGTTGTCAGTAGGACCCAGTCCTGGATTCCGAATCGGCGCCCTCCTAGAAGGTGAGAACTTTGTAGCCACCACAGGAGAGAAATCCTGGCCCTAGAAGGTAGACTTATTTTCTGGTGCATGTGCAGGTGAGACCCGGACCATGTGCTCAGCAGATCCCACTGAAACACCCGGGCATGAAACCTGCCAAACGGAATGGCTTCGTACGCCGCAACTATTTTCCCCAGAACCCGAGTACACTGATGAATCAACGCACTTGTCGGCCTCAGAAGCTCCCTGACCATTGTCTGTAGTTCCAGAGCTTTGTCTTCCGGAGGAAACACTCTCTGTAACTCCGTATCTAGAATCATGCCCAGAAAGGGCAGCCGAGTGGTCGGAATCAACTGAGACTTTGGTAAATTTAGAACCCAACCGTGTTGTCGCAGAACCGACAGAGACAATTCCACATTTCTTAACAATTTTTCCTTGGACCTCGCCTTTATCAGGAGATCGTCCAAGTACGGGATAATTGTAACCCCTTGTTTGCGAAGGAGAACCATCATTTCCGCCATGACTTTGGTGAAAATCCTCGGGGCCGTGGAAAGCCCAAACGGCAACGTCTGAAATTGGTAATGACAATCCTGTATCGCAAACCTGAGGAAAGCTTGATGCGGAGGATATATCGGGACGTGTAAGTAGGCATCCTTTATATCGACTGACGCCATAAAATCCCCCCCTTCTAGGCTGGAAATCACAGCTCGAAGAGATTCCATCTTGAACTTGAAAACTTTCAAGCAAGGATTGAGGGATTTTAGGTTCAGAATAGGTCTGACCGAACCATCCGGCTTCGGTACAACAAAGAGGCTCGAGTAGAACCCCTCCCCCGTTGGGACGGGGAAACGGGAACCATGACCCTCTGTTGACACAACTTTTGTATTGCTGCCTTCACGACCTCCCTGTCCGGAAGAAACATTGGCAAGGCCGAAATGAAAAAGCGGTGAGGGGGCATCTCCTGAAACTCCAGCCTGTATCCCTGAGACACTATTTCTAGGACCCAAGGATCCAGGCCTGATTGAACCCAGACCTGACTGAAGATCCGCAGACGGCCCCCCACCGGTCCGGACTCCCCCAGGGGAGCCCCAGCGTCATGCGGTGGACTTGGTAGAGGCGGGGGAGGACTTTTGGTCCTGTGCGCCTGATACTGCAGACAACTTTCTTCCCCGTCCTCTACCCTTTGAAGCGAGGAAGGACGAGCCTTTTCCTCGCTTGTATTTATTTGGACGAAAGGACTACATCTGCTGATGGGGTGCCTTTTTCTGCTGTGTGGGAACATAAGGAAGAAAAGATGACTTACCCGCAGTCGCGGTAGACACCAGGTCAGCCAAGCCGTCCCCAAACAAGACACTACCTTTGAAGGGGAGAGCTTCCATAGCTTTCTTGGAGTCAGCATCAGCATTCCATTGATGGATCCACAGCGCCCTCCTGGCCGAGATCGCCATGGCATTGGCTCTTGATCCCAAGAGACCAACATCCCTCGCTGCATCCTTCAGGTAATCTGCAGCGTCCTTGATATAACCAAGAGTCAAAAGAACATTATCTTTATCAAGGGTATCCATATCAGAAGCTAAATTCTCAGCCCATTTAGCAACAGCACTACTCACCCATACCGACGCCACAGCAGGTCTGAGCAATGCACCCGTATTAGCGAAAATGGCCTTTAGAGACGTCTCCAGCTTGCGATCCGTCGGATCCTTGAAAGCTGCCGTGTCAGGGGACAAAAGCGCCACCTTCTTAGAAAAACGGGATAGAGCCTTGACGGCATTCGGAGACGATTCCCATGTGTCCCTGTCATCAGAGGGGAAAGGATACGCCATGAAAATTCTTTTGGGAATCTGCCACCTCTTGTCCGGCGACTCCCAAGCCTTTTCACAAAGAGTATTCATTTCATGAGAGGGGGGAAACTTCACCTCAGGTTTTTTCCCTTTAAACAAACAAATCCTTGTTTCCTGCACCGCAGGTTCGTCAGAGATACGTAAAACATCTTTAATAGCCACAATCATGTACTGAATACTCTTAACTAGCCTTGGGTATAAGGTAGCCTCAGAGAAGTCGACATCGGAATCAGAATCTGTGTCGGTATCCGTATCTACTATCTGGGTAAACGAACACTTTTGCGACCCTGACGGGACCTGCACCTGAGACAAAGCATCCTCCATGGATTTCCTCCACACTTGTGTCTGAGACTCCGATTTATCCAATCTCTTAGACAATGAGGCCACATTTGTATTAAGTGCACTTAACATCGTAAGCAAATCAGGTGTCGGCTGTGCCGACAGAGCCATCTCCAGACCCGTATATGCGCCCCCAGCCACCTCCTCCGGGGAGTAACACTCAGCTTCAGACGTGTCGACACGGAGTACCGACACACCAACACACACACACACTGTCTCAGCTAGGGGACAGACCCACAAGGAAGCCCGGATAGAGAAAACACAGAGAGAGTATGCCAGCTCACACCCCAGCGCCCGTAAATCCCACCAAACGATATATGTGGAGAAGCGCTGCTGTTAATTACAATATATATGCACCAAATATCTGTGCCCCCGAAACCCCCCCCCCCCCCCCCCCCCCGATTTGCTACCCTTTACTTGAATGGAGATTGGAGGTCCCGCGCCAGCGTCTCATGCAGCGGCTGTGGATGAGAGAAAATGGCGCTGGTGAGCTGTGCGGCTAAGCCCCGCCCCTTCCCGGCGCGATTCAGTCCCGCAAAAATTTAAACTTGAAATGCTGGCGGGGGTACTGAAAATGCCTTCTGCCAGCCCTTAAAAGACCCAGTAACATGCTGCCAAGGGCACGCCCCCCCCCCCAGCGCCCTGCACTTGCAAGTGCCGTTGGTGAAGTGTGTGGGAGCATGGAGCGTAGCGCTACCGCTGCGCTGCTACCTCGTTACTGAAGTCTTCTGCCGTCTGATGTCTTCGGATCTTCACATACTCCCCTGGCTTCTTTCTTCTGGCTTCTGTGAGGGGGGTGACGGCGCGGCTTCGGGAACAAGCAGCTAGGCGAACCAAATGATTGAACCCTCTGGAGCTAATGGTATCCAGTAGCCTAAGAAGCAGAGCCCTTAACTAAGTAGAAGTAGGTCTGACATCTCTCCCCTCAGTCCCTCGATGCAGGGAGCCTGTAGCCAGCAAGTCTCCATGAAAATAAAAAACCTAACAAAAGTCTTTTCTAGAGAAACTCAGTAGAGCTCCCCTAGTGAGTGTCCAGTCACTCCTGGGCACAAAGTCTAACTGAGAACTGGAGGAGGGGCATAGAGGGAGGAGCCAGTTCACACCCAGTCAAAGTCTTTTCAGTGTGCCCAAGCTCCTGCGGATCCCGTCTATACCCCATGGTCCTTTTGGAGTCCCCAGCATCCTCTAGGACGTAAGAGAAATGGGAATTTAATACCTACCGGTAATTCCTTTTCTCGTGGTCCGTTGTGGATACTGGGGCTCTGTCCTTTAGTACCATGGGGTATAGATCGGGTCCACTGGAGCCTGGCACTTTAAAAAGCTTTAGTGTGTGTATGTGTGTGCGCGCTCCTCCCCTCTATGCCCCTCCTACCAGACTCAGTCTAGGAAACTGTGCCCGAGGAGATGGACATACCACGAGAGAAGGAATAATACAACAGTGGTGAGGCAATAAGCCAACACACAACCATAACCGAAAGGACGGCGCTAACCAGAACAGAGGATAGCAACACCAACCGAACCAGGATAGCAAGGCTATCTCAACAACAAACTGGGACCGCAACAGCGGGCGAACCAAATACTTACACAGGTAAGCAGGATTGAAGCACTGAGGCACGCGCCCAGTATCCACTACGGACTACAAAAAAAGGAATGAATAGATGTCGGCAAACATATACAGGTTGAGTATCCCATATCCAAATATTCCGAAATACGGAATATTCCGAAATACGGATTTTTTTGAGTGAGAGTGAAATAGTGAAACCTTTGTTTTTGATGGCTCAATGTACACAAACTGTTTAATACACAAAGTTATTAAAAATATTGTATTAAATGACCTTCAGGCTGTTAGTATAAGGTGTATATGAAACATAAATGAATTGTGTGAATGTAGACACACTTTGTTTAATGCACAAAGTTATAAAAAATATTGGCTAAAATTACCTTCAGGCTGTGTGTATAAGGTGTATAGAAACATAAATGCATTTTGTGCTTAGATTTAGGTCCCATCACCATGATATCTCATTATGGTATGCAATTATTCCAAAATACGGAAAAATCCCATATCCAAAATACCTCTGGTCCCAAGCATTTTGGATAAAGGATACTCAACCTGTATAGTGGTAGATGCTCAATTAGCTTAGTGATATTATCCAGGTGCTTGAAAGGGAGGGGTATTTCTAAGCAAGAAACGCCTTTTTTTTCTTGCTTAGATGTCGGCAAAGGCAGAGCCGCTGAAATATAGGCCTGTTGAATAGTCAACCGGAGCCAGCGAGCAATAGTTTGCTTAGAAGCAGGTCAACCAATCTTGGAGGCGTCATAAAGTTCAAACAGCTAGTCAGATTTCCGATGACGGCCGTCCTTTTGACGTAAATCTTTAGAGCCCTGACCACATCCAAGGACTCAGGACTAACGGAAGCATCAAACAACACTGGAACCACAATAGGTTGATTCACATGAAAAGCTGACACTACTTTAGGCAAAAATTGAGGACGGGTCCTAAGTTCCGCCCTGTCTTCATGAAATATCAAATAAGGGCTCTTACAGGAAAAGGCCCCTAATTCAGAGACACGTCTGGCAGACGCCAATGCCAATAACATCACCGTCTTCCAGGTGAGAAATTTTAACTCCACCCTATGTAAGGGTTCAAACCAGTACGATTGAAGAAAGGATAGAACCACATTGAGATCCCACGGAACCATGGGAGGTACAAAGGGCGTGCATATGAAGAACACCCTTAAGGAAAGTTTGTACTTCCAGCAATAAGGCGAGTGGCTTCTGGAAGAAAATAGAACGTTCAGAAATCTGTACTTTGATAGAGCCTAAGGGGGTCATTCCCGACCCGGTCGCAGCACTGTGAATGGGTTGGTTCAGCGCCTGCCCGGCGGCCGCAATGCGCACCGTTGGCCAGTGACGGCTGTGGCCGGGCAATGACCAGAAGAATGAAGAAAGCGATCGCTAGCGCGATCGCAAGAAGATTGACAGCAGGAAGGCGTTCCGGGGCGGCAACTCACTGTTTCCTGGGAGTGGTGAGTCCAACGCAGGCGTGTCCAGGGGTTGGAGGGCGGATATCTGACGTCAATTCCGTGACCTGCATCGCTGGATCGATCGCACAGGCTAACTGTTACCCTGGTCTAGTTCTACACAAAACTTTGTTTGCACAGCAATTCAAAAAAGCCCTCCCCCATAGGCAGCGTCGAGTTGATCGCACGGGCAGCAAACAGTTGCTACGTGCGATCAACTCGGAATGACACCCTAAATGTAGGCCTAGATCCACTCCTGCTTGCAGGAAAAGTAGAAAACAACTGATTCTAAACTCTACGGGAGACACCTTTCTACTTTCCCACCAGGAAACCTACTTCTTCCAGACACGATGATAATGTTTGGACGTCACCATCTTCCTTGCTTGGATCATGGTGGAAATAACCCAGGAGGGAAGACCTTCTCTTGCTAGAATCTCCCTCTCAACTTTCAAGCCATCAAACGTAGATGTTGTAAGTCTAGATAGACGAACGGACCTTGTTGAAGAAGATCCTTTTGGAGCGGTAGAGGCCAGGGATCCTTCAGAGCCATGGTTAGGAGGTCCGAGTACCACGCCCGTCGAGGCCAATCCGAGGCAATTAGAATTGCTAAAACGCTTTCCCTTCGTAGTCTTTTGAGAACTCTTGGGATGAGCAGTAGACGAGGGAACAGATACACAAACTGGCACGCCCAAGGCGTGTCCACTGCTACAGCCTGCGGATCCCTCGTTCTGCAACAGTACTGGCATAGCTTCTTGTTGAGACGAGAAGCCATCAGGTCTATCTGCGGACAGCCCCACCGGTGAATTAAGTGTTGAAACACCTTGGGATGTAGACCCCATTCCCCCGGATGGAGGTCGTGTCTGCTGAGGAAGTCCGCTTCCCAGTTGTCCACTCCTGGAATAAATATGGCCCTTGCGCTGGCCTCTACCCAGAGGAGGACTTTTGGCACTTCTCGCATCGCTGCTCTGCTTCTTGTTCCTCCTTGTCGGTTTATGTACGCCCCCGCCGTGGAGTTCTCTGATTGGACCTGGATCGCCCGATCCCTCAGAAGATGAGAAGCCTGCAGAACAGCATTATAGATTGCCCTGAGTTCCAGGATGTTTATTGGTAGATTCCTGTCTTGGCCATATCCCCTGGAACTGGGCCCCTTGAGTCACAGCCCCCCAACCCCGGAGGCTGGCATCCGTTGACAGTAGAATCCACTAGTGGATATTTAAACTCCTGCCTTCCACCAGGTGTGGAACTTGTAGCCAACATAACAGAGAAATCGGGGCTCTCGGATATAAAGTCACTTCCTGATGCATGTGGAGGTGAGAACCCAACCATCTGTCCAGCAGATCCAGCTGAAATGGTTGGGCATGAAATCTGCCGTATTGGATTGCCTCGCAAGCAGCCACCATCTTGACCAGAATCCTGATGCAAAGATGTATGGATACCTTGCGAGGACTGAGCACCGAGCGAACCATAGCTTGGATAGACAAGGCCTTGTCCATCGGGAGAAACACTTTTTGAGACACTGTATCCAGTATCATTCCCAGGAACTGAAGACGTTGGGTCGGTTCCAGGTGAGATTTCTGAAAATTTAGGATCCACCCATGATCCGTAAGTAGGCGAGTCTTCAGAGCGATGCTGTGCAGCAGACGTTCCCCAGACACAGCCTTTATTAGGAGATCATCCAAGTAAGGGACTATGTTGACACCCATCCTGTGTTGCAGCATCATCTCCGCCATGACTTTGGTGAAGACCCTCAGAGCTGTGGATAAGCCGAAGGGTAAGGCCTGAAACTGGAAATGGTCGTCCAATATGGCGAACCTGGGAATGTGTAGGTAAGCATCCTTGACATCCAGAGACACCAGGAACTCCCCCTCCTCCAGAGCGGACACCACCGCCCACAGTCAAATTCAAGATGGGGCATACCGAACCGTCTGGTTTGGGAACGACAAAAAGACTGGTGTAAAAACCCCTGTTGCGTAACGGAGGAGGTACTGGAACCACCACCCCTGTTTGCAAAAGATTTTGAATAGCATCTTGCAAGGAAACTCTTGCTGCAGGTAAAGCTGGTAAGCCCGACTTGAAAAATCTGTGAGGAGGGAGTGTTTGAAATTCCAGCCGGTATCCTTAGGAAATGAGGTCCCTCACCCAAAGGTCCCGGCAGGACTCTGCCCACAAGTGGGCGAGGTGTTGATGGCGAGCACCTACCTGAAAGTCGCCTTGCTGCTGGCGCCAACCGTCATGCGGAAGACTTAGCGGCAGGGGATCCGGTGGTCTGGTCGAGGGAAACAGCAGTGGCAGGCTTACGGGACTTACCAGGAGATCCTCTGGAAGTGGTGGAGACCCCTCGGCCCCTGCCTCTGAACCTTGCCACACGAAAGGACTGCAAGGAGGATCCTGTGTAAGAAGATCTAGCAGGTGGCGCAGCCGACGACAGATAGGTAGACTTACCGCCGTTCCTTGGGAGATCCATTTATGTAATTTGTCTCCAAACTGGGAATCAGCGTCTGCTGACCACTGACCTAACCCCAGAGCTCTGCGCACCAAAAAAGCCATAGCAGAAGTACAGCCCTTTATCTTAAAAAACTCCTTGATAGCCTCGCTCAAAAAATTTGCAGCATCTTGTATATGTTGCAGCAGAGTAATGACCTCATCCCGGGGCAGAGAGTCTAAACTGTCAATAACAATATATGACCACTTGACTACCGCCCTGAAAATCCACCCACAAACAATTGTGGGGCGTTGTGCTGCACCCGCTGCCGTATAAATTGCCTTGAGTGTGGTCTCAATTTTACGGCCAGCAGGCTCTTTAAGGGATCTAGCCCCTGGTACAGGCAGCACCAATTTCTTAGACAGTCTGGATACAGACGTATCGACTGACAGGGGGAGTTCCCATACCTTTCTGTCCTCAGCTGGGAGGGGAAAAGTATTTGAAAACCTCTGAGAAATAAAAAAAACATTTTTTAATCACGGTTTAACCAAGCCTCCCTGGCCAGGGAGTTTAATTCTTTAGACACAGGAAAAGTTGCTGAGGTCTTTGGTCTAACATTAAAGTACAACTCCTCATCTGGTTCTGCCTCTTCATCCGGTATGTGAAGGACCTCTCTTACAGCAAAAATGAGAGCCTCCACCCCAGGGGACAGAGAGCTGTCCTCATCCATATCATCATCATCCACATGAGACTGATCAGAATCAGACTGGAGTACCTGAGGCAGTGAGCGTTTATGTGAAACCACTAGAGGGGGCTGAGAAGCCTTTCTGGTATCTGCTGCTTTGTCCACACAATCAATAGAGTGTATTAACACCAGTCTCTCTTTTTTAGCGGCAGCTAATTCTGAATTTGCATTCTGAATCATGCTTTTAAAACTATCCAGCCAGTCAGGTGCCTGTGAACTATGTCCCTGTGGAGATAAGGGGGGGTCATTCAGAGTTGATCGCTAGCTGCCGTTGTTCGCAGCGCAGTGATCAGGGTAAAAAAAATTGCATTTCTGCGCATGCGTATGCACCGCAATGCGCACGTGCGACGTACGGGTACAAAGGCTTTTGTGGATTTGCACAGGTTCAAGCGACATTTTCATTCGCACTGGCGGCCGTAAGAAGATTGACAGGAAAGGGGCGTTTCTGGGTGTCAACTGACCGTTTTCAGGGAGTGCTTAGAAAAACACAGGCGTGGCTGGGCAAATGCTGGGTGGTGTGTGACGTCAAAAGCCAACCCTCCAACGTTAGAATCAACGCACACGAAGAGTAAGTACAGGGCTGGTCTTGTTTTGCACAAAATGTTTTTGCAGGCGATCTGCTGCAGAGGCGTTCGCACTTCTGCAAAGCAAAAATACACTACCCAGTGGGCGGCGGCAATACGTTTGCACCGCTGCTAAAAACTGCTAGCGAGCGATCAACTCGAAATGACCACCAAGGAACACTGTTCACACATGAGTGACCCCGCTGAAGACGGGGTTGAGTTACAAGCAGCACACAAAACTATGTCAACAGACATCTTACACAACTGTACAGCGCAGCCCACTGACCAACACCCCACACAGACCCTAGAGAGCCCCTGGAGTGACACTGAGGAGCGGACACCAGCACACAGAGCACAGCAGTAAAATGTGTAACGTAAGTGTATGACCTGATAATAGTGCAGCGGCGCTGCCGCTGGCATGCTCCCCTATTCTATGGCCCCCTGGTAACAGTACAGAGTCTTGTAGCAGTGTGGGTCACCGGAGGAGCAGCGAACATTCAGCCTGAATGAGCCGCAGCAACAGGAAATGGCGCCTTCCCGCCTCAGGTCACGCTCCGGGAAGCCCCGCCCCCTGTAATGGCGTGCGGTCCCTGAGTAATAGATTATACTGGCCACGTTATTTACACATCAGAAAATGTATACAGTGCACACAAAGCCTTCAGTGACCGTGAACACTGTGAGGCATCAGCCCTGAGCCAGTTTGTCCGCGGCGCGCACCGCAGTTCTGGGCCCGTGACCGCCGCGTGACTTGCCGCCAAACTGCACCCAGGACTCACTAACTGGGACCCCGGTGTAATACTCCCCGCACCTTGAAACTTCGGCATCTGTTAGAGGGTGGTGGCTAGCTGCTGGTGTGGGCACACATACTAACGATGTGTGAGCAGTACCTCAGGAGCTCAGTGTCCTGTCAGCTAGCATTACGAACCATTAACCCTCAGAAGGTTGGATCGGCCCCCCCTCTAAATCCCACAAAGCAGGTAGTACTGGTTGCCAACCAGGGCTACCTGAAAATAACAAACTAAAACAAAAATAAAGAAAACTCTCTGGAGCTCCAGAGAAATGCACCCAGCTCCTTGGGTCCATTTTCTGACACTGAGTCTGGTAGGAGGGGCATAGAGGGGAGGAGCCAGCACACACTAAAGGTTTTCAAAGTGCCAGGCTCCAGTGGACCTGATCTATACCCCATGGTACTAAAGTACAAAACCCCAGTATAAACTAGGATGTTAGAGAAATAAAAAGTAAACACTGGAGAATAGCCCAGGATAAGCAGCTGGCTCGGGCAGTTTTCTAAAACTGGGGCTGATGGGGTATAGAGGGGGAAAAGCCAGTCACACTTCTAAATTTAAAGTGTCGGCTCCACTCAACTACTCGTCTATACCCCACTGCCATAGCTCCAGTGTGCCCTAGTGGATGAATTAGAAACATTGACTATGCTAATAATAATATGGTTATACACACAGAGGGCCATACAAAATAAATTGGTTGCTTTGTCATCACTGAAAACCTCAAACATCAGCTAGTGTCCTAAACCAGATAGTTTGCCATTCTCCATGATCAAATCAGTTCATTAAAACAATTGTTAGCGGGGCTCAATATTCTGCAAATATTGACCAATTTAATAGAAAATAGGAATTTAATTACCTACCGGTAAATCCTTTTCTCGTAGTCCGTAGAGGATGCTGGGGTCCACATTAGTACCATGGGGGCATAGACGGGTCCACTAGGAGCCACTGGCACTTTAAGAGTTTGAGAGTGTGGGCTGGCTCCTCCCTCTATGTCCCTCCTACCAGACTCAGTCTAGAAACTGTGCACGAGGATACGGACAACTTCGAGAGAAGGATTTTACACAGATGGTGGCGAGAGTCACACCAGCTCACACACACAAGGCAAACCAAGCTAACAAGCTTGAAACATCAGCAATGGCTGAACAGGATTACTTACCAAGTAACAAAACAGTACTAAACCAAGAACTAAGCAGTACTGAACAAAGTAACCACTGCAGGATCACGAAGCACTGGGCGGGCGCCCAGCATCCTCTACGGACTACGAGAAAAGGATTTACCGGTAGGTAATTAAAATCCTATTTTCTCTTACGTCCTAGAGGGGTCCACATTAGTACCATGGGGATGTACCAAAGCTCCCAGAACGGGACGGAGAGCGCAGAGGCTCTTGCAGAACTTTATTGACCAAACTTCAGGTCCTCAGCGGCCAAGGCATCGAAATTGTAGAACTTTGCAAACGTGTTCGACCCCGACCAAGTAGCCGCTCGGCAAAGCTGTATAGCCGAGACAACCCGGGCAATCCTGCAGTAGAATACGCATGCTGGATAGTGAACCTGATCCAGCGAGAGATCGTCTGCTTAGAAGCAGGACACCCACGTTTCTTGGGATCATACAGGACAAACAGAGAGTCCGATTTTCTGTGACAAGCAGTCCTCTTCACATTGATTTTCAGAGTCCTTACAACATCTAACTTGTTGGACTGTGCTGAAATTGAGGAGTCAATAGCAACAGCCACCACAATAGGTTGGTTGATATGAAATGCAAACACAACCTTCGGAAGGAACTGCCGACGTGACCGGAGCTCAGCTCAAGCTTCATGAAAGATCAAATAGGAGCTAGGAGCTCTTACAAGACAAAGCCCCCAGCTCCGACACACGTCTAGCAGAAGCTAAGGCCAACAAAGTAACAGCCTTCCAGGTGAGAAACTTGACCTCAATCTCCTGTAAAGGCTCGAACCAATCCGATTGGAGAAACTGCAGCACCACGTTAAGATCCCATGGTGCCGTAGGCGGCACAAAGGGAGGCTGTATATGTAGAACCTCTTTCAAAAAGGTCTAAACCTCCACGAGGAAAGCCAACTGTTTCTGGAAGAAACTGGATAGGGCCGAAATCTGGACCTTTACGGATCCCAACTTCAGGCCCATATCCACACCTGCTTGCAGGAAGAGGAGAAACCATCCCAGTTGAAACTCCACCGTAGGAAACTTCTTGGACTCACACCAAGATACATATTTTTTCCAAATATGATGGTAATGTTTAGACGTTTCTCCTTTCCTAGTCTGTTTCAGGGTAGGAATAACCTTGTTCGGAATGCCCTTCCGAGTTAATATCTGGCGTTCAACCTCCATGCCATCAAACGTAGCAGCGGTAAGTCTTGATAGGCGAACGGCCCCTGCTGTAGCAGGTCCTCCCGAAGAGGAAGAGGCCTTGGCTCTTCTAGCAGTAGATCCAAAAGATCCGTGTACCAAGCCCTTCTTGGCCAGTCCGGAGCAATGAGGATCGCCTGAACTCCTGTTCTCCTTACGAGTTTTAGAACTCTTGGAATGAGTGGAAGTGGAGGAAACGCGTACATCGACTGGAACACCCACGGAGTCACTAGGGTGTCCACCGCCACGGCTTGCGGGTCCCTCGACCTGGAACAATACCGCCGAAGCTTCTTCTTCAGATGAGAGGCCATCATGTCTATTTGAGGTACACCCCAAAGATCTGTTACCTCCGTGAACACCTCCGGATGGAGTCCCCAAACTCCTGGATGGAGATCGTGTCTGCTGAGGAAGTCCGCTTCCCAGTTGTCTACTCCCGGAATGAAGATTGCTGACAGCGCCAACGCGTGTTTTTCTGCCCAGAGGATGATTTTTTGTTACATCTGATATTGCAGTTCTGCTCTTCGTTCTGCCCTGTAACATTGTTACATTGTCCGACTGCACTTGAATGGCTCGATCTCGCAGAAGATGGGCCGCCTGGAGTAGACCATTGTAGATGGCTCTTAGTTCCAGAATGTTTTTTGGTAGGCCGGATTCCAGATTTGACCACCTTCCTTGGAAGGTTTCCCCGGACTGGAACACCCACAGAGTTACCAGGGCGTCCACTGCCACTGCTTGTGGGTCTCTCGACCTGGAACAATACCTCCAAAGTTTCTTGTTGAGGCGGGAGGCCTTCATGTCGATTTGAGGAACCCCCCAAAGATTTGTCACCTCCGTGAACACCTACGGATGGTGTCCCCACTCTCCTGGATGGAGATAGTGTCTGCTCAGGAAGTCCGCTTCCCAGTTGTCTACTCCTGGAATGAAGATTGCTGACAGCGCCACCACGTGCTTTTCTGCCCAGAGGATGATACTTGTTACCTCTGACATTTCAACTCTGCTCTTCGTTTCGCCCTGTCGGTTTATGTAGGCCAGCGTCGTTACATTATCCGACTGCACTTGAATGGCTCGATCTCGCAGAAGATGAGCCGCTTGGAGAAGACCGTTGTAGACTGCTCTTAGTTCCAGAATGTTTATTGGAAGACTGAATTCCAGATTTGACCACCTTCCTTGGAAGGTTTCCCCCTGAGTGACTGCGCCCCAGCCCCGGAGACTTGCATCCGTGGTTAGAAGGATCCAGTCCTGAATGCCGAACCTGCGGCCCTTCAGAAGGTGAGGTAGTTGTAGCCACCAGAGGAGTGAAATCCTGGCTTTTGGCGACAGACGTATTCTCTGGTGTATGTGTAGATGAGATCCCGACTACTTGTCCAGGAGATCCAGTTGGAAGGGCAGAGCATGAAACCTCCCGTACTGCAGAGCCTCATAAGAGGCCATCATCTTCCCCAGAAGTCGAATGCACTGATGAATCGAAACACAGGCTGGCTTCAGGACATCCCAGACCATTATTTGTATCACCAACGCTTTCTCCTCCGGAAGAAACACCCTCTGCACTTCTGTGTCGAGGATCATTCCCAGAAAAGACAACCTCCTGGTCGGCTCCAAACGTGATTTTGGAAGATTCAGGATCCAACCGTGTTCCCTGAGCAGATGAGTCGTGAGAACAATGGACTGCAACAGTTTCTCCCTGGATGATGCCTTTATTAGCAGATCGTCCAGATATGGGATTATATTCACCCCCTGTCTGCGGAGGAAAACCATCATCTCCGCCATCACCTTGGTGAACACCCTTGGTGCCGTGGAGAGGCCGAATGGCAGTGCCTGGAACTGAAAATGACTGTCTAACAGTGCAAATCGTAATGTGGAGGTACGCATCCTTGATATTCAGGGATACCAGGAATTCCCCCTCGTCCAGACCTGATATTACCGCCCTCAGAGACTCCATTTTAAACTTGAACTCCCTCAGAAAGGGGTTTAGTGATTTCAAGTTCAAAATGGGCCTGACCGAACCATCCGGTTTCGGTACCACGAAAAGGTTCGAATAGTAACCTTTGTTTTGCAGATGAGGTGGAACTGGTACAATGACCTGTGACTCTACCAACTTTTGGATGGCTTCCTGTAGGACAGCCCTGTCTGCCAGCAAAACTGGCAAGCCCGATTTGAAGAATCTGTGAGGTGGGAGATCTTGAAACTCCAGTCTGTACCCCTGGGACATAATATCCTGTACCCAGGGGTCCAGGCCGGACGACACCCAGACGTGGCTGAATCGTCTGAGCCTCGCCCCTACCTCCAGGCCGCGCGATCCACCATCATGCTGAGGACTTTGATGTACCTGAAGCAGGTTTCTGTTCCTGGGAATCCGCAGCAGCAGGTTTCTTGGATTTTGCCCGACCTCCTCTAAAGAAGGTGTTAGACGGCTTGGTCTTTCTTGATTTGGCAGTCCGAAAGGACTGTGACGCAGTTGAAGAAAAAGGTTTCTTTGTAGCAGGCGCAGCTGAGGGAAGAAAAGGTGACTTACCCGTGGTTGCCGTGGAAATCCACGCATCCAACGCTTCCCCAAAGAGAGCCTGACCTGTGTAGGGTAGGTTCTCCACACCTCTCCTGGATTCCGCGTCGGCAGACCACTGGCGCAGCCAAAGTCTTCTGCGAGCTGAGACAGACATGAAAGATATCCCTGCAGCCGTGGAACCCAGGTCTTTCATGGATTCCACCATAAATCTTGCAGAATCTGTATGTTACGTAAAAACAATTCAACGTCACTTTTATCCATTGTATCCGAATCTTCAAGTAACGTGCCTGACCACTTTACTATAGCTTTAGAAATCCATGCACAGGCAATAGTTGGATGTAATATCGCCCCTGAAGCCGTGTATATGGATTTAAGCGTAGTGTCAATTTTGCTATCAGCCGGTTCTTTTAACGCGGTAAATCCTGGAACAGGAAAAAAACACCTTTTTTGAGAGTCTGGAAACAGATGCGTCCACCATGGGTGGGTTTTCACATTTTTTCCTAATCCTCCTCAGGAAAAGGAAAAGCAACCAGAACCTTTCTAGGGATTTGAAATTTTTTTCTCTGGGTTTTCACAGGATTTCTTACATATAGCGTTTAATTCCTTAGACGCAGGGAAGGTTAGCGAGGCTTTCTTATTGTCAGTGAAGTAAGCCTCCTCAACCTGTTCAGGTGTTGTATCAGCAATATTCAACACATCTCTAATGGCCTCAATCATCAACTGCACCCCTTTTGCAAGAGATGCCACCCCCCCGCAGCACATCCCCATCAGAGTCTGCCATGTCAGAATCGGTATCCGTGTCATCTTGCATAATTTGGGCAAGAGCACGTTTTTGAGAGTGTACATTAGGAGGTCCCGATGGAACAGAACCGGACCAAACTGCCATAGAGTTCTGTAAAACCTAAGTAGCAGTCTCATTTTGTGCAACCCTAGTAGAAATCAGAGAAATCATACCTTTAAGAGAGGCTAACCACTCAGGCTCCCTTGCACGGACCTGCGCTAAAACAATGCAATCCTGATTACATGGAATGGGATCATCCTGAGAGGAATTATCCTCTGCAGCATATGACACAGAGTCCTTAGACATAGTTTTATGTAGATAACAAGCACTCCGCACACAGGGAAGGGGCAGACAGAGTTTTCCCCCTAAGAATGCCAAGAGAGACACAGAGATTGGAGACAACCCACACACAGCGCTTCAAGATATAGGGACACCCCAGCGCTTACTGTGCACCTTAATAGGTTACATTACACTGTACACATATACTCCCCCCCCCCCCCCCCCTTCTACAAGCCCCTGGTACGGTACAAGATAGCTGGAGTTGATATGGTAACCCTGTCAGCGCTTGTGCAGGCAGGAAAATGGTGCTGAACGCTGCTGGGTCCGCTCTGAGGAGAAACTCCGCCCCCTGAACATGGCGCTGCTTCCCGCTCTCCTGTAAGTTTATACTGGCCTGAGGAAACATGCTGGCAGCGATTCTGGGACCCTGACAGGCTTGCTGGACAGTGTAGGCGCTGGCTCAGGGCGCCCCTCACAGCGCCGCACCATGTACTGCTGAGCCCCGGAGCGCAGTTAGCTCCCTACTCTGTTGCCGCCATTTTCACACCGGCTCTCCGTTTGCCAGGGGGGGCGGTGACTAACTCGCCACTGGTCTTCTGGCCCTGTAGGGGGGTGGCAGCATGCTGCTGGGGTGAGCGTTGCCCTGTGGCGGCGAACGTTCAATTCCCTCAAGAGCTCAGTGTCCTGTCAGCGGAGATAGTGGCTCAGACCCCTCAGGGTGAACACTACTCCCCCTTTAGTCCCTCGAAGCAGGGAGACTGTTGCCAGCAGCCTCCCTGTGCCTAAACTCTAACAAAAAAAAATAATAAAACTAAAAGAACTCCTATGGAGCTCCCCCTAGCTGTGACCGGCTCCTCCGGGCACATTTTCTAAACTGAGTCTGGTAGGAGGGGCTTAGAAGGAGGAGCCAGACCACACTCTCAAACTCTTAAAGATCCGGTGGCTCCTACTGGACCTGTCTATACCCCATGGTACTAATGTGGACCCCAGCATCCTCTAGGACGTAAGAGAAAACAAACTAACTGGTCAACTAGATTACACGTGGCCAGTAGTTCCATAATAATTAATCAAATGAAAATGAACGTTATGGTAAGAACTTACCGTTGATAACGTGATTTCTCTTATGTCCACAGGTATCCACAGGATAACATTGGGATATTGTCGAGCGACAGCGAAAATGGCACCAACACGGTCACGAGCCTTCTGGCCTCCCAGGATGCATTGGGGCCTCCACTATATAGTCCCGCCCACTGACTCAGTCAGATCAGTTCTTTCCACAGCGATTTTAGGCAGGAACATTAGGTAGAGACCTGTACAGGCAATAAGAACACACATGCACACCCTTCCATACAAGAAGGAAGAGGTTTAGTGATTGTCTAGATCCTCAAATCAGGTGCGTCAGGGTGGGATCCCTGTGGATACCTGTGGACATAAGAGAAATCACGTTATCAACGGTAAGTTCTTACCATAACGTTCATTTCTCTGGCTGGGTCCACAGGATTATCCACAGGATAACATTGGGATTCCCAAAGCCATTTTAGTGGTGGGGACGCTCCTGATTGCACAGGAGGACCTTTCGCCCGAAGTCTGCGTCATGAGAGGCAAAAGTATCCAAGGCATAATGTCTGATGAATGTGTTTATGGAAGACCAAGTGGCTGCCCTACATATCTGTTCTGCTGAAGCACCCTGTTGTGCTGCCCAAGAAGGACCTACCTTACGTGTAGAGTGTGCAGAGACATTAGCCGGAATAGGGAGATCTGCATGAGAATAAGCTTCTGATATTACCATTCGGAGCCATCTCGCCAGCGTCTGTTTACTAGCAGGCCATCCTCTTCTATGGAATCCGTAGAGGATGAAGAGGGAATCTGTTTTCCTGATGGCACTAGTACGATCTATGTAGATTTTTAAAGCCCGGACCACGTCCAGCGACGCTTCTCCCGCAGATAGTCCCGATACCTGAAAAGCTGGGACTACAATCTCTTCATTCAGGTGAAACTTTGATACCACCTTTGGAAGATAACTAGATCTCGTTCTGAGAACTGCTCTGTCTGGAAAAAAATTTAGGAAAGGAGACTTACAAGATAATGCTCCTAAATCTGACACTCTTCTGGCTGACGCCATTGCCAGTAAAAAAAGAACTTTAACCGTTAACCACTTAAGATCTGCTCTCTCAAGTGGTTCAAACAAAGGACCCTGGAGAAATTTTAGAACTAAATTCAAATCCCAGGGAGCTGCAGGAGGAACAAATGGAGGTTGAATATGTACTACTCCTTGGAAAAACGTATGTACATCCTGTAGGTCAGCAATCTTCTGCTGAAACCATACAGTCAACGCTGAGACTTGCACCCTCAAGGAAGCAACCTTCAACCCTTTATCCAATCCTGCCTGAAGGAAATCCAAAATCCTAGCTACTTTAAAAGATCTCGGATTGTAATTTTTTCCAGTACACCAGTGAATATAGGCTTGCCATATTCTATGATACACACGAGCCGAAGAAGGCTTTCTTGCTCTAAGCATGGTTTCGATTACTTGTTTCGAAAAACCTTTAGCCTCTAGGATAGAGGTTTCAACAGCCACGCCGTCAAAGATAGACGGTCCAGACGACTGTGACAACAAGGACCCTGCATTAATAGATCTGGACGTTGAGGGAGCAGTATCGGTGCTTCCACGGACATTCTCAACAGATCTGTGTACCAATGCCTTCTTGGCCAAGCTGGAGCTATTAGAATGATTGCTCCTTTTGCCTGTTTTATCTTTCTCACTATTCTGGGTAACAGAGAATTTGGAGAGAACAGATATGCCAGCTGAAACCTCCATTCTACCAGGACCGCTCCTGGGTCCCTTGTTCTTGATCCGTACCTCGGAACTTTGTTGTTTAGACGAGACGCCATAAGGTCTATCTCCGGTAGACCTTATCTGTTCACCAGTGTCTGAAACACTTCTGGGTGTAGTGCCCATTCGGTTTCCTGAATGGTGTGCCGACTGAGAAAATCCGCTTCCCAATTTAGTACACCAGGGACAAATACTGCTGACAATGCCGGGAGATGGAGTTCCGCCCATTTTAGAATGGAAGTTACTTCCTCCATCAGACTCTTGCTGTGAGTTCCTCCTTGATGATTGAGGTATGCTACTGCCGTCGCATTGTCTGAGCGGATCTGGACTGGTCTTCCTTGTAGATTGTCCTTTGCCTGAACTAGAGCCAAGTAAATGGCTCTTATTTCTAACAGATTTATCGGCAGGCGACTTTCCCTTGAGGTCCATTTTCCCTGGAACCATAGGCTTCCGAGTACCGCCCCCCAGCCTTGCAGGCTGGCATCTGTCGTCAGGACTTGCCACTCTTTTATCCAAAAGGGTCTCCCCTTGTTTAAATGGGCTGTCTGTAGCCACCACGCTAGAGACCTTTTTACATTTACTGGAATCTTTATCATCTGTTTCTTTATCGTTTGATGATTTCCGTTCCATTTGGTCAAAATGAGATGCTGCAACGGTCTGGAGTGGAATTGCGCATATTCCACCATGTCGAACGTTGATACCATCAGACCCAACAGTCGCATTGCTGCATGGACTGACATTGTCTGGGCTTGCAACGCTTCCTGAGCCATGACCTGCACCTTGACTATTTTTTTCTCTGGTAAGAGAACTTTCTGTAGGTCTGAATCCAGTATGGCCCCCAAATGAACCATCCGCTGTGACGGATTCAGGGACGACTTCTCCCAATTTATGAGCCACCCGTGTCTCTGTAAACAAACTATCGTCTGTTGGAGATGGCTCAACAGTAAATCCTGCGACTGTGCGAAGATTAACAGGTCGTCTAGGTATGGGAATATTCTTATCCCTTGTTTGCGCAGACAAGCTGCCATAACCACCATGATCTTGGTAAACACCCTGGGTGCTGTAGCTAGCCCGAAAGGCAGAGCTTGGAACTGGAAATGTTCCTGGAGGATGGCAAACCTGAGGTAACACTGATGTGACAGTGCTATGGGCACATGTAGGTAAGCATCCCGTACATCCAGAGATACCATGTAGTCTCCCGGTTCCATAGCCAACATTATGGAGCGTAACGTCTCCATGTGGAACTTCGGGATCCATATGTAGTTGTTCAACATCTTCAGATTTAGAATTGGTCGATAAGACCCATTTGGTTTCTGGATTAGAAACAGATTGGAGTAATACCCCTGTCCCTTTTGTGATGGAGGTACTGGGACAATCACACCTGACTGCAGTAATTTTTGGACTGCTTCTTGCAGGGCATTGGCCTTCGACTCTATACGAGACGGGCTGGTGCAAAAAAATCTTTGAGGAGGCTGCCTCCTGAATGGGAACCCATACCCCTGAGATACTACCTTCTGCACCCAGGCATCTGTTGTTGACTGTTGCCATATGTGTGCAAATTGCAGGAGTCGGCCCCCAACCCTGGAATCCTCCAGGCGGAGGCCCGTCTCTTCAGGCTGAGGGTTTCTGTTCAGGTTTGGAAGCTGGCTTTTTGCTAGCCCACTGCTTCCTACCCCTGGATTTAAACTGGGGTTGTTTAGGCTTCTCTTTAGCTTTCGCTTTGCTTTGCCAGCGAAATGAGCGAAATTTTAAACCCTTGGACTTAGGGTTATAGGTAGCCGGAAATCTGACCTTTTTCGATTCAGCCTCTGATTCTAGGATATCCTATAAAGGTTTTCCAAATAATATATTACCCACAAAAGGCAATGCTTCTAATTCTTTCTTGGACTCCGCAACTGCCTTCCAGGTCCGTAGCCAGACTGCTCTGCGAGCGACTACTGCCAGGGCTGAAGCTTTAGAAGCAACAGTGCCTACATCAATAGCTGCTTCTTCTAAATACTGGGCAGATTGTCTTAAACGGCAAAGACGATCCTCTTGCTCCCTAGTAGGAGAGGGGATGTCATTCTCTAGTTCCTCTATCCATTCGCCCATTGCCTTTGCTACCCAGGCCGAAGCCATAGCAGGTCTTACCACTGCACCTACAAGAGAAAAAATATTTTTCAATAGGCTCTCTACCCTTCTGTCTGTGACATGATTCAAAGAGGTAGATGACAGTGGTAAAGCAGATTTATGCACGAGTCGCAGAACATGTGCATCTACTTTTGGAGGAACTTCTCTCTTCGAACAATCTCCAGCAGGAAATGGATAATAAGAATCCCATCTCTTAGGAATCTTCTACTTTTTACTGGGCGCTGCCCAAGACTCATCCATCATTTCCGTCAACTCATCTGACGCTGGAAATTCAGCTTTCACTGACTTTGTTCGTTTGAATACAGGTGCTTTTGCTTTTAACGCTGTCTTGGCAGGTGCTTCCAGAGAAAGCACAGCCTTCACTGCATTAATGAGTTCAGCTACATCTTCTGAACTAAAGCTCTGCGACTGATCATCATACGGAGTTGAATCTATTGTTTCCGCATCATCATCCGATGTATCATCTTGTGTAGTCTGCCATACAGACGTATCTGTCTTAGTCTTACCTGGCCCTTGGTTGCTTGTAGAAGCTACTGGAACCAAACCATAGGAAGGGAGCTGCATGTATGGGTTCATAGTGTAACCTAACCCTTGAGGTGGTGCTACCGGAGCTAACCTGTCCGCTATTGAAGACAGAGTCTTTCCGAACATATTCCATAGTGGCTCTACTGGAGGTTGAACTAACTCCTGTTTTTTACTTCGCTGAAAAGCTAAACAGTTTGCACACAAACCCTCATAAGTGACCAATTGATTCATATCAATTACCCCTGACTTACAAGATAAGCATGTTAGGGCTATGGGAGTGCTTGACAAATTCTCCTCATCATTTTTGCCGCTCACAGACATTTTATCTGATATTGACTACACAATTTTGTGACTGAAAAACACCCTATAATCAGTATATAGAGGTGAAATCAATCTGACCACAATGCACCTGATTTGAGGGTCAGAACAGGACTGACATTACACAGAAAAGTCAGCAAACATACTAGCAGTCAGTCACATGTTAAAGCATTAGACATTGTCATATGAGAATACAACCTCCATAATAACTTAAACATAAGTAGGAAAATTGTACTTCTGTTTTAACTGGTTCTAATTTCAACATAACATGCAGAAAACACAGTAATATACAGGTCTCATATGCAATAGGTACTAAAAAATTAACAATGCATACTAAGAAGTAGAGTGAATTTTTAGTACTGTATACCCTGCCTCCAGAGAGCGGGATACAGGGAGACTCACCACACTTCCATATCCAAGCAAAGACGCTCGTAAGACGCTGAGTGGATTCAGACGCTACTGGTGTACATTGCCGCTCTTCGTAACTGATATCAGACACGGACGCTCACCAACGGACACGGACGCTGAGCGACTCCACGTGCATGCAGACGCTAAAGGCCTGCGACTCGGTCTGGGCGGGTTTATATCCAGTGAACACAACCGCAGAGTCTAAGATGCAACCGAGTACCCTCGTGGTAGCGTCTGAGTCGGAAGTGAGGTCATTCAGTTCATGAAACGAGAGACTGGCCATGAACTCGGAGGAGGGGCGGCCAGGATAGCGTCTGAAACCCCCTGTTGACTTAAACTCCAAAGATCGTGACCTCTACCTAGTCCTGGCGCCTATGATCCCCGGAGCGTAGCGCTGTCACACTCAAGATGTTCGGCGCATCAACACACTGTTTGTAGTCTCCACCAAATCAGTGTAGCTGGGTCCTGACCCCTCTAGTAAGAGGAAGTCCATAGACTCACCGTCTCCCCATGCTCCAGCCACAGCCTGGTTACGTCTGCTGGACCTGCTAGAACATCCGACACAGACGCCCGTCGAGACAGCACTGTACCGCGGAGGTAAGCGTTGTTGCGACCCGGTGGGGAGTTGTTGGAGCGACTCTTTCTAATGTGCGTTTAAGACGCTGTTAAGAGAAGTCGCTCAAAAACCAAAACAGTAAGTCTATAAAAATAAATTAATGAAAACTTAAGGCTGCTTTCACAGCAGCCCTGTGACCATGCGGCTTCCTGCCGCACCAAGCAAAAAAAACTGATCTGACTGAATCAGTGGGCGGGACTATATAGTGGAGGCCAGAAAGCTTGTGACCGTGTTGGTGCCATTTTCGCTGTCGCTCGACAATATCCCAATGTTATCCTGTGGATAATCCTGTGGACCCAGCCAGAGAAATTAAGATTTTATATTAAGGCTTTCCATACATCTCTTCTTTGAAATTAAAATATACATTACATGTTAGAAAGGGATGTAGTCACCATCCCAGCGGTCAACATACCGATACCTGGATCCCCGCCAGAATGGGGGCTGAGGACTATTCCCACTCGTGGGTGTCCACGGCACCCATAGAGTGGGATAGAACCTGTGGCGAGCACAGCGAGCCACTGAGCCCGCAAGGGTCTTTGTTGCGCTCGCCCCCTGCTGGCATTCTGGCGGCTGGGATCCCGGCGTCGGTATGCTGACCATCGGGATCCTGGCCATCGGTCACCCATACCCAACGCGTGTGTATTAGTAAAAACATCTCTAATGACACATGATAACATGACTGTTCGTAGCTATCAGTTTATATGTACAAACCTGAATTCTCCAGTGCAAAACTGCCTGAAAGATAAGAAAATAATCTGTAAATTAAATCAATAAAAATGTTCAGAAAAGTCTTAGTTTATGTTCTGTATACATAATTACATGGTTTTTATACTCTCCACAATAATGTGTAATGTCATTACTTTATCAGATGGAAAAGACACGCCAATCAGCTGCATTAATATACATGGATACCATTAAAATACAGATTACATAAAAATGCAGTAAAAAGTTGCTGTATTGAAAGTATATTTTTACCCATATGTAAAACATTTTATATAATAAATACCTTATCAAAATAAAATTAATCAATTGTAACTTGCTTTTTACTTGTAGTCCATTCTATTTTGCCATGTTAATTTTTGAATTTAGTTGGAAATGCAATTCTAAAGCTGGCCAGGATTGGCTGATCAGCAAAAGGATCAGTGTCCAGTCTGGCTAACATCTGTCAGTCTGCTACGAAGTGCCAATCTGTCATTACTGAGTGAGAGTTAAGCCAGGTACACACAACACAATGAGTGCCGCCAATCGGATAAACACGATTATCGGATTAGTGTGGACCCATACATACTGAGAAATTTCTTGCTCAGTGTGTTCTTTCCTTTCATCTCTTGAAGGAGATCAAGGGGTCAGGAACAAGATAGTGTGCGCAGCAAACGCTATCTCGTTTCCCCAATATGATCGTTGCAGGAGCGTTTGAAGCAGTTTATCTGCTTCAAATACTCCAACGCTCCTCAATAGACATTATGCAATTAGCTGACTTGCCTGATAACAGGATTTTAATTACCTACCGGTAAATCCTTTTCTCGTAGTCCATAAGGGATACTGGGGTCATAGATGGGGACCAAAGGAGCCGGTGCACTTTAAATCTCTTCAACTGGGTGTGCTGCTCCTCCCCTCTATGCCCTCTCCCACAGCCAGTCTAGGCAAAACTGTGCCTGAAGGGGAATGGACATACTTGAGAGAAGGAACATAACAAGCAACGAGTGGTGAGATTCACACACCACAACGTAAACCGACCAGCAATGGCTGGTAACAAACAACAACAGCAACAGCTGAGCAATTAAACATTCATACAAGAAAAGAAAATGCAGAAAAGTCAAAGCACTGAGGCGGGCGCCCAGTATCCCTTATGGACTACGAGAAAAAGTATTTACCAGTAGGTAATTAAAATCCTATTTTCTCTAACATCTATAAGGGATACTGGGGTTACTTAGTACGATGGGGACATCCCAAAGCTTCCAGAACAGGCGGGAACGTGCGGAGACGTCTGCAGCACCACCTGCCCAAACTGGGTATCCTCTTTGGCCAGGTTACCAAACTTGTAGAACTTCACGAAGGTGTTCTTCCCCGACCAGGTAGCAACTCGGCATAGTTGCAAGGCCGAGACTCCACGAGCAGCTGCCCAGGAAGACCCCACCGATCTTCTAGAGTGGAACCGGTAAGGCTGCAGACACATAGGCCTGTTTGGTAGCTAGCCTAAGCCAACAAGCAATAGACTCCTTAGAAGCAGGACAACCTTTTTTCTACGCATCATAGAGCACAAACAGGGAATCCGTGTTTCTGAACAAAGCCGTCCTCTTGCTATAGATCTATAAGGCTCGCACAGCATCCAATGCCTCTGGAGGAGCAGAAGTGCCAGAACTTGATGGAACCACAATAGGCTGGTTCAAATGGGACACAGAGACAACCTTCGGCAGGAACTGCTGACAAGTCCTGAGCTCTGCTCTGTCTTCGTAAAAGACCAAGTATGCACTTTTATATGATAAGGCCCCCAATTCTGAGACACGCCGAGCAGAAGCCAGGGCCAGTAACATCACCGTCTTCAACATAAGGTACTTGTCTTCTACCATCAACGGTTCAAACCAGGAGGACAGTAGAAAGTCCAATATTCAAATCCCAGGGTGCCATTGGTGGCACAAATGGAGGCTGTATGTGAAGCACCCCTTGCAAGAAGGTCTGAACTTCTGGCAACACTGCCAACTTCTTCTGGAAGAAAATAGAGAGGACTGAAATCTGGACCTTACGGGAGCCCAGACGTAAGCCCATATCCACTCCAGCCTGCAGAAAATGTAAGAAACGTCCCATGTGAAAATCCGCAGTAGGATATTTGCACTCCTCGCACCAAGAGACATATCTCCTCCAGATATGATGGTAGTGCTTTTACAGCGTAGGCCTCCTGGCCTGAACCATAGTTGCAATAACCTTTTGGAATGGCCTTTGCGAGCTAGGATGTTCCGCTTAACCACCATGCCATCAAACGAAGCCGCGTAATCCAGGAAGACAAACGGGCCCTGTTGAGGAAGGTCTCTTCTCATTGGTATTGGCCAAGGGTCTTTGACGGACATGTCCCGAAGATCCGCGTACCATGCCATCCGAGGCCAGTCTGTGGAAATCAGAATTGCCTGGACTCTTTGATGCCTGATTCTCTTTAGCACCCTCGGGAGCAACGGAATCGGAGGAGACGGGTAGACTAATCGGTAAGGCCACAGCATAGTCAGTGCATCCACTGCTACTGCCTGAGAGTCCCTAGTTCTTGAACAATACTGGCAAAGCTTCTTGTTGAGTCGAGATGCCATCAAATCGATCTGCGGAAGCTCCACTGGTCGGTGATCTGCAGAAACACCTGTGGGTGGAGGCCCCACTCTCCCAGGTGGAGGTCATGATGACTTAAGAAATACACTTCCCAGTTGTCCACCCCCAGGAATAAACATGGCCAACATTGCTCTTACATTTCTTTCTGCCCAGAGGAGTATCCTTGACACTTCTCGCATGCCGGCTCTGCTCTTTGTTCCTCCCTGCCGATTGATGTATGCCACCGCCGTGGTGTTGTCCAACTGAACTTGAATGGCCTGATCCCGGAGCACTGAAGAGGCCTGAAGCAGAGCATTGCAGATCACCCGAAGTTACAGCATGTTGATCGGAAGCAGGGCTTCATGGGTTGACCACCTGCCCTGGAACTGAGCCCCTCGGGTGACAGCTCCCCATCCTCTCAGACTGGTGTCCGTTGTGAGGAGAATCCAATCCTAAATCAAGAAACTTCGACTTTCCAGCAGGTTTGAGGACTGCAGCTACCACAGGAGGGAAATCCTGGCCTGAGGCGATAGACATATGATCCGATGCATCTGAAGATGTGATCCGGACCACTTGTTCAGGAGATCCAACTGAAATGTTCTGGCATGGAACCTTCCAAACTGGAACGCCTTGTATGAGGCTACCATCTTTCCCAACAGTCGTATGCAAAGATGGATGGAAATCCGATTCAGCCTTAGAACCGCTCGGACCATCTCCTGAAGCGTCCTCGCCTTGTCCTCTGGGAGGAATACAGTACCTTCTTAGCCACAGTATACAGAATCATTCCCAGGAACAGGAGTTGCTGAGTTGGCTCCTGGTGAGACTTCTGCAAATTTAGAATCCACCCATAATGGGACAGAAGCTGAATAGTGCGGTTGATATTGAACAATAGAAGCTCCCTGGATCTCGCCTTACTCAAGAGATCGTCTAGGTAAGGGATGAGATTGACTCGGAGCTGAAACATCATTTCCGCCATCACCTTCGTGAAGACCCTCGGAGCTGTGGACAGGCCAAAGGGCAGTGTCAGAAACTGGTAGTGGTCGTTCAACAGGGCAAACCGCAGATAAGCCTGGTGAAGGGGTCAAATCGGGAAATGGAGATAAGCATCATTTATATCCAGCAAAACCATGAACTCCTGTTCTTCCAGAACCCAAATCACTGCTCGCAAGGATTCCATCTTGAACTTGAAGACCTTTAGGTAAGGGTTCAAGGATTTTAGATTCAAAATGAGCCTTATCGAACCGTCCAGTTTTGGTACCACAAACAGGTTGGATTAGCAACCCTTTCCATGAAAAATCAGTGGAGAGGAGCACTGTCGGACTCCAGCTTGTAGCCATGAGAAATCAGCTCCTTTACCCAGGCATCCTGGCAGGAGCTTTCCCTGATGCTGCTGAAGTGACGCAACTGAGCTCCCACCTTGAGACTGCCACAGGGTGGGGGGACACCGTCATGCCGAGGCCTTGGTGGAAGCAGAGCTGGTGCTTTGTTCCTGAGAACCTGTAGCGGCTGGTTTCCTTGTCTTGCTTCTGGTGACTTTTGCAGCATTTGAGTCGACTCTGGCTTTTGACCTAAACCTAGTGATCCGAAAGGACTGCAAAGACGATCCCGCTAGCAGCGCCTGGCCGGAGGGGCCCCAGAGGGGAGAAACGTGGATTTCCCCACAATAGTTTTGGAAATCCACGTATCCAACTACCCCCGAATAGCCACTCTCCTGAAAAAAGAAGTCTCCACACTGCGCTTAGAATCTGCATCTGCTACCCACTGACGCAGCCACAAAGCTCTGCGCGCAGACACTGCAATGGCAGTAGTCCTTGCATTAATAGCACCTATCTCCTTGACAGAATCACACAGGATGAATGCATTATCCTGAATGTGTTTTACCAGCGTAACCATATTCACTAGAGACATATCCGTCGCAAGGCCCTCTTGAATCTGTCTCGCCCAGGTGTGAATGGCATGTGTCATCCAGCAACCCGCTATCACAGGTCTTTGTGATACACAAGCTGCTGTGTAAATAGACTTTAATGTAGTCTCTCTTTTCCTGTCCCCAGGATCCTTTAAGGCAGAGGTGCCCGGGACTGGTAATACAACCTTTTTAGATAGGCGTGAGACTGATATGTCCACAGCAGGGGGATTTTCCCATTATTTCCTACCTTCTGGGGTAAATGGGAAAGTGCTTAGAAAGCGTCTTGTCAGCTGGAAATTTTTATCAGGGTTTTGCCAGGCTATCTTAAACATGTAACCTAGTTCCTTTGAATCAGGAAAGGTGACGCTAACCCTTTTCTGTGAGGAGAAAAACTACTGCTGTACTGCAGTATCTAACGCTGGGATTTTTAACACATCACTGATAGCAAGTATGAGGGGTTCAAACCCCTGCGCCGGAGATGGAACCTCTGTAATAGGTTCCAGCTCCTCCCGCTCCTCCTGTCCCACTTCATCAGATTCCGAGAGTAAGTCAGGCAGCCCACGCTTATGTGGCCCTGAGCAAGGGAGAGGGGGGTCTGTCTGTCACCTGCCTTCGCAGCCAGGTCTGCTACAGCCTGCTGCAATTGGAGCTCCAGAGTGTGCATCCTCTCCTGAGGGAACATTTTTCTAAACAGGCTGTAGGAGGGGAGGAGCCAGCACACCCAGATGAAGAAATTTAAAGTGAACTGGCTCCTTTGGACCCCATCTATACACCATCGTACTAAGTCACCCCAGTATCCCTTATGGATGCTAGAGAAAATAGGATTTGAATTACCTACCGGTAAATCCTTTTATCGTAGTCTGTAGAGGATGCTGGGGTCCACATTAGTGGGGTAAAGACGAGTCTACTAGGAGCCACTGGCACTTTAAGAGTTTAATAGTGTGGGCTGGCTCCTCCCTCTATGCCCCTCCTACCAGACTCAGTATAGGAACTGTGCCCGAAGAGACGGACAACTTCGAGAGAATGATTTTACACAGATAGTGGCGAGATTCAAACTAGCTCACACATACAAGGCAAACCAAGCTGTCCAGCTTGAAAAATCAGCAATGGCTTAACAAGATTACGTAACCAAGTGACAAAACAGTACTTAACCAAGAACAAAGCAGTACTGAACCAATAAATCACTGCAGGAAAACGAAGCGCTGGGCGGGCGCCCAGCATCCTCTACGGCCTACGAGAAAAGGATTTACCGGTAGGTAATTAAAATCCTATTTTCTCTTACGTCCTAGAGGATGCTGGGGTCCACATTAGTACCATGGGGATGTACGAAAGCTCCAAGAACAGGAGGGAGAGCGCGGAGGCTCCTGCAGAACTGATTGACCAAACTTAAGGTCTTCACAGGCCAAAGTATCGAACCTGTAGAACTTAGCAAACGTGTTCGACCCCGAACCAAGTAGCTGCTCGGCAAAGCTGTAAAGCCGAGACACGCCGGGCAGCCACCCAGGAAGAACCCACCTTTTGAGTAGAGTGGGCCTTAACAGATTTTGGACACGGCAGTCCTGCAGTAGAATATGCATGCTGGATAGTAAACCTTATCCAGCGAGAGATCGTCTGCTTAGAAGCAGGACACCCAAGTTTCTTGGGATCATACAGGACAAACAGAGAGTCCGATTTTCTGTGACGAGCAGTCCTCTTCACATAGATTTTTAGAGCCCTTACAACATCCAAGGACTTTGGTGGAATTGAGAAGTCAGTAGCAACTGGCACCACAATTGATTGGTGGATATTTAAAGACGACACAACCTTCGAAAGAACTGCTGACACGTCCGAAGCTCAGCTCTATCTTCACGGAAGATTAAAAAGGGGCTTTTACAAAACAAAGCCCCCAACTCCGACACACTCGAGCAGAAGCTAAGGCCAACAAAGTGACCGCCTTCCACGTGAGAAACTTGACTTCAACCTCCTGAAGAGGCTCAAACCAATCCGACTGGAGGAACTGTAACACCACGTTAAGATGCCAGGGCGCCGTAGGCGGCACAAAGGGAGGCTGGATGTGCAGAACCCCTTTCAAAAAAGTATGAACCTCAGGAAGGGAAGCCATCTGTTTCTGGAATAAAATGGACAGTGCCGAAATCTGGACCTTTACGGATCCCAACCTCAGGCCCATATCCACACCTGCTTGCAGGAAGAGGAGAAACCATCCTAGTTGAAACTCCACCGTAGGAAACTTCTTGGATTCACACCAAGATACATACTTTTTCCAAATGCGATGGTAATGTTTAGACGTTACTCCTTTCCTAGCCTGTATCAGGGTAGGAATGACTTTTTCGGAATGCCCTTCCGAGCTAATATCTGGCGTTCAACCTCCATGTCGTCAAACGTAGCCGCGGTAAGTCTTGATAAGCGAACGGCCCCTGTTGTAACAAGTCCTCCCAAAAAGGAAGAGGCCTCGGATCTTCCAACAGTAGATCTGCGTACCAAGACCTTCTTGGCCAGTCCGGGGCAATGAGGATTACCTGAACTCTTGTTCTATTATGAGCTTTAGAACCCTTCGGGTGAGTGGAAGTGGGGGAAACACGTACACGGACTGGAACACCCACAGAGTTACCAGGGCGTCCACTGCTACTGCTTGCGGGTCTCTCGACCTGGAACAATACCTCCAAAGTTTCTTGTTGAGGCGGGAGGCCATCATGTCGATTTGAGGAACTCCCCAAAGATTTGTCACCTCCGTGAACACCTACGGATGGTGTCCCCACTCTCCTGGATGGAGATAGTGTCTGCTCAGGAAGTCCGCTTCCCAGTTGTCTACTCCTGGAATGAAGATTGCTGACAGCGCCACCACGTGCTTTTCTGCCCAGAGGATGATACTGGTTACCTCTGACATTTCAACTCCGCTCTTCGTTCCGCCCTGTCGGTTTATGTAGGCCACCGTCGTTACATTATCCGACTGCACTTGAATGGCTCGATCTCGCAGAAGATGAGCAGCTTGGAGAAGACCGTTGTAGACGGCTCTTAGTTCCAGAATGTTTATTGGAAGACTGAATTCCAGATTTGACCACCTTCCTTGGAAGGTTTCCCCCTGAGTGACTGCGCCCCAGCCCCGGAGACTTGCATCCGTGGTTAGAAGGGTCCAGTCCTGAATCCCGAACCTGCGGCCCTCCAGAAGGTGAGGCATTTGCAGCCACCAGAGAAGTGAAATCCTGGCTTTCAACGACAAACTTGTTCTTTGGTGCATGTGTAGGTGAGATCCCGACCACTTGTCTAGGAGATCCAGTAGGAAGGACCGAGCATGAAACCTTCCATACTGTAGAGCCTCGTAGGAGGCAACCATTTTCCCCAGAAGGCGAATGCACTGATGAACCGATACCCGTGTTGGCTTTAGGACATCCCGGACCATTGTTTGAATCACCAACGCTTTCTCCTCCGGCAGAAACATCGTCTGCACTTCCGTGTCGAGGATCAACCCCAGAAAGGACAATCTCCTTGTCGGCTCCAAATGTGACTTTGGAATGTTCAGAATCCAACCGTGTTCCCTGAGCAGTTGAGTTGTGAGAACAATGGACTGCAACAGCGTCTCCCTGGACGATGCCCTTATCAGCAGATCATCCAGATATGGGATTATGTTCAACACCTGTCTGCAGAGGAAAACCATCATCTCTGCCATCACCTTGGTGAACACCCTTGGTGCTGTGGAGAGACCGAATGGCAATGCCTGAAATTGATAGTGACTGTCTAACAGTGCAAATCTGAGATAAGACTGGTGCGGCGGCCAAATCGGAATATGGAGGTACGCATCCTTGATGTCCAAGGATACCAGAAACTCCCCCTCCTCCAGACCTGAGATCACCGCTCTCAGAGACTCCATTTTGAATTTGAACTCCCTCAGATAAGGGTTTAACGACTTCAAATTCAAAATTGGTCTGACCGAACCATCCGGTTTCGGTACCACGAAAAGGTTTGAATAATAACCCTTGTTTTGTATATGAGGTGGAACCGGGATAATGACCTGTGACTTTTCCAATTTAGGATGGTTTCCTGTAGGATAACCCTGTTTGTCAGCAAAGCCGGCAAGCCTGATTTAAAGAAACGGTGAGGTGGGAGTTCTTGAAACTCAAGTCTGTACCCCTGGGACACAATATCCTGTACCCAGGGATCCAGACCGGACGACACCCAGACGTTGCTGAAACGTCTGAGTCTAGCACCCACTAGGCCATCCTCCAGGCTGTGTGGTCCACCGTCATGCTGAGGATTTTGAGGAACCAGAAGCAGGTTTCTAGTCCTGGGAGCCTGCGGGTGCAGGCTTTTTGGATTTTGCACGACCACCTCTAAAGAAGGTGGCAGGAGGCTTGGAATTTTTTGTCTTAGCGGTCCGAAAAGACTGTGACAGCAGAAGAAAATGGTTTCTTCGTAGAAGGTGTAGCAGAGGAAAGGAAAGGTGACTTACCCGTGGTTGCCGTGGAAATCCACTCATCCAATGCTTCCCCAAATAGAGCCTGACCTTGTATGGTAGGTTCTCCACACTTCTCCTGGATTCCGCGTCTGCAGACCATTGGAGTTCCCTGCGGGCTGAGACCGACATGGAAGATATCCGTGCAGTCAGCATACCCAGGTCCTTCATGGATTCCACCATGAACCCCGCAGAATCCTGTATGTTACGTAAAAACAATTCAATGTCACTTCTATCCATTGTATCCAAATCGTCTAGTAATGTGCCTGACCACTTTACTATGGCTTTAGAAATCCATGCACAGGCAATAGTGGGCCTTAACGCCACTCCTGAAGCAGTGTATATTGATTTGAGCGTAGTGTCAATCTTACAATCCGCTGCAGTAGATCCAGGGGCAGGTAAAGCCACCTTTTTTTGACAGTGTGGAGACAGAAGCGTCAACTTACGGGTGGGTTTCCCCATTTTTTCCCTATCCTCCTCAGGGAAGGGAAAAGCAACCAGAACTCTTTTGGGTATCTGGAATTTTTCTCCAGGTTTTCCAAGGATTTTTCAAATATAGCGTTTAATTCTTTAGACACAGGGAAGGTCAGTGAGGCTTTCTTATTGTCAGTGAAGCCTGCTCAGGTGGAGTGTCAGTAATGTTTAACACATCTCTAATGGCCTCAATCATGAGCTGCACCCCCTTTACAAGGGATGCCGCCCCCCTCAGCACATCCCCATCACCATCTGCTGTCTCAGAGTCGGTATCCATGTCATCTTGCATAATCTGGGCAAGTGCACGTTTCTGTGGGAACATGCTAGGGGATTTTGCCGGAATAGGAACAGAACCTGACCAAACTGCCATAGATTTTTTTAACACCTGAGTTTAAGTCTCAGTGTGTGCTACCCTAGTAGAAATCTGAGAGATCATTCCCTTAATGGATGTTAACCACTCAGGTTCAATAATAGGGATCTGAGACAAGACATTACATTCATGTGTACATGGAATGGATCCTACCTGAGAGGAAACATCCTCTGCAGCATATGACACAGAGTCCCTTGACATGGCTATGGGAGATAATAATCACCCACACACACACACAGGGAAATGACTACACAGTTTCCCCCCAAGTATGCAACAGAGACGCACAGAGATTGGAGCCAACCTACACACAGCGCTTCCTGAGGTAGATATAACACAACTACCCAGCGCTTACTGTGTACCTTCATAGACTGCAGAGTATTTACACAGCCTCCACCTCACCACTCCCCCCCCCCCCCCCTCCTCCCTTCTACAACTCCCTGGTACCGCACAGGATAGCTGGAGTTGCTTGGAGGGACAGCTCTCCCTGTCAGTGTCTGTGTACAGGAACTGCAGGCAGGAAAATGGCGCTGAACGCTATTGGGTCCGCTCTGAGGAGAAGCTCCGCCCCCTGAACAAGGCGCTGCTTCCCGCTCTTCATTCGATTTTACTGGCCTGAGGATTTCTGCTGGCAGTGTATGTACTGCGCTCCCACCCTGTTGCCGCCATCTTCACACCGGCTCCCCGCTTGCCCGGGGGGCCGGTGACTCACTTGCCACTGAAATCTTCTGGCTCTGTAAGGGGGTGGCGGCATGCTGCAGGAGTGAGCGGTCGCCTGGGGCGGCTAACGATCAGCACCCTCAGGAGATAATGTCCTGTCAGCGGAGATAGTGGCTCAAACCCTCTCTGGGCGGACACTACTTCCCCCCCCTTAGTCCCACGAAGCAGGAAGGCTGTTGCCAGCAGCCTCCCTGTGCCTAACTAACTCTTAGAAAAATAATAACACTAAAGAAGCTCTTGGAGCTCCCCTAGCTGTGACCAGCTCCTCCGGGCACATTTTCTAAACTGAGTCTGGTAGGAGGGGCATAGAGGGAGGAGCCAGTCCACACTCTCAAACTCTTAAAGTGCCAATGGCTCCTAGTGGACCCGTCTATACCCCATGGTACTAATGTGGACCCCAGCATCCTCTAGGTCTTAAGAGAAAAATGGATGTAGGGAGAAAATGTGAACTCAACAAATACTAGGGGCCAATTCAATTTGCAGCGAGAGCCGTCATAATGTGTCTTCTGTGTCTGAATTCTGCTTGCAGCCTATGAAGGTGTATGCTGACAAACATGCATATTACTGTACACAAGATGTAATAGGCTAGCTATACACAGACATTTCAGGAAGAACATGTAAAAGACATGATACAAGTACTAAGCAGTAGTTGCCATAAACATGTTGCCATTCAGCGAAGGCATCTAGGAGTTTCCTCATAGTCCAAGTGCATGTTAGATACTCTGCTAGAGAAGTTATCTATGAAATTAATTAAGATAGCCTACTTTAAGTATATATTTGTTTTAAATTGAAACAATGTGGGTATTTGTTTGCGAATATTAAAAAATATCCACAACTTTCAACAAAGAAAATGGAAAATGTCATTAAAATTGTAAAGTTACTTTGTAATGTATAAGTTTTTACTAATTTATTTATCCTCATCAGATGTTTTTTTTGTTTCGTACTGACACACACAGATCAGCTGTAATCCAATGTAAACAACAGGATGGTAATATAGTTATTGTATTACAGCAGCTCTGAAGTGAGAGTTTGCTCCATGAACCAGACTGTCAAAATGTAGACAAGGATATAGATTGGCGTGATGTGCACGCATGCTACTGTGAGTATGCGTCTAATTCGTTCCCGCGATCCATAGACTTTAACAGAGCCAATCGCAGGTGTGACTAGTCGCAGCTCAAAGTACTAAGGAGCACCTGCGGCACATGTGAATATGTGTGTATGTGTACATGTGGTAGGAAATAAACATTGTAAGCTCCACTGGGGCAGGGACTGATGTAAATGGACAAATATTCTCTGTAAAGGGCTGCAGGATATGTGTGCGCTATATAAATAACAGATAATGATGATAATAATAATAATAATAACAATAATAATAATGTGCCCGTGCAGCAGCTTCATAGGCTGGATGAGCGTGGCTACAACTGTAAACATGAAAAGATCTGTGCAACAAATTCTGTATATCAACAGGCCTGCAATGCATGGAAAAAAACGAGTTTTATGGTAAGAACTTACCTTTGTTAAAACTCTTTCTGCGAGGTACACTAAGCTCCAAAAGGATAGACATTGGGGTGTAGAGTAGGATCTTGATCCGAAGCACCAACAGGCTCAAAAGCTTTGACCTTCTTCCCAAGATGCAAAGCACTGCCTCCTATATCACTCCGCCTCCGTGCACAGGAGCTCAGTTTTGTTAACCAGCCCAATGCAGTAGCAAGTAAAAGAGACGACAACTGCAAGCTGCCACAAGCACCACACTCTCCCGACAGGAGAAAGTGTCAGCGGCTATAGCCACACCAACCCAAAGAAGCTAAGTGCGTCATGGTTGGCGCCTTGTGGAGCCCAATGTACCTCGCAGAAAGTTTTAACAAAGGTAAGTTCTTACCATAAAACTCGTTTTCTGCTGCGGGGTACACTGGGCTCCACAAAGATAGACATTGGGGATGTCCTAGAGCAGTTCCTTATGGGAGGGGACGCACTAAAGCTGGCACAAGAACCCTGCGTCCAAAAAAAGCATCCTGGGAAGCGGCAGTATCGAAGGCATAGAACCTTATGAACGTGTTCACTGAGGACCACGTAGCCGCCATGCACAATTGTTCAAGGGTCGCACCGCGGCAGGCCGCCCAAGAAGGTCCAACAGACCGAGTAGAATGGGCCGTAATGTGAGCAGGAGCTGACAGACCAGCCATCAAATAAGCACGTGCAATCACCATTCTAATCCATCTGGCCAAAGTCTGCTTGTGAGCAGGACAGCCCCGTTTGTGAAACCCAAACAGAACAAAGAGAGAATCAGATTTCCTAATAGAAGCAGTTCTCTTCACATAGATACGGAGAGCCCGTACCACATCCAAAGACCGCTCTTTGGGAGACAGATCAGGAGAAACAAGTGCCGGAACCACAATCTCCTGATTAAGGTGGAACGAAGAAACCACCTTAGGTAAATATCCGGGACGAGTCCTAAGAACCGCCCGGTCACAGTGAATTATCAGATATGGGGAACTACAAGACAAGGCAACCAAATCCAACGCTCTTCTAGCTGAGTCAATAGCCAGCAGAAACACCACCTTAAGGGAAAGCCACTTAAGATCAGCCGAACCAAGAGGTTCAAACGGAGACTCTTGTAATGCCTCCAAAACCACCGATAAGTCCCAAGGAGCCACAGGCGGGACATAGGGAGGTTGGATACGCAACACACCCTGAGTAAAGGTATGCACATCAGGTAAGGTCGCAATTTTTCTCTGAAACCACACCGACAAGGCAGAAATTTGAACCTTGAGGGAGGCCAGATGCAGGCTTAAGTCCAGGCCCTGCTAAAGAAAAGCCAATAACTTGGCTGTACTAAACTTGGAAGCGTCATAATTGTTAGATGCGCACCAAACCAAGTAAGAATGCCAGACCCTATGGTAAATCCGAGCAGAAGCCGGTTTCCGGGCCCGCAACATAGTTTGAATGACCGCCTCAGAAAACCCTTTAGCCCTCAAGACGGAATCTTCAAGAGCCACGCCGTCAAAGACAGCCAGGCTAGGTCCTGGTAGACACAGGGGCCCTGAACGAGGAGGTCTGGGCGTTGTGGAAGTAGAATTGGACGCTCTGACGATAGGCCCTGCAGGTCTGAGAACCAGTGCCGTCTGGGCCACGCTGGAGCTATGAGAAGCAGGATTCCTCTTTCCTGCTTGAACTTTCGAATTACCCTGGGCAGGAGCGACACCGGAGGGAACACGTACGGCAGCCGAAACCTCCACGGCACCGCCAGCGCATCCACGAATGCTGCTTGAGGATCCCTTGTCCTTGCTCCGAAGACCGGAACCTTGTGGTTGTGTTGAGACGCCATCAGATCCACGTCTGGAAGACCCCACCTTTCCACTAGGAGTTGAAACACTTCTGGATGGAGGCCCCACTCTCCGGCTAGTACGTCCTGACGACTGAGAAAGTCCGCTTCCCAATTCAGGACTCCCGGAATGAATATCGCCAACATGGCCGGTAGATGGCGTTCCACCCATTGCAGAATCCGTGAGACTTCCTTCATTGCCAAACGGCTTCGAGTGCCGCCTTGATGATTTATGGAAGCCACTGTGGTGGCGTTGTCCGACTGTACTTGAACAGGACGTTCTGAAGTAAATGCTGGGCCAGGTTCAATTAGTTGAAGACCGCCCGCAATTCCAGAATGTCGATCGGGAGGAGAGACTCCTCCTTGGTCCACTGACCCTGAAAGGAGTGTTGCGCCAGCACCGCGCCCCAACCCCTTAGACTGGCATCTGTCGTCAACAGGACCCAGTCGGATATCCAGAAGGGATGGCCCCTGCACAATCATTGGGCAGGACCCACCAGTACAGCGACAGACGTACCTCCGGAGTCAATGAGATCATGTGAGACCTGATCCGGTGAGGCAGGCCGTCCCACTTGGCCAGAATCAGCCTCTGGAGAGGGCGAGAATTGAATTGAGCATACTCCACCATGTTGAATGCTTACACCATGAGGCCCAGCACCTGCATAGCCGAATGTATCGACACTTGCGGACGAGAAAGGAAGCAACGAATCCTGTCCTGAAGCTTCAGGACCTTCTCCTGAGACAAGAACAACCGCTGGTTGCGAGTCCAATAGCGCTCCCAGGTGCACCATGCTCTGAGCAGGGACCAGGGAGGATTTCCTCCAGTTGATGAGCCACCCGTGAGCTTGCAGAAACCGGACAGTCAGATCTAGATGACGTAGGAGAAGTTCTGGGGAATTTGCCAGGATCAACAAGTCGTCCAGATATGGTAGGATCCTGACCCCTTGACGGCGGAGTACCACCGTCATCACCGCCATAACTTTGGTGAAGACTCGCGGAGCCGTAGTTAAACCAAAAGGTAACGCCCGAAACTGGTAATGGAGGTTACCAATCGCAAACCTCGGGTATTACTGATGCGACACTGCTATAGGAATTTGCAGGTTAGCATCCTGTATATCCAGGGAGACCATATAATCCCCAGGTTCCAAGGCCAGAACTATAAAGCGAAGGGTTTCCATACGGAACTTGGAGACTTTCACAAACTTGATCAATGCCTTGAGGTTGAGAATGGGCCGGGAGGACTAGAAATAGCGGAGAATATTACCCCCGGCTTCTCTGAGCAAGAGGCACCTGTACTACCACTACTATGTCCAGGAGGGTCTGTACCACCGAATGTAGAGTTTTTGCCTTTGTCTGGTCCAAAGGGACGTCTGTCAGGCAAAATCGATGCGGGGGACGGTTTTTGAAGGCTATGGCGCAACCTCGAGTGACGACTTGCTGTACCCAGGCATCTGAAGTGGTCTTCAACCATTCCTGGGTATACCCTAGAAGCCGGCCCCCCACCCTGGGATCCCACAGGGGGAGGCCCGCCCCATCATGCGGCAGGCTTATCGGTCTTGGAAGCTGGCTGACGGACAGCCCAGGCTCTTTTGGGCTTTGGCTTACCAGGTTTGGAAGTGCGGGACAGCTTGTGGTACGCCTGACCTTTTGCTTTACCTGAAGGACGAAAGGAAGTACCTTTAGCCTTTGACACAGAAGGTGCGGTACTTGGCAGTAGCCAAATGAGCCACTATCTTATTTAAGTCCTCCCCAAACAGAATATCTCCCTTGAAAGGGAGTACCTCCAGGGTTTTTCTAGAATCCAGATCAATGGACCAGGATTTCAGCCACAATATCCGGCGAGCCAGGACTGACGTAGTATAGGCCTTGGCTGCTAGAACACCGGCATCAGAAGCCGCCTCTTTAATATAGTGAGAAGCTGTGACAATATATGACAAGCACTGTCTAGCATGGTCAGAAGAGATTTCAGCTTCCAACTCTAGGGCCCACGCTTCAATAGCCTCTGCAGCCCATGTTGCTGCAATAGTGGGCCTTTGTGCAGCACCCGTGAGGGTGTAAATCGCTTTCAGACAACCCTCCACACATTTATCTGTAGGCTCTTTCAGAGACGTGATGGTAGTGACAGGTAGAGCTGAGGAAACCACCATCCTAGCCACATGCGAGTCCACTGGAGGCGTTTCCCAATTTTTAGACAGCTCTGGCGCGAGGGGATAGCGAGCAAGCAGCTTCTTGTGAGGCACGAACTTCTTACCTGGATTTTTCCCAGGATTCCTGACGTATATCAACCAGGTGATCAAAGTGAGGTAAAACTTGTTTAACCACCTTCTGACGCTTGAACCTATCTGGTTTCTTAGGAGGAACAGATGGCTTGGGATCATCCGTAATAGCCTCCAATAGATCAGGAACATCCACTTGTGAACTACTATCCCCATCAGTATTATCAGTCAGAATCTGTGGGGTCAGTGTAAACGCCATCCTCATCAGACGAGGTGTCAGTGACAGCAGTGGATTGTGAGGAAGTAATGGCCCGCTTAGAGGACTCCTTGGACTTAAGCGGGCGAGGGTTAGACTTTTTAGTAGTCAGGGACTGGTTCATAACTGAGCGAACAATCTGCCGCGGGGACCATATACTAGCCCACCTCGGAGATCCCTGACCCCATTTATTCCTAAATTTAGAGATAGGACTCCTGATAGATATCGGAATCCCAAAAGGAATTATAGAGAGAGAACTCCTGAGTGGAGGAATGTCACGACTAGGAATAATAGATCCACCAGATATCAGTCACTGAGAGACCCAGTAAAGACTTCTAATTACTTTTCCCCGTTACACAATGCAGGAAGGTCATCCCATTTTTGTACGAACGCAAACATCAAGTGAACCACAGATAAATGCCTATAAAACAAAGAGAGGTAAGAGAGGGGGTGCGCTAAAAAGGAGAATTAGATCTAAAAGACCAAGAAAATCATTAAGGAAAAAGAGAATAAATAAAACTACAGACCCAGTTACGAACTTAATTACAGATGGAAACATCAACATCAGTAACACACAGGGCGAAAGCAGTTCTACAAGAAAGGTTAAGATCTTCAATCTAAGTTCTCACGATTTAACCATCAGTGAAATTACAGTGTTACAGAAGGGTCTCAAATATGCACCCACCAACTATATAAATCCATTTCAGTTATATTTAGATCTACAAAGATTTACACGAAAGCTTACCATAAAAAAAAATTTTGCTAGCCAGGAGAATTTGAAGTCACAAGAAAATGATACTGTCACCCCTTTTAGACCTAAATCGGTCTTTTTTCCTAAACACATACAGGGTCCGTTTATTGAATCTTTTATTTCTCTTGTTATGGATGATCTGAAAATGATACAGTCCAAACCAAAAAATGGGTTTAATATGACCTTCAAAGAAAGGAAAGCTTTAGGTGATTTAAAAAGTAATAAAAATATAATCATCAAGCCTGCGGACAAGGGGGGGGGGGGGGGGTCGTAATGGACATCAATAAATATGAGGAGGAAATCATGCGCCATCTCAATGATGCCTCTACCTACAAAAAGCTGAGAAATGACCCCACTGAATCAACCTTGTCCCGACTGAAGGAACTTATAGACAAATATGAACATAATGGAACTATCAGCAGTAAAGAGGCCAAATTTATTCTATCTGATGACCCAGTAACTCCGGTAATATATATACTCCCTAAGGTCCACAAGACATTGGTGGACCCTCCCGGGAGACCGATAATCTCAGGAGTTGGGTCAATAACAGCAAATTTATCGCAGTTTATAGACTTTATATTACAACCCTTGGTACTTACCAATAAGTCTCATCTTAAAGACACAAAGGATTTCCTTACTACATTAGAAACCATTGAGTGGAGGGAAGGCGATTGGCTTGTGACGGCCGACGTCGGCTCACTCTACACCATTATAGATCACAAACATGGTTTGGAAGCGATCTCTTTTTTCCTAAATCAGTCCACATTATCTGGAAATGTGAAAGACCTTGTCCTAGAGGGCATACATTTTATTTTAAATAATAATTTTTTTCTCTTTAAGGACCAGTTTTTTATGCAAAAGATGGGCACTGCTATGGGCACCAAGTTCGCCCCGAGTTACGCTAACCTCTTCATGGGGCTGTGGGAGACCAAAACCATCTGGTCCAGCGGTGTGCTCGGGTTGAACTTGGTGTCCTATACACGCTACATAGACGACATTTTTTTTGTATGTAGAGGGGATGAGATTACATTGAGGGATTTTTGTACATCCCTCAATTCGAATGACAGAAATATCAAACTCACCTTTGATATGAGCCAAAAAACCATCAACTTTTTAGACATCATAGTCTATATTGAAGAACAACAAATCCATACAAAAACCTTTGCCAAGCCAACTGATTGTGGTACATATATTGCAGCAACTAGCTGTCACCACGAGAATTGGCTTAATTCTATTCCTGTCAGTCAATTAAAAAGACTTAAGAGAAATTGCAGCAGTGAAGCGACTTTTCAGTGCCAAGCTTTCGATCTAGTTCAAAAATTTGAAACTTGTGGGTACAGTAAAGAAAAAATCAAAGAGACTACAGAAAAGACAAATAGGGTAGAAAGAAAAGACCTTCTAGCAAATAGGACAAATCAAGCTGTGAAGAATGAGAAGTATGAATGGGCCTTTATTACAGAATTTAATTCTCAACATAGGTCTATAGAACATGTTTTCAAAAAACATTGGAATCTTATAAAAAAGGACCCTATAATTGGTTCTCTCATACCAGAAAAACCGGTTCACATCTATCGGAGAGCCCCTAATCTGAAAAATAAACTAGTGGCTAGTGCACTTCCTACTTCTCTGTCCACAATGAAAACCATGTCAAAAGGTTTCTTCAGATGTGGAGGTTGTATTGGCTGTAAAAATATTAAGAGTGAGGGCACTAGTAAAATCACGAGTATCTCTATCAATAATACTACCATTGATATTAAAGAGTTTATAACATGCGACACCAAGAATGTGATGTCCGCCATTAGGTGTAAATGTAATTTGTTCTACATTGGAAGAACATCTCGTTCCCTTAAAATCAGAATAGGAGAGCATATCCGAAATATAAAGAAAGGAATTGATACACACTCACTGTCTCTACACTTCAAGAATGTGCATGATTGCTCGGTTTCTGGGATTACAGGTTTTTTCGGTATCAGACATGTCAAAGCGTCATTAAGAAATAAAAATATAGCATGTGCTTTGGCTAAGACCGAAATTAGTTGCATCTATAATTATAACACCTTGGACCCACATGGTCTCAATTGTGACTTCGAACTAAAGTGGTTTTTGTAACTCTTGAAGTCTGTCGGCTATATCTAATTGAAATCTGATATGTATACAAATAATGTGGAGGATCATCTTGTTTATATACAAAACACTTCTGTGTTATAACAACCATCAGTATTAACAACACCATTTGGGTTCTATTACAAATGTATATATTGTACATGTTCCATGTTTTATTTGCATAGTTTATACGGATAGTGTCCTGTTCATTCTCAGAAACTACAGTTCCCATAATTCTATTATCAATGCCTCAGCTCTGCCGATCATGTGACCCGTTACTTCCGGGAACCGGGTGGATAGGACTACAAATCTCGGGTGGTTTGGACTACACTTCCCGGCAATCAGCGCAAATCAAGCGCCTGAACTACAGAACACACAGGAAACTACATTTCCCGGCATCCCCCGAGCGACCGGAACTTCCGGTCAGCGCGATCTGACGGAACAGAGGCGGACTTTGTTTATATATATCATTTATCTGTGTTTGGAAAAAAATACATTAATGCAGTTAGGTCCTGCTTTATTTTGCTAGGTCCTTTATGTTCAGTAACAATAGATAATGTTTTGCACATTGCCTGTCTATTCATATTTAATTGAATGATGTCACTTCCTGTACACCATGATATGCTACCTGTATCATAAATATCTCACCCCAGCACATTCCAGTTCATCTTGATAAAGGTCTCTACGACCGAAACGCGTTGATTGAATATACTTCTGGGAGTGTGAGTAGATATCTTTTTTTAACTTGGAATAATTCCTGACCTGTTTTTATGTTTTGATTTTTATACTGCATATTGGACTCTTTTTGGGGCTAATAAATTTTTATTTTTATTTTTTGTATTTTTGTACACTCCGCGGCGGAGTTGATGGAAAGTGTTGTATAGCCGAATAAAATTCAGTTTTTAAGAAAAAATAAGATTTTACTCACCAGTAAATCTATTTCTCGTAGTCCGTAGTGGATGCTGGGACTCCGTAAGGACCATGGGGAATAGCGGCTCCGCAGGAGACTGGGCACAACTAAGAAAGCTTTAGGACTAACTGGTGTGCACTGGCTCCTCCCACTATGACCCTCCTCCAGACCTAAGTTAGGATACTGTGCCCGGAAGAGCTGACACAATAAGGAAGGATTTTGAATCCCGGGTAAGACTCATACCAGCCACACCAATCACACCATATAACTCGTGATATTATACCCAGTTAACAGTATGAACATAACAGAGCCTCTCAACAGATGGCTCAACAATAACCCTTTAGTTAACAATAACTATATACAAGTATTGCAGACAGTCCACACTTGGGACGGGCGCCCAGCATCCACTACGGACTACGAGAAATAGATTTACCGGTGAGTAAAATCTTATTTTCTCTGACATCCTAAGTGGATGCTGGGACTCCGTAAGGACCATGGGGATTATACCAAAGCTCCCAAACGGGCGGGAGAGTGCGGATGACTCTGCAGCACCGAATGAGAGAACTCAAGGTCCTCCTCAGCCAGGGTATCAAATTTGTAGAATTTTGCAAACGTGTTTGCCCCTGACCAAGTAGCAGCTCGGCAAAGTTGTAAAGCCGAGACCCCTCGGGCAGCCGCCCAAGAAGAGCCCCTTTCCTCGTGGAATGGGCTTTTACAGATTTAGGCTGCGGCAGGCCAGCCGCAGAATGCGCAAGCTGAATTGTGCTACAAATCCAGCGAGCAATAGTCTGCTTCGAAGCAGGAGCACCCAGTTTGTTGGGTGCATACAGGATAAATAGCGAGTCAGTCTTCCTGACTCCAGCCGTCCTGGAAACATAAATTTTCAAGGCCCTGACTACGTCCAGTAACTTGGAGTCCTCCAAGTCCCTAGTAGCCGCAGGCACAACAATAGGTTGGTTCAAGTGAAAAGCTGATACCACCTTAGGGAGAAACTGGGGACGAGTCCTCAATTCTGCCCTATCCATATGGAAAATCAAATAGGGGCTTTTACATGACAAAGCCGCCAATTCGGACACTCGCCTAGCCGAAGCCAAGGCCAAAAGCATGACCACTTTCCACGTGAGATATTTTAAATCCACGGTTTTAAGTGGCTCAAACCAATGTGACTTCAGGAAACCCAACACCACGTTGAGGTCCCACGGTGCCACTGGAGGCACAAAAGGAGGCTGAATATGCAGCACTCCCTTAACAAATGTCTGAACTTCAGGCATTGAAGCCAGTTCTTTTTGGAAGAAAATCGACAAGAGCCGAAATCTGGACCTTAATGGAACCCAGTTTTAGGCCCATAGTCACCCCTGACTGTAGGAAGTGCAGAAATCGACCCAGCTGAAATTCCTCCGTTGGGGCCTTCCTGGCCTCACACCACGCAACATATTTTCGCCATATGCGGTGATAATGTTGTACGGTTACATCTTTTCTAGCTTTAATGAGCGTAGGAATGACTTCCTCCGGAATACCTTTTTCTTTTAGGATCCGGTGTTCAACCGCCATGCCATCAAACGCAGCCGCGGTTAGTCTTGGAACAGACAGGGCCCCTGCAGCAGCAGGTCCTGTCTGAGCGGCAGAGGCCATGGGTCCTCTGAGATCAATTCTTGAAGTTCCGGGTACCAAGCTCTTCTTGGCCAATCCGGAACAATGAGTATAGTTCTTACTCCTCTTTTCCTTATTATCCTCAGTACCTTAGGTATGAGGAAGAGGGGGGGAACACATAAACCGACCGGTACACCCACGGTGTCACTAGAGCGTCTACAGCTATCGCCTGAGGGTCCCTTGACCTGGCGCAATATTTTTCTAGCTTTTTGTTTAGGTGGGACGCCAACATGTCCACCTGTGGCCTTTCCCAACGGTTTACAATCAGTTGGAAGACTTCTGGATGAAGTCCCCACTCTCCCGGGTGGAGGTCGTGCCTGCTGAGGAAGTCTGCTTCCCAGTTGTCCACTCCCGGAATGAACACTGCTGACAGCGCTAACACGTGACTTTCCGCCCATCGGAGAATCCTTTTGGCTTCTGCCATCGCCGCCCTGCTTCTTGTGCCGCCCTGTCGGTTTACATGGGCGACTGCCGTGATGTTGTCTGACTGGATCAGAACCGGCCGGTTTTGAAGCAGGGGTTTTGCCTGACTTAGGGCATTGTAAATGGCCCTCAGTTCCAGAACATTTATGTGTAGGGAAGTCTCCTGACTTGACCAAAGTCCTTGGATTAAACAATGCCTATCACAGGCACCTGCATTAGGCATGCCAGATTATGGGAAACCCTTTGAGTTGTACGGTACGGAAAGTGCTGGGTGTGCGGCAGGTGTGCGGCAGGTGTCCTAACCCAGAGACATGGTGATGCCAGCAGGCCGGTAGCTTACTACAGTGCACAGTTGGACACCGTAGCGTGGTCTCTCCCCACATGCTTGCGAAGTGTTGCAGCGATAGCTTTGCTAGTGAGTAAAAGCGAAGACGTAGTGTTGGGACACAACCTGACCATTCATACACCTCATACAGTGTCAGCCTTAGTGAACTCTGCCCAAACCAGACATGTCTCATCAGCACGGTTTACAAGGTGGGAATTAACACTAATGGCCCCTGTAAACATCACCATAAAGAGATGCAGCGCACTAAATCCTGCAACTTATTTACCAGGTGTGCCTTGACAGGCACAAAGGGTGGAGGATGAGAATGATGGTGAAGGAGGATTTAGTAGAGACACTGACACACATGATTGTATGGAATATTTGAACCAAACTTTCACTGCAAGACCCGACATTAGTGACAACCCACTGGAAGGCGTAGATTTTACTTTTTACACTGACGGTAGTTGCCACAGACATACGGACTCGGGAGACTTGTGTACTGGATACGCAGTCGTAGATGACAGAGGTATCATAGAAGCTGAACCCCTGGGCCCACCGCACTCAGCACAAGTTGCTGAGCTGGTCGCCCTAACCAGAGAGTGTGAATTGGCTAAGGGTAAGTTAGCCAATATATATACAGATTCTAGGTATGCCTTTGGAGTAGTGCATGATTTCGGGGGCCCTATGGCGCCTCAGAAATTTCATGACGGCAGCTGGCACACCTGTAGCACATGCATCCCATATAAAAAGGCTTCTAACAGCGATACAGGAACCTGACAGTGGCTGTTATCAAGTGCAAAGCCCACACTTACAGTCAAGACCCAGTGTCACTTGGTAACAGCCGGGCAGACGAAGCTGCTAAATCAGCAGCCAGCACCCCCATACAGACAGAAATCACACCACTGATGGTATTCAATACCGTCAACACACAAAAATTAAGTGAACTGCAAAATTTGTGTTCTCCACAGGAAAAGGCAGTCTGGAGGTCAAAAGGATATGGCCAGGAGTCCTCAGGACTCTGGACAGATGGACAAGGTAAGCCAGTAGCCCCCAGAGCATATCTTCCAAGCTTAGCTGAGGCGGCACACGGTCTGACTCACCTGGGTAAAGAGGGTATGTGTAAGCTGGTGAGAGCCTACTGGTGTGCGCCAGGATTCTCTTCTCATGCGGGTAAGAGAGCAATGACATGTCTTATCTGCTTGAGGAAGAATATTGGAAAGTCAATACCAACAGAACCATCCCATATCCCGCCGACAGACGGCCCTTTTCAGGTAATACAAATTGATTTCATACAGTTACCACCCTGCAGAAATTTAAAGTATGTGTTAGTTTGTATTGATGTGTTTTCAAATTGGGTAGAAGCGTTCCCCGCTGCCACAAATACCGCTACGTTTACTGCAAAGAAAATTGTGCAGGAATTTGTGTGCAGATATGGTATCCCTAGGATAATTGAAAGCGATAGGGGTACCCATTTTACAGGTGAAGTCTTTCAGGTTATGTGCAAACTAATGGGAATTAATAGTAAGCTGCATACTCCGTACCGCCCACAGGCGAGTGCGAAAGTGGAAAGAGTAAACAGCACTATTAAGAACAAGCTGAGCAAAGTGATGGCTGAAACTGGATTGTTATGGCCAGAAGCTTTGCCACTTGTATTGTACAGCATCAGAACCACTCCCAGGTCCCCCCTTAAGCTATCACACTTTGAGATTCTTTTTGGTCGACAACCCCATGTAATGATTGACCCCCAAGATGATTTGAAATGCAATAATGAGGTGACTGTAAAATATTTGGTTAAGATGAGCAAGCAGTTGAGGAATCAAAACAGAAATCTAAAACTGGTGATTCCTGACCTACCAAACAGTAATTGTCATGACATTGAACCTGGGGATTATGTAATGATTCGAAATTTTCTACGCTCAGGTTGCCTCATTGACAGGTGGGAAGGACAGTACCAAGTCTTACTAACCAGCACGACAGCATTAAAGGTTGCCGAGAGAGAAAGACTTGGGTCCACTCGTCCCACTGTAAGAAGGTCGCTGACCCAGAGAAAACCCGTGACAAAGAGCAGAGTGTAGAGGAAATCGTATCACTGGAGTGTCTGTTCCGGGAAGGTTGAGAGGCAGGACTGTTGTCACGGCACCTGAGCACGGAGAACTACAAGACCAGAGGCGGTTGTCGCACCAAATTTCTTTTCCCTTTTTATGATTTTCTCCATCTCCCATTACACTCCTTTCCCCCCCTTCTTGCTCTCTTTTTTCTCCCCTTAAAAAGATGGACTTACCCCAAGAGACAGCATTCCGGGTTTTCCTGTTGATCCTGTTGTTGACCAGAGCAGTCTGTTTCGGTGAGAGTACCAGAGAGGTCGAGAAACGATCTGGAATGGGTTCTGATGGCAAGGACGAATTTGTAAAATTCCAAGAGCAACACATCCACCGAGCAAAGGCGAGTATCAGAAAACGATCTGGTAGTCAAGAAACTAGGTGGCACTGTGAAGGGCTATTGGCTGAGGAAAATTGTATTTGTAGAAACTGTGAAAACATAGTTGAGGACGGGTGCATCCAGAGATGTCAGTCCAGCCTTAATATCAACATGGACCGTCATCCATTGAGTGATTATCACTCATTAGTGGGTAAGGTTTAAACCAAACAGAAAGCTGGGTGTGCTCACAAGTACCTCAAGGTCAGAGCAAATCAGGACTAGTACCGTATCCTTTAACAATAGATGAGGTACTTGAATTACGGGGTGGGAGACCAGTGGACAAGAAATTTAATATTTCTAGGCCCCCTAGTTTGAAGCTCCACCAGTACCATGTAGATAGGTCCTTAGTATGTTTCAACATTTCCAATTTCCCGATAGCCGGGAAATTGGGAAGTGACATGGAATAACCAAACCATGGCATTTTCACACAGAGCCGATAGAATACCCGTAGACTCTGAACTTATACGCCAAATAGCCGACGGTGGAAGGTATTTTCGGTATAGGTATACTCTAGGAAGTAGGACCATGCGTGTCGGAGAAGTATCACCAGGGTACTGTGCGCATATCATACAGCTTGATACGTGTACTGAACAGATGAGAGAGTTAGGGATAGGATTTTTTACTTGGAAGGTTTGCAATATGGTAATGTCATATTCTGTCCCATATGTTCTCCCCGATGATGCATATTTCATATGTGGGAGGAAGGCTTATAAGTGGCTTGCCCCAAACTCAGAGGGATTGTGTTACATTGGAAGAGTGTTGCCAGAAGTAATGACCATAACCCATGATAAGATGAAAGACGTTCACCGCAATGCTCAAGCTCCTTACACTCACACTCACTATGAACACATCGTTAAGAGACACCTTATAAATAGGGCAGAGCACGCAGCCTCTGATTTAATTCACTAATCCACCGGGATTCAAATCCTACTCGCGTTAGATATCACCCGTACCGCCAGAGGAATTATAAATTATAGGTATATCCATGCGCTAGCGAACCTGATAGATAATATCACCGAGATGTATGATGACACCTTCAGGTATACAGGGAGGGAGTTGCAAGCTTACAAAACGGAACTGATACAGCACAGGATGGTCCTCAATTATATCACAGCGGTGGCAGGCGGGTACTGTGTCACTTTGGCAACTCAGTATGGTGTGAAGTGCTGCACGTACATTACAAACAGCACTGATTACCCAACCGAGGTCATAGATCAAAAGATGGACGATATCTTGCAGTTGAAGTGGGAGTTCCGGAGGAGACACAACCTTACCCTTACTGCTGTGAGTAATGAACTGACCGGCTGGGTCTCATGGTTGAACCCACGAAATTGGTTCTCAGGTTTAGGAGAATGGGCTCAAAATGTTATTGTGAGTGTAGGAAAGTTTCTCCTTTGTATCCTGGGAGTTGTCATAATGATTGGTTTGATATTTAGGTGTGTTCGAATTTTAACGCGGCGCAAGCGCGGTACCAAAGTGATGAGTTTAAGGAGCGGGGGCATTGTTACAGCAACTGATTTAATTTATGACCCATCAATAGAGACAATGTTGTGATAAAACGTGATTCTACGGTCCGTTTCTTTCACCCGTTTCTCCTTTGTTTTCCCTCAGCAAAAATACACCCATCCGGAGAAGACTTCAATCAACACCCAAGAATGATTATGCAAATGTTATGTGAATGTATTTTTTATATGTTTCTTATCTTCATCTCTACAACCTTCAGGTAGTGACACACATAGTCGACAGGTGATATCCACATATTAGCTTTCACATGTGTTCCCCCCTCCATGTATCATCAACTAAATGTGCACCCCATTTGTTGGAACAAGAAGCCGAAAAGAGCTCGGTAGTGTTTGTTGGCCCACTTACAGACCCTTATTACGGGATGAGAAGGATTTAATGTATACTTCGCAATACCTCGAAGCTTATCTAGAACATATACGGCACGATGATACATGCCCCTCAGACATGGATTTCATACATACATGCTTTTACTATCCCAGTAGGTCATACATTTCCCGCCTACACCTCTCCTCCTACCATCCAACCATCTATGGATAATGTATTGTATATTTTTATCCAATCATCTGTAGATATTGTATATTTTTCTGTTTAATGTTTAGATAGTGGCAGTTATTGTTGACTGCCAAAGGGTGGACTGTCAAAGTCGAAAAATATTGTAATGCATATACCCTGTACTAACCCCATGCACATGCCCGCTGCGCGTGCACTCAGTCCGCCGTGCGTGCACATATCCGCAATTTGCGTAGGATCGCTCCTGCGATCATGCGCGTGGTATGGGTATTTACGGCGGAGTTTGTGAGCGCGTAGAGGGTTATTAGAACATTACATATTTAACCCAAATAGTGCATTTTGTACACATAGTTCCCCTACACCACATCAGCGAGTATCAACAGTTTAAACCATTCCAGGACTAAGGGATTCGCCTTTGCATGATAGGAAGGGTCAGATAAAGGTTGGAAGGTGATGTCTAGTATCCAGCTGTAGGGTATTTTAAGGGTAACATTCCGGTGTTGGTTAGAGAAAGATCGCATGTTCCAGCGTATAGTTATGTGCAAAAGTAGAATATAGATATTAACTGTATTTACTGTATATTATGTAAGCGGCGGGAATCCAGAGGATACCACCCACCAGAGTAGTTGGGGAAAGACATCGCCCACCTTTTCAAATCAACCTATGACCTCTCCTGTAATGAAAAGACACATCTCTGTGTCCAATGGACAATGAGATTACAGTGACCATTGTATTGTGTATGTAAGTTGTGTATAAAAAGACCGTTGTTGCCTGGCCGGTCAGAAGACTCTGAACGCTTTCTACCTGACAAGCGGAGGACCGGCCGGGTTGCGCTTGCGAACATTCTCGCGTATGTACATTCTCTGTAGCCATTACTCTGTTTTAGATTTATCTTGTTAGCCTGTAGTGTATGATTTGTACTGTTTTACCTTTTGAAATAATCCACGGTGGCCTTAGAACCCTGTGGTTTCATCTACAAATCGGTGTTGTGTCCTCACTTTCCTACAACGGTTTAAAATAAGAATTTACTTACCGATAATTCTATTTCTCGGAGTCCGTAGTGGATGCTGGGGTTCCTGAAAGGACCATGGGGAATAGCGGCTCCGCAGGAGACAGGGCACAAAAAGTAAAGCTTTAGGATCAGGTGGTGTGCACTGGCTCCTCCCCCTATGACCCTCCTCCAAGCCTCAGTTAGGTACTGTGCCCGGACGAGCGTACACAATAAGGAAGGATTTATGAATCCCGGGTAAGACTCATACCAGCCACACCAATCACACTGTACAACCTGTGATCTGAACCCAGTTAACAGTATGATAACAGCGGAGCCTCTGAAAAGATGGCTCACAACAATAATAACCCGATTTTTGTAACTATGTACAAGTAGTGCAGATAATCCGCACTTGGGATGGGCGCCCAGCATCCACTACGGACTCCGAGAAATAGAATTATCGGTAAGTAAATTCTTATTTTCTCTATCGTCCTAGTGGATGCTGGGGTTCCTGAAAGGACCATGGGGATAATACCAAAGCTCCCAAACGGGCGGGAGAGTGCGGATGACTCTGCAGCACCGAATGAGAGAACTCCAGGTCCTCCTTAGCCAGGGTATCAAATTTGTAGGATTTTACAAACGTGTTTGCCCCTGACTAAATAGCCGCTCGGCAAAGTTGTAAAGCCGAGACCCCTCGGGCAGCCGCCCAAGATGAGCCCACCTTCCTTGTGGAATGGGCATTTACATATTTTTGGCTGTGGCAGGCCTGCCACAGAATGTGCAAGCTGAATTGTATTACACATCCAACTAGCAATAGTCTGCTTAGAAGCAAGAGCACCCAGTTTTTTGGGTGCATACAGGATAACAGCAAGTCAGTTTTCCTGACTCCAGCCGTCCTGGAAACATATTTTCAGGGCCCTGACAACATCTAGCAACTTGGAGTCCTCCAAGTCCCTAGTAGGTGCAAGGCACCACAATAAGCTGGTTCAGGTGAAACACTGACACCACCTTAGGGAGAGAACTGGGGACGAGTCCGCAGCTCTGCCCTGTCCGAATGGACAAACAGATATGGCTTTTTTGAGAAAAAACCACCAATTTGACACTCGCCTGGTCCAGGCCAGGGCCAAGAGCATGGTCACTTTTCATGTGAGATGCTTCAAATCCACAGATTTGACTGGTTTTAAACCAATGTGTTTTGAGGAATCCCAGAACTACGTTGAGATCCCACAGTGCCACTGGAGGCACAAAAGGGGGTTGTATATGCAATACTCCCTTGACAAACTTCTGGACTTCAGGAACTGAAGCCAATTCTTTCTGGAAGAAAAATCGACAGGGCCGAAATTTGAACCTTAATGGACCCCAATTGGAGGCCCATAGACACTCCTGTTTGCAAGAAATGCAGGAATCGACCGAGTTGAAATTTCTTCGTGGGGCCTTCCTGGCCTCACACCACGCAACATATTTTCGCCACATGTGGTGATAATGTTGTGCGGTCACCTCCTTTCTGGCTTTGACCAGGGTAGGAATGACCTCTTCCTGAATGCCTTTTCCCTTAGGATCCGGCGTTCCACCGCCATGCCGTCAAACGCAGCTGCGGTAAGTCTTGGAACAGACATGGTACTTGCTGAAACAAGTCCCTTCTTAGCGGCAGAGACTATAAGTCCTCTGTGAGCATCTCTTGAAGTTCCGGGTACCAAGTCCTTCTTGGCCAATCCGGAGCCATGAGTATAGTTCTTACTCCTCTACGTCTTATAATTCTCAGTACCTTAGGTATGAAAAGCAGAGGATGGAACACATACACCGACTGGTACACCCACGGTGTTACCAGAACGTCCACAGCTATTGCTTGCCTGAGGGTCTCTTAACCTGGCGCAATACCTGTCCCGTTTTTTGTTCAGACGGGACGCCATCATGTCCACCTTTGGTAATTCCCAACGGTTTACAATTATGTGGAAACTTTCCCATGAAGTTCCCACTCTGCCGGGTGGAGGTCGTGCCTACTGAGGAAGTCTGCTTCCCAGTTTCCATTCCCGGAATGAAACACTGCTGACAGTGCTATCACATGATTTTCCGCCCAGCGAAAAGTCCTTGCAGTTTTTGCCACTGCCCTCCTGCTTCTTGTGCCGCCCTGTCTATTTACGTGGGCGACTGCCGTGATGTTTTATCCCACTGGATCAATACCGGCTGACCTTGAAGCAGAGGTCTTGCTAAGCTTAGAGCATTATAAATTTACCCTTAGCTATATTTATGTGGAGAAAAATCTCCAGACTTGATCACACTCCCTGGAAATTTTTTCCTTGTGTGACTGCTCCCCAGCCTCTCGGGCTGGCCTCCGTGGTCACCAACATCCAAAACTGAATGCCGAATCTGCGGCCCTCTAGAAGATGAGCACTCTGTAACCACCACAGGAGAGACACCCTTGTCCTTGGATATAGGGTTATCCGCTGATGCATCTGAAGATGCGATCCGGACCATTTGTCCAGCAGATCCCACTGAAAAGTTCTTGCATGAAATCTGCCGACTGAAATTGCTTCGAAGGAAGTCACCATTTTTTTTTACCATGGCCCTTGTGCAATGATGCACTGATTTTAGGAGGTTCCTGACTAGCTCGGATAACTCCCTGGCTTTCTCTTCCGGGAGAAACACCTTTTTCTGGACTGTGTCCAGAATCATCCCTAAGCACAGGAGACTTGTTGTCGGGATCAGCTGCGATTTTGGAATATTTAGAATCCACCCCTGCTGTTGTAACAGTATCCGAGATAGTGCTACTCCGACCTCCAACTGTTTCCTGGACTTTGCCCTTATCAGGAGATCGTCCAAGTAAGGGATAATTAAGACGCCTTTTCTTCGAAGAAGAACCATCATTTCGGCCATTACCTTGGTAAAGACCCGGGGTGCCGTAGACAATCCAAACGGCAGCGTCAGAAACTGATAGTGACAGTTCTGTACCACGAACCTGAGGTACCCTTAGTGATAAGGGCAAATTTGGGACATGGAGGTAAGCATCCCTGATGTCTCGGGACACCAGATAGTCCCCTTCTTCCCGGTTCGTTATCACTGCTCTGAGTGACTCCATCTTGATTTGAACCTTTGTAAGTGTTCAAAATTTTTTTAGATTTAGAATAGGTCTCACCTAGCCTTCTGGCTTCAGTACCACAATATAGTGTGGAATAATACCCCTTTTCTTGTTGTAGGAGGGGTAATTTAATTATCACCTGCTGGGAATACAGCTCGTGAATTTTTTCCCATACTGCCTCCTTGTCGGAGGGAGACCTTGGTAAAGCAGACTTCAGGAGCCTGCGCAGGGGAAACGTCTCGACATTCCAAACTGTACCCCTGGAATACTACTTGTAGGATCCAGGGGTCCTGTACGGTCTCAGCGTCATGCTGAGAGCTTGTCAGAAGCGGTGGAACGCTTCTGTTCCTGGGAATGGGCTGCCTGCTGCAGTCTTCTTCCCTTTCCTCTATCCCTGGGCAGATATGACTCTTATAGGGACGAAAGGACTGAAGCTGAAAAGACGGTGTCTTTTTCTGCAGAGATGTGACTTAGGGTAAAAACGGTGGATTTTCCAGCAGTTGCCCTGGCCACCAGGTCCGATGGACCGACCCCAAATAACTCCTCTTCCTTTATACGGCAATAGACCTTTGTGCCGTTTGGAATCTGCATCACCTGACCACTGTCGTGTCCATAAACATCTTCTGGCAGATATGGACATCGCACTTACTCTTGATGCCAGAGTGCAAATATCCCTCTGTGCATCTCGCATATATAGAAATACATCCTTTAAATGCTCTATAGTCAATAAAATACTGTCCCTGTCAAGGGTATCAATATTTTTAGTCAGGGAATCCGACCAAGCCACCCCAGCTCTGCACATCCAGGCTGAGGCGATCGCTGGTCGCAGTATAACACCAGTATGTGTGTATATACTTTTTATGATATTTTTCCAGCCTCCTGTCAGCTGGCTCCTTGAGGACGGCCCTATCTATAGACGGTACCGCCACTTGTTCTGATAAGCGTGTGAGCGCCTTATCCACCCTAAGGGGTGTTTCCCAACGCGCCCTAACTTCTGGCGGGAAAGGGTATACCGCCCATATTTTCTATCGGGGGGAACCCACGCATCATCACACACTTCATTTAATTTATCTGATTCAGGAAAAACTACGGTAGTTTTTTCACATCCCACATAATACCCTCTTTTGTGGTACTTGTAGTATCAGAAATATGTAACACCTCCTTCATTGCCCTTAACGTGTGGCCCTAATAAGGAATACGTTTGTTTATTCACCGTCGACACTGGATTCAGTGTCCGTGTCTGTGTCGACCGACTAAAGTAAACGGGCGTTTTAAAACCCCTGACGGTGTTTCTGAGACGTCTGGACCGGTACTAATTGTTTGTCGGCCGTCTCATGTCGTCAACCGACCTTGCAGCGTGTTGACATTATCACGTAATTCCCTAAATAAGCCATCCATTCCGGTGTCGACTCCCTAGAGTGACATCACCATTACAGGCAATTGCTCCGCCTCCTCACCAACATCGTCCTCATACATGTCGACACACACGTACCGACACACAGCACACACACAGGGAATGCTCTGATAGAGGACAGGACCCACTAGCCCTTTGGAGAGACAGAGGGAGAGTTTGCCAGCACACACCAAAAACGCTATAATTATATAGGGACAACCTTATATAAGTGTTTTCCCTTATAGCATCTTTTATATATTTCTAACGCCAAATTAGTGCCCCCCCTCTCTGTTTTAACCCTGTTTCTGTAGTGCAGTGCAGGGGAGAGCCTGGGAGCCTTCCCTCCAGCCTTTCTGTGAGGGAAAATGGCGCTGTGTGCTGAGGAGATAGGCCCCGCCCCTTTTTCGGCGGCCTCGTCTCCCGCTCTTAACGGATTCTGGCAGGGGTTAAATATCTCCATATAGCCCCCGGAGGCTATATGTGAGGTATTTTTAGCCAAAAAAGGTTTTCATTTGCCTCCCAGGGCGCCCCCCTCCCAGCGCCCTGCACCCTCAGTGACTGCCGTGTGAAGTGTGCTGAGAGGAAAATGGCGCACAGCTGCAGTGCTGTGCGCTACCTTAAGAAGACTGAGGAGTCTTCTGCCGCCGATTCTGGACCTCTTCTCGTTTCAGCATCTGCAAGGGGGCCGGCGGCGAGGCTCCGGTGACCATCCAGGCTGTACCTGTGATCGTCCCTCTGGAGCTAATGTCCAGTAGCCAAGAAGCCAATCCATCCTGCACGCAGGTGAGTTCACTTCTTCTCCCCTAAGTCCCTCGTTGCAGTGATCCTGTTGCCAGCAGGACTCACTGTAAAATAAAAAACCTAAGCTAAACTTTTCTAAGCAGCTCTTTAGGAGAGCCACCTAGATTGCACCCTTCTCGGCCGGGCACAAAAACCTAACTGAGGCTTGGAGGAGGGTCATAGGGGGAGGAGCCAGTGCACACCACCTGATCCTAAAGCTTTACTTTTTGTGCCCTGTCTCCTGCGGAGCCGCTATTCCCCATGGTCCTTTCAGGAACCCCAGCATCCACTAGGACGATAGAGAAAGCATATTTAACTGTATAAGGTTTATAAACATTGCACTGCAGGTACTTTATACCGTCAGCGCTACTTAAGGTTTAAGGTATAACATTGTTGCAGTACTTTGCTGCTAAGGGTTTAAAGTGTAATCATATCATTACAGTGTATCACTAACAAGGTTTAAAGGTTATCAATTGTGTGTGCGTGCGCTGTGCGTACTCTGTACACTCAGCGCGGCGTTTGTACGCCAAGTACGTACCACGTACGGGACTCTGTACGCAAATAGCGTACAAAGTGCGTAGCACGTGTATTCAGTCTAGCGGCCATAGCGGCTCCACGGTAAAAGTGTATCTAGAGGTATAGCTTTATGGTTTAAGATAATATCGACATTATCAATGAACCTGAACCCTCTGCTGCTGTTTTCTTCTAATGTGTCTGCAGCGTCACCACCATGCAATGTGGGATCAGCTCCAGCTCCATCGCGTCTTGTAGCTGACATGTCTGAAAGCTCAATTCAAGGCAACCCAGTACAATATCAGCAGCACAACACCTGACAAGAACCCCTGTGTAGCACAAACAGAGCGTTCCAAAGGTATATGGTGACTAAAAATCACAGAGAAAAATGCACAATAAGTATATCTTGTGAAACACCTACTGTATATTAAGTAATAATCCTGACACAATTAACCCCCTCAGGCCATAGCTATAGGGATAGCAATCTGAGTGAGAGACACGAAATGGAGGTCACACAGCAGCTATATGCACACACACATAGTCACATTGTACAATGCAGAAATTATGACATGCAATAAAACTGCACTGGACTAGCAATACAGAGTAATACGAAGTATAGCTATACACTCAATAGATATAAAAATGCACAGTAAAGGCTGGATGTATATCACAGGGTACTTGAACTAAATAACCCTGACTAAATGCACTTTTTCTTAACTAACACTGTCAACAGACATGTAGAATACTTAAGTGTTCTGTAAAATGCACAGCGCTGACATGCAGGCGGCTTTACAGAGGAGGATTTGCCCAAACAGTCCCAGGATCAGCTCAGCTTTTTCCTAATGGTGCCTAAACGCTGACAGGGAGTGAGGGAGAGAGATATGCAGCTCCAGGTTGGGAACATTTACTCTAAATGGCGCCCTGGGGCTGGGGCTACAGGTCAGAGCCTTATCCCCTTGCTAGACTTCACCACTGGGTACTGTGGGCCTTAGCAAATGGATATTTGAGAGAATCCGACCTATGCCTTTGCCCTGGTGGTCTAGTGGGGTCCCTGTACTGCCACAGTGTCCACGCCAGCACGCGCGGCCCGCCTCCCACTGGCCGCGCCGGATCGCGGTTTACAGCGGGTCCTGCCTGGGGAACCCATTTACCTCCTCCCTGAATGTGGCAACGCAATCCTGGAGAGCCGCGGTGGTGTGTGTCTGACAGAAGAAAACCGGAACCTCCGCTGTAAGTACCCGGCAATCTGGGCGCGGGAGTATACAGCGTCGCTGGGGGAGGTGATGGAGCTGCAGCAGGAGATGTCTGACTGACATCTAACACTCACAGTGCCTCTGCTGCAGCCCTTGAAGTCTTCATTTTTCACTTTAAAAAAAGCTCTTCTCAGGGCTGCTGGAGCAGCCCCCCTGTTCTATGCCTGCACTGCATGGCACCAACAACAAAACTGAGCTCCTGTGCACGGAGGCGGGGTTATAGAGGAGGCGGCGCTATTCATACTGGGAACAGTCAAAGCTTTTAGCCTGTTGGTGCCTCGGATCAAGATCCTACTCTACACCCCAATGTCATTCCCTGTGTACCCCACAGCAGAAATATCCGTATAACAATAAGTACTGTGTACACTATATTATATATATATATATATATATATATATATATAAATATAAAATAAGAATTTACTTACCGATAATTCTATTTCTCATAGTCCGTAGTGGATGCTGGGGACTCCGTAAGGACCATGGGGAATAGCGGCTCCGCAGGAGACTGGGCACATCTAAAGAAAGCTTTAGGACTATCTGGTGTGCACTGGCTCCTCCCCCTATGACACTCCTCCAAGCCTCAGTTAGGATACTGTGCCCGGACGAGCGTACACAATAAGGAAGGATTTTGAATCCCGGGTAAGACTCATACCAGCCACACCAATCACACCGTACAACTTGTGATCTGAACCCAGTTAACAGCATGATAACAGAGGAGCCTCTAGAAAAGATGGCTCACTACAGCAATAACCCGATTTTTTGGTAACAATAACTATGTACCAGTATTGCAGACAATCCGCACTTGGGATGGGCGCCCAGCATCCACTACGGACTATGAGAAATAGAATTATCGGTAAGTAAATTCTTATTTTCTCTAACGTCCTAAGTGGATGCTGGGGACTCCGTAAGGACCATGGGGATTATACCAAAGCTCCCAAACGGGCGGGAGAGTGCGGATGACTCTGCAGCACCAAATGAGAGAACTCCAGGTCCTCCTCAGCCAGGATATCAATTTTGTACAATTTTACAAACGTATTTGCTCCTGACCAAGTAGCTGCTCGGCAAAGTTGTAAAGCCGAGACCCCTCGGGCAGCCGCCCAAGATGAGCCCACCTTCCTTGTGGAGTGGGCATTTACAGATTTTTGGCTGTAGCAGGCCTGCCACAGAATGTGCAAGCTGAATTGTACTACAAATCCAACGAGCAATAGTCTGCTTAGAAGCAGGAGCACCCAGCTTGTTGGGTGCAAACAGGATAAACAGCGAGTCAGATTTCCTGACTCCAGCCGTCCTGGAAACATATATTTTCAGGGCCCTGACAACGTCTAGCAACTTGGAGTCCTCCAAGTCCCTAGTAGCCGCAGGCACCACAAAAAGGTTGGTTCAGGTGAAACGCTGAAAACCACCTTAGGGAGAAACTGAGGACGAGTCCTCAATTCCGCCCTGTCCGAATGGAAAATCAGATAAGGGCTTTTTCAGGATAAAGCCGCCAATTCTGACACGCGCCTGGCCCAGGCCAGGGCCAACAGCATGACCACTTTCCATGTGAGATATTTTAACTCCACAGATTTAAGTGGTTCAAACCAATGTGACTTTTGGAACCCAAAACTACATTAAGATCCCAAAGTGCCACTGGAGGCACAAAAGGAGGCTGTATATGCAGTACCCCTTTTACAAACGTCTGAACTTCAGGGACTGAAGCTAGTTCTTTTTGGAAGAAAATTGACAGGGCCGAAATTTGAACCTTAATGGACCCCAATTTCAGGCCCATAGACACTCCTGTTTGCAGGAAATGTAGGAATCGACCCAGTTGAATTTCCTCCGTCGGGCCTTACTGGCCTCGCACCACGCAACATATTTTCGCCAATTGCGGTGATAATGTTTTTGCGGCTACATCCTTCCTGGCTTTGATCAGGATAGGGATGACTTCATCCGGAATGCCTTTTTTCCTTCAGGATCCGGCGTTCAACCGCCATGCCGTCAAACGCAGCCGCGGTAAGTCTTGGAACAGACAGGGTCCTTGCTGGAGCAGGTCCCTTCTTAGAGGTAGAGGCCACGGATCCTCCGTGAGCATCTCTTGAAGTTCCGGTTACCAAGTCCTTCTTGGCCAATCCGGAGCCACGAATATAGTGCTTACTCCTCTCCATCTTATCAATCTCAGTACCTTGGGTATGAGAGGCAGAGGAGGGAACACATACCCTGACTGGTACACCCACGGTGTTACCAGAGCGTCTACAGCTATTGCCTGAGGGTCCCTGGACCTGGCGCAATACCTGACGAGTTTTTCCCAACGGTTTATAATCATGTGGAAGACTTCTGGATGAAGTCCCCACTCTCCCGGGTGGAGGTCGTGCTGAGGAAGTCTGCTTCCCAGTTGTCCACTCCCGGAATGAATACTGCCGACAGTGCTATCACATGATTTTCCGCCCAGCGAAGAATCCTTGCAGCTTCTGCCATTGCCCTCCTGCTTCTTGTGCCACCCTGTCTGTTTACGTGGGTGACTGCCGTGATGTTGTCCGACTGGATCAACACCGGCTGACCTTGAAGCAGAGGTCTTGCTAAGCTTAGAGCATTGTAAATGTCCCTTAGCTTCAGGATATTTATGTGAAGTGATGTCTCCAGGCTTGACCATAAGCCCTGGATATTCCTTCCCTGTGTGACTGCTCCCCAGCCTCGCAGGCTGGCATCCGTGGTCACCAGGACCCAGTCCTGAATGCCGAATCTGCGGCCCTCTAGAAAATGAGCACTCTGCAACCACCACAGGAGGGACACCCTTGTCCTTGGTGACAGGGTTATCCGCTGATGCATCTGAAGATGCGACCCGGACCATTTGTCCAGCAGGTCCCACTGGAAAGTTCTTGCGTGGAATCTGCCGAATGGGATTGCTTCGTAGGAAGCCACCATTTTACCCAGAACCCTTGTGCATTGATGCACTGAGACTTGGCTCGGTTTTAGGAGGTTCCTGACTAGCTCGGATAACTCCCTGGCTTTCTCCTCCGGGAGAAACACCTTTTTCTGGACTGTGTCCAGGATCATCCCTAGGAACAGAAGACAAGTCGTCGGAACCAGCTGCGATTTTGGAATATTGAGAATCCAATCGTGCTGCCGCAACACTACCTGAGATAGTGCTACACCGACCTCCAACTGTTCCCTGGATCTTACCCTTATCAGGGAATTGTCCAAGTAAGGGATAACTAAAATTCCCTTCCTTCGAAGGAATATCATCATTTCGGCCATTACCTTGGTAAAGACCCGGGGTGCCGTGGACCATCCATACGGCAGCGTCTGAACTGATAGTGACAGTTCTGTACCATAAACCTGAGGTACCCTTGGTGAGAAGGGTAAATTTTGACATGAAGGTAAGCATCCTTGATGTCCCGAGACATCATGTAGTCCCCTTCTTCCAGGTTCGCAATCACTGCTCTGAGTGACTCAATCTTGAATTTGAACCTCTGTATGTAAGTGTTCAAAGATTTTAGATTTAGAATCGGTCTCACCGAGCCGTCCGGCCTCGGTACCACAACAGTGTGGAATAATACCCCGTTCCCTGTTGCAGGAGGGGTATCTTGATTATCACCTGCTGGGAATACAGCTTGTGAATGGCTTCCAAAACTGTCTCCCTGTCAGAAGGAGACATCGGTAAAGCCGACTTTAGGAAACGGCGAGGGGGAGACGTCTCGAATTCTAATTTGTACCCCTGAGATATCACCTGAAGGATCCAGGGGTCTACTTGCGAGTGAGCCCACTGCGCGCTGAAATTCATTGAGACGGGCCCCCCACCGTGCCTGATTCTGCTTGTAAAGCCCCAGCGTATACTGAGGGCTTGGCAGAGGCGGGAGAGGGTTTCTGTTCCTGGGAACTGGCTGATTTCTGCAGCCTTTTTCCTCTCCCTCTGTCACGGGGCAGAAATGAGGAACCTTTTGCCCGCTTGTCCACGAAAAGACTGCGCCTGATAATACGGCGTCTTCTCATGTTGAGAGGCGACCTGGGGTACAAACGTGGATTTCCCAGCTGTTGCCGTGGACACCAGGTCTGAAAGACCGACCCCAAATAACTCCTCCCCTTAATAAGGCAATACTTCCAAATGCCGTTTGGAATACGCATCACCTGACCACTGACGTGTCCATAACCCTCTACTGGTAGAAATGGACAACGCACTTAGACTTGATGCCAGTCGGCAAATATTCCGCTGTGCATCACGCATATATAGAAATGCATCTTTTAAATGCTCTATAGGCAAAAATATACTGTCCCTATCTAGGGTATCAATATTTTCAGTCAGGGAATCCGACCACGCCAACCCAGCACTGCACATCCAGGCTGAGGCGATTGCTGGTCGCAGTATAACACCAGTATGTGTGTAAATACATTTTAGGATACCCTCCTGCTTTCTATCAGCAGGATCCTTAAGGGCGGCCATCTCAGGAGAGGGTAGAGCCCTTACAAGCGTGTGAGTGCTTTATCCACCCTAGGGGGTGTTTCCCAACGCACCCTAACCTCTGGCGGGAAAGGATATAATGCCAATAACATTTCAGAAATTATCAGTTGTTATCGGGGGAAAACCACGCATCATCACACACCTCATTTAATTTCGCAGATTCAGGAAAACTATAGGTAGTTTTTCCTCACCGAACATAATACCCCTTTTTGGTGGTACTCGTATTATCAGAAATGTGTAAAACATTTTTCATTGCCTCAATCATGTAACGTGTGACCCTACTGGAAGTCACATTTGTCTCTTCACCGTCGACACTGGAGTCAGTATCCGTGTCGGCGTCTATATCTGCCATCTGAGGTAACGGGCGCTTTAGAGCCCCTGACGGCCTATGAGACGTCTGGACAGGCACAAGCTGAGTAGCCGGCTGTCTCATGTCAACCACTGTCTTTTATACAGAGCTGACACTGTCACGTAATTTCTTCCAACAGTTCATCCACTCAGGTGTCGACCCCCTAGGGGGTGACATCACTATTACAGGCAATCTGCTCCGTCTCAACATCATTTTTCTCCTCATACATGTCGACACAAAAGTACCGACATACAGCACACACACAGGGAATGCTCTGATAGAGGACAGGACCCCACTAGCCCTTTGGGGAGACAGAGGGAGAGTTTGCCAGCACACACCAGAGCGCTATATATATATACAGGGATAACCTTATATAAGTGTTTTTCCCCTTATAGCTGCTGTATAGTTAATACTGCGCCTAATTAGTGCCCCCTCTCTTTTTTAACACTTTCTGTATGTAGTGACTGCAGGGGAGAGCCAGGGAGCTTCCCTCCAACGGAGCTGTGAGGGAAAATGGCGCCAGTGTGCTGAGGAGATAGGCTCCGCCCCCTTAACGGCGGCCTTATCTCCCGTTTTTTTATGTATTCTGGCAGGGGTTAAATGCATCCATATAGCCCAGGAGCTATATGTGATGCATTTTATTTGCCATCCAAGGTGTTTTTATTGCGTCTCAGGGCGCCCCCCCCCCAGCGCCCTGCACCCTCAGTGACCGGAGTGTGAAGTGTGCTGAGAGCAATGGCGCACAGCTGCAGTGCTGTGCGCTACCTTGTTGAAGACAGGACGTCTTCTGCCGCCGATTTTCCGGACCTCTTCTGCCTTCTGGCTCTGTAAGGGGGCCGGCGGCGCGGCTCTGGGACCCATCCAAGCTGGGCCTGTGATCGTCCCTCTGGAGCTAATGTCCAGTAGCCTAAGAAGCCCAATCCACTCTGCACGCAGGTGAGTTCGCTTCTTCTCCCCTTAGTCCCTCGATGCAGTGAGCCTGTTGCCAGCAGGTCTCACTGAAAATAAAAAACCTAAACTAAAACTTTCACTAAGAAGCTCAGGAGAGCCCCTAGTGTGCACCCTTCTCGTTCGGGCACAGAGATCTAACTGAGGCTTGGAGGAGGGTCATAGGGGGAGGAGCCAGTGCACACCAGATAGTCCTAAAGCTTTCTTTAGATGTGCCCAGTCTCCTGCGGAGCCGCTATTCCCCATGGTCCTTACGGAGTCCCCAGCATCCACTTAGGACGTTAGAGAAATATATATATATATATATATATATATATATATATAGCACAGCGAGGTCCTAGACCGGAGGTATGTATCAGAATCCTCGTACAATATATCCTGCAATAGGTACACTCTGTCTTAACTAACGCTGTCTGTATGAAGACATGTAGAATACTCAAGTGTCTGCAAAGTCTCAGCACTGTGTACAGGTGGCTTTACAGGGGAGTACTTGCACTGAAATCCCAGAGACCAGCAGCAGCTAAGCTCAGAAGATGTCACCCAGCGTTTCTGTCAGGAACTGAGGGAGTGTGAAGCAGCTCCATGGCGGGAAATCTGCTAGGAGATGGCGCCCTGGCCGGTCAGAGGGGCTATAGGTCAAGCACCAGCTCCCCTATGCTGGGCCTCACCGCCGGTACTACGGAGCCTTATCAATAGGGGCGTTAGTACACCCGACCTGTACTACTATGCCCTGGCGGATATAGTGGGGTCCCTGCTCGGTGACAGTGTCCACGCCAGCATCGCAGTTAGTCTCCCTAGCATGTGATCAGGAATGCGATTTAGTGGCGGGTCCAGCCTGGGGGACCCCTCTTACCTCCTCCCTTCATAGCAGCTATGCGAACCAGGAGAGTGTCTGCGACCGTGTGCCTAAGCCGGAGCGTCTCTGCCGTAAGTACCCAGGAACCGAGCTGCGGGAGTATGCGACGCCGCTTGGGAGGTGACGGAGATGCAGCACTGAATGTCACCCTGACATATCAGTGCTGTGGCCCTTGAAGTCTTCTTAGCTGTTTCAGGGCTGCCCAGTGCAGCCCGCCTGTTAGGTGACCTGCTGCTGCAGGCACCACTCGAAACTGAGCTCTCAATGCTTGGAGGCAGGGTTATATAGGAGGCCCCAATGCATCCTGGGAAAGTCAAAGCTGACTCTGGATCAAGATCCCGCTCTACACCCCCGATGTTTCCCTGTGGAAACCAATGTACCCTGCTGCAGAAAGACACTGATTAATCAGACAGGGCTAACGGGTATAAAGGCAAATTAGCACAGATGTGCAGTCTGATTGTTATTGTACAAATAGTTAGAAGCATGGAAGTCAGTTTTTGCAGTCATCAAACAGGCAGTTTAGTGTTGAGCATCCAGGTTATACATGGTTTCTGTAGTGGACAGATAGTGAACACACAGCTGTTGCTTTAAAGCAGTCCTTCTGTAGTTGAGAATGTTTTTTCAATATTCTCCTTTGCCTTATATGGACAGTCACAATATAATTGTCTGCCAAACAAAATAAATTAGCTTTTGAAGCATAAATACTCACAGTACCGTATTTTAGATGCTGCTCGTTAGTTGCCGTTACCATGTAAGTCAGCAGGTCTAGCTCAGGTCTCTATGGGGATTTGCCGGTAATGTCCCCCTTGCACTGTTACAGATATGTAAACTGCTACTCCCAGCAGAAGAATGGTAGTGATCAGCATAGGAAGGGATCACCTTGGCTGTCTGTGGCTGTCCTTATTTGGTGGGGTATCCACTATGAAACTATTCCATGTAGAGAGCAGGGCTGCAGTTCGTGCTTGAGGTGGAATCCCCGCTTGTGTATGCCATCCTCAGAATGAACAGTCTAGTGATAAGGAGCGGTGCAATCCAAATAGGATGTCCTGCTACTGTGAGTGCAGACCTGTAAATCCTAAAACCCTGGCTTGTTTCTCTGCCATAAACACACAGCCGTTTCTTCAGAGGGAGTAAAAATAAGATTTTACTCACCGGTAAATCTATTTCTCGTAGTCCGTAGTGGATGCTGGGGACTCCGTAAGGACCATGGGGAATAGACTGGGCACATCTAAAGAAAGCTTTAGGACTATCTGGTGTGCACTGGCTCCTCCCCCTATGACCCTCCTCCAAGCCTCAGTTAGGACACTGTGCCCGGAAGAGCTGACACAATAAGGAAGGATTTTGAATCCCGGGTAAGACTCATACCAGCCACACCAATCACACCATATAACTCGTGATAGGAACCCCGGTTAACAGTATGATAACAATGGAACCTCTGAATAGATGGTTCGCAATAACAACCCGATTTGTGTAACAATAACTATTTACAAGTATTGCAGACAATCCGCACTTGGGATGGGCGCCCAGCATCCACTACGGACTACGAGAAATAGATTTACCGGTGAGTAAAATCTTATTTTCTCTGACGTCCTAGTGGATGCTGGGGACTCCGTAAGGACCATGGGGATTATACCAAAGCTCCCAAACGGGCGGGAGAGTGCGGATGACTCTGCAGCACCGAATGAGAGAACTCAAGGTCCTGCTCAGCCAGGGTATCAAATTTGTAGAATTTTGCAAACGTGTTTGCCCCTGACCAAGTAGCAGCTCGGCCAAGTTGTAAAGCCGAGACCCCTCGGGCAGCCGCCCAAGATGAGACCACCTTCCTTGTGGAATGGGCTTTTACAGATTTAGGCTGCGGTAGTCCCACCGCAGAATGCGCAAGCTGAATAGTGCTACAAATCCAGCGCGCTATAGTCTGCTTAGAAGCAGGAGCACCCAGCTTGTTGGGTGCATCCAGGATAAACAGCGAGTCAGTTTTCCTGACTCCAGCCGTCCTGGAAATATAAATTTTCAGGGCCCTGACTACGTCCAGTAACTTAGAATCCTCCAAGTCCCTAGTAGCCGCAGGCACCACAATAGGTTGGTTCAAGTGAAAACCTGATACCACCTTCGGGAGAAGGTGAGGACGAGTCCTCAACTCTGCCCTATCCATATGGAAAGTCAGGTAAGGGCTTTTTCATGACAAAGCCGCCAATTCTGACACATGCCTGGCCGAAGCCAGAGCCAACACATGACCACTTTCCATGTGAGATATTTCAAATCCACGGTTTTAAGTGGCTCAAACCAATGTGATTCCAGGAACTCCAAAACCACATTGAGAACCCAAGGTGCCACTGGGGGCACAAAAAAGGGGCTGAATATGCAGCACTCCCTTACAACGTCTGAACTTCAGGCTGACATCCTTCCTGGCTTTGATCAGGGTAGGAATGACTTCCTCCGGAATGCCTTTTTCACTCAGGATCCGGTGTTCAACCGCCATGCCGTCAACGCAGCCGCGGTAAGTCTTGGAACAGACAGGGCCCCTGCTGCAGCAGATCCTGTCTGAGCGGCAGAGGCCATGGGTCCTCTGAGATCATTTCTTGAAGTTCCGGGTACCAAGCCCTTCTTGGCCAATCCGGAACAATGAGTATAGTTCTTACTCCTCTTTTTCTTATTTATCCTCAGTACCTTGGGTATGAGAGGGAGAGGAGGGAACACATAAACCGACTGGTACACCCGCGGTGTCACTAGTGCGTCCACAGCGATCGCCTGAGGTTCCCTTGACCAGGCGCAATATCTTTTTTATTGAGGCGGGACGCCAGCATGTCCACCTGTGGTCTTTCCCAACGGTTTACCAGCATTTGGAAGACTTCTGGATGAAGTCCCTATTCTCCCGGGTGGAGTCTGCTGCGGAAGTCTGCTTCCCAGTTGTCCACTCCCGGAATGAACACTGCTGCCAGTGCTACCACGTGATTTTCCGCCCAACGGGGAATCCTTGTGGCTTCTGCCATTGCCCTCCTGCTTCTTGTGCCGCCCTGCCTGTTTACATAGGCGAGCGCCGTGATGTTGTCTGATTGGATCAGTACGGCTGGTTTTGAAGCAGGGGCCTTGTTTGGCTTACGGCCTTGTAAAGGGCTCTTAGCTCCAGAAAATTTATGTGAAGTGAAATCTTCTGTTTGGACCACAGTCCTTGGAATTTTACTCCCTGTGTGACTGCACCCCAGCCCCGAAGGCTGGCATCCGTGTTTACCAGGACCCAGTCCTGTATTCCGAATCTGCGGCCCTCTAGTAGATGAGCCCTCTGCAGCCACCACCGCAGCGACACCCTGGTTCTTGCCGACCGGGTTATCCGCTGCTGTATCTGGAGATGGGACCCGGACCATTTGTCCAACAGGTCCCACTGGAAAATCCTTGCGTGGAACTTTCCGAATGGAATTTCTTCGTACGAAGCTACCATTTTTCCCAGGACTCGTGTGCATTGATGTACCGACACCTGTCCCGGTCTTAGGAGGTTTCTGACTAGAGATGACAACTCCTCGGCTTTTTCCACTGGAAGAAACACTTTTTTCTGGTCTGTTTCCAGAATCATTCCCAGGAACAGAAGACGTGTCGTCGGGACCAGCTGTGACTTTGGAATATTGAGAATCCAGCTGTGCTGTTGCAGCACTTCCCGAGAAAGTGCTACCCCCACTACCAACTGCTCCTTGGACCTTGCCCTTATCAGGCGATCGTCCAAGTACGGGATAATTAAAACTCCCTTCTTGCGAAGGAGTATCATCATTTCTGGTAGAGACCCTCGGTGCCGTGGATAATCCAAACGGCAGCGTCTGGAACTGATAGTGACAGTCCTGTACCACAACCCTGAGGTACTCCTGGTGAGGAGGGTAAATGGGGACATGTAGGTAAGCATCCTTGATGTCCAGAGAGACCCTGTAATCCCCCTCGTCCAGGTTCGCAATAATCGCCCTGAGCGATTCCATCTTGAACTTGAATCTTTTGTTATATGTGTTCAAGGATTTTAAATTTAAGATGGGTCTCACCGAACCGTCCTGTTTCGGTACCACAAACATTGTGGAATAGTAACCCTTTTCCTGTTGAAGGAGGGGTACCTTGATAATCACTTGCTGTGAATACAGTTTTTGGACAGCCACCAACACTGCCTCCCTGGCAGAGGGAGTTGCCGGTACGGCAGATTTTAGGAAACGGCGGGGGGGAGACGTCTCGAATTCCAGCCTGTACCCCTGAGATACTGATTGAAGAACCCAGGGATCCACCTGTGAGAGAGCCCACTGTGCGCTGAAATTTCTGAGACGGGCCCCCAACGTACCCGGGTCCGCCTGAGCAGCCCCAGCGTCATGCTGTGCACTTACCGGACGCAGGGGAGGACTTCTGCTCTTGGGAACTAGCTGTGTGCTGCAGCTTTTTTCCCTCTACCTTTTCCTCTTGGCAGAAAAGATGAGCCTCTAGTCCTCTACTTTTCTGGGGCCGAAGGGACTGTACCTGATAATACAGTGCTTTCTTTTGCTATGGGGTAGCTTGTGGCAAAAGTTTTGATTTCCCAGCCGTAGCTGTGGAAACGAGGTCTGAAAGACCATCCCCAAACAGTTCCACCCTCTTATAGGGCAAACTTCCGTGTGCCGTTTTGAATCGGCATCGCCCGACTATTGCCGAGTCCATAACCCCCGCCTGGCGGCAATGGTTTTACATAGCGCTTATTTGTGATGCCAGTCGGCAAATATCCCTCTGTGCATCACGCATGTATAAGACAGCGTCTTTTATATGCTCTATTTTCAGCAAAATATTGTCCCTATCTATAGTATAAATATTATCCGACAGGGAATCTGACCACGCAGCTGCCGCACTGCACATCCATGCCGAGGCAATAGCAGGTCTCAATATAATGCAAGTGTGTGTGCATATAGCTCTAAGGGTAGTTTTCTGCTTTCTATCAGCAGGTCCTTCAGGGCGTCCGTATCCGTGACGGTAGTGCCACCTTTTTTAATAAGCGTGTAACCGCTTTTTCTACCCTAGGGGGTATTTCCCAACGTGACCTATCCTCTGGCGGAAAAGGGTACGCTGCTTAGAAATTATCAATTTCTTATTGGGGGAAGTCCACGCTTCCTCACACACCTCATATCAATTCCTCAGATGCAGGAAAAACTACTGGTAGTTTTCTCTCACCAAACATAATACCCTTTTTTGTGGTACCTGGGGTATTATCAGAAATGTGTAATACATTTTTCATTGCCTCAATCATGTAACGGGTGGCCCTATTGGAAGGTACACTAGTCTCATCGTCGTCGACACTGGAGTCGGTATCAGTGTCAACATCTGTGTCTGCCATCTGAGGTAGCGGGCGTTTTAGAGCCCCTGATGACATTTGAGACGCTTGGACAGGCACAAGCTGAGCAGCCGGCTGTCCTATGTCGTCAAACCTTTTATGTAAGGAGTTGACACTGTCACGTAATTCCTTCCATAAGTCCATCCACACCGGTGTCGACCCCGCAGGGGTGACATCCCATTCACAGGCATTTGCTCCGCCTCCACATCATTATCCTCATCATACATGTCGACACAGCAGTACCGACACACAGCACACACACAGGGAATGCTCTGACAGAGGACAGGACCCCACAAAGCCCTTTGGGGAGACAGAGGGAGAGTATGCCAGCACACACCAGAGCGCTATATATCACAGGGATATCACCTATAGAGAGTGTTTTCCCTTATAGCTGCATATATATTCTATACTGTGCCTAATTTTGTGCCCCCCCTCTCTTTTTAACCCTTTCTGTAGTGCAGGACTGCAGGGGAGAGCCAGGGAGCGATTCCTCCAGCGAAACTGTGAGGGAAAATAGCGCCAGTGTGCTGAGGGAGATGGCTCCGCCCCTTTTTCGGTGGGCTTTCTCCCGCTATTTTAATATATCTGGCAGGGGTTAATATACAACTATATAGCCTCTGGGGTTATATATGGTGTTAGTTTGCCAGCCAAGGTGTTAATATTGCTGCTCAGGGCGCCCCCCCCCCCAGCGCCCTGCACCCATCAGTGACCGCAGTGTGTGGTGTGCATGATGAGCAATGGCGCACAGCTGCAGTGCTGTGCGCTACCTTGGAGAAGACAGAAGTCTTCAGCCGCCGATTTTCCGGACCTTCTTGCTTCTGGCTCTGTAAGGGGGACGGCGGCGCGGCTCCGGGAATGGACGACGAGGTCGGGTCCTGTGTTCGATCCCTCTGGAGCTAATGGTGTCCAGTAGCCTAAGAAGCCCAAGCTACCACCACTTAGGTAGGTTCGCTTCTTCTCCCCTTAGTCCCTCGCTGCAGTGAGCCTGTTGCCAGCAGGTCTCACTGTAAAATAAAAAACCTAAACTATACTTTCTTTCTAGGAGCTCAGGAGAGCCCCTAGTGTGCATCCAGCTCAGCCGGGCACAGAAATCTAACTGAGGCTTGGAGGAGGGTCATAGGGGGAGGAGCCAGTGCACACCAGATAGTCCTAAAGCTTTCTTTAGATGTGCCCAGTCTCCTGCGGAGCCGTCTATTCCCCATGGTCCTTACGGAGTCCCCAGCATCCACTAGGACGTCAAAGAGAAATGAGAGTTCATATCTCTTTGCTTTTCTTATATAGCCTCTAAATTGCAGGTGATAGTATTTAATTGGATGCATGTGTTCTCTAAAGTCCATAGACAGATATAATTAACACCTTGGGGTACTATTCAATTCAAACAAAGATGATGAAAAATAAAATAAATATTGGAAAATAAATAAAAGTGGAGTGAATATTCAAATTGCTAAAAGCGCATTATAAAAGTGGGTACACACCTAGCGATAAAGTAAAAAACTTTGCTCATTTTGACCCTTCCCGAGTGGCGTCGTTTATTATATCGCCCAGTGTGTATGCCGTCGCTGCCGAGCAATGCGACCCTCTGTGTCGGCCGTGCATGCAGCTCAATTTGGGCTCATCGTCCAAAACTGCATACTCCGGCCAGTTGCGGCATGATGTAACTGTGCAATATCATTAGTGATATCACACAGTGTGTATGCCTGCCGTCAGGTGGCCCAGCGGAAGCACTAGGTGATGTCGCTCACCGAGCGCATCGCCTAGTGTGTACCCACCTTTAGACTTATATCACACACCTGCATAAATAATAAACAATGCATAAATGTTATGCATAAATATATAGCATATGCGTATGGATATTTCAATAGAAGAACTAATAAAGAGGGGGAAATAAAAAGATCTCACAATACAGAAGAGTTTTAGATAGAGATGAGCGGGTTCGGTTTCTCTGAAACCGAACCCGCACGAACTTCATGTTTTTTTCACGGGTCCGAGCAGACTCGGATCCTCCCGCCTTGCTCGGTTAACCCGAGCGCGCCCGAACGTCATCATGACGCTGTCGGATTCTCGCGAGACTCGGATTCTATATAAGGAGCCGCGCGTCGCCGCCATTTTCACACGTGCATTGAGATTGATAGGGAGAGGACGTGGCTGGCGTCCTCTCCATTAGAAATTAGATTAGAAGAGAGAGAGAGATTGTGCAGAGTCAGACAGAGTTTACCACAGTGACCAGTGCAGTTGTTGTTAGTTAACTTTTATTTATTTTAATATATATCCGTTCTCTGCTATATCCGTTCTCTGCCTGAAAAAAAGCTCAGCCCAGTGTGCTGCACATCAATGTATAAAAGGCAAAGCTTATAATAATTGTGGGGGAGACTGGGGAGCACTGCAGGTTGTTATAGCAGGAGCCCCCAGGAGTACATAATATTATATTAATTTAAAATTAAACAGTGCACACTTTTGCTGCAGGAGTGCCACTGCCAGTGTGACTAGTGGTGACCAGTGCCTGACCACCAGTATAGTAGTATATTGTTGTATGTATTGTATACTATCTCTTTATCAACCAGTCTATATTAGCAGCAGACACAGTACAGTGCGGTAGTTCACGGCTGTGGCTACCTCTGTGTCGGCAGTCGGAACTCGGCAGGCAGTCCGTCCATCCATAATTGTATTACAATATATACCACCTAACCGTGGTATTTTTTTTTCTTTCCTTATACCGTCGTCATAGTGTCATACTAGTTGTTACGAGTATACTACTATCTCTTTATCAACCAGTGTACAGTGCGGTAGTTCACGGCTGTGGCTACCTCTGTGTCGGCAGTCGGCAGGCAGTCCGTCCATCCATAATTGTATTATTATTATAATATATACCACCTAACCGTGGTTTTTTTTTCATTCTTTATACCGTCGTCATAGTGTCATACTAGTTGTTACGAGTATACTACTATCTCTTTATCAACCAGTGTACAGTGCGGTAGTTCACGGCTGTGGCTACCTCTGTGTCGGCACTCGGCAGGCAGTCCGTCCATCCATAATTGTATTATTATTATAATATATACCACCTAACCGTGGTTTTTTTTTCATTCTTTATACCGTCGTCATAGTGTCATACTAGTTGTTACGAGTATACTACTATCTCTTTATCAACCAGTGTACAGTGCGGTAGTTCACGGCTGTGGCTACCTCTGTGTCGGCAGTCGGCAGGCAGTCCGTCCATCCATAATTGTATTATTATTATAATATATACCACCTAACCGTGGTTTTTTTTTTCATTCTTTATACCGTCGTCATAGTGTCATACTAGTTGTTACGAGTATACTACTATCTCTTTATCAACCAGTGTACAGTGCGGTAGTTCACGGCTGTGGCTACCTCTGTGTCGGCAGTCGGCAGGCAGTCCGTCCATCCATAATTGTATTATTATTATACCACCTAACCGTGGTTTTTTTTTCATTCTTTATACCGTCGTCATAGTGTCATACTAGTTGTTACGAGTATACTACTATCTCTTTATCAACCAGTGTACAGTGCGGTAGTTCACGGCTGTGGCTACCTCTGTGTCGGCACTCGGCAGGCAGTCCGTCCATCCATAATTGTATTATTATTATAATATATACCACCTAACCGTGGTTTTTTTATACCACCTAACCGTGGCAGTCCGTCCATAATTGTATACTAGTATCCAATCCATCCATCTCCATTGTTTACCTGAGGTGCCTTTTAGTTCTGCCTATAAAATATGGAGAACAAAAAAGTTGAGGTTCCAAAATTAGGGAAAGATCAAGATCCACTTCCACCTCGTGCTGAAGCTGCTGCCACTAGTCATGGCCGAGACGATGAAATGCCAGCAACGTCGTCTGCCAAGGCCGATGCCCAATGTCATAGTACAGAGCATGTCAAATCCAAAACACCAAATATCAGAAAAAAAAGGACTCCAAAACCTAAAATAAAATTGTCGGAGGAGAAGCGTAAACTTGCCAATATGCCATTTACCACACGGAGTGGCAAGGAACGGCTGAGGCCCTGGCCTATGTTCATGGCTAGTGGTTCAGCTTCACATGAGGATGGAAGCACTCAGCCTCTCGCTAGAAAACTGAAAAGACTCAAGCTGGCAAAAGCACCGCAAAGAACTGTGCGTTCTTTGAAATCCCAAATCCACAAGGAGAGTCCAATTGTGTCGGTTGCGATGCCTGACCTTCCCAACACTGGACGTGAAGAGCATGCGCCTTCCACCATTTGCACGCCCCCTGCAAGTGCTGGAAGGAGCACCCGCAGTCCAGTTCCTGATAGTCAGATTGAAGATGTCAGTGTTGAAGTACACCAGGATGAGGAGGATATGGGTGTTGCTGGCGCTGGGGAGGAAATTGACCAGGAGGATTCTGATGGTGAGGTGGTTTGTTTAAGTCAGGCACCCGGGGAGACACCTGTTGTCCGTGGGAGGAATATGGCCGTTGACATGCCAGGTGAAAATACCAAAAAAATCAGCTCTTCGGTGTGGAGGTATTTCACCAGAAATGCGGACAACAGGTGTCAAGCCGTGTGTTCCCTTTGTCAAGCTGTAATAAGTAGGGGTAAGGACGTTAACCACCTCGGAACATCCTCCCTTATACGTCACCTGCAGCGCATTCATAATAAGTCAGTGACAAGTTCAAAAACTTTGGGTGACAGCGGAAGCAGTCCACTGACCAGTAAATCCCTTCCTCTTGTAACCAAGCTCACGCAAACCACCCCACCAACTCCCTCAGTGTCAATTTCCTCCTTCCCCAGGAATGCCAATAGTCCTGCAGGCCATGTCACTGGCAAGTCTGACGAGTCCTTTCCTGCCTGGGATTCCTCCGATGCATCCTTGCGTGTAACGCCTACTGCTGCTGGCGCTGCTGTTGTTGCCGCTGGGAGTCGATGGTCATCCCAGAGGGGAAGTCGTAAGCCCACTTGTACTACTTCCAGTAAGCAATTGACTGTTCAACAGTCCTTTGCGAGGAAGATGAAATATCACAGCAGTCATCCTACTGCAAAGCGGATAACTGAGTCCTTGACAACTATGTTGGTGTTAGACGTGCGTCCGGTATCCGCCGTTAGTTCACAGGGAACTAGACAATTTATTGAGGCAGTGTGCCCCCGTTACCAAATACCATCTAGGTTCCACTTCTCTAGGCAGGCGATACCGAGAATGTACACGGACGTCAGAAAAAGACTCACCAGTGTCCTAAAAAATGCAGTTGTACCCAATGTCCACTTAACCACGGACATGTGGACAAGTGGAGCAGGGCAGGGTCAGGACTATATGACTGTGACAGCCCACTGGGTAGATGTATGGACTCCCGCCGCAAGAACAGCAGCGGCGGCACCAGTAGCAGCATCTCGCAAACGCCAACTCTTTCCTAGGCAGGCTACGCTTTGTATCACCGCTTTCCAGAATACGCACACAGCTGAAAACCTCTTACGGCAACTGAGGAAGATCATCGCGGAATGGCTTACCCCAATTGGACTCTCCTGTGGATTTGTGGCATCGGACAACGCCAGCAATATTGTGTGTGCATTAAATATGGGCAAATTCCAGCACGTCCCATGTTTTGCACATACCTTGAATTTGGTGGTGCAGAATTTTTTAAAAAACGACAGGGGCGTGCAAGAGATGCTGTCGGTGGCCAGAAAAATTGCGGGACACTTTCGGCGTACAGGCACCACGTACAGAAGACTGGAGCACCACCAAAAACTACTGAACCTGCCCTGCCATCATCTGAAGCAAGAAGTGGTAACGAGGTGGAATTCAACCCTCTATATGCTTCAGAGGTTGGAGGAGCAGCAAAAGGCCATTCAAGCCTATACAATTGAGCACGATATAGGAGATGGAATGCACCTGTCTCAAGTGCAGTGGAGAATGATTTCAACGTTGTGCAAGGTTCTGATGCCCTTTGAACTTGCCACACGTGAAGTCAGTTCAGACACTGCCAGCCTGAGTCAGGTCATTCCCCTCATCAGGCTTTTGCAGAAGAAGCTGGAGGCATTGAAGAAGGAGCTAACACGGAGCGATTCCGCTAGGCATGTGGGACTTGTGGATGCAGCCCTTAATTCGCTTAACAAGGATTCACGGGTGGTCAATCTGTTGAAATCAGAGCACTACATTTTGGCCACCGTGCTCGATCCTAGATTTAAAGCCTACCTTGGATCTCTCTTTCCGGCAGACACAGGTCTGCTGGGGTTGAAAGACCTGCTGGTGACAAAATTGTCAAGTCAAGCGGAACGCGACCTGTCAACATCTCCTCCTTCACATTCTCCCGCAACTGGGGGTGCGAGGAAAAGGCTCAGAATTCCGAGCCCACCCGCTGGCGGTGATGCAGGGCAGTCTGGAGCGACTGCTGATGCTGACATCTGGTCCGGACTGAAGGACCTGACAACGATTACGGACATGTCGTCTACTGTCACTGCATATGATTCTCTCAACATTGATAGAATGGTGGAGGATTATATGAGTGACCGCATCCAAGTAGGCACGTCACACAGTCCGTACTTATACTGGCAGGAAAAAGAGGCAATTTGGAGGCCCTTGCACAAACTGGCTTTATTCTACCTAAGTTGCCCTCCCACAAGTGTGTACTCCGAAAGAGTGTTTAGTGCCGCCGCTCACCTTGTCAGCAATCGGCGTACGAGGTTACATCCAGAAAATGTGGAGAAGATGATGTTCATTAAAATGAATTATAATCAATTCCTCCGCGGAGACATTGACCAGCAGCAATTGCCTCCACAAAGTACACAGGGAGCTGAGATGGTGGATTCCAGTGGGGACGAATTGATAATCTGTGAGGAGGGGGATGTACACGGTGATATATCGGAGGGTGAAGATGAGGTGGACATCTTGCCTCTGTAGAGCCAGTTTGTGCAAGGAGAGATTAATTGCTTCTTTTTTGGGGGGGGTCCAAACCAACCCGTCATATCAGTCACAGTCGTGTGGCAGACCCTGTCACTGAAATGATGGGTTGGTTAAAGTGTGCATGTCCTGTTTTGTTTATACAACATAAGGGTGGGTGGGAGGGCCCAAGGATAATTCCATCTTGCACCTCTTTTTTCTTTTCTTTTTCTTTGCATCATGTGCTGATTGGGGAGGGTTTTTTGGAAGGGACATCCTGCGTGACACTGCAGTGCCACTCCTAGATGGGCCCGGTGTTTGTGTCGGCCACTAGGGTCGCTAATCTTACTCACACAGCTACCTCATTGCGCCTCTTTTTTTCTTTGCGTCATGTGCTGTTTGGGGAGGGTTTTTTGGAAGGGACATCCTGCGTGACACTGCAGTGCCACTCCTAGATGTGCCCGGTGTTTGTGTCGGCCACTAGGGTCGCTAATCTTACTCACACAGTCAGCTACCTCATTGCGCCTCTTTTTTTCTTTGCGTCATGTGCTGTTTGGGGAGGGTTTTTTGGAAGGGCCATCCTGCGTGACACTGCAGTGCCACTCCTAGATGGGCCCGGTGTTTGTGTCGGCCACTAGGGTCGCTAATCTTACTCACACAGCTACCTCATTGCGCCTCTTTTTTTCTTTGCGTCATGTGCTGTTTGGGGAGGGTTTTTTGGAAGGGACATCCTGCGTGACACTGCAGTGCCACTCCTAGATGGGCCCGGTGTTTGTGTCGGCCACTAGGGTCGCTTATCTTTCTCACACAGCTACCTCATTGCGCCTCTTTTTTTCTTTGCGTCATGTGCTGTTTGGGGAGGGTTTTTTGGAAGGGACATCCTGCGTGACACTGCAGTGCCACTCCTAGATGGGCCCGGTGTTTGTGTCGGCCACTAGGGTCGCTTATCTTTCTCACACAGTCAGCTACCTCATTGCGCCTCTTTTTTTCTTTGCGTCATGTGCTGTTTGGGGAGGGTTTTTTGGAAGGGACATCCTGCGTGACACTGCAGTGCCACTCCTAGATGGGCCCGGTGTTTGTGTCGGCCACTAGGGTCGCTTATCTTTCTCACACAGTCAGCTACCTCATTGCGCCTCTTTTTTTCTTTGCGTCATGTGCTGTTTGGGGAGGGTTTTTTGGAAGGGACATCCTGCGTGACACTGCAGTGCCACTCCTAGATGGGCCCGGTGTTTGTGTCGGCCACTAGGGTCGCTTATCTTACTCACACAGCGACCTCGGTGCAAATTTTAGGACTAAAAATAATATTGTGAGGTGTGATGTGTTCAGAATAGGCTGAAAATGAGTGTAAATTATGTTTTTTGAGGTTAATAATACTTTGGGATCAAAATTACCCCCAAATTCTATGATTTAAGCTGTTTTTTAGGGTTTTTTGAAAAAAACACCCGAATCCAAAACACACCCGAATCCGACAAAAATAATTCGGTGAGGTTTTGCCAAAACGCGTTCGAACCCAAAACACGGCCGCGGAACCGAACCCAAAACCAAAACACAAAACCCGAAAAATTTCAGGCGCTCATCTCTAGTTTTAGATACATGAAAGTATATAGACATATGTGTGTCAAAGAACACATACACAGACATGTTGAAAACATCCAAAATGATGTCCAATAATACGGAACCACAAATGACCAACTCAAGATATTGAGAAGGAGAATACATAGATACATTTGGGGGGTTAGGAAGAGGGGGTAGCAAACCCGGTCTTCGAGAGCTACTAAAGGGGGGTACACACTGAGCGATGTTCACTTAATTTCTAAGCAACCTGACTAGATTGCTTAGAAATTAAGAACACATCGCCCCGTGTGTAGGGGTGCTGGCAACAGCGATGCGCAGACCCGTGCATCTCTATCGCCGGCTTTAGATTTGGCATGCATGCATGCCAAAGCTAGCAGATCGCTCATTTCACAGCTGGGTGAAATGAGCGGTCCCCCCGTCACAGACCGCTCAGCACACATCTCCGGGAGAAATCTCCCGTGTGTAACCTCCTTAACAGATATTTTCCAGACCACCTAGCTGGAGCATAGCTGGAGTTATAACTTAATGTCCCATTTCAAACATGTGGTGCTTTAATTCCTAACAGACACATTCTACAGATCCACAGGTGGCCTCGAAAACATGAACTGTTGGGAGCTCTCGGGAACCAGGGTTGGCTACCTCTGCGGAGACTGTGTAATTGCCTAATTAAGTGCACTAAGCTGGCTACTCTTCAATTGATACATCAATTGTACCTCAAACAGAGGAATTTGTTTTATTTGATATACATATGCTTAAGTTTACCATACTATCCCTTTAACCTGGGACACTCATGATTATACAGGTTCCGGGACTGATTAAAACCAGGTGAAATGGAGGATTGTAGTCAGCCAACCACTGAACTTGTGTAATTAATGAGTGTCACGGTTTAAAGGGATAGTTTGGTAAGCCTACATATGCTACATATTTTGCTCTGAAGAGAACTTTATTTTATGATTTTATATTATTGTGCATGATTATTATGTGTTTGTGATACTTTTATTTAAAAAAAATGTTTTGTATAATGAAATATTATATGTTTAATTGTATCCTTTTGCGCTTTCCTCTCCCTTGTGGTTAATATTAACATTACACAAATACTGCTCATCATTAGAAAAATAGCTTCTACTCCGGCTTACTAAATCCAGCTATACAACAAGTCACCTGAAATTTTCTGCTGTTTTTGGTACAACATCTGCAAAGATCTCCATCTTCATCCTGCCGACTTCCTAAAAGGAGGAAAAGAATAAGAACAAATTAACAGTGGTCAACACACACAAAGGTAAAAAATAAGAATTTACTCACCGGTAATTCTATTCCTCATAGTCCGTAGTGGATGCTGGGGACTCCGTAAGGACCATGGGGATTAGCGGCTCCGCAGGAGACTGGGCACAACTATAAAGAAAGCTTTTAGACTACTGGTGTGCACTGGCTCCTCCCACTAAGACCCTCCTCCAGACCTCAGTTAGGATACTGTGCCCGGAAGAGCTGACACAATTAGGAAGGATTTTGAATCCCGGGTAAGACTCTTACCAGCCACACCAATCACACTGTATAACTCGTGATACAATACCCAGTTAACAGCATGATAACAACTGAGCCTCTCAACAGATAGCTCAACAATAACCCTTTAGTTAAGCAATAACTATATACAAGTATTGCAGACAATCCGCACTTGGAATGGGCGCCCAGCATCCACTACGGACTATGAGAAATAGAATTACCGGTGAGTAAATTCTTATTTTCTCTAACGTCCTAAGTGGATGCTGGGGACTCCGTAAGGACCATGGGGATTATACCAAAGCTCCCAAACGGGCGGGAGAGTGCGGATGACTCTGCAGCACCGAATGAGAGAACTCAAGGTCCTCCTCAGCCAGGGTATCAAATTTGTAGAATTTTGCAAACGTGTTTGCCCCTGACCAAGTAGCAGCTCGGCAAAGTTGAAGAGCCGAGACCCCTCGGGCAGCCGCCCAAGAAGAGCCCACTTTCCTCGTGGAATGGGCTTTCACTGATTTAGGATGCGGCAGTCCAGCCGCAGAATGTGCAAGCTGAATCGTACTACAGATCCAGCGAGCAATAGTCTGCTTAGAAGCAGGTGCACCCAACTTGTTGGGCGCATACAGGATAAAGAGCGAGTCAGTCTTCGTGACTCCAGCTGTCCTGGAAACATAAATTTTTAGGGCCCTGACTACATCCAACAACTTGGAAGCCTCCAAGTCATTTGTAGCCGCAGGCACCACGATAGGTTGGTTCAGATGAAACGCTGATACCACTTTGGGGAGAAACTGGGGACGAGTCCTCAATTCTGCCCTATCCATATGGAAAATCAGATAAGGGCTTTTACATGACAAAGCCGACAATTCTGAAACACGCCTGGCCGAAGCCAAGGCCAAAACATGACCACTTTCCACGTGAGATATTTCAAATCCACGGTTTTCAGTGGCTCAAACCAATGTGACTTTAGGAAATCCAACACCACGTTGAGATCCCAAGGTGCCACTGGAGGCACAAAAGGGGGCTGAATATGCAGCACTCCCTTAACAAAAGTCTGAACTTCAGGTAGTGAAGCCAATTCTCTCTGGAAGAAAATCGATAAAGCCGAAATCTGGACCTTAATGGAACCCAATTTAAGGCCCATAGTCGCCCCTGACTGTAGGAAGTGCAGGAACCGGCCCAGCTGAAATTCTTCCGTTGGGGCCTTCCTGGCCTCACACCACGCAACATATTTTCGCCATATGCGGTGATAATGGTTCGCGGTTACTTCTTTCCTAGCTTTTATCAGCGTAGGAATGACTTCCTCCGGATTGCCCTTTTCCTTCAGGATCCGGTGTTCAACCGCCATGCCGTCAAACGCAGCCGCGGTAAGTCTTGGAACAGACAGGGCCCCTGCTGCAGCAGGTCCTGTCTGAGCGGTAGAGGCCATGGGTCCTCTGACATCATTTCTTGAAGTTCCGTATACCACGCTCTTCTTGGCCAATCCGGAACAATGAGTATAGTTCTTACTCCTCTTCTCCTTATTATCCTCAGTACCTTTGGTATGAGAGGAAGAGGAGGGAACACATACACCGATCGGTACACCCACGGGGTTACCAGAGCGTCCACAGCTATCGCCTGCGGGTCTCTTGACCTGGCGCAATATTTTTCTAGCTTTTTGTTTAGGCGGGACGCCATCATGTCCACCTGTGGTTTTTCCCACTGGTTTACAATCATTTGAAAGACTTCTGGATGAAGTCCCCACTCTCCCGGGTGGAGGTCGTGCCTGCTGAGGAAGTCTGCTTCCCAGTTGTCCACTCCCGGAATGAACACTGCTGACAGTGCTAACACGTGATTTTCCGCCCATCGGAGAATCCTTGTGGCTTCTGCCATCGCCGTCCTGCTTCTCGTGCCGCCCTGTCGATTTACATGGGCGACCGCCCTGATGTTGTCTGACTGGATCAGTACCGGCTGGTTTTGAAGCAGGGGTTTTGCCTGACTTAGGGCATTGTAAATGGCCCTTAGTTCCAGAATATTTATGTGCAGGGAAGTCTCCTGACTTCACCATAGTCCTTGGAAGTTTCTTCCCTGTGTGACTGCTCCCCAGCCTCGAAGGCTGGCATCCGTGGTCACCAGGACCCAGTCCTGTATGCCGAATCTGCGGCCCTCTTGAAGATGAGCACTCTGCAGCCACCACAGCAGAGACACCCTTGTCCTTGGAGACAGGGTTATCAGACGATGCATCTGAAGATGCGATCCGGACCACTTGTCCAACAGGTCCCACTGAAAGGTTCTTGCATGAAACCTGCCGAATGGAATCACTTCGTAGGAAGCTACCATTTTTCCCAGGATCCGCGTGCAGTGATGCACCGACACCTGTTTTGGTTTTAGGAGGCCTCTGACTAGAGATGACAGCTCCTTGGCCTTCTCCTCCGGGAGAAACACTTTTCTCTGTTCTGTGTCCAGAACCATCCCTAGGAACAGCAGGCGTGTCGTAGGGACCAGCTGTGACTTTGGAATGTTTAGAATCCAGCCGTGCTGTTGTAGCACTTCCCGAGATAGTGCTACCCCCTACCAACAACCGCTCTCTGGACCTCGCCTTTATCAGGAAATCGTCCAAGTACGGGATAATTAAAACTCCCTTTCTTCGAAGGAGTATCATCATTTCCGCCATTACCTTGGTAAAGACCCTCGGAGCCGTGGAGAGACCGAACGGCAACGTCTGGAATTGGTAATGACAATCTTGTACCACAAACATGAGGTACTCCTGGTGAGGATGGTAAATGGGGACATGTAGGTAAGCATCCTTGATGTCCAGCGATACCATGTAATCTCCCTCGTCCAGGCTTGCAATAACCGCCCTGAGCGATTCCATCTTGAACTTGAATTTTTTCATATATGTGTTCAAGGATTTCAAATTTAAAATGGGTCTCACCGAACCGTCCGGTTTCGGTACCACAAACATTGTGGAATAGTAACCCCTTCCTTGTTGAAGTAGGGGCACCTTTACTATCACTTGTTGTGAATACAGCTTTTGAATTGCCTGTAACACTGCCTCCCTGCCTGAGGGAGTGGTTGGCAAGGCAGATTTGAGGAAACGGCGGGGGGGGGGGGGGGAGACGTCTCGAATTCCAGTTTGTACCCCTTAGATACTATTTGAAGGATCCAGGGATCCACCCGTGAGCGAGCCCACTGATTGCTGAAATTTTTGAGACGGGCCCCCACCGTACCTGGCTCTGCCTGTGGAGCCCCAGCGTCATGCTGTGGACTTAGAGGAAGCGGGGGAGGACTTTTGCTCCTGGGAACTGGCTGTATGTTGCTGCTTTTTCCCTCTACCTCTGCCTCTGGGCAGAAAGGACGCGCCTTTAACCCGCTTGCCCCTATTGGGCCGAAAGGACTGTACCTGATAATACGGTGCTTTCTTTGGTTGTGAGGGAACATGGGGTAAAAATGTAGACTTCCCAGCTGTTGCTGTGGAAACGAGGTCCGAGAGACCATCCCCGAACAATTCCTCACCCTTATAAGGCAGAACTTCCATGTGTCGTTTGGAATCTGCATCACCTGTCCACTGCCGAATCCATAACCCTCTCCTGGCAGAAATGGACATTGCACTAATTTTGGATGCCAGCCGGCAAATATCCCTCTGTGCATCCCTCATGTATAAAAGTGCGTCTTTTATATGCTCTACGTTTAGCAAAATAGTGTCCCTGTCTAGGGTATCTATATTTTCTGACAGGGAATCTGACCACGCAGCAGCAGCAGCGCTGCACATCCAAGCTGAAGCTATAGCCGGTCTCAGTATCACACCTGTGTGTGTATATATAGATTTCAGGATAGCCTCCTGCTTTTTATCAGCAGATTCCTTCAGGGCGGCCGTATCCGGAGACGGTAGTGCCACCTTCTTTGACAAGCGTGTGAGCGCTTTATCCACCCTAGGGGATGTTTCCCAGCGTGACCTATCCTCTGGCGGGAAAGGGTACGCCATTAGTAACCTCTTAGAAATTACCATATTTTTATCAGGGGAAGCCCACGCTTCTTCACACACTTCATTTAACTCTTCAGATGGAGGAAAAGCTACTGGTAGTTTTTTCTCTCCAAACATTATACCCTTTTTTGTGGTACCGGGGGTAACATCAGAAATGTGCAACACATTTTTCATTGCCTCAATCATGTAACGTGTGGCCCTACTGGAAGTTACATTAGTCTCTTCGTCGTCGACACTGGAGTCAGTATCCGTGTCGACATCTGTGTCAACCATCTGAGGTAGCGGGCGTTTTAGAGCCCCTGATGGTTTTTGAGACGCCTGGGCAGGCACAGGCTGAGAAGCCGGCTGTCCCACATTAGGTATGTCGTCAAACCTTTTATGTAAGGAGTCGACACTATCACGTAATTCCTTCCACAGCACCATCCACTCAGGTGTCGACCCCGCAGGGGGTGACATCACATTTACAGGCATCTGCTCCGCCTCCACATAAGCCTCCTCATCAAACATTTCGACACAGCCGTACCGACACACCGCAAACACACAGGGAATGCTCTGACAGAGGACAGGACCCCACAAAGCCCTTTGGGGAGACAGAGAGAGAGCATGCCAGCACACACCAGAGCGCTATATAACACTGGGATCCCACTATCAATGAGTGTTTTCCCTATAGCTGCTTTTCATATATATATTACATATATATATCTATACTGCGCCTAAATTTAGTGCCCCCCCTCTCTTTTTTACCCTTCTGTAGTATTCTCAGACTGCAGGGGAGAGCCAGGGAGCTTCCTTCCAGCGGAACGGTGAGGGAAAAATGGCGCCAGTGTGCTGAGGGAGAAGCCCCGCCCCCTTTTCGGCGGACTTTCTCCCGCTTTTTCTGTGATACTGGCAGGGGTAATTTTACATCTATATAGCCTCTGGGACTATATATGATGTATATTTTGCCAGCCAAGGTGTTATTTATTGCCCTCAGGGCACCCCCCCGCCCTGCACCCATCAGTGACCGAAGTGTGAGGTGTACATGAGGAGCAATGGCGCACAGCTGCAGTGCTGTGCGCTACCTTGGTGAAGACCGAAGTCTTCTGCCGCTGATTTTCCGGACCTTCTTCGTGCTTCTGGCTCTGTAAGGGGGACGGCGGCGCGGCTACGGGAACGAACACCAAGGTCGGGTCCTGCGGTCGATCCCTCTGGAGCTAATGGTGTCCAGTAGCCTAAGAAGCCCAAACTACCACCTGTTAGGTAGGTTCGCTTCTTCTCCCCTTAGTCCCTCGCTGCAGTGAGTCTGTTGCCAGCAGATCTCACTGAAAATAAAAAACCTAAATATACTTTCTTTCTAGGTGCTCAGGAGAGCCCCTAGTGTGCATCCAGCTCGGCCGGGCACAAGAATCTAACTGAGGTCTGGAGGAGGGTCTTAGTGGGAGGAGCCAGTGCACACCAGTAGTCTAAAAGCTTTCTTTATAGTTGTGCCCAGTCTCCGGCGGAGCCGCTAATCCCCATGGTCCTTACGGAGTCCCCAGCATCCACTTAGGACGTTAGAGAAAAGGAAATGCATTGTGGGCTTTAATTCTCTCTGTGTTAATGGAGAATTTGTGAATATTGTGTCAATCCATCCCTATATATTTCTAAGCACTGTCTCATCTTCAAATAACTTTGCTGAAGGTAAGTGCAACTGACGTAAAACAGTTTATGGATGCCCAGGTACAGAACAGCATGAAGTAGTAGCAAAATAAACAAAAACTGTGGGGCGTAAAGTAATATCGGAGACGTGTATTTATTTCATTGTGGCACCACCATGAAAGGAAAAGGGCATTTTTATACACATAAGGTACCAGTCATAATCAAAAGAAAAGTACTGAGCATTCAGGAGAAGGTAATATATGATACATTTTTGACTAAACAGCATTTGTACATTTAAGCTATACTCTCTTGTAGTCAAGTTTAAAATATAGAACTTGTTTTTCTTTTTTCTTTAGCACTTATTAATCTAGATCACCTGTGGAACAAGAGCCACTAATAATTTTATTAAAATAAACATTTCTGATGTGTCATACATATATATTCACAATTGTATTAATCAGTGTATACATATGTGTATATGAACATACAGTTCTTGTCCATTATTGCAATCACTGAGGTTTTCAGACACCCAAATGCATGTCTTAACCCGGAGGTACCCAAGTACTGATCCAGCCACTGAAGCAGAGGGTCAAACAAGTGAATTATTGCTTCATTTAGCCATACATGCATAGTGTTCACTCTAGGCTGTTTTAGCAGGGCGCCGCGCCCTGCCCGTTTTTTAGCAGGCAAAACCCGCCCTGCCCCTTTTGCGGCGCCCTGCTAGAACAGCCGCCCGCTTCCTGCCCTCCCGGCGTGTATAGATGCCGTGCGCATGCGCGCGGCATCCATTCACGCATTGGGAGAGAGCTGGGGGAAGCCCAGCACCGACGGAGGTGCTGAGCACGCCCCCAACAGTGACGTCGCTGGCCACAGACGCTCTCTATAGTAGCGTCTGTGGGCCGCACCGCGCCCTAAAATGACGTAAGCGTGGCTACGCCTCCTAATTTGCGTGGCCACGCCCCCATTTCGGGCACGTGCGCGGATATGCCCCCGGAGTCCGGCGCCATGCCCCTTTTCACTCCTAGAGTGAACACTACATGCAGGTGTCCTAACAGACGGAAACTAAAGGGGCTTGCAAACGGTGCGATTCTGGCTATGAACAATTTTAGCGTAACGATTTTCCTTGAAGCTCCCGGAGTCCAGAACCAATGATATTGATTATAAACACTGAACGACTTTGGCTACACAGTGGGCTGGAAAGTCAGAGGGGTTGGGTGGGCCTTCCGGGGGGAATAATAATTTGTCGTTGGCTTATATCATTAGTAACATACACAGACAAATGATATGCACTAAGCCAAAACAGAGTGTGCATGCACAGTCTATTTTTTCCAGCGATGACGATAGGTGGGAACGCGCATCGTTCAATGTTGGTTCTATACACACGATATGATATGAACTAGTTTTGCTAACAATATAGACTATATAGTCTATATTGTTAGCTCATACCGATCCGCATGTATGCGGCTTAACTTTTCTTACCCTTGTTCCAGATCATTTACAACTCTACTGCAGCCTGTTATCAGTTGGAAGATGACTGCAGACACACGAGTCAACCGGCGTTTACTTCCAATCAAATATTGGGGGGGAAAATATCCAGTGAATTTTAATGAGACCATTACTGGTCATTAGCTGTGTTTTTATCCCACAGCTTCAACTGGCTGATATCAGTGTGTGCATTACTTTGCACACAAAAGAAGCCCAGTCCTATCAAATGTACTTCACCAGAGTAAACAAGGTTTTATTTTATTTTAGATGTTTTAACTTATATTTATATACTGGTTTATTTATGTCTTTCAATGAACCGTACTTATGGGCTGCCTACACGGCGAATAGAGCGTTGTTATGATACTGTACATTAAAATAAAAAAATCCCAACAGCCTCTAATGTGGTAAGTTTCTACACAACCTTCACACCTTACACATAGACTATAATTTCTCAACTACCCTCATTACTTGGCCTACACTTGATGCTGCTCATTTGGCCTACAGAAAACCAAGGAGCTGCATGTTGTGCTTAACTCAAAGCAGAGTCTATTGCAGTGGTTCACAAACTTTTTTGAATCACGACGCCCTAGAGTATCAGAATGTTTTTCACGGCACCACCAGGCCAAAAGTTTTAAGAGGAAATATTAAATTAAGTAAATTGAGTTTATACGTCATCCTTAGGTTCAGTTATAAGGTAAGGGACAAAGGGCCTAATTCAGATCTTATCGCAGCAGTAAATTTGTTAGCTAATGGGCAAAACCATGTGCACTCCAGGGGGTGGCAGATATAACATGTGCAGAGTGTTAGATTTGGGTGGTGTGTGTGTTCGAACTGATAATAGGATTTTAATTACCTACCGGTAAATTCTTTACTCGTAGTCCATAAAGGATGCTGGGATCCACATTAGTACCATGGGGTATAGACTGGTCCACCAGGAGCAATTGGCACTAAGAGTTTGAGAGTATGGGCTGGCTCCTCCCTCTACCAGACTCAGTCTAGAAACTGTGACCGAGGAGACAGACATCTTCGAGAGAAGGAATTACACAGATAGTGGCGAGATTCATACCAGCTCACACATACAAGGCAAACCAAGCTAACGAGCTTGATACTCAGCAACAGCTAAAACATTATTTAACCAATTAACAAGGCAGTACTTAACTAAGAACAAAGTCGTACTGTACCAGATAACCGCTGCAGGATAACGAATCGCTGGGCGGGCGCCCAGCATCCTCTACTGACTACGAGAAAAGGATTTACCGGTAGGTAAATGAAATCCTATTTTCTCTTACGTCCTAGAGGATGCTGGGGTCCACATTAGTACCACGGGGATGTACCAAAGCTCCCAGAACGGGAGGGAGAGCGCGGAGGCTCCTGCAGAACTGATTGACCAAACTTTAGGTCCTCAGAGGCCAAAGGATCGAACTTGTAGAGTTTAGAAAAAATAGGATTTTGGTACTTACCAGGTAAATCCTTTTCTTTGAATCCATAGGGGGCACTGGAGTACTCTTGGGTTATGGACTGGGCGTAGCCGGAATGGCACATATTTAAATATTTAAATTAGTAACTGGCCATCCCCTCCATAATCCCATAGAGCCTTCAGTATTTTTACTGGGCCGAACAGGAGTGATAGAGAGGATGAACCATAGAGAATTACATATAACATTATATGAACCTATAACATTATAATATAATGGTCAACCCTAAAGTTGACACATAACGGAACTGAAAACAATCAGTTGATACCATAACATCGAATGCATTGGTGATAAAGTGTTACCATAAGATCCACAGACCTTACCACAAGACAGGTAAACTGCTCTGGGTGGGCGTCCAGTGCCCCCTATGGATTCAAAGAAAAGGATTTACCTGGTAAGTACCAAAATCCTATTTTCTTTTTCATCCACTAGGGGTCACTGGAGTACTCTTGGGACGTACCAAAGTTTCCCCCTTGGGCGGGAGAGCAGTTTGTCACCTGTAACACTAGACGGCCAAAGCTAAATGCTCATGCCGCAAACGTAGCCAATCTGTAAAAGCGCACCAACATGCGCACTGATGGTCATGCACCGATGACCATGTAGCAGCTCGTCTACGCTGTTTCGTAGAAACTTCACGACCTGCTGCTCATGACGTTCCCAAAGAACGTATGGAATGGTCTGACACTGATGTAGGCGGTTGAAGCCCGCTTATGACGTTCACTAGAATGTTTGGAATGGTCTGACCCTGATGTAGGCGTTGTAGCCTATTATGAAGCTAAGCCTGACGTATGACATAAGGACTGCTTGGAAGCTTGTAAAGCCATCTTCACTACATTATAGAGAACAATGTGTCTGTTCTACGTACAATTGTTTGGGTTACATAAACGCATAGTGCGCGTACCACATTCAAAGTAACTTAAGTTCTCGAACATATTGATTACCGAGGAACTACATTAGTTAATTGATGCGTGACATTATACGATCTTTGACTGGAACACGGAATTTGTGCGAAGTTCCGCCCTATGACCATAAAACACCAGATTTGGGGCCTTGTCATGCAAGCCACCCTATGTTAAAACACGCCTTGCTGAGATGCTAAGGCTAAGAGAAAAGTGTTTACCAATTGATAAACGTAACATCCACTTGTTGTAAGAATTCAACAAATGAAGACTGTAAATAAAAACCCTAAAACCAGATCACGTCCCCTGGCGCTGTGGGTGGTAAAACCAGATCACGTCCCATGGCGCTGTAGGTGGTATAAATGGAGGTCATCTGAGGACACCGTGCAGGAAAGTGTGTACAATCGGCAAAGGAGCCAAACACCTTTGCAGGTAAATTGACATGCCGAGACCTGCACCTTGAGTGTAGAATATAATCCTTCACCAAACCCAGTATGTAAAAATATTAAAAGACGGGATAACTTGAAAATGATGTTGGAAACTTCTGAGCGTCACACCAACCTATAGAGGCACGCTAAACCTTGTAATAATGAGCTGCCGTACTGGCTTCCCAGCCCCTAACATGGTTTGTATACCAGATTCTGGAAAGCCATCCGTTCTTGAGAGCGCTTTGAACAGCCACCCCGTCAAACGCTGCCGCGCTAAATCGGGGTAAAAGAACTGACCCTAGTGGGACAGGTCCGGACGTGGCGAGAGCGGTGAAGGATCGGCTGCGAGTAGTTCGCGGAGATCCAAGAATCATGGCCTCCGAGGCCAATGTGGCGCCACTAGTATGACTGTCATGGAGTCTTGTATGATCCATTTTAGTACCCGAGGAAGCAGCGTAACCGTTGTAACAGATCCACAATGCTGTACAGCCACGCGATCGTGAGAGCATCAGAGCATCTACAGCTGCTGCCTTCGGAGCCCTTGTACTGGACACATACTGGGATGGACACATACTTTGATGTTTTTTTTTTTTTTTTTTTTTTTTTTTTTGCGAGATGCCAATAGATACCCCTGTGGGTAACTCCACCGCTGGACCAACATCTGGAACACTTAAGAATTCAATGCTCAGTGTCCTGGAATAAGCTGCCTTCCAGCTGTTCACTCCCAGAATGAACATGGAGCAGCTTGCCGCATGGTCATGCGACTTCGATTCCGTCCTTGATCGGTGATGTATGCGATCGCCCTTGTGTTGTCTGACCGCACTTGGACAGTCTGAGAACGGAGCATGTGGCCCACTTGCCGCAGCGCGTTTGACCGAAATCTCCGTGATTTGTGAAGTTAATCATTTGGGACCCCAGGTCCCCAACCTCTGAGACTAGCGTTCATATTTAGAATTATCCAATTCCAGACGCCGAACATTGTCCCTGCGGTAAAATGATGTACTTGGAGCCACTAGAGTAGTGAAACTCTGGCCCTTAGAGACAACCGTACTATTTGATGAACTTGTAGGAGCGTGCAAGAACTTCCAGGTGAAAATGACCTGAGTGACTCCTTGCGAAGTAGAGTGCGTCGAAAGACGTCACTCTCCTTACCAATAGGCAAAAGGCAAAACGGATCAAGACCGTCCGTGGCTTGCGTACGAACTGTACGTGATGACGAACAGTTTGTGTGGTATGTTCAGGCAGGTAAATCCGTGTAATCACGGAATTATCCCTATGCATGAGTCCGTTGTTACGGAATGAGGCTTGATATCTCTAGGTTAACAATCTAACCGTGCTGAACGACACCCTTGTACGTTAGTAAGGGCCGTTGCATGACAAAGTTTTGAGACGGAGCTTTAATGAGCAGATCTGCAAAACACTGAACTGTTATCACTTCCAGGGATGAGCTATCACGATAGCCATTACATATGACAACCCTAGGCGCCATACGAAGCCAAAACGGTAGCGCTTGAAAACGAGAATGGTTTTTACTGCCAACTTAAGTAGGCCTGATGCGTCTAAAAGTACTTATTCTTGTTGAAATCCAGAATCACTGTAATTTTCAACCTGTAGTCACCAACTGCAGGTATTCATGAATGTGTAGTATAAGCGACGCCCTGATTGACCTGAAGGGTCAGTATCGGACTGACAGATTCAGCCAGCTTTGGAACTACCCCAAACTGGAATAATGTTGTTGACTGCAGTCAAAGTGCTCAATCTACTAGAGCTTGTATGGCGGTGTGCAGAACCGCGTCTTATGACCCAGGCAGACCCGTCTTGCAAATTGCAATGGTGGAAAACAATCAACCTTTGTCTGGTAAACTGCGAACCCAAAAATTGCGGATCCCCCAACTGTGGATGCCCACAACTGACGATCGGCGATGGCCTGGAAACTCATTCTAGCCCTGGCTTTTCAGTGGCTTAGCTGTAAACGCCACTGAAACCCTGATTAAAGATGCCTGGAAGTAGGTGGCAGCACTTTAACCGTATATTGACGACAATCAGACAAGTAGAGGTTATCGAAAACCACGTTCACTACCACCTGACCCGCCTGTGGCTGTTTCTGTAGCACGGGCCCGAAAGGACCGAGATGTAACGACTATATCCTGAATCTATTTATTCAGGAATTTGTCCAAGACAGGACGAAACATGTGGGCAGCGTAAGGTAATGTTTCTATTCTCGTTTAGAAACGGACACCGTCCTGTTAAGCACGTAGCGGGGGGAAAAAACACGTCGTGCCGCACTAGTGAAACTGAAAAGCGAGAACTAAACTGGCTGACGTCCACAGAAACTGTACCTAGATATTGAGCAGATCCACAAGTGTGATCAGCGAGAAGCGTAAGGTGTGCTTCTTGTAGGGCAAACGTGAACGGTTTTACCATGCAACCACTGCCCTGTTAAGCCGAAACCGGGCCCAAACCAGGTTAAACAACAGCCCTACTGCTGTATACTGTAGGACACACTGCGACGGGTATCTCTGAAACTGTCAAATTAGAAAACAATAATAACAATTGTTCACAGTCAGTATATACGCCAGCCTCCCCCAACGAGGAACGGCAATAGTGCGTATGTGCAGTCTTATTTGTCCGACGGACTCTGCAGCGAAGCTGCTATGTCTTAGCCTTACTCCTAATGTACACGGACAAACAAGTACAGAAGGATAGACCAGTACCGTGACTTAGTAACACGTAAATAAAGTGTGTATAAATCTACATTACAGCACACGTGTTCATCTTGTGCTGTACAAAACCAAGAAAATAAAATTCCTAACAACACCCCGGCTCCTCTAGAGGCCGAGTGTTGTAGGGCAGCAACTTCCTGGTAAGAACCAGGAAGTAATGTTAAAATGGTGTCCGGCCATGTGCTTGCTTAGTGCAAGATTGCTGATACACCAAGTTCCATATATATATATATATATATATATATAAATATAAACACATAGATATATATTAATACATGCATATACACAGACACTGTATACTATCAGTGTGTAAACACCCAAACACATATACACACACACATATATATATATATATATAAATATATATATATATATATATATATATATATATATATATATATATACACACACAACAGTTATATTGTATATGTAACAGAGACTCTGATATTGGCCACAGGCTTAAAATTCCTGATGATTTTGCTGCCTAAACGCAGCTTAGTTATTGGGGCCTCCCTGCGGGCTTCCACCCCCCCTCTCTCCTGCAGAAGAGTATTATTTGCAGGTGCAGCCTTTATTATGGCTGACGATTTCCCCCACACTGCTCCCCCCCCCCGTTGTTCAGCAGACGGGAGATGGGGAGTGCAAGTCTTACCGACTGCACGTCGGAGATTGGTGAGCGGCTGCCAGAGCGGACCGCGGCAGCAGCTGTCCGCGGTCAGCTCGGCCGCACACCCCATCAGAGCCGTACAAGGGTAGGGAGGAGGACGGATCGGCGAGACGGGGAGCGGCGAGCGTTCTGGCGGTAGTGGCGGGAGCTGCTCGCTAGCTACCCCTGCAAGCGGCCAGCGGCGCCAGGTGACCCAGGAATCGTCGAGCGGCCTGCGCAGTGCCGGGGTTCGCTCGCTGGCTCCCTGCAAGTGAAGAATTAGCAAGGGATTTTACAAGTGGCAGGCAGCAGGGGAACATTTACAGTTACTGTATATAAATACACACAGTCCCCACATAATGGGCGGCAGCGTGAGCTGACCAGCCGCAATAGATCGAAAAAGTAAGTAAGTGAGCGGCGGCAGTGAGAGCTGCCTACCGCTCAGTACCTGCACCACCTGCGGAGGCCATGACGGGACTTTTCTGTAAGCGCCGTCCTGCGTCCTTGTGCAGCCCGTGGCTGCAATCAGCTGCGCTGATTTTAGTCAATGGTGGGGCCCTTTGTATGAGCGCCGGCAAACCATCTGCTGCTAATGCAGCACCAATGATCCCTAACCCGAACTTCTCTGATAAGTTGGGAAGGGATCAGGTAGAAAAAACAAAAATAATCTTGCTTGAAGAATCACAGGACATTCAGTCCTCAGTACCTTCCGCTAGAGGCACAGAAAAATACTGAAGGCTCTATGGCAGAGGTTCCCAAACTGTGTGCCGTGGCTCCCTGGGGTGCCTCGGGTTGGTGGTCCAGGACCAATTCAAATTATTCATGGTCAATGTAATAGGCAAAACCAGTGCTGGTGGCTGCCAGTCATAAAATATGTGGCAAAACAGAAGCAAATCTTGTCCCTCACCACACAACTGACCCTAAGGATGACATATAAATTATAAACGCGATCTACTTAATGTAATATCTATTTTTAAATTTCTCAATAAGAGATTTTTGGCCTAGGGGAGCTGTGAAAAAAATTCTGATATTCTAGGGCGCCGTGATTAAAAAAAGTTTGGAAACCACTGCTCTATGGGATTATGGAGGGGATGGCCAGTTACTAATTTAAATATTTAAATATGTGCCATTTCCGGCTACGCCCAGTCCATAACCCAAGAGTACTCCAGAGACCCCTAGTGGATGAAAAAGAAAGTGTTCGACCCTGACCAAGTAGCTGCTCGGCAAAGCTGTAAAGCAGAGACATCCCAGGCAGCCACCCAGGAAGACCCCACCTTACGAGTAGAGTGGGCCTTAACAGATTTTGGACACGGCAATCCTGCTGTAGAATACACATGCTGGATAGTGAACCTAATCCAACGCGAAAACGTCTGCTTAGAAGCAGGACACCAACCAATTTTCTTGGGATCATACAGGACAAACAGAAAGTCCGATTTTCTGTGACGAGCATAGATTTCTAGAGCCCTTACAACATCCAAGGACTTTGATGGAATTTAGGAATCAGTAGCAACTGCCACCACAATAGGTTGATTGATATGAAAAGCTGACACAACCTTAGGAAGAAACTGCTGACGTGTCCGGAGCTCAGCTCTATCTTCCTGAAAGATCAAGTAGGGGCTCTTACAAGACAAAGCCCCCAACTCCAACACGCGTCTAGCAGAAGCCAAGGCCAACAAAGTGACAGCCTTCCACGTGAGAAACTTGACCTCAACCTCCTGTAGAGGTTCGAACCAATCCGATTGGAGGAACTGTAACACCATGTTAAGATCCCAGGGTGCCGTAGGTGGCACAAAGGGAGGCTGGATGTGCAGAACCCCTTTCAAGAAAGTCTGAACCTCAGGGAGGGAAGCCAATTGTTTCTGGAAGAAAATGGATAAGGTCGAAATCTGGACCTTTACGGATCCCAACCTCAGGCCCATATCCACACCTGCTTGCAGGAAGAGGAGACACCGACCAAGTTGAAATTCCACCTTAGGAAACTTCTTGGATTCACACCAAGACACATACATTTCCAAATGCGATGGTAATGTTTAGAGGTTACTCCTTTCCTAGCCTGTATCAGGGTAGGAATAACCTTGCTCGGAATACACTTTCGGGCTAAGATCTGGCGTTCAACCGCCATGCCGTCAAACGTAGCCGCGGTAAGTCTTGATAAGTGAACGGCCCCTGCTGCAGAAGGTCCTCGCGAAGAGGAAGAGGCCTCGGATCTTCCAGCAGTAAGTCCAGAAGATCCGCGGACCAAGCCCTTCTTGGCCAGTCCGGAGCAATGAGAATTGCCTGAACCCTTGTTCTCTTTATGAGTTTTAGAACTCTTGGAATGAGTGGAAGTGGAGGGAACACGTACACTGACTTGAACACCCACAGAGTTACCAGGGCATCCACCGCCACTGCTTGTGGGTCTCTCAACCTAGAACAGTACCTCAAAAAAATTTTGCTGAGACATGAGGCCATCATGTCTATTTGAAGCACGCCCCAACGACAGGTCACGTCTGTGAACACCTCCGGATGGAGTCCCCATTCTCCTGGATGGAGATAGTGTCTGCTGAGGAAGTCCACTTCCCAGTTGTCCACTCCTGGAAGGAAGATCGCTGACAGCGCCAATGCGTGCCTTTCTGCCCAGAGGAGGATTCTTTTTACTTCTGACATTGCAGCTCCGCTCTTTGTTACTCCCTGTCGGTTTATGCAGGCCACCGTCGTTGCATTGTCCGACTGTACATGAATGTCCCGATCATGTAGAAGATGTGCCGCTTGGCGAAGACCGTTGTACAGAGCTCTTAGTTCCAGAATGTTTATTGAAAGAATGGCTTCCAAAGTTGACCATCTTCCCTGGAAGGTTTCCTTCTGGGTGACTGCTCCCCAACCTCTAAAACTTGCATCCGTGGTTAGAAGGATCCAGTTCTGAACTCCGAAACTGCGGCCCTCCAGAAGGTGAGGCATTTGCAGCCATCAGAAGAGTGAAATCCTTGCCTTCGGTGAGAGACGTATCCTCTGGTGCATGTGCAGATGAGGTCCCGACCATTTGTCCAGGAGATCCAGCTGGAAGGGTCGAGCATGGAATCTTCCGTACGGTAGAGCTTCGTAAGAGGCCACCATCTTCCTCAGAAGGCAAATGCACTGATGAACCGATAACCGGGCAGGCTTCAAAACATCCCGGACCATTGATTGCATCACCAATGCTTTCTCCACTGGTAGAAACACTCTCTGCATTTCCGTGTCGAGGATCATCCCCAGGAAAGATAATCTCCCTGTCGGTTCCAAATGTGACTTTGGAAGGTTCAGGATCCAACCGTGATCCCTGAGCAGTCGAGTCATGAGAGCAATGGATTGCAACAACCTCTCCCTGGACACTGCCTTTATCAGCAGATAGTCCAGGTATGGAATTATGGGGGTAATTCCAAGTTGATCGCAGCAGGAATTTTGTTAGCAGTTGGGCAAAACCATGTGCACTGCAGGGGAGGCAGATATAACATGTGCAGAGAGAGTTAGATTTGGGTGTGGTGTGTTCAATCTGCAATCTAAATTGCAGTGTAAATATAAAGCAGCCAGTATTTACCCTGCACAGAAACAAAATAACCCACCCAAATCTAACTCTCTCTGCACATGTTATATCTGCCTCCCCTGCAGTGCACATGGTTTTACCCAATTGCTAACAAAGATCCTGCTGCGATCAACTCAGAATTACCCCCTATGTTCACTCCCTGCCTGCTGCGGAGAACCATCACCTCTGCCATCACCTTGGTGAACACCCTCGGTGCCGTGGAAGGCCGAATGGCAGTGTCTGGAACTGATAGTGACAGTCTAACAGTGCGAATCGGAGATAAGCCTGATGTGGCGGCCAAATCGGAATGTGGAGGTACGCATCCTTGATATCTAGGGACACCAGGAACTCCCCCTCCTCCGGACCTGAGATCACCGCTTTCAGAGACTCCATTTTGAAGTTGAACTCCCTCAGATAGGGGTTCAACATTATCTAATTAAAAATTGGCCTGACCGAACCATCCGGCTTTGGTACCACGAAAAGGTTCGAATAGTAACCCTTTGTTTTGCATCTGAGGTGGAACTGGTATAATGACCTGTGACTTTTCCAATTTTTGGATGGCTTCCTGAAGGACAGCCCTGTCTGCCAGCAAAGCTGGTAAGCCTGATTTGAAGAATAGGTGAGGCGGGAGTTCTTGAAACACCAGCCTGTACCCCAGGGACACAATATTCTGCACCCGGGGGTCCAGGCCAGACGACACCCACACATCTGAACCTCGCCCCCACCAGCCTTTCCTCCAGGCCATGCGGTCCACCATCATGCTGAGGATTTTGATGTACCAGAAGCAGGCTTCTGGTCCCGGAAAACTGCAGCCGCAGGTTTTTGGGATTTTGCCCGACCTCCTCTAAAGAAGGTGTTAGACGGCTTGGTCTTTCTTGTTTTAGCTGTCCGAAAGAACTATGACGTAGCTGAAGAAAAGGGTTTCTTCGTAGCAGGCGCAGCTGAGGGAAGAAAAGGAGACTTACCACGCAGTTGCCGTGGAAATCCACACATCCAATGCTTCCCCAAATAGAGCCTGACCTGTGTAGGGTAGATTCTCCACACCTCTCCTGGATTCCGCGTCGGCAGACCATTGGCGTAGCCAGAGTCCTCTATGAGCTGAGACAGACATGGAAGATATCCCTGCAGCCATCGAACCCAGGTCCTTCATGGATTCCACCATAAATCCTGCAGAATCCTGTATGTTACGTAAAAACAATTCAACTTCACTTTTATCCATTGTATCCAATTCCTCAAGTAATGTGCCTGACCACTTTACTATAGCTTTAGAGATCCATGCACAGGCAATAGTAGGTCGTAGTATCATCCCTGAAGCCGTGTATATAGATTTAAGCGTAGTGTCAATTTTGCGATCAGCCGGTTCTTTTAACGCGGTAGATCCCGAGACAGGTAAAACCACCTTCTTTGACAGTCTGGAAACAGATGCGTCAACTATGGGTGGGTTTTCCCATTTCTTTCTATCCTCCTCAGGGAAAGGAAAAGCAACCAGAACCTTCCCTGGAATCTGGAAAAAAAAATTCCAGGTTTTCCCAGGATTTTTCAAATATAGCGTTTAATTCTGTAGACCAGGATTTTTCAACCAGTGTGCCGTGGCATACTAGTGTGCCGCGACCAGTTGCAAGGTGTGCCGCGGAGCCAGAGCAGCTTCCTGCACCTTCAGAGTCAACTGTTGGCCCAGGCTCTTCTTAGAGGATCAGTCGTGTTCCAACTGTGACGTATGCCTTGAAGACGCAGCGGTGTGATATCATAGGTCACGGCTGCCGCATCTCACCACCCAGCCAGCCCACCCACCTGCGCATACACAGCTTTTCTTGCCCACCCACATCAACACCTGCCAGACCGCCCGCTGCTCAGTATTCGCAGCACTCCATTATGAACAACCCCCGCCACTGAGGGACAGGGAGGAGGACAGCTGACCGGTAGGGGCTAATATTTGTTGTTGTTTTTTTCTCCTGTGGAGAACAACAGGATTTATGTGGGGAGAATAAGGATTTATGGATTATGGGGGGAACAATGTGAATAATTCATGTGGGGAGCAATAGGATTTATGTAGAGAGAAATATGATTTATGTGGGGAGCAATGTGATTGTTTTTCCTGTGTAGGCCAATGTATGTGTGGATATTTTTTACTATGAGGGCCAATGTGTGTTTTTTGTTTTTTTCTGTGGGAACTGATGGTGTGCCTTGGCAATTTTAAATATTGTTCGGAGTGCCGAGAGTACAAAAAGGTTGAAAATCACTGCTATAGACGCAGGGAAGGTTAGCAAGGCTTTCTTATTATCCGTGAAGTAAGCCTCAACCTGCTCGGGTGTTCTGTCAGCAATATTTAACACATCTCTAATGGCCTCAATCATCAACTGCACCCCTTTTGCAAGAGATGCCGCCCTCCGCAGCACATCCCCATCACCGTCTTCCGTGTCAGAATCGGTATCCGTGTCATCTTGCATAATCTGGGCAAGAGCACGTTTCTGAGGGTGCACGCTAGAGGGGCCTGACGGAACAGCACCAGACCAAACCCCCCATAGAGGTCTGTAAAACCCGAGTTGCAGTCTCAGTCTGTGCTACCCTAGTAGAAATCTGAGAAATCATACTCTTAATAGAGGCTAACCACTTGGGTTCCTTTGCAGGGATCTGTGATAAAACAGTACAATCCTGAGTATATGGAATGGGATCGTCCTGAGAGGAATTATCCTCTGCAGCATATGACACATAGTCCCTAGACATGGCATTTGGAAACAGCAAACATTCCACACACACACAGGGAAATGACAGGCACAGTTTCCCCCCAAGAATGCCAAGAGAGACACAGAGATTGGAGCCAACCCACACACAGCGCTTTTCAGATAGAGAGAAGCCCCTATCTAGCGCTTACTGTGCACCTTAATAGGTTACACAGTATTCGCACAGCCTTCCCCCCTTCTACAACCCTTGGTACCATACAAGACAGCTGAAGTTGAAATGGAGGGACAGCTCTCCCTGTTAGCGTCTCCACATTGATCTGCAGGCAGGAAAAATGGCGCTGAACTCGGCTGGGTCCGCTCTGAGGAGAAGCTCCGCCCCTTTCAATGCTCTGCTTCCCGCTCTACTGTTCTTTATACTGGCCTGAAAAAAATGCTGGCAGTGAAACCGGGCCCCTGACAGACTTTACAACCAGTGTAGGGAATGGCGCTGGCTCAGGGCGCCCCTCACAGCACCGCACTAAGTACCGCTGAGCCTTCGGAGCGCCAGCTGTTGCCAGCAACCTCCCTGTGCCTAAAACCCTAAAGAAAACAATAAACCTAGAAGAACCCCTATGGAGCTCCCCTAGCTGTGACCGGATCCTCATGGCACATTTTCTAAACTGAGTCTGGTAGGAGGGGCATAGAGGAAGGAGCCAGCCCACACTCTCAAACTCTTAAAGTTCCAATGGCTCCTGGTGGACTCGTCTATACCCCATGGTACTAATGTGGACCCCAGCATCCTGTAGGACGTAAGAGAAATCTAAATTGCTATGTGAAAATAAAGAAGCCAGTGTTTACCCTGTACAGAAACAATATAACCCACCGAAATCTAACTCTCTTTGCAAATGTTATATCTGCCTCCCCCCCCTCCCCTTGCAGTGCACATGGTTTTGCCCATTAGCTAACAAATTTTCTGCTGCAATAAGATCTGAAATACCCCCAATATTTTCTTCTATTTGTCCACATAGTTTCTGATTGGCAGTCATCAACACTGGTTTTGCCTATTACGTTGACCATAAATAATTTTAATTGGTCCTGGACCACCCATCCAAGGCACCCCTGCAAGTTTCCCAGGGCACACCAAGGTGGCACGGCACACAGTTTGAGAACCACTGGTCTACTGTGTGAGGCACCTATTGAAACCAGGTAATGGAGATGCCTGCCAATTAGCTATACAGAAACATCAAACTTCTATTGGGCCCTACACACTTGCAGATCTCACTGCACGATATGAACGTTCTTGTTCATTAGTGTGTAGGCACAAACGATTAACGATGCGCGGCCCCGCACTCGTTAATCATTGGTGCCGGGTCACTCCCCCCGTCATCTACCCCACGGCGAAGGGTCGCCCTTCGGTCGTATCCGCCATCGGGCAGCTCGGCGGAGTATAGCAGAGTGTGTAGGGCCCTTAAGTGTGTAAAATTTAAAGATCTCTCACTGCAAATCTAAAATAAAAATTGTATATAACATCTCTTGGAGCATCTGAGTGGATCACCAATATTTGTGTATAAAACTACACTAACCAGCACTGGAAGCAAATGAATCACTCATGCTGCCCCAACTGTGCGTGCAATGTATAATAACAAATTCATAGCTACAGTGCAATGTTTTATTGTATTTGTATATAATGCCTGACGTCCTGCTCAGGCTCAGACTAGCCCACACAGGGAGACAGGTGAAATCCCCGATTGACATCTCGGTCTGTGGGCAGTGCACTTTATCAACACATTATTACTCTATTAGTTATAGTAAACGGAAAAGCAGGACCAAGGACTAGTGACTGGGCGCAGAATTGAAGGACCCTCACTGAAACCTTAATGACACAAGCCGACACTGGTCCTGCTGGTGCTGTTACAGTATGCCACATACTCCGATACGTCTGAATGAGGGATTTATTTTATATGCGCTTTAAACAGTTAATTTCATGGAACGCAATGAACTCTCTGCATGGCAGTGTCTGTAGAAGGGCGAGGACTATAGCATAGCATACAGGCAAGCGGTACATAAGGGTACAGCGGGAGCTCTAGCTCCGAGCACTGTACATTACCTGTCCCCCAATATTGATATCGAAGAACACGATGGGATTGTTAGGATTAGACGCCGGAACCGCCATGTCTGTCCTGGGCAGAGACGGAAGCGCTGAGAAGAATGAAACGTCATCTCCGAACGAAACCCGCACAACACATTGCGCATGCGCGATAGTGCGGCTAGGCAGGCAATGCGCATGCGTAGTAATGCGTATTGCAAACGGATCGGCAGGCAATGCGCATGCGTAGTAATATGGCGTCTCCTAGGGATGGTCATCGGTATGGTTGCCATCGATGGCGAAACTGTGAGTGACCATCGATCGTCACTAACTATGCTATGGTTTCACCCATCGATGGCCACCCCTGTTAGTTCTGTGAATGACCCGCGGGCCAATCACAGACCAGGGGCGTGTCTTCACGAGTGCTGTGGGCGGAGCTATACTCCGTGTCCCAGCATCTTTTTTTTTTTTTTTTTTAAACCAATTTGTACTTTAGGCAAAGCCATCGATGGAAAGAAACTATCTGGTTCTCTCCCATCGATGGCAAAACTATTCAACATCGGCCATAAACCATCGATGATTAGGTGGCCATCCCTACTATAATCAAAATCATCGGCAGGCAACAAAGGTGGTTATACACATCCCAGCATGCCCTACCACAGGTCTGCGGTTAGGATGTTCTAAAACTGTGGCAGGGCATGCTGGGATGTGATGTACCGCAACAGCTGGAGAGCCGCAGGTTGCCTACTGCTGCACTAGACGACCTGCTTACCATACCCTGCAACATTTCTCTTTAAAAAAAAAAAAAACAGTAGACTGCACTTGATTTAAGGGGACGGAACGACAGGTGAAGGGGGCGGGACCACCGGTGAAGGGTGCGTGAGACTGGCTAGCTGCTATAGCCTCACGGGTGTGGATCATAGGGTCGACCACACATAGGTTGACAGTGTCTAGGTCGACCACTATTGGTCAACATGGTTTCTAGGTCGACATGTACAAGGTGTACATAACAAAAGGTCAACATGAGTCTTCTTAAAAATGTTGGTGTCGTTTTCTCCGTAGAGTGATCAGGAAACCCCAATTAGTGCACCGTGTTCGCTTGCCATGCTTCGGGGAAGGAAGTTACAGTTCCCAATTATACACCACGTGGATCGTAAAGCATGGAAAAGTCAAAAAATGTGAAAACCTCATGTCGACCTTGTCATGTCCACCTGGAGACCATGTCGACCTACTGTCGTACAATAGTGGACGACCTAGACATTGTTGACCTAGAGACAGGACACTAGCCTCACAGAGGAGGGAGTACAGTCTCATAAACAACTTTATAAGACGGTGGGACAGCGAGTACATTTTACCTAGGCCTGTTGGAGGGTCCTGGGTGCCGCTGAACTCAGGGCAGGATTAACAATGGGGCGGATGGAGCTGCAGCTCCAAGCCCCCCCATCAAAACAGGCCCACAGGATATAATGTGCTGCTGCTGTAGACAGGAAAAAATGTTTTCCTGCTACAGCAACCTGCAATGACCGCCCGAGGCCCCTCCCCCCCTGCCCTCCGGCAAAGGGCTGTAAGCCCCCCTCACCTTCCTGTAGCACCGGCAGTACAAACGCCTCCGCACAAGAACTTCATGTTCTTACACATTGCGGCGCAGTGGAAGGCTTCACTAGCCCTCCCTGCGCTGCACACACAATGACGCAATGCCTCCTCTAAGCCAATAACACTCATTATTAGGCGCAAGCTTCCTTCAAATATAAACTGAACACTTAAAAATAAATAATTGTAATTGCTGCTCCCAACAGGTGATTTGGATTATCACCTAATTAAAGACAATATGGTTTGGGATAAATGAGAGCGCAAATGCAATTAATAAAATTGTATATACTTTAATAAATGCACATCATATAATAAACAAATTATAAAAACAAAATTATTCTAAAAAGTCATTCTAAAAAGTATTAGTGCTTGACACATCCCCAGAGGATTCCACAGAATATAAATGATCCGGTAATTGCCTGTAAATCAATTGCTGTCTCATGTATTGGTAGCTTTTTCCACTGTGTTTGGATAAGGTTCCACAGAGTAATATATGATGTTTTAGAAGTAATGTCTAATGCTCACCGCTGCTGGAGTTCAATAGCAATAAACTTCCCAATATCTGGTGCAGCGGGGGGAGGAAGAGCATACACCTCTCTGGATCCAAATGCCGTGTGAAGAGAGGGAGAGCGGCTGTCAGCAGCACCGCTCGCAATGTCCCTGTCAGCCCGTACTCCGACCTTCTGAGGAAACCGCTACACTGTGACAGCGGAGAAACGCGTAAAGGCTACCCCTGTAAGGACCACATTATTGTTCCGGGTTCTGTCTCCACTGTTCCACAGCCAGTCTACAGCCGCGCTCCTTCCTGCGTGTACCCTAAGAAAAATCTCACCAGCCTGTCCCAGTTTGCGGAGCTCAGAGTACGGGCTGACAGGGACATTGCGAGCTACAGTAAACAGTATTTTTGGCTAACTGTTGCATTAGTACTGTAGTCTAGCTGGGTAGTCTTCAGTTTGCCGGCTGTCGAGGTCCCGGCGCACAGTATACCGGTGCCGGAATCCCAACAGCCGGCATACCAACACAGTTTCTCGCACTTGGGGATCCATGCCCGCAAGGGGCTCGTTTGCGCTCGCAACGCTGTTGGTATGCCGTCGGTTGGGATTCCGGCGCTGGTATGCATACCGGCGCCGGGCCCCCGATAGCCGGCATACCATACTACACCCGTGTAGCTAACTTCCCTCTATTTTACTAGACTAGACACTTTTCTTAAATACTTTAGTTGAAGACCACCATATACAGTAGCAAAAGCAGTCAACAGTTTATTATTAGTAGTAGTTGAAATGGGTGTAGTATGTTATGCCGGCAGTCGGGGTCCCAGTGCACAGCATACCGGCGCCGGAATCCCGTCAGCCGGCATACCAACAGTGTGGCGAGTGCAAATGATCCCCTTGCGGGCTCGCTATGCTCACGACGCTGCGAACACGGTGGCATGCTACATGCACCACGCTATCTATTCTCCCTCTAGGGGGGTTGTGGATCTCCAAGAGGAAGAAACATGTCGGTATGCCGGCTGTCAGGATTCCAGCGCCAGTATACTGTGCGCCGGGACTCCGACAGCCGGCAAACTGAAGACCACCCGTTGAAATCCCATATAAGAACCTGTTGCTGTACTATACATATGTAGCCATTGATACATACTTCCATATCCTCCCGCACCCTGCAGGAAAGTCCCATTTCATTGTTTAGTGTTCCGTTCCCCCTCATTATTAATTAAAAAAAATGCCACAGATTCTTTGCATTCCTCACTAGAGCTTAATTCAGACTGCCAGGGAACAGCCAAAGGGTAGTGGATGAGTGGAATAGCCTCCCATCAGAGGTGGTAGAGGCTAAGACTGTAGAGCAATTTAAACATGCTTGGGATAGGCATATGAATATTCTTACAAAGAATTAAGGTTAAAAAAAAGTTGCGATTACCTAAAGGATCAAAAAAAATGGGCAGACTAGATGGGCCAAGTGGTTCGTATCTGCCGTCAAATTCTATGTTTCTATGTTTCTGGGCAAAGGCAGTGATTTACTGCAGTCCGAACTCAGTAGCCCCTACTGTCAACTCTCAGCAAATACTTGTTGGACCCCCAGCAGGATTAAACACTTACTGCCTGATCCTTGTGATCATAGGGCCTAATTAAGGCCTGATCGCAGCAGCAATTTTGTTAGCAGATGGGCAAAACCGTGTGCACTGCAGGGGAGGCAGATTAAACATGTGCAGAGAGAGTTAGATTTGGGTGGGGTGTGTTAAAACTGAAATCTAAATTGCAGTGTAAAAATAAAGCAGCCAGTATTTACCCTGCACAAAAACAATATAACCCACCCAAATCTAAGTCTCTCTGCACATGTTATATCTGCCCCTCCTGCAGTGCACATGGTTTTGCCCATCTGCTGAAAAATTTGCTGCTACGATCAGGTCTGAATTAGGCACATAGTGTCTTATCTCAGTGCCTGCTTCTGCTGCTTGTATGCTTGGTTGACAGCAAGAATGTTTTATTAGTAATCTTTAGTTAAACAGACAAAAAGAATAATACAAAAAAAGTTTTAATATCAGTTTTTTACCAAAAGATGATCATTTGAATAAGTCTAATTTCTTAAGATACAGTATGTGGTAAACCAACAGTATTCTGCAAAATATAGGTTCAAACGTAGTTGAACAATCTTACATATAAAATTCATCAGTCTGTTTGTCGGTCCGGTTAGGCATTCGGACACTCCTGCACCGATTGGGATGAAACCAATGCAAAGTGGTCCAGTTGGATCCTGACCAGGTTTTAGGGGGGTTAGGGGCCTGGTTGGACCTCCCATTGGTGTACGCTGGGCCGAACTTTGACCTGGGAGCTTGTTCTGAGCCTTCCACTGGATGGATTTGGATGAAAACTTCTTAGAGTGGTAACATTGGATTCCAGGAGACATACTAAGGGGTTGAGGTCACAGTTGGACCACCCTTTGGTGTTCGCTGGGCAGAATTTTGACCCAGGGGGCGTGTCCTGGGCCTTCCACTGGATATATTTGGAAGAAAACTTCACGGAGTGGTAATATTGGATCCCAGAAGACATACATAGGGGTTGGGGTCCTGGTAGGACCTCCTGTTAGTGTTCATCAAACAGAACTTTGATGCAGTGAGCCTGTTCTGGGCCTACCGCTTCATGGATTTGAATGAATACTTGACAGAGTGATAACATTGGGTCCAAGAAGACATACTAAAGGGTTACTGTCCTGGTCGGACCTCTCATTTGGTGTATGTCAGACAGAACCTTGACATAAGGAGCCTGTTCTGGGCCATCACTGGATGGATTTGGATGAAAACATAAATGAACTGTATTAACTGACAGAAATAACCATAAATCAATGAACTACAATAACTAACAGAAATGGAGGTGGGAAGACAAAACATATTATGTACCCAAAAAGCCTTGGAATAGCAACATTGACAACAGAAGGAAAACTTTAAATGGATCACACAATGAAAAGTGATTCTAAAACTGAACAGAAAGGAAAGTTGACACCGGGTAGCCACCTCATGGGTGTATTGGAGGAGCTGCTAATTATTTTTAAAATGTTGACAGCTGCATTCAACTCATTGATAACTTAATAACTTGACAATTTTCACCCAGTTACTTCAGCTAGTATATATCTGAAATAGAACATCTAAATAATGGCTACCTCAATAAGCATGATCTAAAGGTAAGTATATTTTATGTAATTGGTTAATACAATGATTTGTGTTTCATTTAAAGCAGGATGTTTAAATTAATACTATCAGGATCCCAACTTTCCTCTTAGCAACATAATCTCATTCGACCCAGCAAGAAATATATTTAGTGTTGAATTCACACAAGGCCAAATTGAATTTGAAATTTATTACATAGTACAATAGTTTTATTTATATAGCGCTCTTTCTCCAAAAGGACTAAAGCCACTTTACAGGCATCAAAAACAAAGCACACAGTATAAAATCTTAATACGTATAGTAATACAGAAGTAAAAAAGAAAACATAGAGAGCACAATAAGAATAATGCAGGGTTGATACAGACATTTTGGGTAAAAACTTCCAAGGGTTATATATTCCACCCACAAAAAGGTACCAGGTGAGGCAGCCATGTTGGGCACACTAAATAGGATTACCCTGGGTGGAATAGGTCATACCTAGAAGAGATGACAGAAAAATGTGATTGCAGCGACCTAACACTAGGGGCCAAATGTAATAGAGTGAGAGTTTCAGAAAGTGAGAGATTTGGTAAAATTTTGCAGTTTTTTTTTAAAGTGGCAATCATTTACACTGCAAAACTAGGTTGATCTTGCTGTGTAAATGATTGCCACTTTAAAAAAAACTGTGAAACCTTACCAAATCTCTCACTTTCTGAGACGCTCACTCTTTTACATTTGACCCTAGGAGTAGTGACTCAATATAACTGTCAGGTCCATGTAGGCCTGGTCCCAGTGTTCTCATGGCAGAGGAGAGGCCACATGGCAGCTGTTGAGGCTGAGCACCGATTGGATGCATCTATCTGGAAACAGGTGGTCTGTGCAGTAAGTCAAGGCCACAACTGAGGCCAGAAGAGTAGGCCACAAGCACAGAGGTATCAGCAAAGGACAGGCCAAATTGATACAGAATTTGCCAGTAGAGTCCAGAATTAAACTGGAAAGTCCAGTTTGTCACACCGGAGGATTGGGTCTGGCTAGGGAAGCTATAAGTGGCTATAGCTGTTGGAGATTGAGTGTGGAGGAAACTGGGAGGCTTGATCCAGCTTCTCATGAAGCTAGGAAGCAGAAAGGAACAGCAGAGGCTGCTGACTAGTGGACTTGGTGACAGATGTAATGAAGTCAGAGTTGGCCGGAAATGCGGGTTCCCGGCTGAACTCTGTCGTTTTTTTTAAAGCAGCAATCATTTACAAGGCATGGTTTTGGATTGTACGTGATTTCTGCTTTTAAAAGAAAGTCAGAGTTTGGCCGGGAACCCGTACCTCCAGCCAACTCGGACTTTATTACATACGGCCCCTAGACTTTAATGCAGATTCTCTGGTGCCGGTGAGCCCAAAGGCGTGATCAAGTAGAGAACTATGGTAAAGTTTATTGTACAGGAACTGGGGCCCGTGACTGGACTGGAACCAGATTGGTCACCAGACTGAATTGGGATCGGTGACCAGACTGAATTGGGATAAGAGTATTCTCTTGTTCCTGGTTCTTGTTGTTATTGCTGTGCCATTTTTCTGGGTCTCTACCTGACCAGCTCATACGCTCCTAAACCTGTACGGCACCATGTAAGTCCAATTGCTGGCACCATCCCGTTACAGCCACCTAAGTCACTGCTCCAGCCTGCAAGGTTGCGACTCAGCCATCGAACACGGTATACCGGCTTCTACGGCCTCTCACGAGGAGTCAGTTTGGACCTTCAGCATTCACGTCATATTCTTCTTCACCTTCTTCAAGTCTTCATTTCAAGTAATACACCCTTCATGCGAAGGAACTTTATTCAGCCAGCTCGCTTCCATCCCGGAGAGACCGCCTCCCAATCAGAACTCAGTTCGGAGACACCAGTCCCAGCCAATACCTCCTTGCTAACAAAGAACTTCATCCAATCAGGTCACTTCCATCCCGGAGAGTCCACCTCCCAACCTGAACCCAGTTTGGAATCACCAATCCCAGCTAGTACTTTCCTGACAATTTGCACTGGGCCCATGGATCCGGCTGGAGCTCAGGCCTTGAGTACGGATCTCTAACAAACTATTGCGGCCCGTCTTAAGGGGCTGGAAGCCACCCGGCGACAGCTTACTCAGTGCCTTAAAGATATGTCTTTGCGACAAGATTCTTTCAGTCTTCCCTGGATAGAGTACATCCTCCGGTTTAGACCAGTTCTTCAGTTAGGTGCTGTGCAGCCGTGTGTTGATAAGGCGAGGTCGGTGGCAGAGGTGAAACAGGTTCTGGGAGTCGGGAGTGCGGGGACCTAGTTGCTGGAGGCACCTCTGTGTGTCTGCAGTATAGGAGGTGGCCATGTTGGAGACCAATTGCAGCACCTGTGTTAGCCAATCCCGTGCTTGTGCTGCCTATAAGTAGGCTGGGATTATTTCACTCTTGGCCAGTGCTATGTTGTAGCTACTCTGTACCCTAAGTTCTGTGCTCTCCCTGTGGATTTCTGTGTGATTCCAGTGGTCCTGATATCGCCTCCGCTCCCAGAAGTCTGCCTGCAGCTTTTACCGCAAGTGATCCACCAGCTCCCTGCTGTGCTCCCTGTCAGTCAATCACTCTCCAAGTAGCAACAAGTGGATTCCAGGAGTCCTTTGAGAGGTTACCCTGTTTGTTCAGTGACTGCCTGCTATAATCACACAGCCTGTGGAAGTTTCTACTTAATCCTGGTCCTCGTTTACTCATCTCTCAGTTAACCCATTCTTCACCGTTGTCTTCTGCTGCAGCTCTTCAGTGTTTCAAGTATAATCTTCACAACCTTCAAGTACTTCTTCCAGTATTGTATCTACGTTTTTGCATCATTCAAAGACAATTCTTCACAGTTCTACAGTTCAGCCTTTAAGCGTCAGTAACAAGTCTTCACAGTTATTCATCTTTGTCTACAATATCCAGTTAACACTTCTTTACAGTTTGGCACCAATTATTGCTTCATATTGGACAATTCTTCACTAATCTTCAGGCACGTTATATCTTATTCATATGAATATTTCTTCAATGAATCTTTAATACAGATCTTGCTTGTCGTTATGCCATTCATTTCAGTACGTCAGTTTATATATGGTATCTAATAATTGTCATTTAACTCCTTACTGGAATTGTAGCTTTCTAATAAATATGTGAAACAGAACTTTCTTCATCCTCCCTGTTTTCACCATACTCCAGCACCAACACCTTCGGTTGGTCCAAGGTTAACGGATTCACAAAATCAGTCGGTCCTGACAGTAAGCACTGGCCCCATGGATCCGTCGGGTGACTAAACCTTCGGAGGTGGTGCTACAGCAAATATTTTTTCCAGTCTGGATAATCAGGAGTCCATACATACACAAATAGAACAGTTTATGCAAACTATGGCGGATCGCTTGGATGCTCTTCAGACCGCTATAATGACACCACAAGTTCAAGTTCCAGCTCCAGTGGTCTCTGCTTCTGCAGAGGTTCCTCTGGTGACAGTGCCTATGTCTCGTCTGCAGTTGCCTTTGCCAAGCAAGTTTGACGGGACTCCAAAGCTTTGCAGAGGATTTCTGAATCAATGTGAGATTCAGTTTGAACTGTTGTCTGCTAGTTTTCCATCAGCCCATTCTAAGATCGCATATATCATTGCCCTCCTGTCCGGTCAGGCCTTGGAGTGGGCGTCGCCACTGTGGGAGAGGGGAGACCCTATTCTTTCTAATTATAATGAATTTGTATCATCCTTCCGGAAAATCTTCGATGAACTGGGAAGAACCATCTCAGCGTCTTTGGAGATTCTCCGTCTACATCAAGGCTCACGCCCCGTTAGTCAATATATTATTTAATTTAACACCTTGTCTTCAGAATTAAACTGGAACGAGGAGGCCCTGGTCGCAGCTTTCTGAAATGGACTTTCAGATGGAATCAAGGATGATTTAACCATTTATGATGTGCCAACTAAGCTGGACAAATTACTTTCCATCTGCAATAAACTTGATCTAGTTACAGAGACCGTTGCTGAGAGAAATCCAAGGTTGAGCGATGTAACTCGCGTTCCCGACCTAGACCTTGTCAAGATCCTTCTTTGTCTCCTGACGACAGAAGAGTCTATGCAGATCGGACGCTCACATTTTACGGAAGAGGAACAAATTTGTCGTCGACAGGGTAACCTCTGCATGTACTGCAGGTCCTCTGAACATTTCGTTCAGAGCACTGCAAACTTCAGCTTGAAAACTCTTGCTCCTAGCTTATTCAAGAGAGGTTAAGCTAGGAGTTACCTTGGAATCACGTTCCGGGAAGGAGCCAACTTTGCCTATTTGTTTGGTAGTTCCAGATTCTACAGTTAAAGTTTCAGCTCTCCTAGATTCTGGTGCAGCCGAGAACATCATCACTTCAGCCTTTGTCATACGATCTAAAGTTCAAACCGTGCCTCTGGAAGTAGTAGTTTCTGTTACAGCAGTGGATGGAAGTTGAATTCCAGAAGGCATAATTACTCATCGAACCATATGTCTTAAGATGAAAGTTGGTGTGCTCCATTCCGAATATTTCCTTCCTCGTGATTCCCAAAGCCTCTCATGATGCAATACTTGGATTACCTTGGCTGCAGAAACATAATTCACAGTTCAGCTGGCGAACCATGGAAATTCTTTTGTGTGGTGAATCTTGTACCAAGGATTGTTTAGCTTCAGTTAAACCCCTCTAGGCAGTCAGTCTTTCTGAGTTACCTTCAGTCTATCAATCTTTTGTGGATGTCTTCAGTAAACAAGCGGCTGACTCATTGCGAATGGGACTGCCCAATCAATTTGGTGCCGGGCAAAACACTTCCTAGGGGTCGAATTTATCCGCTGTCCATTCCGGAGACTCAAGCTATGTCTGATTATATACAAGATAATTTATCCAAAGGGTTTATTAGACCATCTTCTTCACCTGCAGGAGCCGGATTCTTTTTCATTAAGAAGAAAAACGGTGGCTTGCGACCATGCATAGATTATCGCGGGCTTAATGAGATCACTGTGAAGAACAGGTACCCACTGCCGTTAATTCCAGAATTATTTGACTGGGTAAAGGGAGCTACCATTTTTATTAAATTAGATCTTCCTGGAGCTTACAATTTAATTTGTATCTGTACAGGGGATGAAAGGAAGACAGCCTTTAATACCCAGGATGGGCATTGGGAATACCTTGTAATGCCTTTTGGTCTTTGTAATGCTCCTGCCGTTTTGCAAAGATATGTAAATGAACTTCTTTACAAATGGTTAGTAGTGTACTTGGATGAGATCTTAATATTCTCCAAGGATCTGAAGCCTCACCGTCACCAAGTTAAAGAGGTACTGACCCATCTGTGGAAAAATCGACAGTATTGTAAGTTGGAGAAGTGTACTTTTGAAGTATCTTCTATACCGTTCCTTGGTTATATCATTTCCGGATCAGAGCTATGTATGGATCCTGTTAAGGTACAAGCTATCCGAGACTTTCCTTGGCTTTGCCAATTTCTATAGGAAATTCATTAAAAATGACTATATTGGTTGCTCCCATCACAGCCCTGACACGCAAAGGAGCAAATCCTACAAACTGGACGGCTGAAACAACCAAAGCCTTCTCTGATTTGAAGCGAGCTTTTGTGTCAGTTCCCATTCTTCGACAGCCAGATTTGAACCGCCCCTTTCTAGTGGAGGTAGATGCATCTATGGAAGCAGTGGGAGCTGTGTTGTCTCAAGTCTTTGAAGATAAAAAAGTTCATCCATGCGGATATTTCTCCCGTAAGTTTCTACCGGCTGAACGTAATTATGCTATTGGGGAGCAGGTATTACTTGCTATCAAATTAGCATTTGAGGAGTGGAGATACCTTCTCGAGGTAGCACAACATCCCATCACAGTATATACTGATCATAAGAATCTTCTTTATCTGCAGTCTGCTCAGTGTTTGAATCGACAACAATCTTGGGCTCTTTTCTTCACCTGATTTAATTTTAAGCTTGCCTATCGTCCAGGGTCTCAAAATAAAAAAAGCGGATGCCCTCTCGGTTCTTTAGTTCCTCTGAGCCAGACATTGCTTCCACGAATCAAGTCATCGTAAATCCTACCTCTTTTTCAACGATTCAAACTTCTCCTGTCCCTCCTCCTGGCAGAACCTTCCTCGCCTCAAATCTTTGTAAACGACTGCTTACTTGGGCTCACTCTTCGTCTTACATGGGTCATGCTGGGGTCCAAAAGACTCTTAAATTTATTCAACAGTCTTACTGGTGGCCACGTCTTAAAGCTGATGTCCAAGAGTTTATAACAGGCAGCATGCCCTAAATGCGCCCAATATAAGAATCTAAAGGGTCCTCCTTCAGGTTTGTTACAACCATTATCTATCTATACCCAGACGACCTTGGACTCATATTTCTTTTTTTTCTTTTTTTTTTTACATAGTTTTTATTCGTGGGATCATAAGAACCACAGAAGCCAACCAATAGTAGTTACAGCATAGTATGTTACAAATACAACTTCTGTACATATAAAGAGGACTAAAAAAGAACAAAAATAATAAATTTTTGACCCGAAGCCAGGTAATATAAGACAAGAAAAAGGGCAGTCAGCAGAGAGACTAACCGTCTGAGGTTAAAGAGTTAAATAGAAGAAGGTAGAGAAGAGAGAGAGAGAGAAGAAAAAAAAGAGAAAGGTAGAGAAAGAAAGACAGAGTAGGGCAGGATAGGGTCCCCGGGGTGAGGGGTTCCATAAAATATAGCACAGGGCATTACTAGTTGAAAGGCGAAGAAGCATGTTGGGTAGTTAGCCATGTGCTCCATACTTTATCAAATGGCTTAGAGGAAAAGTTTATGATACTAGTCATGTAATCCATACGGTAAACATACCAGATGCGGGCTATTATTGATTGCAGAGAGGGCGGAACAGGGTTTTTCCAGTCCGCGGCCAATTGACATGTCAATGCAGAGACTATATGGCGTAACAGTTTATTTTGAAATTTCGTAAGCATTGGCAGGTTTAACGGAAGGAGAATATATTTAGGGTCGTAAGGAATAGGAATCTGTAATAAGCAAGAAATAAGATTAATCACATCTTTCCATATATTCACTATTTTAGGGCATGTCCACCATATATGTAGAAAAGAACCCTCTGCACCACATCCTCTCCAACATCTATCCGATGTATCCGGGTACATTCTGCTTAAACGAGATGGTACATAATACCATCTATATAATAATTTATAAACATTCTCCTTAATTCTAACACATATGGAGCTATTTGCTGCATTATCCCGGACTTCAGACCATTCCTCATCATCTAAGGCCGAGCCCAGATCCAGTTCCCATGCTCTCTCATGTGGATCATGTTGAGAGGATGGTTCCCCATTGAGAGTGGTATATACTAGGGAAAGTATGCCGTTGGTTGAGTGACATCTGAGATACACTATCTCGAACATATTCAGAGGCCTGCTAGAGAGGACGTGGCTCATGGAGGAATGAAAGTGCCTAAGTTGCAAGAATTGGTAAAAGTATCTGGAGGGGATAGCAGTGTCTTCTCGAATCTTGGAAAATTGAGGAAAACTAGAGTCTCTAGTGATATCATTCAAGTATAAGACACCTCTATCCTGCCAAGGGGCAAACAGCAGCTTGTGTGTACCAGGGGGAAATGCAGGGTTGTGCAAAATTGGGATAATAGGGGAGGGGGTTGCATCATTGTATGCATTGTGATAGCTGCGTAGCTAAATAATATCTTTTAAAGTCTGGAATGCCCAGACCGCCACAATAGTTTCAGTCGAACTCGGGGACGCTTATTTGCCCATATAAATTGTGACGTGTGAAACTGTAAGAATTTAAAAGCAGATGGAGGGATAAATATCGGTAGGGTTTGGAAAAGATATAGTATCCGAGGGAGCACGTTCATCTTCACTGAGTTCACCCTACCTATCCAGGAGATAAAGAGGTTAGTCCAAGAAGACAAATCCGATTTAATACGGTCTAAAAGTCTAGGGAAATTAGCTTGGTAAAGTTGATGATGACAATGTGTTAGGAAAATGCCTAGGTATTTAATTTTTTGTTTATGCCATTGAAAGGGAAAGGAGTTTTCCAAAGAGAGCTTAATCGGGCCAGCAATGTAAAAATTCAACACCTCAGTTTTACTCGCGTTAATCTTATAGCCGGAATGCTTAGAGTAGAGATCAATTTCAGAAAGGAGCGGCTGTAACAACTGAGTCGGGGATCCAAGGGATAGTAGGATATCGTCAGCGTTTAATGGCAATTTTATGTTCAGAAGAACCCACCCGCACCCCGGCTATATCCGCGTTAGCACGGATCCTAGCTGCCAGCGCTCCATAACCAATGCAAACAGCAGGGGAGAGAGTGGTCACCCCTGTCTGGTGTCGTTAGTGATTCCGAAAGCAGAGGAGGTGAAGCAATTGACTGAGACCGTAGCAGTAAGAGATCTATAAAGTGCCGAGACACCTGTCAAAGTCGAAAAATATCATGATGCATGCCCCTTGTACTAACCCCTCATGCACATGCACGCTGCTCGTGCACTTGTTCCCCGTGCGTGCACATCCCCGCAAGTTGCGTAGGATCGCTCCGGCGATCGTGCGCATGAGATGTGTATTTAAGACCACTGTTGCCTGGCCAGCCTCATGTCTCTGAAGGCTTTCTACCTGATAGCTGAGGACTGGATTCCAGGTCGCGCATGCGAAAGATTCCCCACGTATGTATATTCTCTGTAGCCATTGTTCGCCATTGTTCATGTTATTCTCTGTTATTATGTTAGATTTCTATGTTAGTTTGTAGTGTATGATTTGTACTGTTTTCCCCTTTTACTCTGAATAATCCAAGGCAGTGTTAGAGCTGCTGCGGTTATAACCAAACCTGGTGTTGTGTTTTCACTTTCCTGCAAAGGGCTCTCTTAGCGTCTTAATCGCTCAAACAGCATACACATTGTTAAGGGTTTTAAACGTTACATCATTACAGTACTTGGTTATTAAGGTTTAGAGTATAAGTATATTCTTACTGTGTTTTATTAATAAGGTTTAAAGGTTATCGACTGTGTATGCGCTCGCTGTGTGTATTCCGTACACCCAGCGCAGCGTGTGTACGCCAAGTGCGTACCACGTGCGGGACTCTGTATGCAAATAGCGTACAAAGTGCGTAGCACGTGCACGTTGTCTAGCGGCCATAGCAGCTCCACGGTAATAGTGTATAGCTTTATGTTTAAAGATAATAATTGACATTATCAATTGAAGACTCGTCCGGTTCTCCTCATATCCGCAGCCTAGCAGGACAAGGCAGACTTTTATCTATCAGCAAAGGGCGGGAAGATAGTATCCCCTGTTAGCCGTTTTGTGGTCGGGGCTACATTAGTGCTGATTAGATAAGCGTCTGCTCCGCTTGGTTTGAAGGGATGCTGGTGGGATCCGGAAGGTAAGAACGTAAAAGCTATTGTTTGGTTTTAAATCTGTGAAATTTCTGTTTGGTGCCAATTGCGCACGCAACACACGCACACATCTGTATTTTATTTGTGTACTCTGCATATCTATTCGCTTGTTGCCATTAGCATTGATTATTAGATACATTTTGACCCGTGCTGAGAAATTTGTTGCTATTTAGTTAAAAATATAGAGTAATATTTAAGGGAGTACATGTAAAACACACACGCAGCCTGGCCCAGTTATAAAGGTTAATACAGGAGATACTGTGTGGTGTGGGTAAGCGATTATAGTTGAATATCGTTTACATTTATAGAAGTGTGTTATTTGTATTGCTGCGGACGTATCCGGCCTTTGTACACGTGTCCCGGACAGCGTGCGGGACTGCATACGCAATGCAAAGGCCTACACACGTGGCGTATATTACGCAACGTGCGTACAGGTACGCCCACTAAATACAAATCACACAATAGCACTGTTTCAGTTTAGGCGAGACAGTAGCCACGCGATAATAGCACAAATTGATCAGTATCCAATATTTAGTTTAAAAAAAAACACCTTTTTTTCTGTATTACCTCTGGGGAAAGCTATCAGTTAACAGGAAAGGATTTTTCTGATCAGAAAACTATAGAATGATAGTGTGGGCTGAAAAAGGTATGAGTGTATTGAACCCCGCTTGGTGGTCTTGGTGAAGCTTGGTGAAGCACGGTCTAGGTGAAAACGTGCGACGGAGTGTGATAAAGTTTTCATGGTATTACGCTCCGGCTGTTGTGGAGCACAGTAGGGAGACTCCAATGATCCTACCATTTATAGATAACAAGTGTCTATAAGTGATACGATTGGACCGCACGGTTGTATGTGTAAACAATTGACGCAACATGATATGAGGTTGCATATTCATGCGTAAATGTTATCCTCATACGCGTTGTAGGGAGCACATGCAAGCGTGATTTGTGTAAAGTAAAAGTTTAGGGAATTTTCGCCGATCTCTCAGGAAAATCTTGAGAGGTAGGGCCTGCAACGGCTACACGAGTCTGCTAGAAGGCGGATCCGTGGTACTCGGAGCAGAAGAAGTTCAGTGGAAGAGCTTTAAGGATTTCCACCGTAAACTACTGTGTTTGGTGCATTTTAGGAAGTTTTTCTGTGTTAAAAAGGTCCACAATGGAAACCAAGTGCACAACACAGGGACGTTCAGCAGTCAGGGTTCAGACTGCAGAGTTCAGACCCCGGGGGTCTGCCCGGTTAGTAATGTGGGGGAAGTATGGTCCCCACACTGAGACCTTTTGTGATGAATGGACACGAATGACTGTGGGGGATAAAGCACCATTTCCTGGGATAGGTAGTTTTGACTCAGAGGTATTGCATAATCTAAGGCTTAGGATCTGTCTCATAAAATCCCCAAAACAGAGGATCAGACACACAAACTGTTTATATTTATGGCAACGAGAGAGTGATATGCAGAGGGAACTAGCTTACACAGCTGGTTCCAACCCTAGCAGGAAACTGATAGCACCACCACCACCATACATAACAGGAGAGAAAATGGCTACAGAGAATGGCATACTGGTATACGATAAAAGTGCACTTAATAAATGTATTAATGACAATAAGAATAAATGTAATAAATGTATTAATGACGATAGGAGTAAACCTGATAAATGTATAAATTCTAACCCGTGCAAGTTGCACCCCATGTTAAACTTCCCTCAGGATTACAAGCAAGAAAGTGAGCCCAGCACGATGTCGGCACTTTCTCCAGCAGCCACCATACAGAGTACCCAGGTGGGCACGGCCCAATTGGTAAGGGCAGTAGTAAAGCCCCCTAACGGAGGGTCAGGTGAGGTCGTGTCCACAGGTAAGTACGGTATTGTACATTATGCACAGACAATTGCACCTCACATTGTAGAGTCAACACAAGATGGTGTAATTGAACTAAATACTGTCAGGGTGATCACAGTCCCCAATGGGAGGACTGACGCTCAGGGAGTCACTCCCGTCAGAGACATTGCTATGCATTGTCCCTGGTCCTGGACAGAATTAAGGACAATTATGTCTGAATTTCCCGATCCCAGGAGAGATCTAGCCGCATGTCAAAGGTTTATTAAAGAATTAGGTAATGCCACCGAACCCACAAACAAAGATTGGCGAACAGTGCTACGAGTATGTCTACCCTCCAATATTGACCCTGCGAAATTCATCACTGATTGTAAGTTAAACGCAGAAGTACCTCGCACTGAGGAATACAATCAGGAGAATGTTCGACAAATCAATCTGCAATTAGGAAAATATTTCCCAACTTTTGTCAAGTGGAAGAAAATTTTCTCCATTAGACAAAAAGAAGGTGAAACTGCTTCTGACTATTTCCACCGAGCACTGCAGGAAATGGCTAGATACACTGGGGTCGTGGACATTGAGGAAAATGTGAATCATAGAGAGGTAGCGGTGTCCGTATTAATGGAAGGTTTAAAAGAAACGTTGAGAACCAGAGTACAAACCACTCAACCTAACTGGAGAGGTATCTCGTGGATGCATTAAGAGAGTCCGCTGTTAAACACGATTGGAACATCCGTAAACACAGGGAGTCACAGGGGGGTAAGCTGATGACAATAAGTATAAAAGTCCTGACAACGAAGCCACATCAGCCTAAACCCCAGACCCCCGTTGGTAAGTCGTATGTGGTAAGATGTTATAACTGCCAGAGGGAAGGACATTATGCACGGAGTTGCAGATTTAGAGAGCCACATAAGGTATATCGACCCCCTAGACCTGAACATGACACACTGTATGACGCACGAAATTGTAATCAGGGATCATATAGGAAAAATTTTGGGCCGCACCTGTAATTTGCAGCCAGTGAAGTTGATTATTAGCCTAGGTAGTAAACCTGAGGTCACAGTTGATGTAATTGGTAGGTCATTCCTTGTAGACAGGGGCGGCCAGGTAAACTCTGTGATTTATCTTTAAATGTTTCCTCCTCATCTCTGACGTTCACCAGCAGAACCACAGCTCAAACGTCACAGGTCTACTTGGTCTTTTCAGAGGTCTACCCAACCCCAGTATATCTTACCAGCATCATTGTGCCTGGCCATGCACAGAGGGTGGAGAGTGGAAATACTGGTGGGGGAGACTGTGCAGAGATACCGATAGACATGTTGGTGTGACAGCCTGATGGTGAACGGAAATCTGACAATTTTTCTCTTTTTCTATTATTCTCTCTCTTTTTGTTTTTTCATGTTCTAAGGATGGTACGTCACACAACAGTTAAACAAATGGTAATGCAAGATTTATGCTCCTTACAGAAAGGTCGCTGATTCGGAAAGAATATGGTATCACTGGAGTGTCCGTTTTGGGAAGACTGAGAGGCAGCACTGTTGAGACGGCATCTGAGCAAGAAGAACAACAAGACTAGAGGACAATTATCGAACCAATTTTCTTTCCCTTCTAATTAATTTCTTTACCTCCCATTACCACTCTTTCTTTCTCCTCCTGCAAGATGGACTTGCCCCAAGAGACTGCATTCCGGGTTTTCCTGTTGACCCTGTTGTTGACCAGAACAGTATGTTTCGGTGAGAGTACCAGAGAGGTCGAGAAAGGTTCTGGAATGGGTTCTGATGACAAGGATGGATTCGTAGAATTCCAAGAGCAACACAATCACCGAGCAAAGGCGAGTATCAGAAAACGATCTGGTAGTCATGACACTAGGAGACATTGTGAAGGATTGTTAGCTGAGGAAAATTGTATCTGTAGGAATTGTGAAAACATAGTTGAGGACGGGTGCATCCAGAGATGTCAGTCTAGCCTTAATATCAACATGGACCGTCATCCATTGAGTGACTATCACTCATTAGTGGGTAAGGTTTTAAACCAAACGGAATGCTGGGTGTGCTCACAAGTACCTCAAGGTCAGAGCAAGTCAGGACTAGTGCCATATACTCTTTAACAATAGGTGAGGTACTTGAATTAAGGGGTGGGAGACCGGTGGACAAGAAATTTAATATTTCTAGGCCTCCTAGTTTGAAGCTCCACCAATATCATGTGGATAGGTCCTTAGTATGTTTTAACATTTCCAATCCCCGAAAGCCGGGAAATTGGGAAGTGACATGGAACAACCAAACCGTGGCATTTTCACACAGAGCCGATAGAATGCCCGTAGACTCAGAACTTATACGCCAAATAGCCAACGGTGGGAGATATTTTCAGTATAGGTACACTCTAGGAAGTAGGACCATGCGGGTTGGAGAAGTATCACCAGGATACTGTGCGCATATCATACAGCCTGATACGTGTACTGAAAAGATGAGAGAGTTAGGGATAGGATTTTTCACCTGGAAGGTTTGCAATATGGTGATGTCATATTCAGTCCCATATGTCCTCCCCGATGATGCATATTTCATATGTGGGAGGAAGGCGTATAAGTGGCTTGCCCCAAACTCACAGGGATTGTGTTACATTGGAAGAGTGTTGCCAGAAGTAATGACCATTACCCATGATAAGATGAAAGACGTTCACGGCAATGCTCAAGCTCCTTACACTCACACTCACTACGAACACATGGTTAAGAGACACCTTATAGATAGGACTGTTACGCACACCAGTGCTAACAGGAGTATACCGGTGTATGAACAGAGAGGGAAGCGAAGCAAACGAACTCACAGACAGTATAACATAACATACACAGGAGGTGATGGAATAACTAATAAACACAAAGTGAACGGAGAAGCCCAAAGGCTCAGGAATTGGGTGTCTCCCTAGTGTCAGGAATGCTCAGATGGAATAGAGCGGACAATGAAGCGATGTGTAGTGATTTAACATGTGGAGCACCTGAAATGATGTTGCTAAGAGCAACAGAAAAAACCCCAAAGGGTTACCAACGGGTGTGGGAATAAACTCCTTGGTCAGAGATAGAAATATAGACACAAGGAGAGTATCCACAATCCTAACCCCCACTTGCAGGGCACAGGTTCAGCTTACTGCCACTAAACTGACACCTGGACGCCCTGCACAGTGAGGGAGGATTAAGCAAGCAGGTCTGAGAGTACAGCCGCAAACCTGCTGGGTTCACAGAATAGCAAAAGAACCCCAGCAGGTCAAACAACTGACTCCAGTCTTACTGCTAGGTCCGGATTGGCAGAATGAAGTACCGAATCCCAAGGCCTATTCGCAGTAAGCAACAAGTAAATACAAAGTCACACAGTACTAGCTAACTCTCTGGAACTGACTAACAAACAAAGATTCAGCAGCATTTGCCTAGCCTGAGAGGATGGTTTATATAGCAGGTGCTGTCCACGCCCCACTCAGACCTCACAGACTGTGAGCACAAAACCAGCGCCGGATTCCCTGCCGTGCACAGAGCCTGTAACCACTACACAGTAAAAACCCGGACCGGAGTATCAGCTACGCTCAGGATACTTCGCTAACACTTGCCTCCCGGTTGCCATGGCGACGTGGCAGCACAGAGCAGGAGATCCTAACAGTACCCCCCCTCTGAAGAGGGGTCAAAGAACCCCTACCACCGGGTTTATCGGGGAACTGCGAGAAGAAAGAGCGTATCAGTCCGGGGGCATGAAGATCACAACTGCGCACCCACGACCGCTCCTCCGGGCCATACCCCTTCCAGTGCACCAAAAATGACAGCCGACCCCGAACCATCTTGGAGTCAAGAACCCTTTCAACCACAAACTCCCTCTGACCCCGTATCAGAAGAGGAGAAGGTCTTCCACTGGAAGAAGGATTACTAACCGCCAGTTTTAAAAGGGAACAATGAAATGTTTTATTGATACCCAATGAACGGGGCAGATCTAACTGAAATGCCACCGGATTGATAACCCTGGTGATCTTATAAGGGCCGATGAACCGGGGGCCTAACTTATGAGATGGCTGTCTCAACTTCAAATTCTTGGTGGACAACCAGACGAAGTCTCCTAATTTGAAGCTGCAGGGTCTTCTCCGCTTATCAAAAACCCTTTTGGTCACTAATGACACAGACACAAGGGCTTTCTTCACTCTCCTCCAAATACCCCTAAGGACCGAAACAACAGAGGAACTACCAGGCGTGGAATCCAGGGGGTCAAAAGAATTGGCCTTAGGATGATGCCCATACACACAAAGGAAGGGAGAGATCCCTGTAGCAGAGTGAGCCGCGTTGTTATAGGCAAACTCCGCCATGGACAGATGAGCAACCCAGTCAGTATGACACTTGGAGACATAACACCTGAGGAACTGCTCCAAGGACTGGTTCACCCTCTCAGTCTGCCCATTAGACTGTGGATGATAGCCTGACGACAAGCTCACAGAAATCTGGAGATCAGAACAAAATGCCCTCCAGAATTTGGCCACAAACTGGGATCCACGGTCAGAGACCACATCAAGTGGCAACCCGTGGAGGCGCACAACATGCTGCATAAATAACTCATACAGGCGTCTGGCCGATGTCAACCCAACCAGTGGAACGAAATACGCCATCTTCGAAAACCTGTCAACGACAACCCAAATGGCTGTCATCCCCGAGGATTTGGGCAAGTCCACCACAAAATCCATGGAAATGTGGGTCCATGGCTTAGACGGAATAGAGAGTGGATGTAATGGGCCGACAGGAACCCCTCTAGGAGTTTTATTTCGGGCACAAACGTCACATGCCCGAACCCACTGATCCACATCCCTAGCCACCGAGGGCCACCACACCGCCCTAGACAGCAACTCCCGACTTCTGGCAATACCCGGATGCCCTGCCGACCTCTTGGCATGGAATTCCAGGAACACTCGCTGTCTTAACCTAGGAGGCACAAACAAGAGACCTACCGGAAGGTCTGGAGGAGCCTGCTCCTGTGCTCTAAGGACTAATGACAAGAGGTCCTGGGTAATGCCCACTTAAATACATGATGGGGACACAATGGGCAATGGCTCCTCGGTGGTCTCTTGAACTGGAGCAAAACTCAGCGAGAGCGCATCAGCCTTGATGTTTTTTGACACAGGGCGATATGTTATCAAAAAATTAAAGCGAGCAAAAAACAAAGCCCATCGTGCCTGCCTGGCATTGAGCCGCTTCGCTGACTCTAAATATGCCAGATTCTTATGGTCGGTGAGAATTGAGACCACAAACTTAGCCCCCTCAAGCCAGTGTCTCCACTCCCCGAGTGCATCCTTTATAGCCAACAATTCCCGGTTACCCACATCATAATTCATCTCGGCAGACGAAAATTTACGGGAAAAGTAAGCACAGGGATGAAGGCGATTATCAGATACCCCCATCTGAGAGAGCACTGCCCCAATACCTATCTCAGAGGCATCCACTTCTACCACAAAAGGACGCTCTGGATCTGGGTGTCGCAGCACCTTGGCCGAGACAAATGCCCTTTTGAGACGGGCAAAGGCCGCTTTGGCCTCACAAGACCAGTGAGCAACATCCGCCCCTTTCTTAGTGAGTGCCACCAAGGGGGCCACTATAGACGAAAATCCAGCGATAAACCGTCTATAAAAATTTGCAAAGCCCAGAAAACGCTGAAGCGCCTTCAAACTAGTGGGCTGCACCCAATCCAGGACTGCCTGTACCTTAGAACCCTCCATTTGGAAACCTTCTGAGGAGATAATATACCCTAGAAATGCGATTTGCTGGACTTCAAACTCGCACTTCTCCAGCTTCGCCCCAAGCTGGTGGTCTCTGAGTTTCTGGAGGACTAAGCGTACATGCTTCCGATGTTCCTCCAGGGAATGAGAGAAGATTAGGATGTCATCTAGATAAACAACTAAGAATCTATCCAAATATTCCCTGAGCACATCGTTCATGAATTCCTGGAAGACTGCCGGGGCATTAGAGAGCCCAAAAGGCATCACCAAATATTCATAATGCCCTGAGTGGGTATTAAAGGCAGTCTTCCATTCATCCCCCTCTCTTATTCGGATTAGATTGTAAGCACCGCGTAGGTCAATCTTAGAAAAAATGGTGGCTGTACGAAGCTGGTCAAACAAAACCGAAATGAGAGGCAGTGGGTACGAGTTTTTAATCGTGATACGGTTCAATTCCCTGAAGTCGATGCAGGGTCGCAACGAACCATCCTTTTTACTCACGAAAAAGAACCCCGACTGTGAGGGTCTGATAAATCCCTTAGCCAAGTTCTCCTGAATGTACTCTGCCATAGCCTGAGTCTCAGGACGTGACAGGGAGTACAACCTGCTCTTGGAAAGCTTAGCATCCGGCAACAAATCAATGGCACAGTCATAGGGGCGATGGGGAGGTAGTACCTCCGCAACTTTTTTGGAGAACACATCCGCAAAATCTGCATAACATCCTGGCAATCCTGGCAAACTTAGCTGCGAGAGCCTGACTGGAAGGCTCAAGCAACTCCTGAAACAATCACTACCCCCACTAAGAATCTCCCCAGAGACCCAGTCAAATTGAGGGTTATGGGCCCTTAACCAGGGTAACCCCAAAACCAATGGGGCAAAAGAACAGACAGTCACATAAAAAGACAATTTTTCAGAGTGTGTGGCTCCAATAAACAAAGGAATTTGGCTGGTGCAGGAGGTAATTTTACCCTGGGACAATGGTTCCCCGTTTAACCCACAAATCTCAATCTCTGATGCCAAAGGTACTGAGGGAACAGAGTGTTCCAGGGCGAATTGACGGTCCATGAAAACCCCATCGGCCCCACTGTCAACAAAGGCCTCAGTCTTGACAGTTTGACCGAGGATCTCCAAAGTCACCGGAATGAGAAAAGTCTTTTTGGGAAATTCTGACTTCTGGCCTGACAGGATATTTCCCATCACCCTCAGGCCCTGAAGTTTTCCGGTTTTTCTGGGCATGATACTACAACATGACCTTTATTCCCACAGTACAAACACAAACCCTGCTGTCTCCTCCGCGTCTTCTCACGCGAGAGCAGAGGCGGGTAGCCCCAATCTGCATAGGCTCCTCGGAATATTCCTCAGAGTCTGAGGTTCCCTTGGGAAAAAAGGAAACTGCGGTCTCCCTTTCAAGCCTACGCTCTCTCAGCCGTCTATCCACCCAGATGGATAACTGCATGAGCTGATCTAAGCTATCAGGCGAGGGATATTGTACCAGTTGGTCCTTTATCTGGTCAGAAAGGCCCCTCCGGTACTGGTTTCTCAGGGCTGGGTCATTCCACTGGGTATCATGAGCCAACCTCCGAAACTCCGTACTATTGTCAAAGTCAGAAAAATATCACGATGCACACTGCCATATTTGCACCTCATATGTGTCCCTGCTGCGCATGCGTGCGCTCTCCCGTGCGTGCGCATACTCGCTGTTGCGGGCACCCGCAGGCGCACGGTATGCGCATTTGCGGTAGAGATTGTATGCGTCTAGCGGGCGACTCTTTCGTTACATATTTCCACTATATAATGTATTTTGTAGATCATGGTCCCTTTGATAGATTCTGAAAGTTTGGTTAATGTAGCATGTTCATGGACAGAGAAATCCCTCTTTGTTTGATACGAAGGGTCAGACAGGAATAATACAGTGGTGTTTAGTATCCATCGGAAGAATATTTAATTAGCAGTATTCCGGTGTTGGTTTGAAGCGGATTAATCGCTCGTGCGAATAGTTATGGACATAAGAAGTTTATGTCCATTTACTATTATTTGCACTTACTTATCCATGCGGCGGGAAACCCAGTTTCCCACCCACCTGAGCATTTGGAAATCGTCACAGCCCACCTGTATGAATCAACCTATGACCTTTTGTTATGATGCGAGGAGGAATTCCTGTGTCCAATGAACAATGAGATTGTAGGGACCATTGAATTGTATTGTGTGTGGGGCATAAATAGACAAGCCGATCACATCCAGCTCACTCTTCAACGGTTCTCATTGCTGAAAATCGGGAGCTGGATGTCCAGAGGCGCATGCGATCGTTCCCCTTTGTGCGTAAGTTTTCTCCGCAATCATATTGTCTTTCTTGTTATTATGGGCCATATCTCTCTCTCTCTCTCTTCTCTTCTCTTTCTCTCGTATTCTCTTAAACGTAATAGTATTGTATTGTATTTACTGTGTAGTTATCTGGTTAGTTAGTCTATGTTATATTGGCCCTCATTCCGAGTTGTTCGCTCGCAAGGCGAATGTAGCAGAGTTACACACGCTAAGCCGCCGCCTACTGGGAGTGAATCTTAGCTTCTTAAAATTGCGACCGACGTACGCGCAATATTGCGATTACAAACGAGTTAGCAGTTTCTGAGTAGCTTCAGACTTACTCTGCCTGTGCGATCAGTTCAGTGCTTTTCGTTCCTGGCTGACGTCATAAACACACCCAGCGTTCGCCCAGGCACTCCCACCGTTTCTCCGGCCACTCCTGCGTTTTTTCCGGAAACGGTAGCGTTTCCAGCCACACGCCCCTAAAACGCCGTGCATCCGCCCAGTAACACCCATTTCCTGTCAATCACAATGCGAACGTCGGAGCGATGAAAATGCCGTGAGTAAACTTACTTTCATCATAGTAAAGTTACTTGGCGCAGTCGCAGTGCGAACATTGCGCATGCGCACTAAGAGAATTCTCACTGCGATGCGATGAAAAACTCCGAGCGAACAACTCGGAATGAGGGCCATTGTAGTGTATGACTTGTAATTGTATTATTCTTTTTCAAGTATTACATTCATATTAGGCGTTAGACCCTAAGCACGGTATTTGTGTATTTCTTATAGTGTTAAGTATTCTCAGAGCGTCGGTGACGCTCGAACAGCTTTTAAGTTAATAAGGTTACACGGTGTTGCATCTACACTCAATCTCTGCACCAAGGTTTACTGCATAATACACTGTTTTATGGTATAGTTACAAAGGTTTAACATTGTGAGCGTCTGCGCCGCTGGTGATCTCCTCGTGGTCTCGAGCGTTCGCATCGCTATAGCAAATCATTACGTTAGTCGGCAGCCAATAGTGTGCCTGCCTGTGACCTCTTGGCCGTGAGCGAACGTGACGCTTGAGCGTCTCGACCTCGGCTAAGCGATTGCTACGCAACGTGCGTACCCTTACGGTACTCCATACGTCAATAGCGTACAGTGTTCTTAGGCCTCTTAAAGGGTTTTAAATAAGATAAATATTTAGCTTTATCAATTGGCGGCTCGTCCTGTCCTTCACATATCTCTGCTAGGTAATTTCAGCAGACATTATCCTGCAGCAAAGGGCGGGAGGTCATATTCCTTGTAGTGCTGTTTGGATAAGCGTCTGCTTCGCTTAGTAAAGGGTGCTGAAGGAATCCGGAACCGGAGGTAAGAACAAAACGCTAGTGTCTTTTAAAACTGTTTATTTCTGTCTTGCGTACATACGCACATATCTGCATTTCTTTTCATTCGTGTATTTTCATATATCACTCTCCTGTTTGCCATTTTATAATTGATAAAACGTGCTAAGAGAGATTTGTCGCTATTTCATAGTTAAAGTGTAAATGTAATATATAAAGGGATAAAGTGTAAAACCCACACGCAACTCTACCTAAGGTATAAGGAGAGATTGGTGTGTTGCGCGGTAGACGATCGAGGATCATCTACATTGATAAAACGTGTTAGTTGTGTTACGGTGGATATTTGCTTTGCGTACACGTGTCTCTAACAAAGGGTGAGACTCGCGTACGCAACTCAAAGGCCGACGCACGCAGCGTAAATTACGCAACGGAGCGTCCGGGTACGCCCACGTAACTCAAATCACACGATAGTGTTATTGCAACAGGCGGAAAGGTGGCAACGTGGTAAGTAGCGCAAGTCTATTTTAGTGTCCGAAATTTAGATTAACAGATCCTTCTCCAAATTCACAACACATCTGGTCTAAAGAAAATTTCTGCGCAGAAATAGAAATAGAAACAAAAGTGTACATGTGGTGAGTGAGTGTTTTGTATATATAAGTTTATACAATTTTCCAGGTTGAACCACAAGAAGTCGAGTTCTCGCAGAGGTACATGCATGTAAGTGTCGTACATGGTGGCGAGGGAGGCATCCCTTGTTAAATATAAAATTTGAGCAGTAGAGTATAGTAGACCAGGAGGTCATACTACAGACCAGGAGGTCCAGGTACAGCAGACTAAGAAGTCTGCCATAAATAAGAGAAAAGGGCACAACCCAGGGGGTTGGTGCAAAACCCATATAGGCCAATAAAGCTCTGGCTGAAGGAATTCGCAGCCGAAATTTTCGATTCCACTGGTCGCTCAGCACATAAGATTAGTTGCTTATGTGCTGAACGATTGTACCGCACGTAATTGTGTACATTAGTTAATCTGACCAGTACCATTTGTGTACGAACCCGGTCATAAAACTATTTGTACACTCTGATGTGATTTGTGTAATTTTTTATTTTCTGAAGGGAAGTTCGCTGGTCACTCAGGAATTGTCCAACAATCAATAGTTACTGGAAAGAGTAAGTGTTCTGCGGATATCCCTCGCATGTTCCAGTAAATAGAGGTTCATAGGGGCCCTGGGTCGAGTACGCCAGCGCTAAGGCAGTGTGTGGGTCGTATTGGTCGGCGTGGGCGAGTGAGTGGGGTACTCGGTAAACCGCCACCGCCAGCCTATCGTGAACATTTTGGTTTTTGTAAGGGTTCGCTGAAGACCCTGATTGAAGGTCAGAGGTGGTGAAAGCAACGCCTGCAAGTTATGGGGGCCAATTGTTCAGGAAGGGGGCGATCAACCTCGGTTCGGGTTGATTCAGTAAACCGACCAGTCGGGTCGGCAAGGTACGTAATGTGTGAAAAATATGGTTCACATACAGAGGTTTTATGTGATGAATGGGAGAGAATGACAGTGCATGACGGGGAGAAATTCCCAAGAGTAGGTAGCTTTAGCCCAGAAGTGTTGCAAAATTTAAGGAGGAGGATATGTCTCATTAAATCAACAAAGAGACGAATCCAACATTATGATTATTTGCAGTTATGGCAACAGGAGGGTGAAATACAGAGAGGATTGGCTCTGGCGGCGGGATCTAATCCTATCAAGAAATTGATAGCGACGGCCCCGCCGCCACCATACATATCAGGAGAGAAATTGGTTGCGGAGAATGACGCATTAGGGTGTAACAAACAAACACTTAGCAACTGTGTAAATGTTAATAAGTTAACTAATGCAAGTATTAACCCGTGCAAGTTGTACCCTGTTTTGAACTTTCCCCAGGAGTGTGATCAAGAGGACGAATCGGCAACAATATCGGCGCTCTCTCTAGCAGCCACCATAGCAGAGACAACAGTAGGCACGGCTCCATCCACGAGATTAGTAACAAAAGCCCCTAGCGGAGGGATAGGTGAGGTCGTATCTACAGGTAAGTACGGCACCATACACTATGCTGAAACCATTTCACCACAGGCTGTAGAACCTACACAGAGTGATGTTAGTAGACTTAATCCTGTTAGGGTAATAGCAGTGCCAAATGGGAAAACTGACACGACAGGAATCACACCTGTTAGGAACATTGCCATGTACAGCCCATTTTTCCGAATGGAATTAAGAACCATAGTGTCAGAATTCCCTGACCCTAGGAAAGACTTAGTTGCTAGCCAGAAATACATCAGAGACCTAGGGAACACTTTAGAGCCCAATAACAAAGACTGGCAGGTATTGCTGAGGGCATGTTTACCCTCCAATGTCGACGCAGCTCAATTTTTAGCTGACTGTGGATTAGATCAGGATGTACCTCTTACAGATGTGTACAACAAAGATAACGTAAAAAGAATAAGTTTACAGTTAAAGGAGTATTTTCCAGCGGTAGTTAAGTGGAACAAGATTTTCTCCATTAGACAGAAAGAGTCAGAAACTGCTGCAGAATATTTTCACAGGGCATTACTAGAAATGGCAAAATACACAGGTATAGAAGACATTAAAACAAACATAAACCATCGAGAAGTAGCAGTATCTGTACTAATGGACGGTTTAAAAGAGACATTAAAGACAAGGGTACAAACCACGCAACCATGTTGGCGAGGTCTGTCAGTGGCTACTTTGAGAGAGGCTGCTATTGATCACGACCGGAATATCACCCGACACAGGGAGTCACAAGGTGATAAGTTAATGGCCGTAAGTATACAGGCCCTGACCACAAGGCAGCCTTTATATAAATCACCAAACCCTGTGGGTAAGTCAAATGTGGTAACTTGTTTTTCATGTCATAGACAGGGACACATGGCACGAGACTGTAGAGTGAAAAATTCACAAAACTCATATCAACCCCCTAGACAACGACACGACACACGACATTGGGAGCAGGGTCCGCAGAAACGGAGTTATGAGCCACATGCAGGGGAAACAAAAAGATACCCCCCGAACAGAGACTGGCAAACTCCTGGCAGTTCCCATTTAGCCCCTTCACAAGTAGTTGCTGCCAGCGGGATTCAGGGAGGTCACCATACCCAATAGGGGTGTGGCCATACCTGGAATCTGCAGCTAGTAAAATTGATTGCAAATCTTGGAAGTGAACCCGAAATTGCAATCAATGTAGCTGGTAAATCTTTAAACTTTCTTGTAGATACAGGGGCGGCCAAATCAGTGATAAATTCGACAGTGGGCATGAGAACCACTGGTAAGACAATTCCAGCCATAGGGGTAACGGGAGTAGTCCAGCACTACCCTGTTAGCAAACCAGCCGAGATTACAGTAGGGCCTTTACATACCAAGCATTCCTTTTTGCTGGCTGCATCGGCACCGACTAATCTCCTGGGAAGAGACTTATTGTGTAAAATGGGGTGCGTCATCTATTGTACTCCTGAAGGTGTATTCTTGGACATACCTGAGAATCACGCTCAGGAAGTGCAAGACATGTTAGACTCCCCATCAAAATTAATGTCACATACCATTATGACAAATAGGACTCCATCCCAAGTAGAAGAAATGACATCCCAGATACCAGAGTCACTTTGGACTAAAGACGGACAAGACACTGGATTGATGGCAAACGTAGCTCCAGTAGTTGTACAAGTAAAAGATGGTAGGATAGCTCCAAAAATCCCACAGTACCCTCTGAAGCCAGAGGTGGAGTTAGGAGTTTATCCCGTAATAGAGCGCTTGCTACAACAGGGCATTCTGGTAAGAACGTCCAGCACTGCCAATAGTCCCATCTTCCCTGTTAAAAAGAGTGGGGGGAGGGGTTACCGGCTAGTGCAGGATCTAAGGGGGATTAACAAAATAGTTGAGAGCCAGTTCCCCGTAGTGCCAAATCCAGCTGTCATCCTTATGCAAATCCCTCCCACTGCAAAATTTTTCACTGTTATTGACCTCTGCTCCGCTTTCTTTTCGGTACCTCTGCACCCTGACAGCCAATATTTGTTTGCATTCACATACAGAGGAGTCCAATACACATGGACTCGATTACCACAAGGTTTCATAGACAGTCCAAGTATATTTTCCCAGGCTTTGCATGATTGTTTACAGTCTTTCCAACCAGAGAGTGGATCAGTATTAATACAGTACGTGGATGATCTACTACTGTGTTCTGATTCATTGGAAGCATCCCTGAAGGATACGAAACAGCTCCTGTTTCATCTTTCAGACACAGGACACAAGGTTTCCAAAGACAAGTTGCAATTATGCCGAACTAAGGTAAAATATTTGGGACACTGTCTAACACAAGGACTGAGACACCTGACCGCTGATAGAATTCAAGCAATTAGAGACATGACTCTGCCACAAACCCAGCAACAGATAAGAACATTTTTAGGAATGTGTGGGTATTGCCGTCACTGGATCCCAGGGTTTTCCATTCTAGCGTTACCTTTGCAGGAGATGGTCTCCTCAAACAAACCTGATCGGATTTCGCATACAGACGAGTCCGAGATGGCATTTGAGAGACTTAAACAGTGCCTAACGCAGGCACCAGCATTAGGTATGCCAGACTATGGGAAACCCTTTGGGCTGTACGGAACAGAAAGTGCTGGTTGCGCAGCAGGCGTCTTAACCCAAAAGCACGGTGATGCCAGCAGGCCAGTAGCATACTACAGCGCTCAGCTAGACACGGTAGCGCGATCCCTCCCCACATGCTTGCGAAGCGTTGCTGCGATAGCATTGCTAGTAACGAAAAGCGAAGATGTAGTGCTAGGTCACAACCTCACAATTCATACACCACATGCAGTGTCAGCCTTGCTAAATTCTGCCCAAACCAGGCACGTCTCATCAGCGTGGTTTACAAGATGGGAATTGGCACTAATGGCCCCCGTAAACATCACCATAAGGAGATGCAGTGCATTAAATCCTGCAACATATCTCCCAGGTGTGCCTGGACAGGCACAAAGGGTGGAGGATGAGAGTGGTGGGGAAGGAGAATTTAATACAAAGGAGGACACACATGATTGTATGGAATATTTGACCCAAAATTTTACCGCAAGGCCTGACATCAGTGACAACCCACTGGAAGATGTAGATCTAACTTTCTACACGGACGGTAGTTGTCACAGACAGTCAGACTCGGGAGACTTGTGTACTGGATACGCAGTCATAGATGACCAAGGCACCATAGAAGCGGAACCGCTAGGCCCACCTCACTCAGCCCAGGTTGCTGAACTGGTCGCCCTAACCAGAGCATGTGAATTGGCTAAGGGCAAATCAGCCAATATCTACACCGATTCTAGATACGCATTCGGGGTAGTCCATGATTTCGGAGCCCTATGGCGCCTCAGAAATTTCATGACGGCAGCTGGTACACCGGTAGCGCATGCAGCTCACATCAAAAGGCTTCTAACAGCGATACAGGAACCCGACAGAGTGGCTGTTATCAAGTGTAAAGCACACACATATAGCCAAGACCCAGTATCACTTGGTAACAGCCGAGCAGACGAAGCAGCTAAGTTAGCAGCTGGGACCCCCAGACAGACAGACACCACACAACTGATGGTATTTAATACCATCAACACACAGAAGTTGTGTGAGATGCAAAATTTGTGTTCCACACAGGAAAAGGCAGTCTGGAAGGCAAAGGGATATGGCCAGGAGTCCTCAGGACTCTGGACGGATGGACAAGGTAAACCGGTGGCCCCCAGAGCATATCTTCCATGTTTAGCTGAGGCAGCTCACGGGCTGACTCATCTGGGCAAGGAAGGAATGTGCAAGCTGGTAAGAGCATATTGGTGCGCCCCAGGATTTTCATCTCATGCAAGTAAGAGAGCAATGTCATGCCTTACATGCTTGAGAAAGAATGTCGGAAAGGCAATACCAACAGAACCATCTCATATCCCACCTACAGGCGGTCCTTTTCAGGTAATACAGATTGACTTTATTCAATTACCCCCTTGTCGAAATTTGAAATATGTACTTGTTTGTATAGATGTATTCTCAAATTGGGTCGAAGCATTTCCTGCGGCCACAAATACCGCCATGTTTACTGCTAAGAAAATTGTGCAGGAATTTGTATGTAGATATGGTATCCCTAGAATAATTGAAAGTGATAGGGGTACCCATTTTACAGGTGATGTCTTTCAAGGAATGTGTAAGTTGATGGGAATTGATAGCAAGCTGCACACTCCATACCGTCCACAGGCGAGTGCGAAGGTGGAAAGAGTGAACAGCACTATTAAAAATAAACTGAGCAAAGTTATGGCAGAAACAGGATTGACATGGCCAGAAGCTCTACCCATTGTACTGTACAGCATCAGAACCACTCCCAGGTCCCCTCTTAATCTGTCTCCCTTTGAAATCTTGTTTGGTCGACAACCGAATGTTATGATTAACCCTCAGGATGATTTGAAGTGTAACAATGAAGTGACTGTAAAGTACTTGATTAACATGAGTAAACAGCTAAGGAATCAAAATGATAATTTGAAGTTGGTGATTCCTGATTTACCAGATAGTAATTGTCATGACATTGAACCTGGGGATTATGTAATGATACGGAATTTTCTACGCTCAGGTTGCCTTATTGACAGATGGGAAGGACCATACCAAGTCTTATTGACTAGCACTACAGCATTGAAAGTTGCCGAGAGAGAGACTTGGGTTCATTCGTCCCATTGTAAGAAGGTTGCTGATCCAGAGAGGTCCCGTGATAAGAAACAGACGGTAGAGGAAGTTGTATCACTGGAGTGTCTGTTCCAGGAGGACTGAGGCGGCACCTGAGCATTGAGAATCACAAGATCAAAAGCAGTTGTCGATTCCCTGTTCCCTTTTATTGTTTTTCTCCACTTTCCATCCCCCCTCCCTCAAATTATTTTTCCCCCTTCTCATTCTTCTTCGTTTCCTCCTATAAGATGGACTTGCCCCAAGAGACTGTGATCCGGATTTTCCTGTTGACCATGATGTTGACCAGAGCAGTCTGTTCCGGCGAGAGTACCATGGAGGTCGAGAGAGGTTCTGGAATGGGTCCTGATGACAGAGATGGAGGCGTAGTTTTCCGAGAACAACATAATCAACAAGCAAAGGCGAGTATCAGAAAACGATCCGATAGCATTGACCATAGAAGGAATTGTGAAGGATTGTTAGCTGAAGAAAACTGTATCTGTAGGCTCTGTGACAATGTAGTTGAGGATGGATGCATCAAGAAATGCCAATCCAGTTTTAATATCCACATGGACCGGCATCCCTTGAGTGACTATCACTCCTTAGTGGGTAGTGTGTTAAATCAAACAGATTGTTGGGTATGCTCTCAAGTACCTCAAGGTCATAGCAAATCAGGACTAGTACCATTTCCTTTAACGATAGGGGAGGTACTTGAGCTAAGTGGTGGGAGGCCGGTGGACAGGAGGTTTAATATCTCCAGTCCTCCTAGTTTGAAGCTCCACCAATATCATGTGGATAGATCCCTCATATGTTTTAACATTTCCAATCCCCGAAAGCCGGGAAATTGGGAAGTGTCATGGAGTAACCAAACCATGACCTTTTCATATAGAGCAGATAGAATGCCGACAGATACAGAGCTTAAACGCCACATAGCCAGTAGAGGAAAATCTTTCCGATATAGGTATACCCTAGGAAATAGGATTACGAGAGTTGGAGAGGTATCACCAGGATACTGTGCACATATCGTACAAGCTGATACGTGTACTAGACAGATGGGAGAATTAGGGTTAGGAGATTTCACATGGAAGATGTGTAATATGGTTATGTCCTACTCCGTCCCATATGTTCTCCCCGATGATGCATATTTCATATGCGGGAGGAAGGCGTATAAGTGGCTTGCCCCAAACTCTGAAGGATTGTGTTATATTGGAAAAGTATTGCCTGAAGTAATGACTGTATCACATGCCAAAATGAAAGATATACACCGTGTTGCCCAAGCTCCTTATACTCACACCCATTACGAGCACGTAGTTAAACGGCACCTGATAGAAAGAACAGAGCATCCGGCCTCTGACATGATCCATGAATCCACCGGGATTCAGTTTCTAATCGCGTTAGACATCACTCGCACCGCCAGAGGAGTGTTGAATTATAAATACATATCTGCGCTCGCAAATTTGTTAGACAATATCACAGAAATGTATGATGACACATTTAGGTATACTGGAAGAGAACTTCAAGCTTATAAAACAGAACTGGTTCAGCATAGAATGATTCTCAATTATCTCACGGCAGTGACAGGTGGATATTGTGTCACACTGGCAACGCAGTACGGCGTGAAATGTTGCACATATATTACAAATAGTACCGAGGACCCGGTCGAGGTCATAGACCAAAAGATGGACGATATTCTCCAACTGAAGTGGGAATTTCGCAGGAGACACAATCTCACTCTTGCTGCTGTAGGTAATGAGCTGACTGGTTGGGTATCATGGTTGAACCCGCGAAATTGGTTCTCTGGTTTAGGAGAATGGGCTCAAGGAGTCATAATGGATGTAGGGAAGTTTCTCCTATGTATCTTAGGTGTTATCATAACGATTGGCTTGATATTTAGATGCGGTCAGGCTTTAATGAAGTGCAAACGAGGTACTAGGGTGATGAGTTTAAGGAGTGAGGAAATTGTAATTCCAATGGATTTGATTTATGACCCAAATGTAGAAACAATGATGTGATGAAAATGCGATTTCTACGGTCCGTTTCTTTCACCTGTTTTTCCGGTTTCTCCAAGGTAACAAGACCTACGTTTGACGAGGAATTTGATGATCCTGTATACAGACAACTGATGGATTAAAGAAGAAGTTTTGACAACCTTATACACAGATATTTGATGAACTTTGCCATAGACCCCCAGTTTCCCTAGAAATTTTAAAATTACGCTAGCCCAACACTTTTGTAAGTCTATGGACATTGACAAAGCTTTTTGCCCACACGCCTTTTGGCAAAAGCACAAAGAAGACTGCATTCAACAGACACCGAACAAGACTTCAACCGACAAATGTTCATTTACCTGACATAGAATACCACTGCATTTACCGTAATTATGTCTTTTCTTCATCTCTACAACCTTCAGGTAATTACACACATAGTCGATAGGGAATACAGGCACAGATATCAGCAATCACATATTCCCCCATTCATGTATTATCAACTAAAATGTGCTCCCCATTTTGTTACAATCACAACCTGAAAAGAGCTCGGTAAAGTTTGACAGCCCATCCACAGACCCGTACCACGGGATAAGAAGGAATTCAAATGTATACTTCGCAATGCCTCGAAGCTTGATTTAAAACACGTACGGCACGATGATACATGACCCCCAAACACGGATTCATACACACATGCTTCTGCTATCTCACTAGGTCATACCCTTTTCCTACCTTCTCCTCTCCTCCCCTACCCAACCATGGAAATGTATTAACCCCTGACATATATTTTTCTCGTTTTGAAATGTTTTAGGAAGTGGCAGTTATTGTTGACTGCCAAAGGGTGGACTGTCAAAGTCAGAAAAATATCACGATGCACACTGCCATATTTGCACCTCATATGTGTCCCTGCTGCGCATGCGTGCGCTCTCCCGTGCGTGCGCATACTCGCTGTTGTGGGCACCCGCAGGCGCACGGTATGCGCATTTACGGTAGAGATTGTATGCGTCTAGCGGGCGACTCTTTCGTTACATATTTCCACTATATAATGTATTTTGTAGATCATGGTCCCTTTGATAGATTCTGAAAGTTTGGTTAATGTAGCATGTTCATGGACAGAGAAATCCCTCTTTGTTTGATACGAAGGGTCAGACAGGAATAATACAGTGGTGTTTAGTATCCATCGGAAGAATATTTAATTAGCAGTATTCCGGTGTTGGTTTGAAGCGGATTAATCGCTCGTGCGAATAGTTATGGACATAAGAAGTTTATGTCCATTTACTATTATTTGCACTTACTTATCCATGCGGCGGGAAACCCAGTTTCCCACCCACCTGAGCAGTTGGAAATCGTCACAGCCCACCTGTATGAATCAACCTATGACCTTTTGTTATGATGCGAGGAGGAATTCCTGTGTCCAATGAACAATGAGATTGTAGGGACCATTGAATTGTATTGTGTGTGGGGCATAAATAGACAAGCCGATCACATCCAGCTCACTCTTCAACGGTTCTCATTGCTGAAAATCGGGAGCTGGATGTCCAGAGGCGCATGCGATCGTTCCCCTTTGTGCGTAAGTTTTCTCCGCAATCATATTGTCTTTCTTGTTATTATGGGCCATATCTCTCTCTCTCTCTCTTCTCTTTCTCTCGTATTCTCTTAAACGTAATAGTATTGTATTGTATTTACTGTGTAGTTATCTGGTTAGTTAGTCTATGTTATATTGTAGTGTATGACTTGTAATTGTATTATTCTTTTTCAAGTATTACATTCATATTAGGCGTTAGACCCTAAGCACGGTATTTGTGTATTTCTTATAGTGTTAAGTATTCTCAGAGCGTCGGTGACGCTCGAACAGCTTTTAAGTTAATAAGGTTACACGGTGTTGCATCTACACTCAATCTCTGCACCAAGGTTTACTGCATAATACACTGTTTTATGGTATAGTTACAAAGGTTTAACATTGTGAGCGTCTGCGCCGCTGGTGATCTCCTCGTGGTCTCGAGCGTTCGCATCGCTATAGCAAATCATTACGTTAGTCGGCAGCCAATAGTGTGCCTGCCTGTGACCTCTTGGCCGTGAGCGAACGTGACGCTTAAGCGTCTCGACCTCGGCTAAGCGATTGCTACGCAACGTGCGTACCCTTACGGTACTCCATACGTCAATAGCGTACAGTGTTCTTAGGCCTCTTAAAGGGTTTTAAATAAGATAAATATTTAGCTTTATCACTATAAACCTCAGCTGGCCGTCGCCCTTGCTTAAGAACCGTAATCTGAGCCTCTGCTGAAGCCATCTTGTCAGGGTCATCATACAAAATGCCCAGTGCCGTAAAAAAAGCATCAACACTTTTAAGCGACGGACAGTCAGGCTGTAACCCATATACCCATATGCCCAGACCTGTGGGTCTCCTTGTAGCAAGGAAATCACCATGCCCACCCGCTGAATCTCCGACCCAGAAGACTGGGGCCTAAGCCTGAAATATAGCTTACAGCTCTCCTTGAAACAAAAGAACTGCGAGCGATCTCCAGAAAAACGATCCGGGAGATTTACTTTCGGCTCCTTAACCCCTGAACTTGCCGCTGCTGCTGCGGGAGCTCCGCTAGCGGCCTGCGGGGTGTTCATTTTAATGGACATCTCATTAAATTGTCGAGTCAGGACCTGCACCTGATCGACCACCTGTTGCAAAGTATTTTGAGGGGTATGCTCCATATTCCCACAAAATTTCAACAGGAGTAGGGCTGCTGAATATGTTACGCACACCAGTGCTAACAGGAGTCTACCAGTGTATGAACAGAGAGGGAAGCGAAGCAAACGAACTCACAGACAGTATAACATAACATACACAGGAGGTGATGGAATAACTAATAAACACAAAGTGAACGGAGAGCCCAAAGGCTCAGGAATTGGGTGTCTCCCTAGTGTCAGGAATGCTCAGATGGAATAGAGCGGACAATGAAGCGATGTGATTTAACATGTGGAGCACCTGCAATGATGTTGCTAAGAGCAACAGAAAAAACCCCAAAGGGTTACCAACGGGTGTGGGAATAAACTCCTTGGTCAGAGATAGAAATATAGACACAAGGAGAGTATCCACAATCCTAACCCCCACTTGCAGGGCACAGGTTCAGCTTACTGCCACTAAACTGACACCTGGACGCCCTGCACAGTGAGGGAGGATTAAGCAAGCAGGTCTGAGAGTACAGCCGCAAACCTGCTGGGTTCACAGAATAGCAAAAGAACCCCAGCAGGTCAAACACCTGACTCCAGTCTTACTGCTAGGTCCGGATTGGCAGAATGAAGTACCGAATCCCAAGGCCTATTCGCAGTAAGCAACAAGTAAATACAAAGTCACACAGTACTAGCTAACTCTCTGGAACTGACTAACAAACAAAGATTCAGCAGCATTTGCCTAGCCTGAGAGGATGGTTTATAAAGCAGGTGCTGTCCACGCCCCACTCAGACCTCACAGACTGTGAGCACAAAACCAGCGCCGGATTCCCTGCCGTGCACAGAGCCTGTAACCACTACACAGTAAAAACCCGGATCGGAGTATCAGCTGCGCTCAGGTTACTTCACTAACACTTGCCTCCCGGTTGCCATGGCGACGTGGCAGCACAGAGCAGGAGATCCTAACAAGGATAGAGCACGCAGCCTCTGATTTGATCCACGAATCCACCGGGATTCAATTCCTACTGGCGCTAGATATCACCCGTGCCGCCAGAGGAATTATAAATTTTATGTATATTACTGCGCTAGCGAACCTGATAGACAATATCACCGAGATGTATGATGACACCTTCAGGTATACTGGGAGGGAATTGCAAGCTTACAAAATGGAACTGATCCAGCACAGGATGGTTCTCAACTACCTCACAGCGGTGACAGGCGGGTATTGTGTCACCCTAGCAACTCAGTATGGCGTGAAGTGCTGTACATATATCACAAACAGCACCGATGACCCAACCGAGGTCATAGATCAAAAGATGGACGATATCTTGCAATTGAAGTGGGAGTTCCGAAGGAGACACAACCTTACCCTTACTGCTGTAAGTAATGAACGGACCGGCTGGGTTTCATGGTTGAACCCACGCAATTGGTTCTCAGGTTTAGGAGAATGGGCTCAAAATGTTATCGTGAATGTAGGGAAATTTCTCCTTTGTATCCTAGGAATTCTCATAATGATTGGATTGATATTTAGATGTGTTCGGATTTTAATGCATTGCAAGCGCAGTACCAAATTGATGAGTTTAAGGAATGAGGGCATTGTTACAACAACTGGTTTAATTTATGACCCATCAATCGAGACAATGTTGTGATAAGACGTGATTCCATGGTCCGTTTCTTTCACCCGTTTCTCCTTTGTTTTTCTCCAAGGTAAAAAGACATCCACTCGGAAGAAGATTTTGATGAACTTTTTCACAGACTTTGCGAGACACTTTAGAGACTTTAACTTTCTATGGACACTTGAAAAACTTTGCTTACCACTTACAGCAAAGATACACCTATCCGGACAAGACTTCAACAAAGACATCCAAGGACAATTACACACATTATCATATGAATGTATTTATAACACATGTTTCTTATCTTCATCTCTACGATCTTCAGGTAGTGACACACATAGTCGACAGGTCATATAGGTACATATATTAGCACTCACATATTTTCCCCCTCCATGTATCATCAACTAATGTGCACCCCATTTGTTGGAACTAAAAGCCGAAAAGAGCTCGGTAGAGTTTGTTAGCCCACTTACAGACCCTTAATACGGGATAAGAAGAATTTAATGTATACTTTGCAATACCTCGAAGCTTGTCTAACAACATGTACGGCACGATGATACATGACCCCTCAGACATGAATTTCATACATACATGCTTTTACTATCCCACTAGGTCATACATTTCCCACCTTCTCCTCTCCTCCCTCCACCCAATCATTTATAGGTATTTCATTGTATTTAATATTTTTCTGCTTAATTGTTTAGATAGTGGCAGTCATTGTTGACTGCCAAAGGGTGGACTGTCAAAGTCGAAAAATATCATGATGCATGCCCCTTGTACTAACCCCTCATGCACATGCACGCTGCTCGTGCACTTATTCCCCCGTGCGTGCACATCCCCGCAAGTTGCGTAGGATCGCTCCGGCGATCGTGCGCATGAGATGTGTATTTACGGCGGAGTTTGTGAGCGTATAGCGTGCGACTCGATCATAGCATATTTAACCCAAATAGTGCATTTTGTAGTTAATATTCCCTTAGACCATGTCAGCGAGTATGATTAGTTTAAACTGTTCCTGGACAAAGAGATTCCTCTTTGCATGATAGGAAGGGTCAGATAAAGGTTGAAAGGTGGTGTCTAGTATCCAGCTGTAGGGTATTTTAAGAATAACATTCCGGTGTTAGTTAGGAAAGGATCGCTCGCTCCTGCGTATAGTTATGTACAGAAGTAGATTATGAACATTAACTGTATTTGCTGTAAATTACACATGCGGCGGGAATCCTGAGGATACCTCCCACCAGAGCAGTTGGGGAAAGACACAGCCCACCTGTTCAAATCCACCTATGACCTTTGCTGTAATGTAGAGACACATCCCTGTGTCCAATGAACAATGAGATACAGGTACCATTGTATTGTGAATGTATGTTGTGTATATAAAGACCACTGTTGCCTGGCCAGCCTCATGTCTCTGAAGGCTTTCTACCTGACAGCTGAGGACTGGATTCCAGGTCGCGCATGCAAAAGATTCCCCACGTATGTATATTCTCTGTAGCCATTGTTCATGTTATTCTCTGTTATTATGTTAGATTTCTATGTTAGTTTGTAGTGTATGATTTGTACTGTTTTTCCCCTTTTACTCTGAATAATCCACGGCAGTGTTAGAGCTGCTGCGGTTATAACCAAACCTGGTGTTGTGTTTTCACTTTCCTGCAAAGGGCTCTCTTAGCGTCTTAATCGCTCAAACAGCATACACATTGTTAAGGGTTTTAAATGTTACATCATTACAGTACTTGGTTATTAAGGTATAGAGTATAAGTATATTCTTACTGTGTTTTATTAATAAGGTTTAAAGGTTATCGACTGTGTGTGCGCTCGCTATGTGTATTCCGTACACCCAGCGCAGCGTGTGTATGCCAAGTGCGTACCACGTGCGGGACTCTGTACGCAAATAGCGTACAAAGTGCGTAGCACGTGAACGTGGTCTAGCTGCCATAGCGGCTCCACGGTAATAGTGTATAGCTTTATGTTTAAAGATAATAATTGACATTATCATTTGAGGGCTCGTCCGGTTCTCCTCATATCCGCAGCCTAGCAGGACAAGGCAGACTTTTATCTATCAGCAAAGGGCGGGAAGGTAGTATCCCCTGTTAGCCGTTTTGTGGTCGGGGATACATTAGTGCTGATTAGATAAGCGTCTGCTCCGCTTGGTTTGAAGGGATGCTGGTGGGATCCGGAAGGTAAGAACGTAAGAACTATTGTTTGGTTTTAAATCTGTGAAATTTCTGTTTGGTGCCAATTGCGCACGCAACACACGTACACACCTTTATTTTATTTGTGTACTCTGCATATCTATTCGCTTGTTGCCATTAGCATTGATTATTAGATACATTTTGACCCGTGCTGAGAAATTTGTTGCTATTTAGTTAAAAATATAGAGTAATATTTAAGGGAGTACATGTAAAACACACACGCAGCCTGGCCCAGTTATAAAGGTTAATACAGGAGATACTGTGTGGTGTGGGTAAGCGATTATAGTTGAATATCGTTTACATTTATAGAAGTGTGTTATTTGTATTGCTGCGGACGTATCCGGCCTTTGTACACGTGTCCCGGACAGCGTGCGGGACTGCATACGCAACGCAAAGGCCTACACACGTGGCGTATATTACGCAACGTGCGTACAGGTACGCCCACTGAATACAAATCACACAATAGCACTGTTTCAGTTTAGGCGAGACGGTAGCCACGCGATAATAGCACAAATTGAGCAGTATCCAATATTTAGTTTAAAAAAAAACACCTTTTTTTCTGTATTACCTCTGGGGAAAGCTATCAGTTAACAGGAAAGGATTTTTCTGATCAGAAAACTATAGAATGATAGTGTGGGCTGAAAAAGGTATGAGTGTATTGAACCCCGCTTGGTGGTCTTGGTGATCTTGGTGAAGCTTGGTGAAGCACGGTCTAGGTGAAAACGTACGAGCACGGTCCAGGTGTACACGTGCGACGGAGTGTGATAAAGTTTTCATGGTATTATGCTCCGGCTGTTGTGGAGCACAGTAGGGAGACTCCAATGATCCTACCATTTATAGATAACAAGTGTCTATAAGTGATACGATTGGACCGCACGGTTGTATCTGTAAACAATTGACGCAACATGATATGAGGATGCATATTCGTGCGTAAATGTTATCCTCATACGTGTTGTAGGGAGCACATGCAAGCGTGATTTGTGTAAAGTAAAAGTTTAGGGAATTTTCGCCGATCTCTCAGGAAAATCTTGAGAGGTAGGGCCTGCAACAGCTACACGAGTCTGCTAGAAGGCGGATCCGTGGTACTCGGAGCAGAAGAAGTTCTGTGGAAGAGCTTTAAGGATTTCCACCGTAGACTACTGTGTTTGGTGCATTTTAGGAAGTTTTTCTGTGTTAAAAAGGTCCACAATGGAAGCCAAGTGCACAACACAGGGATGTTCAGCAGTCAGGGTTCAGACTGCAGAGTTCAGACCCCGGGGGTCTGCCCGGTTAGTAATGTGGGGGAAGTATGGTCCCCACACTGAGACCTTTTGTGATGAATGGACACGAATGACTGTGGGGGATAAAGCACCATTTCCTGGGATAGGTAGTTTTGACTCAGAGGTATTGCATAATCTAAGGCTTAGGATCTGTCTCATAAAATCCCCAAAACAGAGGATCAGACACAAAAACTGTTTACATTTATGGCAACGAGAGAGTGATATGCAGAGGGAATTAGCTTACACAGCTGGTTCCAACCCTAGCAGGAAACTGATAGCACCACCACCACCACCATACATAACAGGAGAGAAAATGGCTACAGAGAATGGCATACTGGTATACGATAAAAGTGCACTTAATAAATGTATTAATGACAATAAGAATAAATGTAATAAATGTATTAATGACAATAGGAGTAAACCTGATAAATGTATAAATTCTAACCCGTGCAAGTTGCACCCCATGTTAAACTTCCCTCAGGATTACAAGCAAGAAAGTGAGCCCAGCACGATGTCGGCACTTTCTCCAGCAGCCACCATACAGAGCACCCAGGTGGGCACGGCCCAATTGGTAAGGGCAGTAGTAAAGCCCCCTAACGGAGGGTCAGGTGAGGTCGTGTCCACAGGTAAGTACGGTATTGTACATTATGCACAGACAATTGCACCTCACATTGTAGAGTCAACACAAGATGGTGTAATTGAACTAAATCCTGTCAGGGTGATCACAGTCCCCAATGGGAGGACTGACGCTCAGGGAGTCACTCCCGTCAGAGACATTGCTATGCATTGTCCCTGGTCCCGGACAGAATTAAGGACAATTATGTCTGAATTTCCCGATCCCAGGAGAGATCTAGCCACATGTCAAAGGTTTACTAAAGAATTAGGTAATGCCACCGAACCCACAAACAAAGATTGGCGAACAGTGCTACGAGTATGTCTACCCTCCAATATTGACCCTGCGAAATTCATCACTGATTGTAAGTTAAACGCAGAAGTACCTCTCACTGAGGAATACAATCAGGAGAATGTACGACAAATCAATCTGCAATTAGGAAAATATTTCCCAACTGTTGTCAAGTGGAAGAAAATTTTCTCCATTAGACAAAAAGAAGGTGAAACTGCTTCTGACTATTTCCACCGAGCACTGCAGGAAATGGCTAGATACACTGGGGTCATGGACATTGAGGAAAATGTGCATCATAGAGAGTTGGCGGTGTCCGTATTAATGGAAGGTTTAAAAGAAACGTTGAGAACCAGAGTCCAAACCACTCAACCTAACTGGAGAGGTATCTCGGTGGATGCATTAAGAGAGTCCGCTGTTAAACACGATTGGAACATCCGTAAACACAGGGAGTCACAGGGGGGTAAGCTGATGACAATAAGTATAAAAGTCCTGACAACGAAGCCACATCAGCCTAAACCCCAGACCCCTGTTGGTAAGTCGTATGTGGTAAGATGTTATAACTGCCAGAGGGAAGGACATTATGCACGGAGTTGCAGATTTAGAGACCCACATAAGGTATATCGACCCCCTAGACCTGAACATGACACACTGTATGACGCACGAAATTGTAATCAGGGATCATATAGGAAAAATTTTGGGCCACACCTGTAATTTGCAGCCAGTGAAGTTGATTATTAGCCTAGGTAGTAAACCTGAGGTCACAGTTGATGTAATTGGTAGGTCATTCCTTGTAGACACAGGGGCGGCCAGGTAAACTCTGTGATTTATCTTTAAATGTTTCCTCCTCATCTCTGACGTACACCAGCAGAACCACAGCTCAAACGTCACATGTCTACTTGGTCTTTTCAGAGGTCTACCCAACCCCAGTATATCTTACCAGCATCATTGTGCCTGGCCATGCACAGAGGGTGGAGAGTGGAAATACTGGTGGGGGAGACTGTGCAGAGATACCGATAGACATGTTGGTGTGACAGCCTGATGGTGAACGGAAATCTGACAATTTTTCTCTTTTTCTATTATTCTCTCTCTTTTTGTTTTTTCATGTTCTAAGGATGGTACGTCACACAACAGTTAAACAAATGGTAATGCAAGATTTATGCTCCTTACAGAAAGGTCGCTGATTCGGAAAGAATATGGTATCACTGGAGTGTCCGTTTTGGGAAGACTGAGAGGCAGCACTGTTGAGACGGCATCTGAGCAAGAAGAACAACAAGACTAGAGGACAATTATCGTACCAATTTTCTTTCCCTTCTAATTAATTTCTTTACCTCCCATTACCACTCTTTCTTTCTCCTCCTGCAAGATGGACTTGCCCCAAGAGACTGCATTCCGGGTTTTCCTGTTGACCCTGTTGTTGACCAGAACAGTATGTTTCGGTGAGAGTACCAGAGAGGTCGAGAAAGGTTCTGGAATGGGTTCTGATGACAAGAATGGATTCGTAGAATTCCAAGAGCAACACAATCACCGAGCAAAGGCGAGTATCAGAAAACGATCTGGTAGTCACGACACTAGGAGACATTGTGAAGGATTGTTAGCTGAGGAAAATTGTATCTGTAGGAATTGTGAAAACATAGTTGAGGACGGGTGCATCCAGAGATGTCAGTCCAGCCTTAATATCAGGCGTATAAGTGGCTTGCCCCAAACTCAGAGGGATTGTGTTACATTGGAAGAGTGTTGCCAGAAGTAAAGATCATTACCCATGATAAGATGAAATACGTTCACCGCAATGCTCAAGCTCCTTACACTCACACTCACTACGAACACATGGTTAAGAGACACCTTATAGATAGGACAGAGCACGCAGCCTCTGATTTGATCCACGAATCCACCGGGATTCAATTCCTACTCGCGCTAGATATCACCCGTACTGCCAGAGGAATTATAAATTTTAGGTATATTACTGCGCTCGCGAGTCTGATAGACAATATCACGAGATGTATGATGACACCTTCAGGTATGCTGGGAGGGAATTGCAAGCTTACAAAACGGAACTGATCCAGCACAGGATGGTTCTCAATTACCTCACAGCGGTGACAGGCGGGTATTGTGTCACCCTAGCAACTCAGTTTGGCGTGAAGTGCTGTACATATATCACAAACAGCACCGATGACCCAACCGAGGTCATAGATCAAAAGATGGACGATATCTTGCAATTGAAGTGGGAGTTCCGAAGGAGACACAACCTTACCCTTACTGCTGTGAGTAATAAATGGACCGGCTGGGTTTCATGGTTGAACCCACGCAATTGGTTCTCAGGTTTAGGAGAGTGGGCTCAAAATGTTATCGTGAATGTAGGGAAATTTCTCCTTTGTATCCTAGGAATTGTCATAATGATTGGATTGATATTTAGATGTGTTCGGATTTTAATGCATTGCAAGCGCAGTACCAAATTGATGAGTTTAAGGAGCGAGGGCATTGTTACAACAACTGGTTTAATTTATGACCCATCAATCGAGACAATGTTGTGATAAGACGTGATTCCATGGTCCGTTTCTTTCACCCGTTTCTCCTTTGTTTTTCTCCAAGGTAAAAAGACATCCACTCGGAAGAAGATTTTGATGCACATTTCTACAGACCATGATGAACATTTCCACAGACCTTTGATGAACTTTTTCACAGAATTTGCGAGACACTTTAGAGACTTTAACTTTCTATGGACACTTGAAAAACTTTGCTTACCACTTACAGCAAAGATACACCTATCCGGACAAGACTTCAACAAAGACATCCAAGGACAATTACACACATTATCATATGAATGTATTTATAACACATGTTTCTTATCTTCATCTCTACGATCTTCAGGTAGTGACACACATAGTCGACAGGTCATATAGGTACATATATTAGCACTCACATATTTTCCCCCTCCATGTATCATCAACTAATGTGTACCCCATTTGTTGGAACTAAAAGCCAAAAAGAGCTCGGTAGAATTTGTTATCCCACTTACAGACCCTTAATACGGGATAAGAAGGATTTAATGTATACTTTGCATTACCTCGAAGCTTGTCTAAGAACATGTACGGCACGATGATACATGACCCCTCAGACATGAATTTCATACATACATGCTTTTACTATCCCACTAGGTCATACATTTCCCACCTTCTCCTCTCCTCCCTCCACCCAATCATTTATAGGTATTTCATTGTATTGAATATTTTTCTGCTTAATTGTTTAGATAGTGGCAGTTATTGTTGACTGCCAAAGGGTGGACCGTCAAAGTCGAAAAATATCATGATGCATGACCCTTGTACTAACCCCTCATGCACATGCACGCTGCTCGTGCACTTGTTCCCCCGTGCGTGCACATCCCCGCAAGTTGCGTAGGATCGCTCCGGCGATCGTGCGCATGAGATGTGTATTTACGGCGGAGTTTGTGAGCGTGTAGCGTGCGACTCGATCATAGCATATTTAACCCAAATAGTGCATTTTGTAGTTAATATTCCCTTAGACCATGTCAGCGAGTATGATTAGTTTAAACTGTTCCTGGACAAAGAGATTCCTCTTTGCATGATAGGAAGGGTCAGATAAAGGTTGAAAGGTGGTGTCTAGTATCCAGCTGTAGGGTATTTTAAGAGTAACATTCCGGTGTTAGTTAGGAAAGGATCGCTCGCTCCTGCGTATAGTTATGTACAGAAGTAGATTATGAACATTAACTGTATTTGCTGTAAATTACACATGCGGCGGGAATCCTGAGGATACCTCCCACCAGAGCAGTTGGGGAAAGACACAGCCCACCTGTTCAAATCCACCTATGACCTTTGCTGTAATGTAGAGACACATCCCTGTGTCCAATGAACAATGAGATACAGGTACCATTGTATTGTGAATGTATGTTGTGTATATAAAGACCACTGTTGCCTGGCCAGCCTCATGTCTCTGAAGGCTTTCTACCTGATAGCTGAGGACTGGATTCCAGGTCGCGCATGCGAAAGATTCCCCACGTATATGTATATTCTCTGTAGCCATTGTTCGCCATTGTTCATGTTATTCTCTGTTATTATGTTAGATTTCTATGTTAGTTTGTAGTGTATGATTTGTAATGTTTTTCCCCTTTTACTCTGAATAATCCACGGCAGTGTTAGAGCTGCTGCGGTTATAACCAAACCTGGTGTTGTGTTTTCACTTTCCTGCAAAGGGCTCTCTTAGCGTCTTAATCGCTCAAACAGCATACACATTGTTAAGGGTTTTAAACGTTACATCATTACAGTACTTGGTTATTAAGGTTTAGAGTATAAGTATATTCTTACTGTTTTTATTAATAGGGTTTAAAGGTTATCGACTGTGTGTGCATTTGCTGTGTGTATTCCGTACACCCAGCGCAGCGTGTGTACGCCAAGTGCGTACCACGTGCGGGACTCTGTACGCAAATAGCGTACAAAGTGCGTAGCACGTGGTCTAGCTGCCATAGCGGCTCCACGGTAATAGTGTATAGCTTTATGTTTAAAGAAAATAATTGACATTATCAATTGAGGGCTCGTCCGGTTCTCCTCATATCCGCAGCCTAGCAGGACAAGGCAGACTTTTATCTATCAGCAAAGGGCGGTAAGGTAGTATCCCCTGTTAGCCGTTTTGTGGTCGGGGATACATTAGTGCTGATTAGATAAGCATCTGCTCCGCTTGGTTTGAAGGGATGCTGGTGGGATCCGGAAGGTAAGAACGTAAAAGCTATTGTTTGGTTTTAAATCTGTGAAATTTCTGTTTGGTGCCAATTGCGCACGCAACACACGTACACACCTGTATTTTATTTGTGTACTCTGCATATCTATTCGCTTGTTGCCATTAGCATTGATTATTAGATACATTTTGACCCGTGCTGAGAAATTTGTTGCTATTTAGTTAAAAATATAGAGTAATATTTAAGGGAGTACATGTAAAACACACACGCAGCCTGGCCCAGTTATAAAGGTTAATACAGAAGATACTGTGTGGTGTGGGTAAGCGATTATAGTTGAATATCATTTACATTTATAGAAGTGTGTTATTTGTATTGCTGCGGACGTATCCGGCCTTTGTACACGTGTCCCGGACAGCGTGCGGGACTGCATACGCAATGCAAAGGCCTACACACGTGGCGTATATTACGCAACGTGCGTACAGGTACGCCCACTAAATACAAATCACACAATAGCACTGTTTCAGTTTAGGCGAGACGGTAGCCACGCGATAATAGCACAAATTGATCAGTATCCAATATTTAGTTAAAAAAAAACACCTTTTTTTCTGTATTACCTCTGGGGAAAGCTATCAGTTAACAGGAAAGGATTTTTCTGATCAGAAAACTATAGAATGATAGTGTGGGCTGAAAAAGGTATGTGTATTGAACCCCGCTTGGTGGTCTTGGTGATCTTGGTGAAGCTTGGTGAAGCACGGTCTAGGTGAAAACGTGCGAGCACGGTCCAGGTGTACACGTGCGACGGAGTGTGATAAAGTTTTCATGGTATTACGCTCCGGCTGTTGTGGAGCACAGTAGGGAGACTCCAATGATCCTACCATTTATAGATAACAAGTGTCTATAAGTGATACGATTGGACCGCACGGTTGTATGTGTAAACAATTGACGCAACATGATATGAGGTTGCATATTCGTGCGTAAATCTTATCCTCATACGCGTTGTAGGGAGCACATGCAAGCGTGATTTGTGTAAAGTAAAAGTTTAGGGAATTTTCGCCGATCTCTCAGGAAAATCTTGAGAGGTAGGGCCTGCAACGGCTACACGAGTCTGCTAGAAGGCGGATCCGTGGTACTCGGAGCAGAAGAAGTTCAATGGAAGAGCTTTAAGGATTTCCACCGTAGACTACTGTGTTTGGTGCATTTTAGGAAGTTTTTCTGTGTTAAAAAGGTCCACAATAGAAGCCAAGTGCACAACACAGGGACGTTCAGCAGTCAGGGTTCAGACTGCAGAGTTCAGACCCCGGGGGTCTGCCCGGTTAGTAATGTGGGGGAAGTATGGTCCCCACACTGAGACCTTTTGTGATGAATGGACACGAATGACTGTGGGGGATAAAGCACCATTTCCTGGGATAGGTAGTTTTGACTCAGAGGTATTGCATAATCTAAGGCTTAGGATCTGTCTCATAAAATCCCCAAAACAGAGGATCAGACACACAAACTGTTTACATTTATGGCAACGAGAGAGTGATATGCAGAGGGAATTAGCTTACACAGCTGGTTCCAACCCTAGCAGGAAACTGATAGCACCACCACCATACATAACAGGAGAGAAAATGGCTACAGAGAATGGCATACTGGTATACGATAAAAGTGCACTTAATAAATGTATTAATGACAATAAGAATAAATGTAATAAATGTATTAATGACGATAGGAGTAAACCTGATAAATGTATAAATTCTAACCCGTGCAAGTTGCACCCCATGTTAAACTTCCCTCAGGATTACAAGCAAGAAAGTGAGCCCAGCACGATGTCGGCACTTTCTCCAGCAGCCACCATACAGAGCACCCAGGTGGGCATGGCCCAATTGGTAAGGGCAGTAGTAAAGCCCCCTAACGGAGGGTCAGGTGAGGTCGTGTCCACAGGTAAGTACGGTATTGTACATTATGCACAGACAATTGCACCTCACATTGTAGAGTCAACACAAGATGGTGTAATTGAACTAAATCCTGTCAGGGTGATCACAGTCCCCAATGGGAGGACTGACGCTCAGGGAGTCACTCCCGTCAGAGACATTGCTATGCATTGTCCCTGGTCCCGGACAGAATTAAGGACAATTATGTCTGAATTTCCCGATCCCAGGAGAGATCTAGCCGCATGTCAAAGGTTTATTAAAGAATTAGGTAATGCCACCGAACCCACAAACAAAGATTGGCGAACAGTGCTACGAGTATGTCTACCCTCCAATATTGACCCTGCGAAATTCATCACTGATTGTAAGTTAAACGCAGAAGTACCTCTCACTGAGGAATACAATCAGGAGAATGTACGACAAATCAATCTGCAATTAGGAAAATATTTCCCAACTGTTGTCAAGTGGAAGAAAATTTTCTCCATTAGACAAAAAGAAGGTGAAACTGCTTCTGACTATTTCCACCGAGCACTGCAGGAAATGGCTAGATACACTGGGGTCGTGGACATTGAGGAAAATGTGCATCATAGAGAGGTAGCGGTGTCCGTATTAATGGAAGGTTTAAAAGAAACGTTGAGAACCAGAGTCCAAACCACTCAACCTAACTGGAGAGGTATCTCGGTGGATGCATTAAGAGAGACCGCTGTTAAACACGATTGGAACATCAGTAAACACAGGGAGTCACAGGGGGGTAAGCTGATGACAATAAGTATAAAAGTCCTGACAACGAAGCCACATCAGCCTAAACCCCAGACCCCTGTTGGTAAGTCGTATGTGGTAAGATGTTATAACTGCCAGAGGGAAGGACATTATGCACGGAGTTGCAGATTTAGAGACCCACATAAGGTATATCGACCCCCTAGACCTGAACATGACACACTGTATGACGCACGAAATTGTAATCAGGGATCATATAGGAAAAATTTTGGTCCGCACCTGTAATTTGCAGCCAGTGAAGTTGATTATTAGCCTAGGTAGTAAACCTGAGGTCACAGTTGATGTAATTGGTAGGTCATTCCTTGTAGACACAGGGGCGGCCAGGTAAACTCTGTGATTTATCTGTAAATGTTTCCTCCTCATCTCTAACGTTCACCAGCAGAACCACAGCTCAAACGTCACATGTCTACTTGGTCTTTTCAGAGGTCTACCCAACCCCAGTATATCTTACCAGCATCATTGTGCCTGGCCATGCACAGAGGGTGGAGAGTGGAAATACTGGTGGGGGAGACTGTGCAGAGATACCGATAGACATGTTGGTGTGACAGCCTGATGGTGAACGGAAATCTGACAATTTTTCTCTTTTTCTATTATTCTCTCTCTTTTTGTTTTTTCATGTTCTAAGGATGGTACGTCACACAACAGTTAAACAAATGGTAATGCAAGATTTATGCTCCTTACAGAAAGGTCGCTGATTCGGAAAGAATATCGTATCACTGGAGTGTCCGTTTTGGGAAGACTGAGAGGCAGCACTGTTGAGACGGCATCTGAGCAAGAAGAACAACAAGACTAGAGGACAATTATCGTACCAATTTTCTTTCCCTTCTAATTATTTTCTTTACCTCATTACCACTCTTTCTTTCTACTCCTGCAAGATGGACCTGCCCCAAGAGACTGCATTCCGGGTTTTCCTGTTGACCCTGTTGTTGACCAGAACAGTATGTTTCGGTGAGAGTACCAGAGAGGTCGAGAAAGGTTCTGTAATGGGTTCTGATGACAAGGATGGATTCGTAGAATTCCAAGAGCAACACAATCACTGAGCAAAGGCGAGTATCAGAAAACGATCTGGTAGTCATGACACTAGGAGACATTGTGAAGGATTGTTAGCTGAGGAAAATTGTATCTGTAGGAATTGTGAAAACATAGTTGAGGACGGGTTCATCCAGATATGTCAGTCCAGCCTTAATATCAACATGGACCGTCATCCATTGAGTGACTATCACTCATTAGTGGGTAAGGTTTTAAACCAAACGGAATGCTGGGTGTGCTCACAAGTACCTCAAGGTCAGAGCAAGTCAGGACTAGTGCCATACTCTTTAACAATAGGTGAGGTACTTGAATTAAGGGGTGGGAGACCGGTGGACAAGAAATTTAATATTTCTAGGCCTCCTAGTTTGAAGCTCCACCAATATCATGTGGATAGGTCCTTAGTATGTTTTAACATTTCCAATCCCCGAAAGCCGGGAAATTGGGAAGTGACATGGAACAACCAAACTGTGGCATTTTCACCCAGAGCCGATAGAATGCCCGTAGACTCAGAACTTATATGCCAAATAGCCAATGGTGGGAGATATTTTCAGTATAGGTACACTCTAGGAAGTAGGACCATGCGGGTTGGAGAAGTATCACCAGGATACTGTGCGCATATCATACAGCCTGATATGTGTACTGAACAGATGAGAGAGTTAGGGATAGGATTTTTCACCTGGAAGGTTTGCAATATGGTGATGTCATATTCAGTCCCATATGTCCATCCCGATGATGCATATTTCATATGTGGGAGGAAGGCGTATAAGTGGCTTGCCCCAAACTCAGAGGGATTGTGTTACATTGGAAGAGTGTTGCCAGAAGTAATGACCATTACCCATGATAAAATGAAAGACGTTCACTGCAATGCTCAAGCTCCTTACACTCACACTCACTACGAACACATGGTTAAGAGACACCTTATAGATAGGACAGAGAAAGCAGCCTCTGATTTGATCCACGAATCCACCGGGATTCAATTCCTACTCGCGCTAGATATCACCCGTACCGCCAGAGGAATTATCAATTTTAGGTATATTACTGCGCTAGCGAACCTGATAGACAATATCACCGAGATGTATGATGACACCTTCAGGTATACTGGGAGGGAATTGCAAGCTTACAAAACGGAACTGATCCAGCATAGGATGGTTCTCAATTACCTCACAGCGGTGACAGGCGGGTATTGTGTCACCCTAGCAACTCAGTATGGCGCGAAGTGCTGTACATATATCACAACCAGCACCGATGACCCAACCGAGGTCATAGATCAAAAGATGGACGATATCTTGCAATTGAATGGGAGTTCCGAAGGAGACACAACCTTACCCTTACTGCTGTGAGTAATGAACGGACCGGCTGGGTTTCATGGTTGAACCCACGCAATTGGTTCTCAGGTTTAGGAGAATGGGCTCAAAATGTTATCGTGAATGTAGGGAAATTTCTCCTTTGTATCCTAGGAATTGTCATAATGATTGGATTGATATTTAGATGTGTTCGGATTTTAATGCATTGCAAGCGCAGTACCAAATTGATGAGTTTAAGGAGCGAGGGCATTGTTACAACAACTGGTTTAATTTATGACCCATCAATCGAGACAATGTTGTGATAAGACGTAATTCCATGGTCCGTTTCTTTCACCCATTTCTCCTTTGTTTTTCTCCAAGGTAAAAAGACATCCACTCGGAAGAAGATTTTGATGCACATTTCTACAGACCGTTGATGAACATTTCCACAGACCTTTGATGAACTTTTTCACAGAGTTTGCGAGACACTTTAGAGACTTTAACTTTCTATGGACACTTGAACAACTTTGCTTACCACTTACAGCAAAGATACACCTATCCGGACAAGACTTCAACAAAGACATCCAAGGACAATTACACACATTATCATATGAATGTATTTATAACACATGTTTCTTATCTTCATCTCTACGATCTTCAGGTAGTGACACACATAGTAGACAGGTGATATAGGTACATATATTAGCACTCACATATTTTCCCCCTCCATGTATCATCAACTAATGTGCACCCCATTTGTTGGAACTAAAAGCCGAAAAGAGCTCGGTAGAGTTTGTTAGCCCACTTACAGACCCTTAATACGGGATAAGAAGGATTTAATGTATACTTCGCAATACCTCGAAGCTTGTCTAAGAACATGTACGGCACGATGATACATGACCCCTCAGAAATGAATTTCATACATACATGCTTTTACTATCCCACTAGGTCATACATTTCCCACCTTCTCCTCTCCTCCCTCCACCCAATCATTTATAGGTATTTCATTGTATTGAATATTTTTCTGCTTAATTGTTTAGATAGTGGCAGTTATTGTTGACTGCCAAAGGGTGGACTGTCAAAGTCGAAAAATATCATGATGCATGCCCCTTGTACTAACCCCTCATGCACATGCACGCTGCTCGTGCACTTGTTCCCCCGTGCGTGCACATCCCCGCAAGTTGTGTAGAATCGCTCCGGCGATCGTGCGCATGAGATGTGTATTTACGGCGGAGTTTGTGAGCGTGTAGCGTGCGACTCGATCGTAGCATATTTAACCCAAATAGTGCATTTTGTAGTTAATATTCCCTTAGACCATGTCAACGAGTATGATTAGTTTAAACTGTTCCTGGACAAAGAGATTCTTCTTTGCATGATAGGAAGGGTCAGATAAAGGTTGAAAGGTGGTCTCTAGTATCCAGCTGTAGGGTATTTTAAGAGTAACATTCCGGTGTTAGTTAGGAAAGGATCGCTTGCTCCTGCGTATAGTTATGTACAGAAGTAGATTATGAGCATTAACTGTATTTGCTGTAAATTACACATGCGGCGGGAATCCTGAGGATACCTCCCACCAGAGCAGTTGGGGAAAGACACAGCCCACCTGTTCAAATCCACCTATGACCTTTGCTGTAATGTAGAGACACATCCCTGTGTCCAATGAACAATGAAATACAGGTACCATTGTATTGTGAATGTATGTTGTGTATATAAAGACCACTGTTGCCTGGCCAGCCTCATGTCTCTGAAGGCTTTCTACCTGATAGCTGAGGACTGGATTCCAGGTCGCGCATGTGAAAGATTCCCCACGTATGTATATTCTCTGTAGCCATTGTTCATGTTATTCTCTGTTACACATTGTTAAGGGTTTTAAACGTTACATCATTACAGTACTTGGTTATTAAGGTTTAGAGTATAAGTTTATTCTTACTGTGTTTTATTAATAAGGTTTAAAGGTTATCGACTGTGTGTGCGCTCGCTGTGTGTATTCCGTACACCCAGCGCAGCGTGTGTATGCCAAGTGCGTACCACGTGCGGGACTCTGTACGCAAATAGCGTACAAAGTGCGTACCACGTGCACGTGGTCTAGCGGCCATAGCGGCTCCATGGTAATAGTGTATAGCTTTATGTTTAAAGATAATAATTGACATAATCACACCTTCCAAAAATTTGCCAGAGAAGCCCATCCTTCTGAGTACCGAGAAAGCGAAGGACCAGGATATCCTGTCAAAAGCCTTCTCAGCATCCAGTGCTAGTAACAACGATGGTAGCTTTTGCTTATGGATAGAATAAATCAGATCTATGGCTCTCCTGGTATTATCGGAGGCCTGACGGCCAGAGATAAAGCCCACTTGGTCCGGGTGTATCAACTGTGTGAGTAGGGGAGCCAAGCGGTTGGCCAAATTTTTTGCATAGATCTTAAGGTCAACATTCAGTAATGAGATCGGACAATAATTGGAACATAGCGTGGGATCTCTCTCCGGTATTGGAATCACAATAATATCGGCTTTTACAGTTGCCGGCGCAAACAATGCTCCTTCTAGAACATTATTAAAAAGTGAAGTAAGATAAGGGGCTAATTCTGTGATTAATGTTTTATAATATTGAGCGGTGAAGCCATCTGGGCCAGGCGCAGCTGACGACCGCATAGATTTTACAGCAGCTACAGCCTCTTCCAATGAGATAGTCTCATTGAGAAGAGAGATCTGTTGCTCCATCAGGCATGGCAAGGGGGTGTCTAGTAGATATGAACATGCTCCCTCTGGACCATCAGAGGAAAGAGGAGGGGCAGGAAAATTATACAAGGAGCTATAAAAGCTCCGAAATTCCTCTACCATCAGTTTAGGGTCATAAGTGAGCGTATTTAATGTATTGGAGTGTAGTTTTTCTATCATTCCAGTAGCTCTCTTACTTCTTAGCTTATTGGCTAAGAGACTGTCTATTTTATCCGCTTTATCATAGAATTTTTGACGGAGCTTCTGTAGTATAGATGCCGCTAGTCGCGACAAAAGAGTATTTAACTGACCCCTAAGATTATCTATCTGGGACAGTAGAGAGTCACTCGGGGCATTTTTATGTTGGGCTAAAAGCGCAGAAACTTGAGATTCCAATGAGGAAATTTCCTGTGCTGCTTTTTTGCGCATGGCTGAGGCCTTAGATACAAAATGACCCCGAATAGTGGCTTTGTGCGCTTCCTAAACAAGACTAGGAGAGACTTCTGGGGAGATGTTATCCTCAAAGAAAAATTTTAGGGTTAATTTGGTGTCTGAGAGAGTGGAGGGATGTGAAAGAAAGGTGTTGTCTAGACGCCATTTCCGTGTCTTATTAGGGGTTCTGTAGAGTTCTAACAGGATATATACCCCCGCATGGTCCGTCCATCAACAGGGAGTGATGCCAGCTTCAGAAATCAATGTCGTGAGTGATTGAGACACATGGATCATGTCTATTCAAGATTAATGCTGGTGAGGTGCAGAGAAGTGGGTATAATCCCTTGCTGTGGAATGTTTAAGGCGCCAGGTGTCCTGGAGATTAAGCCGTGTGAGGGAGGATACTAATGTGAGAGAGGCTTCAGCCGGAGATGCGTCTTTCTTATTTTTTGGGGAGTTGGATTTATCTAAAAGGGGATCTATCACAGTGTTAAAGTCTCCACCTAATACGATGTGGCCCTGCGCTATTCTATTAAGACGCAGAAAAAGTGCGCAGAAAAACCGTGATTGGTCTTCATTAGGGGCGTATACTGACACAAGTGTTAGGACTTCTGTGGGAAGTGTGCCAATCACTATGACATATCGGCCATCAGGGTCAGCTATGGTTGTAGTGTGCACAAATGGGATGTTACGGTGAATCAGTATAACTACCCCCCTTTTCTTACAGTCAGCAGAAGCAAAAAAGGTTTGGGTAAACTGCTTACCTGGAAGTCGAGAATGTGTACCAGTGAAGTGAGTCTCCTGAAGGAAAACTAAGTCAGCCTTTTCTCTCCGACAGGCGGATAACATCACTGTACGTTTCTTGGGAGAATTAAGCCCATTAACATTCACAGAAAACAATTTAAGCGCCATGTGACACCAGGGAGTGGTAAAGGATCAATGGAAACCCCGCCCGGGTAGAAAAGGAAAAGAAAGAAGAAAAGGAGCAGCAAGAAATAAGGAGCAGAGATGTAGAAAAAGAGAAAGTGATAGAAAACCCATACGGGAAAAAACACTGAAACATAGGGTACCATTCAAGGACCGCTACACAGATAATAAACATTATATTCTAAATAACAAATAAAGGGAGCACGGGGGTAGTGGGAATAAAAAAAAAAACCCAATGCAGGAGAAGCAGTAAAAAAAAGGGCGAGGGAAGGGGAAAAGAGGGGGAGGCCAAAAGAAAATAAGGTGAGCAAGGCAAGCTCAGCATACTATCAGAAAGCTAGGCATAACATATAACAAACATTAAAGTCTAATAAGCAATATGAAAACTAATAACATTCACATAAAGAAAATAAGATGGAGGCCAGAGTCCCCATCTGTCAACAAAAAACATAGTATAAGGAGATACACCCCTAAAACAGTGAGTACTGGCTGATTAGAGCTAAGAGTTAACACAAAGATCAAGGGGGGTCATTAGTGCCATTGCGATGACGAGTTACCCTTGTCCATTCAGGCGGTGGAATCTGGGGGCATTTTGGCCCAGAGGAGGAGGCATTAGCACCATCAGGTGACGATACAGGGAGGAGATCAAGTTTAGCTAACAGCTCCTGACCCTGGGTCAAAGTTTTAATGGAATGAGTGGAGTTGTTCACTGTAACTTGTAGCATAAATGGAAATCCCCATCTATAGCGTACTTGATGCTGACGTAGTATCCTAGTAACAGGCTGGAGGTCTCGTCGCTTTTGAATGGTAGAGGGGGACAAATCTTGAAAAACCTGCAGTTGCATATCCCGGAAATCGATCACTGGGGAGTCTCGAACCGACATTAGAATCCGTTCTTTCGAACGATAATAATGTAGACGAACTATTACGTCCCTGGGTGTTTGAGTTGGATCAGGCTTTGCCCGAAGAGCTCTGTGAGCTCTATCACAAAGACAGTCACCATCTGAGAGATCAGGCAATACATGCTGAAAGAAGTCTTTCAAAAAGGATGGTAGAGCGGAGCTAAGAATCGATTCCGCCACATTACGTATACGCAGATTATTACGACGGGAGCGATTTTCCTGATCTTCTTGATGTTCTTTGAGATCCTCCATCTCATCACAGAGGCTAGAGAGTTCCGAGTCAGGACGTTGCTGAGAGCGGCAGAGGTCATCCGTCTTAGATTCAAGAGCGTCCGTACGATTACCAAGGGCCATGAGATCAGACTTGAAGTCGGCAATGGATGTGGAGAGTTCTTGTTGATAATGTCGATTATCTTTACAGGAATAAAAGCTATACCTTAAACACACCGTCAATACACTTTAAACCTTTAGCCGCTGCGGCCGCTATACTTAGTTCACACTCTACGCACCTTTTACGCTATTTGCGGTCAGAGTCCCGTACAGTGTACGGACTTTGCGTACACATGCCGCGCTGACGGTACAAAGTACTCTCAGCGCGTACACACCCAGAGATACACTTTAAACCTTCTACAGCAATGCTATGCAATAATAGTACACTTTAAACCTTAGCAGGGCAATGAGGACACAACACCAATTGTGATTAACCGCTGGGTTCCGACACCACAGTGGATTATTTCTGAAAGGGGGTTTACAATACAAATTATACACTACAATACAAACAATATATATAACAGAATAATGGCTACAGTCAATGTACATACGTGAGAATATTCGCGTGCGCTTCCTGGGCCAGTCCCCCGTAATCAAATAGATAACGTTATGAGTCTTGTCACTGGCCGCTCTGCAGCAGGCTTTATTTATACAAGTCTTCCAAAAGCAATACAATGGATACTGTAATCCCTTTGTCCATTGGACACAGAGATGCACCTTTACAGTACAGGAGAGGTCATAGGTTGATTTGAAAAGGTAGGCAATGTCTTTCTCAACTGTTCTTGTGGGTGGTCTCCTCTGGATTCCCGCCGCATACATAATATACAGTAAATACAGTTGATATCTATATTCTGCTTCTGCACATAACTATCCGCAGGAACATGCGATCTTTCGCAGACCAACACCGGAATGTTACCCTTAAAATACCCTACAGCTGGATACCAAATACCACCTTATAACCTTAGTCTGTCCCCTCTTATCCTGTAAAGGTGAATCCATTTGTTCTGCAACTATTTAAACAGTTATAACTTTCTGATGTGGTGCAAGGAGACTATGTGTACATTGTGCACTATTTGGATTAAATATGCAATGTGTTTTGATGGCTCTCCATGCGTACACAAACTCTGCCGTAAATACCAGTACCACGCGCCGATGCGCAGGTCACGCGGGAGCGACCATACGCAAATTGCGGATATGTGCACTCACGGCAGAACAAGTGCACGCGCAGTGGGCATGTGTGTGCAGTTTATATGTGCTGTGTGTTCTTCAATATTTTTCGACTTTGACAGTCCACCCTTTGGCAGTCACCAATAACTGCCACTATCTAATCACTAAACAGAAAAATATCAATACAATATCTACAGACAATTGGATGGTCAGAGGGAGAGTGGTAGGCGGGAAATGTATGACCTAGTGGGATAGTAAAAGGCATGTATGTATGAATCCATGTTTGAGGGGCATGTATCATCGTGCCGTATATGTTTTAGATAAGCTTCGAGGTATTGCGAAGTATACATTAAATCCTTCTTATCCCGTATTAAGGGTCTGTAAGTGGGCTGACAAACACTACCAAGCTCTTTTCGGCTTCTTGTTCCAACAAATGGGGTGCACATTTAGTTGATGATACATGGAGGGGGAACATATGTGAGTGCTAGTATATGTGGATATCACCTGTCGACTATGTGTGTCATTAACTGGAGGTTGTAGAGATGAAGATAAGACACATATCTAAAATACATTCACATAACATTTTCCTAAACATTCTTGGGTAGGGCTGATGTCTTTTCCGGATGGGTGTATCTGGGCAGAGGGGGAGACAAAGGAAAAACGAGTGAAAGAAACAGGCCATGAAATTCATTTGCAATCCTTATCATAACACTCAGGGCCGGTTCGAACCCTCTCTGCGCCCCGGGCAGGAAATGGGGGCATGGCTTAATACAGGGGACGTGGTCATTTACGCCCCCTGTACAGTAGTAGCGCCGCTTAAATGCTGAGCGAGGCGCGATGACGTAATCGTGCACCGCACAGCAAAAGGTCCTCTCCAAGAAGGGAAACTAGATGCGTAGCGTCTAGTTCCCTTCGTGGAGAGGACCTTTGCTGTGCGGTGCGCGATGACGTCATCGCGCACCGCTCAGCAAAGGTCCTCTCCACGAAGGGAAACTAGACGCGTAGCATCTAGTTCCCCTCACAGGGGACACAGTGACAGCTGCACAGCCGAGGGACACAGCGGGCAGTGGAGGGCACAGCAGTGGCGGATCTTGCCATGGTGCGGCGCCTTCCGGAAGGCGGCGCCCCTGGCAAAAGTCCTGCTTGCCCGTGGCAAGATCCGCTACTGATAACACTGTATCTATGGATGGGTCGTAAATTAAATCTGCTGCTATAACAATGCCCTCGCTCCTTAAACTCATCAAATTTGTGCCGTGCTTGCGCCATGTCAGAATTCGAACGCACCTAAATATCAAGCCAATAATTATGACGACTCCCAGGATACAAAGGAGAAACTTTCCTACACTCATAATAACATTTTGAGCCCACTCTCCTAATCCTGAGATCCAATTTCGTGGGTTCAACCATGAGACCCAGCCGGTCAGCTCATTACCCACAGCGGACAGGGTAAGGTTGTGTCTCCTCCGGAACTCCCACTTCAACTGCAATATATCATCCATCTTTTGATCGATAATCTCTGTGGGGTCGTCAGTGCAGTTTGTAATATACGTACAGCACTACACACCATACTGAGTTGCCAAAGTGACACAGTACCCATCCGTCACGGCTGTGATATAATTAAGGACCATCCTGTGCTGGATCAGTTCCTGCTTGTAAGCTTGTAACTCCCTTCCCGTATACCTGAAGGTGTCATCATACATCTCAGTGATATTATCTATCAAGTTCGCTAGCGCATGGATATACCTATAATTTATAATTCCTCTGGCAGTACGGGTGATGTCTAATGCGAGAAGGAATTGAATCCTGATGGATTCGTGGATCAAATCAGAGGCTACGTGCTCTGTCCTCTCTATGAGGTGTCTCTTGATGATGTGTTCATAGTGAGTATGAGTATAAGGAGCCTGAGCACTGCGGTGAACATCTTTCATCTTATCATGGGTTATGGTCATGGCCTCTGGCAACACTCTTCCAACATAACACAATCCCTCTGAGTTCGGGGCACGCCACTTATACGCCTTCCTCCCACATATGAAATAGGAGTCATCGGGGAGAACATAGGGGACAGAATATGACATTACCATATTACAAACTTTCCAAGTGAAAAAGCCCCATCCCTAGTTTTCCCATCTGCTCAGTACAAGTATCAGGCTGGATGATATGAGCACAGTACCCTGGTGATACTTCTCCAACCCACATGGTCTTGCTTCCTCGAGTATACCTATACCGAAAATACCTTCCACTGTTGGCTATTTGGCGTACAAGTTCAGAGTCTATGGGTATCCTATCAGCTCTGTGCGAAAAGGCCATTGTCTGGTTATTCCATGTCACCTTCCCAATTTCCCGGTTTTCGGTAATTGGAAATATTGAAACATAATAAGGATCTATCTACATAATACTGGTGGAGCTTCAAACTAGGGGGCCTAGAAATATTGAATTTCTTGTCCACCGGTCTCCCACCCCGTAATTCGAGTACCTCATCTATTGCTAAAGGGTACGGTACTAATCCTGACTTGCTCTGACCTTGAGGTACTTGTGAGCACACCCAGCATTCTGTCTGGTTTAAGACCTTACCCACCAGTGAGTGGTAATCACTCAATGGATGACGGTCCATGTTGATATTAAGGCTGGACTGACATCTCTGGATGCACCCATCCTCGACTATGTTCTCACAATTCTTACAAATGCAATTTTCCTCAGCCAATAACCCTTCACAGTGCCTCCGAGCTCCCTGACTACCAGATCGCTTTTTGATACTCGCCTTTGCTCAAGTGATGTGTTGCTCTTGAGATTCTACAAATCCATCCCCGCCATCAGAACCCATTCCAGATCCTCTCTCGACCTCTCTGGGACCCTCACCGAAACAGACTGTCCTGGTCAACATCAGGATTAACAGGAAAACCCGGAATGCAGTCTCTTGGGGTAAGTCCATCTTGTTAAGGGAAGAGAAGGGAAACAAGAACGGGGAGAAAGAGAAGGAGAGAAGGAGGGTAGTAGGGGATGGAGAAAATAAAAAACTGGTGCGACAACCGCCTCTGGTCTTGTTGTTCTCCGCGCTCAGGTGCAGTCTCAACAGTACTGCCTTCTCAACCTTCCCAGAACAGACACTCCAGTGATACGATGTTCTCTACACTCTGCTCTTTGTCACGGGTTCTTTCCGGGTCAGCGACCTTTCTGTAGGGAACATAAATCTTGCATTTCAATGTGTTTAACTGTTGTGTGAAGTGAACCATCTTTGGAAAGTGAAAAGAGAGGGGAAATAATAAAAAGAAAATTTGTCAGATTTGCGTTCACCATCAGGCTGTCACACCATCATGTATATCGGTATCTATGCACAGTCTTCCCTTCACCAGTATTCCCATTCTCCACCCTTTGTGCATGGCCAGGCACACTGATACTGGTGTCCCTATGCTGGTGAGATATACTGGGTTTGGGCAGAACTCTGAAAAGACCGAGTAGGCATGTGACGTTTGAACTGTAATCCTGTCCGTGAACGTAAGAAATGAAGAGGAAACTTTGAAGACAAATCACAGGGTTTAGTAACAGATAAGTTTGTAAAGGCAAAGAAGATTTTACAAAATTTGACATCTGGATTGGGCACTACGGGGAATGATTCCCTAATCGGTCTGTTCCCCTTAAAAAAATTCTATGTGTGTTATATCTCTACTGGGACTATCCCAGCCATCAATCCAGTGTCTTGTCCATTCTAACTTCATAGGGAACCCGGTATCTTTGAGATAATTTCCTCTACCTGTGATGGACATGCATCTAAAACAGTGAAAATGCAACATTAGTCTTCGTGGGTATCTAACATATTTTGTGCTTCCTGGGTGGGAGCACTCAATATGTTTACCATCTCTAACAAAACTCCTGTTAAGTTATTTAGAGGTCACTTCTGCTAGAGAGAGAAGCAGAAGTTTAGAGGCCTCCTCCTAACCCCAGTAAGTTCTGTCATAAGGGTAAAGTTGCATTTATTCTGTTCTTCCCATTAACCGAATCTGTGTTTTTCTATACTGTATCGTGATTCCTTACTATATGTCCCTTGATCCCGTCTATGTGTTTAATAACGTGGCTTGTTTTCTCTGTCTAGGGGTCTATATTGGCTATGTGTTCTACTACTCCTACAATCCCTGGCAAAATGCCCTTCCTTCCTACAAGTGTAGCATATCCTAGGTCCTTTCTTACTATCCGTGTTTTGGGGTTTAGGTTGATGAGACTTTGGTGTAAGGGCCTGTATTCTTTCAATCCTCAGCCTCTCCTCCTGCAGTTCTCTACGCCTAGCAATATTCTTATGGTGTTCAATCGCACACTCTCTAAGACAAGCTACTGTGACCTTTTTCCAACTAGGCAAAGATGTTTGTACTCTGTCCCTCACTGTCTTATTGAGTCCGTCCATTAGCACAGAGACAGCTACCTTCCTGTAATTCGTATCGTTCCCTGTATCTGATACCCCCATGTATCTATCCATAATGTGCAGGGCCCAATGGAAATATTCAGATGTCATTTCATTTTCCCTCTGTTTTATGGAGAAAATTCTTCTCCACTCAGTGGGGAAACACAACTCTAGTTGCCTATTAATTCGTTCTATATTTTCCTGGTTGTTTCTGTCAGTCATAGGACTATCCGACTCTAGCCTACAATCAGTGGTAAATTTTTGGGTGTCAATATTAGGGGGTAGGCACACTTCCAAAACTATCCGCCAGTGTGTTTTTGTCGGTTCATACGCATTACCCAGATCTCTGATAAATTTCTGACATCTGGCTAAATGCTTCCGAGGGTCGGGGAATTCTGAAATGATTGATCGCAGCTCATCTCTGGGCCATGGGCAATACATTGCATTATTCCTGGTGAGGACTACTTCCTGACTATCGGTTCCCCATTGGGAGTTACTATTTCCAAGACAGGGTGTAATCCTACCGTTCCGTTCCTAATCTGTTTACTGTGTGGTGGTGTTGTTTCTGTGCAATGAACTGTCTCATACTTACTGGGAGCTGTGACCTCACTAGTTCTTTCATTGGGTAATACTGTTACTGCTCTACCTGGTTGGACAGGTCCCACCTGAGTTTCCTGCAAAATGACTGCTTGGAGGAAGCTGGAATTTGTATGGATCCTTCATCTTCTTGTGACCTATAACCTTGAAAAGACTTCAAAACAGGATACATCTTGCAAAAATTAGGGTTAATACATTGGCCCTCATTCCGAGTTGTTCGCTCGTTCTTTTTCATCGCATCGCAGTGAAAATCCGCTTAGTACGCATGCGCAAAGTTCGCACTGCGACTGCGCCAAGTAACTTTACTATGAAGAAAGTATTTTTACTCACGGCTTTTTCTTCGCTCCGGCGATCGTAATGTGATTGACAGGAAATGGGTGTTACTGGGCGGAAACACGGCGTTTCAGGGGCGTGTGGCTGAAAACGCTACCGTTTCCGGAAAAAACGCAGGAGTGGCCGGAGAAACGGTGGGAGTGCCTGGGCGAACGCTGGGTGTGTTTGTGACGTCAACCAGGAACGACAAGCACTGAACTGATCGCACAGGCAGAGTAAGTCTGGAGCTACTCTGAAACTGCTAAGTAGTTAGTAATCGCAATATTGCGAATACATCGGTCGCAATTTTAAGAAGCTAAGATTCACTCCCAGTAGGCGGCGGCTTAGCGTGTGTAACTCTGCTAAATTCGCCTTGCGACCGATCAACTCGGAATGAGGGCCATTGTTTTTGCATACTACTATCATTTACGGATATACCATTGACTGTAGCCATCTCTTCCCCTTCGACCTGTGTCGACACTGGTGTGTTTGTGTTCTCATTCCCGCTAGGTCTTGAACCTGTTTTGCGAATTTGTTCTCTTTGTATATCCCCCTCCTGTTGCCATAATTTTAAACAATCATTATGTCTAATCCTTTGTTTTCTGGATTTAAGAAGACATATTCTACTGCTTACATTCTGCAGTACCTCTGGTTCAAAGCTGCCCACCCTAGGGAATGGTTCCCTATCATTGTTAGTCATACATATCCCCTCATTGCATAAACCTTCTGTGTGTGAACCATATTTTTCACACATGATTAACCTTGCGGAGCCTTTTGGCCACGATTCTGCCTGAACCCTGTCTAAACGTCTCTTACTTGAGCAACTGGCTCCCATATTTGTGGGTCTCTTCTAATACCTTTTAAAAAATTCCCACAAACACCAAAATACTCAATATATGTAGACGGTAGAGGTATACCTGAGCGCCTTCCACTCGCTCGCGCCCACGCTGGCCAGTACTACCATACACTGTTGATAGCGAAGGCAATGTACCCAGCTTAGGGCTCCTATCAGACCTTACACCGTAATTTCTTTCGGTGGAAGTTCTGTTTGGAATATTTTCCTGAGAGAGGCAGTGAAAATTTCCTTTTCGGTTTCTTTCACTGGAATTGTTTGTAGGGTGAAAAACAGAGAAATTAGATAACTATTTTTCACCCTTTCCAGTGAAGCTCACCAGGGAGATTTCCCACAGATGATACAATAATATCACGTTGCTCTGTGCAGAACAAACGGACGTGTGATGCAATAGCACAGCCTATAGATACTAGTTATCTATATGCTCTACGATTGTTGTAGACCACTTAGTAGACCACCTCAGAGTTGTATGGGATACCACTCAGTCCACTAAGACCACTTTTAATAACGCAGGGTTGCGAACCCTACGCCACCGGATCTCTACTAACCCAGTGTGCACACTTAGACCACTTTAGTCCACCTTGTTCACTTAGTTCTTGGGCTCAGTATCCACTCACTCCTGCACTCGCTCACTCAAATGTACTTTATTTTTCTGTACAGAAAATTATCATTCAGACAAGCAGCTTTACTCCCAGAGGCAATACAGTAAATAAGGGTTTTATACTAAACTTTGGAAGCTGGGCAATCTTGTGTTATTGTAGCGTGGCTACTGTCTCACCTTTAAACTAAACGAACTATTGTGTAATTTGTACTTAGCGACCGTATTCTTACGCAATTTGCGTAAACACGTGACCTTTCCTATGCCGCATGTGCAGTTCCGTACCTTGTCCGAGACACGTGTACAAAACCGTACGTCCGCAATAGCACAAATTACACAATTTCTATAAATGTGAGCAATATTAACTATAATTGCTCACTTAACACGCCACACAGTTTCTTTTCTGTATAAACCTTTATAACTAGGCCAGACTGCGTTTGTGTTTTACACTTACATCCTTTGTTTATATTACGAATCTAGTAATCTGAATGTTATGGCAACAATGTGGGATAGTATGCACAGGGTATGGGTGTACGCTTTTGTTGTGTACGCATTTGGCGCCAAAAATAAATTCACAGATTTTAAATAACTTTTTACCTGCTTACCTTACGAGTTCTTACCAGCATCTCTACAAACCATACAGAGCAGACACCATCTAATCAGCAATTAAGTAGTGCTTTCAGTATATCCACCGACCAAGAAAAGGATACGTAGGATCCCCCGTCCACCCTAAAGCTGATAGATTATGTCTGCTTGTGATCTGTTAAACAGTAAAAATGTGGAAAATTGGACGATGCCCCCAATTGATAATGTCGATTATCTTTACAGGAATAAAAGCAATACCTTAAACACACTGTCAATACACTTTAAACCTTTAGCCGCTGCGGCTGCTATACTTAGTTCACACTCTACGCACCTTTTACGCTATTTGCGGTCAGAGTCCCGTACAGTGTACGGACTTTGCGTACACACGCCGCGCTGACGGTACAAAGTACTCTCAGCACGTACACACCCAGAGATACACTTTAAACCTTCTACAGCAATGCTATGCAATAATAGTACACTTTAAACCTTAGCAGGGCAATGAGGACACAACACCAATTGTGATTAACCGCTGGGTTCCGACACCACAGTGGATTATTTCTGAAAGGGGGTTTACAATACAAATTATACACTACAATACAAACAATATATATAACAGAATAATGGCTACAGTCAATGTACATACGTGAGAATATTCACGTGCGCTTCCTGGTCCAGTCCTCCGTAATCAAATAGATAACGTTGTGAGTCTTGTCACTGGCCGCTCTGCAGCAGGCTTTATTTATACAAGTCTTCCAAAAGCAATACAATGGATACTGTAATCCCTTTGTCCATTGGACACAGGGATGCACCTTTACTGTACAGGAGAGGTCATAGGTTGATTTGAAAAGGTAGGCGATGTCTTTCTCAACTGTTCTTGTGGGTGGTCTCCTCTGGATTCCCGCCACATACATAATATACAATAAATACAGTTTATGTCTATATTTTGCTTCTGCACATAACTATCCGCAGGAACATGCGATCTTCCGCAGACCAACACCGGAATGTTACCCTTAAAATACCCTACAGCTGGATACCAAATACCACCTTATAACCTTAGTCTGTCCCCTCTTACCCTGTAAAGGTGAATCCCTTTGTTCTGCAACCATGTAAACAGTTATAACTTTCTGATGTGGTGCAAGGAGACTATGTGTACATTTTGCACTATTTGGATTAAATATGTAATGTGTTTTGATGGCTCTCCATGCGTACACAAACTGTGCCGTAAATACCCATACCACGCGCCGATGCGCAGGTCACGAGGGAGCGACCATACGCAAATTGCGGATATGTGCACTCACGGCAGAACAAGTGCACGCGCAGTGGGCACGTGTGTGCAGTTTATATGTGCTGTGTGTTCTTCAATATTTTTCGACTTTGACATTGTTTAAAGGCAGATTGAACCCCCTCAAGTAAACTGATTATAACTGCTTGGATCTGCGGGTCTATACTCATCTCTGAAGCACAGGGGGATAAAGGAGAGTCCATAAGCAATGCAGGAATCGGAGGACCCTTAGACTTTAAGCCAAAAAAATTAGTGGGGGCCTGTGTGTTTTTCTTATCTTTTTGAGCCATTATGGAGGACTAATAGGGTAGGCGGGGAATCACAAACGTAAAAGGAGACATAGACATTGCTTGTGGAGTGTACATTAAATAAAAAAGGGAAAAGCATAAAGAAAACTATTACGGTCCAGGTAGGACAAATTGCGCTGCTAGCCCAGCATTCCGGGTAGTAGATGAAGGGCAAGTAGTGCCCCGAGGTGGCACTCGTATTATAGAAGAGGACTCACGTCCCCAATCAGCACAGAACAGGCATCTTTAGTGTTGCCACTAAGCCTGTCCCTCTGCTGGCTAGAAGGAGCAAAAATCTGGCAATGTCAGAGGGAGAAAAAGGACCAGTGACCCCACTGCTATTTCCACAAGGCTGCCAACAACCGGTGAGCAGCACCGAGGTGAAGCGGCTGCAGTGCGGCCCTGGGGCACGTCTCCCTAAAGGCTGGGCAGAGGAAGAATCATTAGGTACCAGGGGGAGGAACTAGAGCACCACTGTTAAACCTGTAGTGCAGCTGTATATCAGTGAGCAGCACCAGGAGCCAGCAGCTGCAGTGAAACACAAAGATTAGAGCTCCCCTCAGGGCAGCCGGCAAACGGTGTGGTAAGTCAGGAGCTGGCAGCCGTGATGTGCCGTATTTCTGGAGCCTGAGGCTGTCAGGCAGTATTATGTACCAGGAGCCGGCTGCATCTAAGTGGCTCCCGCACACCCTCCTCCGCCCGCCGGGGAGACAGAGCAGGAGCCAGGCAGTGCCAGAGGGGATGCTACTCCAGCCGCTGACGTGCGGCGCCAAGGTGATCCCCCCGCCGGCACCAGCAGTGATCTTATTCCCGGGCTGCGATACTCCGGGCGACGCTGCGGGTTCTCGTGGTTCCGTCCTCCCGCACAGAGATGGCCGCCGCACTAACGAACACCCGGGGATCTGGAGCAGGGATCACAGGGTCACAGTCCGCTCCGGCTCACAGCGCCCCTCCACAGTCTGGAGCAGTGATATCCAAATGGGGCAGAGGGGCCTCGCTGGCGGCGTCCACAGCACTTCCGGTAACGGGGGGGGGGGGGGGGGGGAACGACGACAGTGTAATGGAGGTCCCAGCCTGGCGCCGGTGATCAGGCCACAACCCGCAGGCAGGGGTGTATCTACCTATTGGCCAGGATGGCACTCGCCAGGGGCGCCAGGCAAATAGGGGGCGCCGCCTGGCTGTGCCACCCGCGGCCAAAGGATAGAAAAGCAGTACTGTCAGACTGTACCTGGTGAGAGCCTGTTACTGCTGGAGCGGCGCTGGTGTCCGGCAGCACCGCACTTGTAATCAGACTCAAAATAAACTACAGCTCCCAGCAGCCCGTGTTGGTGGGAGCTCCCGGCAGCAAGGGCTGCTGGGAACTGTAGTTTATTGTGAGTCTGATTACAAGTGTGGTGCTGCTGGACACTCGTCTGATCACTAGTGCGGTGCTGCTGGACACTAGTCTGATCATTAGTGCAGTGAGGTGCTGACGGACACCGGCGCCGCGTCGGCAGTAACAGACTGTCACCAGGTACACAGCAATTGTTATATAGCACAGTGCTATAGATCTATTTGTTGTGAAGATAATATAAAAGTGTCAGTGTTTGGGAGAAGAGACTGTAGTACCTGGAAAACTAGACAATTTGCATGTTAGATGTAAGTACTGTAAGTAGTAAGTAAGCGAAAACTTTAACTTGTTGAATGTAATAAAGAAAATACATATGTTACCTATTTCAAGTCCAGGGTCAAGGAAATGTATATCAGCTAATTGTATACTTGATCATTTTATCTTGGAAGTGATGGCACCCTGATGTTTCTTCTAACAGGAAGCACTTCTACCATACAACTAATGGTGTTTGGTTAATGGCTGGGTCCATTTGAGGCTCATCTCACAGCAGCTCATTAGCATTTCATTCGGGATGCAGTCAAGATGCCGGTGTTTGGCATCCCGGCGGTCGGAAAGCTGACGCCAGCATCTCGAAACTGCTCGGAATGCCGATGCTGGCATCCCAACATAGATAGCGATGCAGAATGCCAAAATCCGGATCGAGTTGGTGCCAAAGACTCCACTGGCAAGCCACGTGGGAGGGCTAGGGTTAGGCTGCAGGGAGGGAGATTAGGAAGGGTGGGTTAGGTTTAGGCACCACTGAAGAGGCTTTGGGGGGGGGGGGGGTTAGGCTCAGGCTGTGGGAAAGGTGGGTTAAGGGGGAGGGATAGTGTAACGTGAATACGAGACACTACTGTGCTGTGTAATGTGATTGAGGGACACTAATGTGTGGCATAATTTGAATTGGAAGTACTATTGTGTCCACGCCCTTCCCCCACAAGACCATGCCCCATTTCCAATACTCACATCTTATTCCAAATGTGTGTGTGTGAGGGGGGGGGGGGCGGCAGCCCCTTACTTTGCCAGGGGCGCTCGGACCCCTAGATACACCCCTGCCCGCAGAAGCCAGTAAACCGGCTCCCCGATTCTGTAGACAGCGTCTACCAACACCAGAGGCACTCAGAGCCTAGAAGCTGCGTCAGGCGGGCTGCAATATAGAAGTAATAGGTGGGAAAGAGGGGGATTTAGATGCCCGATCTCAGGAGCACTCTGAGGACACGTCCTATCCCTACAGCCACCAGGCCACGCCCCCCTTGGACTCATATTTCAATGGATTTCGTAACAGACTTACCTCCATCAAAAGGGCGGAATACCATTTGGGTGGTAGTGGATCGATTTTCGAAAATGGCGCATTTTATTCTGTTAACAGGATTACCATCAGCTCCTTTACTAGCCAGATTATTCATTTCTGAGATCTTTAAGTTGCATGGCCTTCCTCAAGAGATCGTTTCTGATCATGAAACACAATTTGTAGCCAAGTTTTGGAGGTTACTTTGTACTTCATTAAACATTGTTGAATTTTTCTTCCGCATATCATCCCCAGATAGATGGACAAACTGAAAGAGTAAGTCAAGATCTTGAAACTTTTTTCCGGTTATACATATCTTCTTCACAGGATGATTGGATAGACTACCTTCCGTTGGCAGAATTTGCTCATAATAATCTTTTTTATTCATCTTCAGAATCTACACAGTTTTACATCCTTTGCCAGCTCAGGAGGTCCCAGCGGCAGATCAAGTGCTTCAACGTTTGTCTAAAATCTGGAGTTGTGTGCACAAATCATTGATTAAATCTTCTGCTCGTTATAAATATTTTACAGATTGAAAATGTAAGGCTGTACCTAACTACAAGCTAGGAGACCAAGTTTGGATTTCTACTCGCAATCTTAAGTTTAAAGTTCCTTCTAAGAAGTTTGCTCCCAAGTTTATTGGCCCATTTTCCATAGAAAAGGTACTCAATCCTGTAGTATACAACGTCAAATTGCGACCTTCTTTTAAAATTCCTAACGCCTTTCATACATCTTTTCTGAAACCTTTGATCCTCAACAAGTTTTGTGCTGCCCTGTTAAGGTTAAGGAGATTGTGGACTCACGTTGTCAATATGGACGTCTTCAGTTTCCTGTTGATTGGAAAAGTTATGGTCCGGAGGAGAGGTCCTGGGTCTTTGCCGAAGATGTTCATGCTCCAAGACTGGTTCAAAAAATTCTACTCCAAGAATCCTGACAAAGTTCAAAGGTGTCCGGAGTCCACCTTTAAAAGGGGGAGTACTGTCACGAACCGGTCACAAACCGGTCACGAACCGATGCGGGTTCTGGGGTCCGTCCGTTGCGGTTGCTTGCGGTGCTGTGTGGCCGTGTGGGGATGTGGCGGGGTCGGTGGCAGAAGTGATGCAGGTTCTGGGAGTCGGGAGTGCGGGGACCTAATGGCCGGAGGCGCCTGTGTGTGTCTGCAGTACTGGAGGTGGACATGTTAGAGATCAAATGCAGCACCTGTGGGTAAGTGTTAGCCAATCCTGTGCTTGTGCTGCCTATAAGTAGGCTAGGATTATTTCACTCTTAGCCAGTGCTCCATTGTAGCTACTCTGCACCCTAGCTCTGTGATCTCCCTGTTGATTTCTGTGTGATACCAGTGGTCCTGATATCGCCTCCGCTCCCAGAGATCTGCCTGCAGACTTCACCGCAAGTGATCCACCAGCTCCCTGCTGTGCTGTCAGTCAATCGCTCTCCAAGTGGCAACAAGTGGATTCCCGGAGGCCTGTGAGAGGATACTATGTTTGTTCAGTGACTGCCTGCTATAATCACACAGCCTGTGGAAGTTTCTACTTAATCCTGGTCCTCGTTTACTCATCTCTCAGTTAACCCATTCTTCACCGTTGTCTTCTGCTGCAGCTCTTCAGTGTTTCAAGTATTATCTTCACAACCTTCAAGTACTTCTTCCAGTATTGAATCTACGTTTTTGCATCATTCAAAGACAATTCATCACAGTTCTACAGTTCAGCCTTTAAGCGTCAGTAACAAGTCTTCACAGTTATTCATCTTTGTCTACAATATCCAGTTAACACTTCTTTACAGTTTGGCACCAATCATTGCTTGATATTGGACAATTCTTCACTAATCTTCAGGCACGATTTATCTTATTCATATGAACATTTCTTCAATGCATCTTTAATACAGATCCTGCTTCTTGTTATGCCATTCATTGCAGTACGTCAGTCTATATATGGTGTCTAATAATTGTCATTTAACTCCTTACTGGAATTGTAGCTTTCTAATAAATATATGAAACTGAACTTTGTTCATCCTCCCTGTTTTCACCGTACTCCGGCACCAACACCTTCGGTTGGTCCAAGGTTAACGGATTCACAAAATCAGTCGGTCCTGACACCGTGCTGAACAGGGTTTTTTTTTTTGAGTAAGAAAGATGGAGGTCTTCACCCTTACATCGACTATAGAGGCTTGAATGAGATCACTATTAAAAACCATTACCCGTTACCGCTGATCACGGAACTGTTCGATAGAGTAAAAGGATCCTCACTCTTCACAAAATTGGATCTTAGAGGTGTCTACAACCTGATACAAATTCATGCTGGAGACGAATGGAAGATGGCATTTAATACCAGTGATAGGCACTGTGAATATCTTTTTATGCTATTCAGTCTCAGCAATGACCCCGCCGTCTTTCAAAACTTTGTAAATGAGACCTTTTGTGACATGCTCTACCAATCAGTAGTAGTCTATCTGGATTTTTTTCTTTTTTTCTTCAGATATTCAGTCCCACCGGCAACAGGTTTGTGAGGTAATTCAAAGATTACGTGAGAATCATCTTTACTGCAAGTTGGAAAAGTGTGTGTTTGAAGCAACCTCCATTCCCTTCCTCAGTTATATAATTTTTACCACTGGTCTGCAAATAGATCCCGAAAAGATTTTAGCCATTCTCAACTGGGTCCAGCCTACCATGCTACGTGCCGTAAAAAGATTTCTGGGGTTTGCCAACTAGTTTTGCAAATTCATTAAGGGTTTTGCCACTATAATAGTACTCTTACCCACAAAGGAACAAATCCCTCACTTTGGTCACCGGAAGTAGTTTCCACCTTTCGACTACTTAAACAATCCTTTACCACAGCACCAGTCCTCCACCAACCGGATACTAACAAACCATTTCTTTTGGAAGTAGATGCCTCATCTGAGGCAGTAGGGGCTGTGCTCTCCCAAACAGCTTCAGATCACTCTTTACACCCTTGTGGGTATTTTTCAAGGAAATTCTTGCCCACCGAAAAAATATACACTATCAGGGAACAGGAACTGTTGGCGGTAAAACTTGCTCTAGAGGAGTGGCATTATCTTCTGGAGGGATCCTTACACCCGATAACAATATAATACCGACCACAAGAATCTTGTGTTTTTAAAAATCTTCACTATCTCGATCCTAGGCTAACTCGGTGGGCTCTCTATTTTTACGTTTCAACTTCGTCTTGTCATATTGTCCTGGTTCTCAGAATAAAAAAGCTGATGCACTCTCTCGTTCTCTCAGTTCCGAGGGGAATCCAGAAATTCAACCTTCCAGTCCAGTTTTGAATCCTACAGTCTTTGCAGCAACCACTATTCAACCTCCTACTGGAAAAACTTATGTCTCCCCTAATCTTCGAAAGAAACTTCTTCTTTGGGCTTACACTTCCCATTTCTCTGATCATGTCGGGATCCATAAGACTCTAGAGTTTGTACAAAGATCTTACTGGTGGCTCTCCATGAGATCTGAAGTGACTGATTTTGTATCTTCCTGCATAAAGTGCTCTCAGCATGAAACACCTCATCAAGCCCCTTAGGGACCATTGCAACCTCTTTCTGTTCCTCACCAAACTTGAACACACTTGTCCATGGACTTCACTACAGATTTACCTAGATCACAAAGTTTCACTACAATCTGGGTGATCATTGATCGTTTTTCAAAAATGGCCCATTTTGTTCCCCTCAAGGGCCTTCCCACTGCTCCAGAGTTGCCTCATCTCTTCATTTCCACTGTTTTCAAGTTACATGGACTTTCTACAGAAATCATATCAGATCGTGGAGTACAGTTTGTGGCCAAGTTTTGGAGAGCCCTCTGCTCAGTGTTCCAGATCAAGTTGAAATATTCTATAGCATATCACCCCCAGACCAACGGTCAAACGGAGAGAGCGAATCAAGATTTGGAAACCTTTTTATGAATCTATTTATCTTCATCTCAAGATGATTGGGTGGAGCTTCTTCCCTGGGCGGAATTCGCACATAATAACTCATATCATTCTTCTTCAAAAACCACTCCTTTCTTCATTGTCTATGGTATGCATCCCTGAGTTCCAGGATTTCTTAGTCTACCCACTCAAGATCTTCCAGCGGTTGAATCTTCTGTTCAGCACTTTTCTGAAATCTGGAAACAAGTACATACTGCTCTTCGCAAATCCTCTAGCCGGTATAAGTTATGGGCAGACAAAAAGAGATGTGCTGTGTGCAGTCTTAAAGTTGGAGATCTAATGTGGCTATCGACTCAGAACTTGAGGCTTTGGCTTCCTTCTATGAAGCTCACTCCCTGAGTTATTGGACCATTTCCTATAGTAAAAGTCATCAATTCAGTTGCCTTCAAACTCAAGCACTCTCTGTGTCTGAGTTCCTAACTCCTTCTATATTTCCCTGCTCAAACCTCTAGTTCTTAATCTTTTCAAAAGAAGCCTTCCACGTCCTCCTAGAGTCCTCACTGACAGATGACTTGAGTTTGAAGTAAAACAGATTTTGGACTCTCGAAGATGTTATGGTCGACTGCAGTATTTGTTGGACTGGAGAGGTTATGGCCCTGAGAAGCGGACTTGGGTCGATGCCACAGACATTCATGCTCCTGCTTAAGTTCGAAGATTTCATATGCTGAATCCCAGGAAGCCGAAGAAGTGTCCAGAGGCCAACTAGAAAGGGTATGGTACTGTCACGGCCAGCGGGAGAGTGGCGCCGGGGAGCTGAAGCTTACCTGTTCATGTGCTGTGACCATTTCCTCAGTGGTGCTGCAGCGGCTGGCGGCCAGCAGGCTGGGAGAGGTCCAGGGAGCTGGAGGTCAGTGGGTGGCAGAGTGGAACCCAGCATGGCTACAGTGCGGGCAGTGCCGGGCTCAGGGTGCCACCATCTTGGTTCTGGTCACGTGACCAGCGGGAGCCAATCAAAGGCCTCATTCGTGCAACCCTCCTGCAACCAATCCCTGGGAAAGGCAAGGTATTTCTGGGAGCATTCTGAGGCATTCTGACGCCAGTGCAACATAATTTGCAGCTAGCCTGCATGCTAGTGCTTTGTGCTCCCAGTTTCCAGATAATTCTCTTGTTCCTGTTATTCCATTTTCTGGTCTCTACCTGCTCATACGCTTCTAGACCTGTATGGCACAGTGTAAGTCCAATCGCTGGTGCCATCCCATTACAGTGACCTCCGTCACCATTCCAGTCAGCAACGGTGCGACTCAGCCACGGAATATGGTATACCGGCTTCTACGGCCTCTCCTGAGGAGTAATTTCGGACCCTCAGTATTCACGTAATATTCTTCTTCATCTTCTTCAAGTCTTCATTTCAAGTTATACACCCTTCTTGCGAATGAACTTTATTCAGCCAGCCAACTTCCATCCTGGAGAGACCACCCCCCAATCAGAACTCAGTTCAGAGACACCAGTCCCAGCCAATACCTCTGTGCTAACAAAGAACTTGGTCCATTCAGGTTACTTCCAACCTGAACCTAGATTGGAATCACCAATCCCAGCTAGTACTTTCCTGACAGTTATGACTGTAGAATCTTCTTTCCAATAAGGATGGGCTTGCCGACGTTCTACTGGGCAGTGACGCTTGTACACCCAAGATTGAGACTCGTAGAACTCACCAGCAGGTCTTCTTGCCTATAATAGCCCTTTTCCCAAAAGGCAGAATGTGCCTAGCAGTACTGGATGCCAACAGGACTTACGTCACTGGTGATAGTACAAGCTCAACCCTGAGGGACCTGAATCAATGCAGGTAAAGAGAAAGACACAGAAAAAGACTAAAAGATTAAGACTAAAAAATATTGGACAGGAAAAGGCCGAACTGCAGAGGTGCAGAGATTTAAGAAAAGCTAGTGAAATACGACAGGTGTGTCCGAGAGAAATAGCAGATACACTAAGAGATTGAGAAGGAGCTAAACACTGAGAAACTTACTACAAGAGACTACGCAGGAGAAAATGTACACACGCGGAGTAGTGACACAGAGAAAGTGGATGTAAATTTACAATTAAGAATCAGAGCTTAAGCTACCTGACTGGAAGCTGGGCTGATCTGGAGCTGGATATAGAATTCTGCAAAAGATAAACAAGACAGAAAACGGAGGGATGTCCCACAAACTAGGATTAAAACAGAGAGACAAGGGCTCTCGCTGCGATCCAGAACTATGACCAGCAAGGAATGAGAGGCAGACACAGGATATAAAGGGAGTATGAGCCAATCACCCAACAAACACAGCCAAGCCTCCCTTTATTGCAAACTCTGTGCAGCGGTCCTGCTGAATGTTCCACGGGTCTCCATCGCAACCCCTTCTGCCGCACTGGTCAGCGCCCCCGGATGCAACATCCATTGTAATGGGACTAAGGAGGACTTTGCCCAATTTATAAACCAGCTGTGAGCCTGTAGGTAGGCTTTAGTCACTTGAAGATGGCATTGCAGAGTTTCCTGAGACTGAGCCAGAATAAGCAAGTTATCCAAATATGGGAAAACCCTTATTCCCGGATGACGAAGGTGAACTGCCATCACCACCATAATCTTGGTAAATAAAAGGTAGAGCCTGAAACTGTATATGTTGTTGGAGGATAGCAAACCTGAGATAGCAATGATGGGAATGTGCTATAGGTACATGTAGGTAAGAATCCTGGATATCCAGGGACACCATAAAATCCCCCAGCTCCATTGCCAGGATAATGGACAGTAAGGTTTCCATATGGAACCGAGGAACACAGATATACTTGTTCAGAGTCTTGAGATTGAGAATGGGTCAGTAAAATCCATTTAGTTTGTGAACTAGAAACAGGTTGGAATACAATCCTAATCCCCTCTGTCCTGCAGGAACTGGCACTATTACTCCTGAATGCAGTAATTTCTGCACTGCGTCCTCTAGAGCCAAGGCCTTGGATTCCACTGGACATGGGCTGATACAAAAAAATCTTTGAGGAAGGATCTTCCTGAAGGAAAAAGCGTAACCATGACACACTGCTTCTTGCACCCAGGTATCTGTGGTGGAATGTTTCCCTGTCCAAAAAGAAGAAGTCATCCTCCCACCCTGGGGTCCCCCAGTTGGAGGTCTGCGCCATCAAACTAACGGCCGGATTAGAATCTGGCCATCTGGTTGGCTAAGTCTGTTTCTTCCTTGTCTTACCATATTTATCTGACTGAGAATGTTTGCTGTAAACCTTTTCTTTTGCTTTAGCTTGCACCCGAAAGGTCCGAAAAGCAGGTAAACTGGGTTTAGCCTAATATAAAGAAGGAAATTTCACCTTTTTGGAGTCTGCTTCAGACACAAGAATGTTATCTAATTCAGTGCCAAACAGAATATTTCCAACAAAAGGCAAAGATTCCAGAACCTTCTTGGATTTTGAATTGGCCTTCTATGTAAATAGCTAGATATCTCTGCAAGCTGCTACTGAGGAAGCTGCTGCCTGAGAAGCGACTGTACCCATATCCAGGGCAGCTTTTTCCATAAAAGCAGCTGTCTGCTTAATATAGGCAATATGGGATAACGTTTTCCTTGTAGCTGTTGAAAGATCATCTTCATCTTCCAAGGCTTCTGCCCAGCCTGCTACTGCCTTAGCCACCCAGGCAGTGGCCATAGCTGGGCTAGTCACTGCCCCTGCTACAGAAAAAACAGTCTTAAGAAACCAATCAGTCAATCTTTCTGTCAGTTACATAATTTAAAGATGTTGAAGGCAGAGGTAATGTAGATTTGAGCACCAGTCTAACCACATGTGTATCTACCTTGGGAGGAACCTTCCTTTTTAAACAGCCCACAGTAGGAAAAGGCTAACAAGAAAACAGATTTGGGAATCTTAAACTTCTTACTGAGTGTACCCCAAGCATCTTGCATAATTTTCTTCAGTTGATCTGATTCACGAAATTCTGTCTTTACTGTTTTTGGATGTTTAAATGCAGGCGCCTTGGTTTTTAACACCGGCTCTGCTGCCTCTTCAATTGACAGAATAGATTTAACAGCCTGAATTAACTCAGGTACATCCAATGAAGAGGAGTGCTCCTCCTCTCTAGAAGCAGATTCAGAATGGGAAGTAACCTCTGATTCTAAAAATTGTGTCGACAATTAAGAAGTCTATCTGACTTCACTTCCTTGGGCCTATTAGTTAATTTTTGCTGAAAGGCAGCCGAGGACTGAGTAAAATCAAACACTGGATGTGGCATAACCCGAGTGGAATGTTGCATGTAAGGGTTAAGTGGGAACCACGAACTTGGTACCGCAGCAGGCATCATACATTCTGCTAAATTAGACAATGTCTGTGCAAAAGCTGCCCAAGGAGGTGTTACGTTCCTGATACTCAGAACTAGAAAGATGTTGCGAAGTGAGTCCAGAGCACCAGGACGTGACGCTGAAATAGGGAGGGAACGGGAATAGCCCCTAGCACCCTACCTCCGTTGTTTTACCCGTGTGGTCAGTTCACGCCTGAGTGACTATGGTTTTTTGGGCTCACGGCAGCCGCGTTTGAAGGGCGGATTAGGTCTGTTCAACTCCGATGCCCCCAGGTCTTAGAGTGAGACAAAGCGTGAACCGAGACAGGATAATAACAAGGAGACCTCTAACTAAAGCAAACAGAAGCTAGGGGCTACTAACTACCCTAAAACTAAATATATGTGTGGCACGCCGCCAAAGGATAAAGAACAACAAAAGATATCACTGTCCACTCCCCCACACGGCACCGCCGAGTTCCGGGGAGGACAGTGAAAAGTGGAAACCTCCGCAAAAACCACCAATACAAAAAAGTACCAAAAGGACTAAGCGGCCTAGGCCGCAACACGCGGCAGAAGCCACTACTCACGAAACCGGGAGAGAACCCCAACAAACAAGAACCCCCAGATGACTGCAACAGGTTCACTTGACCAGGAAGGATTCCCAGGACCGGCTTCAGAATTCCAGGACTTAGGAGCACAGGGAGCAGGATCGACCAGATACAGCTGACCAGGAACAGACGTTACAAGGCAGGAACAGCATACAGGAAGCTATCACCAGCATCTGTGCCAGGTAGTGAGGGAGAATATAACAGGGAGCCCTCCAATAGCTGCAGCGAAGCTTAATTAGTAATGTCGTGCAGCTGCCCTGCTGCACGACCAGAGCTAACAGGTGTATTGATTGATAGGAAGCAACGGGGAACGCGGTTCGTCTATGGCATCCCCGTTGCCAAGGGTCCGGCGGCTACGCGCGCACGGCGTCCCAGCGTTGCCAGGGACCCGGCAACTCAGCGCGCACGGCGTCCTGGCGTTGCCAGGGACCCGGCGGCTCAGCGCGCACGGCGTCCTGGCGTTGCTAGGCGCCGGGCAGGAAGGGAGGTGCGGCGGCCATGAGCGTCGCTCGGAAGCAGTACCCCCCCCCTTGAGGAGGGGTTAAAGAACCCCTAAAGCCGGGTTTCTGAGGAAATTCCTGAAAGAATAATCTCTTAAGTTTAGGGGCATGTAGATCCTTATCCAGGACCCAAGACCTTTCTTCCGGGCCATAGCCTTTCCAGTGAACCAAAAAATAAAGCCGGCCCCGAGAAACTTTGGAATCTAAAACCTTCTCCACCAAGAACTCTTGTTGCCCCTGAACATCCACCGGAGGTCTACCCTGGGAAGTCTTCCGAGGGAATCTCCTGGAAGAAAAATACTGCTTCAGAAGGGAACAGTGAAAAGTATTGCCAATTTTGAGTGATTTAGGCAAGCGTAGCCGAAAAGCAACTGGGTTGACCTTCTTAATGATAAGGAATGGTCCAATAAATTTGGGTCCCAATCTAGCCGAGGGTTGTCGGAGCTTGATGTTGCGGGTTGACAACCACACCTTATCTCCCACCTTAAAAGTGCATGGGCGTCGGAACCTATCAGAAATTTTTTTTTCTCAGAAGGCAGCCTTCTTAAGGGCAAGGTGCACCTTTTTCAAAATCATTCTGAGACGTTAAGGTCAACGAGGAGACTGGAAAATGAGGGTAAAAAGAATTGGCTCTAGGATGAAAGCCCAAGACCGAAAAGAATGGGGACTCCTTGGTGGAAGAATGACAAGAGTTATTATAGGCAAACTCGGCCAAAGGAAGAAATTCAGACCAATCATTCTGAAGTTTGGCCGAATATAGCCGTAAATACTGTTTTAACGACTGATTAACACGTTCAGTTTGTCCGTTAGACTGTGGATGATACCCAGATGTTAAAGAGAGTTTCATATTTAATGAGGCACAAAAACGTTTCCAGAAACGGGCGATGAATTGCGGTCCCCGATCAGAGACAATATCCCTGGGTAAACCATGGAGCCTGAACACATGGCGGAGAAATAAAACTGCCAACCCTTGAGCAGAGGGTAATCGGGGGAGAGCAATGAAGTGGGCCATCTTACTAAAACGGTCTACTACCACCCAAATGACTCGAAATCCAGCTGAAAGAGGTAGGTCCACCACAAAATCCATGGATACATGTGACCATGGCCTGAGAGGAATGGCTAAAGGTATGAGTTGCCCGACCGGCAACGATCGAGATACCTTGTACTGAGCACAAACCTGACAGGAATGGACAAATTCCCTTACATCTTTAGAAAGATTAGGCCACCACACTGAGCGAGAGATTAACTCCAAGGTCTTAGTGATACCCGGATGACCAGAAACCTTATTATCATGAAACTCAGCTAGAACAGTGCCTCTCAGAAATTCAGGGACGAAGAGGCGATCTGCAGGAGTGACTTTGGGAGCCTGCTGCTGAAGCTGGACTAGCTGTGTAAATAAATCCTGTGTGAGGCCAGCCCGGATGACAGACGATGGAACTATGGGGGTAGTAGCCGGGTGGTTGTTGTGAACCGGAAGAAAACAACGTGACAGCGCATCGGCCTTTGTATTCTTGGAACCGGGCCTGAAGGTGATAATAAACCTGAAACGAGTAAAAAACAACGCCCAACGTGCCTGTCGAGCATTAAGCCGTTTAGCTGACTCAATATACTGCAGTTTCTTGTGGTCCGTAAAGACCGTAATGGTATGCCTAGCTCCTTCCAGCCAATGCCTCCACTCCTCGAAAGCCCATTTAACTGCCAACAATTCTCGATTACCAACATCATAGTTGGATTCTGTGGAGGAGAATTTCCTGGACATGAAGGCACATGGGAGTAATTCCTGAGACTCCGGGTCTTCCTGAGAAAGGATAGCCCCCACTCCAACCTCTGAGGCATCTACCTCGACAATAAAGGGGAGCTCCGGGTTAGGGTGTCTGAGCACTGGAGCTGAGACAAAGGCCTGCTTTAAGGCCAGAAAGGCAGACTTGGCTTCAGGCGACCAATTGGAAGGGTCCACTCCTTGTTTAGTCAATGCTACTATAGGAGCAACCAAATCAGAGAAGGTATGAATAAAACGCCTATAGTAATTTGCAAACCCTAAAAAGCGTTGAATTGCTTTTAAGTTCGTGGGTTGTGCCCAATTTAGGATGGCCTGGAGTTTTTTTGGTTCCATTAAAAACCCCTTAGGAGAAATAATATACCCCAGGAAGGACACTTCTGTGATGTGGAAATCACATTTCTCCAGTTTGGCGTATAAATGATTTTCCCGTAACTTCTGAAGGACCAGTCGCACATGGGTAATATGTTGTTCTAAAGACTCGGAGTAAATCAAAATGTCGTCTAAATAAACGACCACAAACTTTCCTAGAAAGTCGCGAAGGACGTCGTTAATGAGACCTTGAAATACAGCAGGGGCATTTGACAGCCCAAACGGCATCACCAGGTATTCATAATGTCCCGACTGTGCTGAAAGTCGTCTTCCACTCATCCCCAGATTTAATTCGGATGAGATTGTAAGCCCCTCTAAGATCGATCTTGGAAAAGATAACGGCAGTCCGGAGCTGATCAAATAGTACTGAAATCAGTGGCAAGGGGTAGGTGTTTTTAACAGAGATTTTATTCAAAGCCCGAAAATCAATACATGGTCTGAGCAACCCATCTTTTTTCTCAACAAAAAAGAACCCTGCACTCAATGGAGATTTCGAGGGCCTAATGAAACCTTTTTTTAGGCTCTCCTGTACATAATCATTCATTGCCGTAGTTTCCGGCCCAGACAGGGCATATAGTCTCCCCTTAGGTAAAGAGGCACCGGGAACTAAGTCAATAGCGCAGTCATAGGACCGCTGAGGAGGCAGAATATCCGCATTACCCTTGGAGAAAACGTCGGCAAAGTCCTGATATTCCAAAGGAATAAGTTCTGGGGTGACTGCCGCAACCCGGACTGGACGGGAAATACATTCCTTAACACAAAAAGGACCCCATCGGGAAATCTCCCCAGACTGCCAATCTATGGTGGGATTATGAAAGGCAAGCCAGGGGTGACCCAGAACTACGGGGACAGCCGGACAATGGGTAAGGTAAAATTCGATTTTCTCTGAATGCAGGGCCCCCATTGTCAGTTGTACTGGAGGTGTGCGGTGAGTGAGTACCCCATTAGAAGCGGACCACCATCCAAGCCGTGCATGGTGATACGTTTATCCATAGGTATCTGTGGAACACCCAAAGCCTGAGCCCAACCAAGATCCATGAAATTTCCCGCAGCTCCACTGTCGACGAAGGCCGACACCAACGAACTGAGGCTACCAAAGGAAATTTTTACAGGAACTAATAAGGAATCATTAGAGGAGATTAACTGCAGACCCAAGTGAACCCCCTCACTATTCACTTGGTCAGAGCGTTTCCCTGCTTATTCGGGCAATTACGTGCGATATGTCCCTTGCCACCACAATACAAGCAAAGACCAGAATTTAGCCTTCTGGTTCTTTCCTCTGGGGACAGCCGGGAGAGACCCATTTGCATGGGCTCCTCGACGTCCTCAGGGAAAGTATACACACATGGACTAGGCCTGAAATTAGCTCCTCTTTCAGCCCTCCGCTCCCGGAGACGACGATCAATTTTAATAGCAAGCTCCATGAGTTTGTCTAGAGTCTCTGGAGCGGGGTACTGAAGGAGACTGTCTTTAATAACTTCAGACAAACCGAGGCGAAACTGACTGCACAGGGCCGGGTCATTCCAGCCACAGTCGTTCGACCAACGGCGAAACTCGGTACAATACGCCTCTGCTGGATTTTTCCCTTGCTTAAGTACACGCAGGTGGCTCTCAGCCGACGCTTCTCTATCAGGGTGATCATACAAAAGGCCTAAGGACTTAAAAAAGGCATCTACAGATAGCAAGGCAACATCATCGGCTTTTAGCCCAAAAGCCCAGGTTTGTGGATCGCCTTGTAGTAATGACATCACAATCCCGACCCGTTGAGACTCAGTACCAGAGGATCGGGGCCTTAAACGAAAATAAAGCTTACAAGCTTCCTTGAAATTAAAAAAAACCTTTCGGTTACCCGAAAAACGGTCAGGTAGATGCATCTTTGGTTCTGGAATCATACTCGGGGAGGCTCGCAAAAGATCTTCCTGCGATCTCACCCGAAGAGTAAGATCCTGAACCATCTGAGTTAGTTCCTGAATCTGGTTGGCCAAAAGCTGGCTGGGATTCGGTCCTAATACTGCCGGATTCATGAGGCCGAATTTCAAAGTTCACCAAATACAAATAACTTTTTTTTGTGTGTGTGTTTTTGGGCCGGTGATAATGTTACGTTCCTGATGCTCAGAACTAGAAAGATGTTGCGAAGTGAGTCCAGAGCACCAGGACGTGACGCTGAAATATGGAGGGAACGGGAATAGCCCCTAGCACCTTACCTCCGTTGTTTTACCCGTGTGGTCAGTTCACGCCTGAGTGACTATGGTTACTTGGGCCCACGGCAGCCGCGTTTGAAGAGCGGATTAGGTCTGCCCAACTCCGATGCCCCCAGGTCTTAGAGTGAGACAAAGCGTGAACCGAGACAGGATAATAACAAGGGGACCTCTAACTAAAGCAAACAGAAGCTAGGGGCTACTAACTACCCTAAAACTAAACATATGTGCGGTAGGCCGCCAAAGGAAAAGAACAACAAAAGATATCACTGTCCACTCCCCCACACGGCACCGCCGAGTTCGGGGGAGGACAGTGAAAAGCGGAAACCTCCGCAAAAACCACCAATACAAAAAAGTACCAAAAGGACTAAGCGGCAGAAGCCGCTACTCACGAAACCGGGAGAGAACCCTAACAAACGAGAACCCCAAGATGACTGCAACAGGTTCACTTGAACAGGAAGGATTCCCAGGACCGGCTTCAGAACTCCAGGACTCAGGAGCACAGGGAGCAGGTTCGACCAGATACAGCTGACCAGGAACAGACGTTACAAGGCAGGAACAGCATACAGGAAGCTATCACCGGCGTCTGTGCCAGGTAGTGAGGGAGAATATAACAGGGAGCCCTCCAATAGCTGCAGCGAAGCTTAATTAGTAATGTCGTGCAGCTGCCCTGCTGCACGACCAGAGCTAACAGGTGTATTGATTGACAGGAAGCAACGGGGAACGCGGTTCGTCTATGGCGTACCCGTTGCCAAGGGTCCGGCGGCTACGGGCACACGGCATCCCAGCGTTGCCAGGGACCCGGCAACTCAGCGCGCACGGCGTCCTGGCATTGCCAGGGACCCGGCGGCTCAGCGCGCACGGCGTCCTGGCGTTGCTAGGTGCCGGGCGGGCAGGAAGGGAGGTGCGGCGGCCGCGAGCGTCGCTCGGAAGCGGACCGCGGCACCTAACAGGAGGTTCCTGTTATTGAACAGGTACCTGATTTTAAGCCGGTTTATTCAAAAGGATTTTATGGAAACTATAGCAATTTGCTAGACAAGCATGAAATTAATGTAGGTGCCTCGTCACTTTTGCCTTTCTTGGACATAGCAACAATAATTACCACAACAATAAGTGTAATTGGACGCATAAATGTGACTGTACTCACTTTAAATATTTAAAGTGAAATACAATCAGATCCCACCCGGCCTTTGCACCAGCATTGAGGATCTGAATAAACAGAGAAAAACAGCTAACAGAAACAGAGTTTAAAGTCAGCAGTCACACTAGCAATTGGTCACAAAACTTGAATGCATTAATATACATTTGCAGAATAAGCACATATTTCAACTATACAATACATATAATTACATAGGAAAAAACATTACGGCATTACCCTATACTGGAAATTAGCGTATTCAGATGCACAGCGTATAATACAGCAGTAAATGTTCACAACGTTCATTTGCATCAGGCACCTACTCAGCTACTCGTACCACCAAGGGTAGGTAGGAACTCAGTGCTGTATCACCTGTCTCAAGAGAGCGGGATATAGGAAGACTTAAATTCTGCTTCCATAAACGACCATGCCACAAACAAAGTGCTGATACTCAGAAGCACCAGTGTACCAAGCCACACATGCGACTATGACCGGTACAGTATGTTATGTGTCTCTGACAGAAGTGGAAGTAACCGTTCATGGCGGGAGATTCGGTGGAATCTGGTCATGAACTTAGGGGGATCGTCTTACTCCCCACTGCTGGCATCAACCTCAGGAATCGCCTAGCGCTGGTGCAGCAGCGTCAGCAACTGTCCGGTAATCTCCCCCCGGAAACGGTAAGGCTGCGGTATATGCGTCTTAAACCACAAAGCGGTAAAAGACGCCTTACCTTCTCCTTGTTCTCCGGCCGCAGCCTGGGATCATCAGTACATCCAGTCTGGCACCCACCGAAACAGCAGTGTACTCGGAGGAAATAGTTGTACACGACCCGATGGAGAGTTGTTGGAGAGACTTTTACAATACGATTAAGACGCACAGAAAAACGAGATTTATGGTAAGAACTTACCTTTGTTAAATATCTTTCTGCGAGGTACACTGGGCTCCACAAGGATAGACATTGGGGTGTAGAGTAGGATCTTGATCCGAGGCACCAACAGGCTCAAAGCTTTGACTGTTCCCAGAATGCATAGCGCCGCCTCCTCTATAACCCCGCCTCCCTGCACAGGAGCTCAGTTTTTAGTTAACCAGCCCAATGCAGTAGCAGGAAAAGAGACAACAATGGTTAGTAGCCACATACACCACACTCTCACGACAAGAGAAGTGTCAGCGGCTAATGCCATACCAACCCAAAGAAGCTAAGTGCGTCAGGGTGGGCGCCTTGTGGAGCCCAGTGTACCTCGCAGAATGACATTTAACAAAGGTAAGTTCTTACTATAAATCTAGTTTTCTGCTGCGGGGTACACTAGGCTCCACAAGGACAGACATTGGGGATGTCCTAAAGCAGTTCCTTATGGGAGGGAACGCACTGTAGCAGGCACAAGAACCCGGCGTCCAAAGGAAGTATCCTGGGAAGCGGCAGTGTCGAAGGCATAGAACCTTATGAACGTGTTCACTGAGGACCACGTAGCCGCCTTGCACAATTGTTCAAGGGTCGCACCACGGCGGGCCGCCCAAGAAGGTCCAATAGACCGAGTAGAATAGGCCGTAATGTGAGCAGGAGCTGACAGACCAGCCTTCACATAAGCATGTGCAATCACCATTCTAATCCATCTGGCCAAAGTCTGCTTGTGAGCAGGCCAGCCCTGTTTGTGAAATCCAAACAGCACAAAGAGAGAATCAGATTTCCTAATAGAAGCAGTTCTCTTCACATAGATACAGAGAGCCCGTACCACAACCAAAGACCGCTCTTTGGGAGACAGATCAGGAGAAACAAGTTCCGGAACCACAAACTCCTGGTTAAGGTGGAACGAAGAAACCACCTTAGGTAAATATCCGGAACGAGTCCTAAGAACCGCCCGGTCACGGTGAAATATCGGATATGGGGAACTACAGGACAAGGCACCCAAATCCGACACTATTCTAGCTGAAGCAATAGCCAGCAGAAACACCACCTTAAGGGAAAGCCACTTAAGATCAGCTGAACCAAGAGGTTCAAACGGAGACTCTTGTAGCGCCTCCAAAACCACCGACATGTCCCAAGGAGCCACAGGCGGGACATAGGGAGGTTGGATGCGCAACACACCCTAAGTAAAGGTATGCACATCAGGTAAGGTCGCAATTTTTCTCAGAAACCACACCGACAAGGCAGATATTTGAATCTTAAGGGAGGCCAGACGCAGGCCCAAGTCCAGGCCCTGCTGAAGAAAGGCCAACAACTTGGCTATACTAAACTTGGAAGCGTCATAATCGTTAGACGCGCACCAAACAAAGTAAGAATGCCAGACCCTATAGTAAATCCGAGCCGAAGCCGGTTTCCGGGCCCGCAACATAGTTTGAATGACCACCTCAGAAAACCCTTTAGCCCTTAAGACGGAAGCTTCAAGAGCCACGCCGTCAAAGACAGCCGGGCTAGGTCCTGGTAGACACAGGGGCCCTGAACAAGGAGGTCTGGGCGTTGTGGAAGTAGAATTGGACGCTCTGACGATAGGCCTTGCAGGTCTGAGAACCAGTGCCGTCTGGGCCACGCTGGAGCTATGAGAAGCAGATTTCCTTTTTCTTGCTTGAACTTCCGAATTACCCTGGGCAGGAGTGACACCGGAGGGAACACGTACGGCAGCCGAAACCTCCACGGCACCGCCAGCGCATCCACGAATGCTGCTTGAGGATCCCTTGTCCTTGCTCCGAAGACCGGAACCTTGTGATTGTGTCGAGACGCCATCAGATCTACATCTGGAAGGCCCCACTTTTCCACTAGGAGTTGAAACACTTCTGGATGGAGGCACCACTCGCCGGCATGTACGTCCTGACGACTGAGAAAGTCCAGAAAGTTTGTGACTCTGCGCACCGAGTATACCTGTTCGGGCTAGCTGCAGCACTTAGGTGACTAACCTATAGACAGTAATTGTTGAGTAAATGCTGCGCTCGGCCCTATTCGTTGTGTGGGTGTCTCCTGTATATACAATAGGAAAATGGCCAATGTGTAGAAATATGGACCTTGCACAATATTGGTAATATATCTTTACTGATCAATTCAAAAAGTAATTAATAACATAGATCTTCCAAACAAATGAGAAATATAAGTAACATAACGATTAAATGCAGTTAATCCTGCAAACAACTTAAAAGTAAAGTAAATTAGAGTATAATGTCCTGCAACAAGTGATAATAACCTCCTGGTCAACACGGTAATGTGAGCGGTACCTGACCCTTGGTAAGTGACCAAAGAGACTAAGGGAAACACAGTCTTGAATGTCCTTCGGACGGTAGCGTCCCGCTCGTCCGATTAGCTACTTGCACTTAGGTATACCTTATGGGAGTAGTTCTTCATGGTATTCGGTGGGTATTGACCGGGTGTGTGTTGGTAGCAATACTCTCCGGACTGGTCCGCCCTATTGCAGCCCTGTTCCCCTGCAGGGCGCCGGTTCACCAGCGCTCCCTGGGTGATCGTGTGCTGTGTAAGCAGGGACCTGTCTCGGCAGGGAGTGTATCACGGCAGCGGCTGTGTGCGACGCTCGCCGTGTTCCCCGCCGTATGGATAGGGTCTGTCAAACTACCCCCCCAGGGACTAGTCAGGCTGCCTCGGCTCTGAACTCCGGCGGCGCGTCGGTGTACAGACGCTCGCCGGATCTCAGTCAGCCGCTGAAGCACGAACTGTCTGGACGGGGGACTGATCAAGCCACCCCGGCCCTAAACTCCAGTGACGCGTCCGTGTACGGACGCTCACCAGGTGTCAGTCAGCCGTGGAGGCAAGAAAGGTCTGCACGGGGGATGAAGAACAGTCACAGCTCAGTGAACCGCTGACCGTCCCCCTCGCTGTGTAGGGAAGTTGACTCTGCTCACCTGTCACCGCCAATAATGGCCTCCCGTCACCGGCTTCTTCCTCTGGTTTCGCCTTGTAGTGTTTGTTAGCGGAGTTCTCGATCACTCGTTCTCAGCCTAGTGTCCTGTCTTTCTCCCGTGCACGGGTCCTGTACTTTGTCGAGGTGGTTTCACATTACCGTGTTGACCAGGAGGTTATTATCACTTGTTGCGGGACATTATACTCTAATTTACTTTACTTTTAAGTTGTTTGCAGGATTAACTACATTTAATCCGTATGTTACTTATATTTCTCATTTGTTTGGAAGATCTATGTTATTAATTACTTTTTGAATTGATCAGTAAAGATATATTACCTATATTGTGCAAGGTCCATATTTCTACACATTGGCCATTTTCCTATTGTATATACAGGAGACACCCACACAACGAATAGGACTGAGAAAGTCTGCATCCCAATTCAGGACACCCGGAATGAATATTGCCGATATGGCCGGTAGATGGCGTTCCGCTCATTGAAGAATCCGTGAGACTTCCTTCATTGCCAAGCGGCTTCGAGTACCGCCTTGATGATTTATGTAAGCCACTGTGGGGGCATTGTCCGACTGCACTTGAACAGGACGGTTCTGAATTAAATGCTGGGCTAGGTTCAATGCATTGAAGACCACCCGCAATTCCAGAATGTTGATTGAGAGGAGGGACTCCTCCTTGGTCCACCGACCCTGAAGGGAGTGTTGCTCCAGCACCGCGCCCCAACCTCTTAGACTGGCATCTGTCGTCAACAGGACCCAGTTGGATATCCAGAAGGGACGGCCCCTGCACAATTGTTGGTCCTGGAGCCACCAGAGCAGCGACAGACGGACCTCCGGAGTCAATGAGATCATTTGAGACCTGATCCAGTGAGGCAGGCCGTCCCACTTGGCTAGAATCAGCCTCTGGAGGGGGCGAGCATGGAATTGAGCATACTCCACCATGTCGAATGCTGACACCATGAGGCCCAGCACCTGCATAACCGAATGTAACGACACTTGCGGACAAGAAAGGAAGCAACGAATCCTGTCCTGAAGCTTCAGGACTTTCTCCTGACACAAGAACAACCTCTGGTTGTGAGTGTCCAATAGCGCTCCCAGATGCACCATGCTCTGAGCAGGGACCAGGAAGGATTTCTTCCAGTTGATGAGCCACCCATGGGCTTATAGAAACCGGACGGTCATATCCAGATGACGTAGGAGAAGTTCTGGGGAATTTGCCAGGATTAACAAGTCGTCCAGATACGGCAGTTTCCTGACCCCTTGACGGCGGAGTACCACCGTCATCACCGCCATGACCTTGGTGAAGACTCGTGGAGCCATTGTTAAACCAAAAGGTAACGCCTGAAACTGGCAATGGAGGTTGCCAATCGCAAACCTCAAGTATTGCTGATGTGACGCTGCTATAGGAATATGCAGGTAAGCATCCTGTATATCCAGGGAGACCATGTAGTCCCCAGGTTCCAAGGCCAGAATTATAAAGCGAAGGGTTTCCATACGGAACTTGAAAACCTTCACAAACCTGTTCAATGCCTTGAGGTTGGGAATGGGCCGGGAGGACCCATTCGGTTTTGGGACTAGAAACAGCGGATTATAGTACCCCGACCCCTCTGCGCAAGAGGCACCTGTACTACGACTCCTGTATCCAGGAGGGTCTGTACCACCGAAAGTAGAGTGTTTGCCTTAGTCTGGTCCAACGGGACGTCAGTCCGGCAAAATCGATGAGGGGGTCGGTTTTTGAATGCTATGGCGTAACCTCGAGTGACGACTTCCCGTACCCAGGCATCTGAAGTGGTCTTCAACCATTCCTGGGTATACCCTAGAAGCCGGCCCCCCACCCTGGGATCCCCCAGGGGGAGGCCCGCCCAGTCATGCGGTAGGCTTATATGTCTTGGAAGCTGGCTGATGGGCCGCCCAAGCTCTTTTGGGCTTTGGCTTACCAGGTTTGGAAGTACGGACCTGCTTGTTGTACGCCTGACCTTTTGCTTTACCTGAAGGACGAAAGGGGCGAAAGGAAGTACCTTTAGCCTTTGACACAGAAGGTGCAGTACTTGGCAGACAGGCAGTTTTGGCAGTAGCCAAATCAGCCACTATCTTATTAAAGTCCTCCCCAAACAGAATATCTCCCTTGAAAGGGAGTACCTCCAGGGTTTTTCTAGAATCCAGATCCACAGACCAGGATCTCAGCCACAATATCCGGCGAGCCAGGACTGATGTAGTAGAGGCCTTGGCTGCTAGGATACCGGCATCAGAAGCTGCCTCTTTAATATAGCGAGAAGCTGTGACAATATATGACAAGCATTGTCTAGCATGGTCAGAAGAGATTTCAGCTTCTAACTCTAAGGCCCATGCTTCAATAGCCTCTGCAGCCCATGTTGCTGCAATAGTGGGCCGTTGTGCAGCACCCGTGAAGGTGTAAATCGCTTTCAGACAACCCTCCACACGTTTATCCGTAGGCTCTTTTAGAGACGTGACGGTAGTGACAGGTAGAGCTGAGGAAACCACCATCCTAGCCACATGTGAGTCTACTGGAGGAGGCGTTTCCCAATTCTTAGACAGCTCTGGTGCGAGGGGATAGCGAGCCAGCATCTTCTTTTGAGGCACAAACTTCGTACCCGGGTTTTCCCAGGGTTCCTGACGTATATCCACTAGGTGGTCAGAGTGAGGTAAAACTTGTTTAACCACCTTCTGACGCTTGAACCTATCTGGTTTCTTAGGAGGGACGGATGGCTCGGGATCATCCGTAATCTGCAGAATCAACTTAATAGCCTCCAAAAGGTCAGGAACATCCACATGTGAACTACCCTCCCCATCAGCCGTATCTGAGTCAGAACCTGTGGGGTCAGTGTAAGTGCCGTCTTCATCAGACGAGGTGTCAGTGACAGCAGTGGATTGTGAGGAGACAAGAGCTCGCTTAGAGGACCCCTTGGGCTTAGGCGAGCGATGGTCAGACTTTTTAGTAGTCAGGGACTGGTTCAACTTCCTCAATTGAGCAGATAAATCGTCCGCCCATGGCGGGTTAGCTGCAGGGGCCACATACGGCTGTACCGGCATAGGGGGTCCCATAGGGGGTGTTAGTTTATTAACTAGCGTATGTAGAAGCGTGGAGAAAGCGGCCCATGGTGGGTCATTATGTACCCCCATTGCCACAGTCCCACTGGGGGGGCAAGGAGCCCCCAGAACCAGAACCCCAAGCTGCTATATTTCCCTCATAGGGGTCTGTGGCTTCAGCAACACCTGTAGTATGTTCAGCCCCAGAACCGTTATCCTAAGAAGCAGACATTATATAACTTGCAGTATCAGGTAACACAGTACAATTATCAGCAGCACAATACCTCTTACCCAAACCCCTGCGCAGTGTAGTCAGCACTAGCAGAGATAAAGGAGAGATATGGTGACAAAATCACAGAGAAAAATACATATTAAAGTATATCTTTGTGAAAATCCTATATCAATATAAAACCTGACGCACCAAGCCCCCTCAGGTTATAGAATATAGGGATAGCAAGTTGAGTTAAAGACACGAAATGGACACCACTCAGCTAGCTAATGCACACACAGATAGTAATGACCTCTGCATTGTACAAACTGTGACTAACAATAATACTGCACTGGACTAGCTTATATATATATATATATATATACAGGTTGAGTATCCCTTATCCAAAATGCTTGGGACCAGAGGTATTTTGGATATCGGATTTTTCCGTATTTTGGAATAATTAGATACCATAATGAGATCTTATGATGATGGGACCTAAATCTAAGCACAGACTGCATTTATGTTACATATACACCCTAAACACACAGCCTGAAGGTAATTTTAGCCAATATTTTTTATAACTTTGTGCATTAAACAAAGTGTGTGTACATTCACACATTTCATTTATGTTTCATATACACCTTATATACACAGCCTGAAGGTCATTTAATACAATATTATTAATAACTTTGTGTATTAAACAAAGTTTGTGTACATTGAGCCATCAAAAAATAAAGGTTTCACTATCTCACTCTCACTCAAAAAAGTCAGTATTTCGGAATATTTGGATATGGGATACTCAACCTGTATATATATATATATATATATATATATATATATATATATATATATAGCTATGTAGTCAATAGATATAACACTGCACAGTAAGAACTGGATGTATATCACAGGGTAATTGTACTAGAAAACCCTGACTAAGTGCACTCTTTCTTAACTAGCACTGTCTAAAAAGGCAGGTAGAATACTTAAGTGTCATGTAAAGTCACAGCACTGACAACCAGGCGGCTTTACACAGGAGGATTTGCCCAAGGAGTCCCAGGAACAGTGAAGCTGAGAGATAATGGCGCCAAGACACTGACAGGGAGTGAGGGAGAGACAGATATGCAGCTCCAGGGCGGGAACATTTGCGGGAAATGGTGCCCTGGGGCTGGGGGAGGGGCTTCAGGTCTAAGCCTTATCCCCCTGCTGGCAAAACCACCGGGTACTGTGGGCTACTGAAAATGGTTTAGAGAGAAAACCTGACCTGCACCCATGCCCTGGTGATCTAGTGGGATCGCCTGTACTGCCACAGTCCTCCACCGCCAGCGCTCGCGGCCCGCCTCCCACTGACCGCGCGGGACCCACTTACCACCTCCCGAAGCGCGGCCACGCGATCCCGGAGAGCCCCCGTCGTGTGTGCCTGACTGTGAAGAAAACCGGAGCCTCCTGCTGTAGATACCCGGCAACCAGGGCTCGGGTGTGTACAGCGCCGCTGGGGAGAGCTGGAGCTGCAGCAGTGAATGTCTTCTGACATTTACCACCGCTGCAGCCCTTGTAGTCTTCACTTTTTTCTTCAAAAAAAGCTCTTCTTAGGGCTGCCTGGAGCAGCCCCTCTGTTATGTGCCTGCTTACTGCAGCACCAACTACAAAACTGAGCTCCTGTGCAGGGAGGCGGGGTTATAGAGGAGGCGGCGCTGTGCATTCTGGGAACAGTCAAAGCTTTGAGCCTGTTGGTGCCTCGGATCAAGAGCCTACTCTACACCCAAATGTTTATCCTTGTGGAGCCCAGTGTACCCCGCAGCAGAAAAGAAAAATACTATACAAAATAACACAGTCTGTGGCTGCAAAATATCTAGCAGCCCAACTGTTCACCGTGGCTGGCTCCTACTGCACAAAACAAAAAACTGAATTGCCTGAGCCAGGAGGCGGGGATATAGGGGGCTAGGCCAGTGCATACTGTGAGTCTGAACAGCTTGACTCTTTTGTGCCCAATCCGCTGATGTTTCATCGTATACGAAGGTAAATCCTGTGGATCACTGTGGACCCTGATAGAGAAAAAGTGTTTTTGATCATATGACTGCTTTAATCGCAGTCACATGATTGGAACTTACTCCTGCCAGACAGTGCTTGGATAATAAAGTTTATCTGAGACCAAGTGATCTCAGACCAACCAATAGGCACACATGTTACCGCTCCATGGTAACCTTATACCCAAAACAGATAAAACGTAACTTATGTGATACCTGCATGTTCCGCTCTGTTTTGTGCTAAGAAAATTCAAATAAAAATAAGATTTTAAACCTACCGGTAAGACTTTTTCTCCTAGTCCGTAGAGGATGCTGGGGACTCCGTAAGGACCATGGGGTATAGACGGGCTCCGCAGGAGACATGGGCACTCTAAAGACTTTAGATGGGTGTGCACTGGCTCCTCCCTCTATGCCCTCCTCCAGACCTCAGTTAAAGAACTGTGCCCAGAGGAGACGGACAGTACGGGGAAAGGATTTTTGTTAATCTAAGGGCAAGATTCATACCAACCCACACCATCCACACCGTATAACATGGAATATACGCAACCAGTTAACAGTATGAAGAAAACAGCATCAGCCAAAGACTGATCTTAACTGTAACATAACCCTTATGTAAGCAATAACTATATACAAGCCTTGCAGAAATATGTCCGCACTGGGACGGGCGCCCAGCATCCTCTACGGACTAGGAGAAAAAGATTTACCGGTAGGTTTAAAATCTTATTTTCTCTTACGTCCTAGAGGATGCTGGGGACTCCGTAAGGACCATGGGGATTATACCAAAGCTCCAGACCGGGCGGGAGAGTGCGGATGACTCTGCAGCACCGATTGAGCAAACACGAGGTCCTCATCAGCCAGGGTATCAAACTTGTAGAATTTAGCAAAAGTGTTTGAACCCGACCAAGTAGCTGCTCGGCACAGCTGTAATGCCGAGGCACCTCGGGCAGCCGCCCAAGAAGAGCCCACCTTCTAGTGGAATGGGCCTTTACTGAATTTGATAACGGCAATCCAGCCGTAGAATGAGCCTGCAGAATCGTGTTACAGATCCAGCGAGCAATAGTCTGCTTAGAAGCAGGAGCGCCAACCTTGTTGGCCGCATACAGGACAAATAGTGCCTCTGTTTTCCTAACTCGAGCCGTCCTGGCTACATAAATGTTTAAGGCCCTGACTACATCAAGGAACTTAGAATCCTCCAAGTCACCCGTAGCCACAGGTACCACAATAGGTTGGTTCATATGAAACGATTAAACCATCTTAGGCAAAAATTGAGGACGAGTCCTCAACTCTGCTCTATCCACATGGAAAATCAGATAGGGGCTTTTGTGAGACAAAGCCGCTAATTTGGACACCCGCCTTGCAGATGCCAAGGCCAACAACATGACCACCTTCCAAGTGAGAAACTTTAATTCAACCGTTTGAAGAGGTTCAAACCAGTGAGATTTTAGGAACTGTAACACCATGTTTAGGTCCCATAGTGCCACTGGGGGCACAAAAGGAGGCTGGATGTGCAGCACTCCCTTTACAAAAGTCTGGACTTCTGGAAGAGAAGCCAATTCCTTCTGAAAGAAAATTGATAGGGCCGAAATCTGTACCTTAATGGAGCCTAACTTTAGGCCCATATCCACTTCTGTCTGTAGAAAGTGGAGAAAACGGCCCAGATGGAAATCTTCCGTAGGAGCATTCTTGGCTTCACACCAAGATACATACTTTCTCCAGATACGGTGATAATGTTTCGCCGTCACCTCCTTCCTAGCCTTTATTAGAGTAGAGATGACTTCCTCCGGAACACCTTTCCCAGCTAGGATTTGATGTTCAACCGCCATGCCGTCAAAAGTAACCACGCTAAGTCTTGGAACACGCAGGGCCCCTGCTGCAACAGGTCCTCCCTGAGAAGAAGAGGCCACGGATCTTCTGTGAGCATTTCCTGAAGATCTGAAAACCAAGCCTTTCGAGGCCAATCTGGAACAATGAGTATTGTCTGCACTCTTTTTCGTCTTATGATTCTCAATATTTTTGAGATGAGCGGAAGAGGAGGGAACACGTAGACCGACTGAAAAACCCATGGTGTCACCAGGGCGTCCCTTGACCTGGCACAATACCTCCGAAGCTTCTTGTTGAGGCGAGACGCCATCATGTCTATTTGAGGAAGACCCCAATGACTTGTTATCTCTGCAAAAACTTCTTGATGAAGTCCCCACCCTCCTGGATGGAGATCGTGTCTGCTGAGTTAGTCTGCTTCCCAGTTGTCCACTCCCGTAATGAAGACAGCTGACAGAGTGCTTAAGTGATTTTCCGCCCAGCTAAGAATCCTGGTGGATTTCGCCATTGCCACTCTGCTCCCTGTCCCGCCTTGGCGGTTTACATGAGCCACGGCTGTGACGTTGTCTGATTGAATCAGAACCGGTAGGTCGCGAAGAAGATTCTCTGTTTGTCGTAGGCCGTTGTATATGGCCCTCAACTCCAGTACGTTCATGTGTAGACAAGCCTCATGGCTTGACCAGAGTCCCTGAAAATGTCTTCCTTGAGTGACTGCTCCCCATCCTCGGAGGCTCGCATCCGTGGTCATCAGAACCCAGTCTTGAAAACCGAACCTGCGACCCTCGAGAAGGTGAGCACTCTGCAGCCACCACATGAGAGAGACCCTGGCCCTGGGGGACAGGCTTATTTTCTGATGCATTTGTAGATGGGACCCGGACCACTTGTCCAGAAGGTCCCACTGAAATGTCCTCGCATGGAACCTGCCGAAGGGGATAGCCTCGTAGGCCGCCACCATTTTTCCCAGTACTCGAGTGCATTGATGGACTGACACTCTTTTTGGTTTTAGCAGGTCCCTGACCATGTTCTGGAGTTCCTGGGCTTTTTCCACTGGAAGAAAAACCCTCTTCTGTTCCGTGTCCAGAATCATGCCTAAGAAAGATATCCTAGTCGTTGGAATCAACTGTGACTTTGGTAGATTTAGAAACCAGCCGTGCTGCTGCAGCACTCTCAAGGAGAGCGACACGCTTTTCAGCAATTGATCTCTCGATCTCGCTTTTATCAGGAGATCGTCCAAGTACGGGATAATTGTGACTCCCTGCCTGTGCAGGAGCACCATCATTTCCGCCATTACCTTGGTGAAAATCCTCGGGGCCGTGGAAAGCCCAAACGGCAACGTCTGAAACTGGTAATGACAGTCCTGTACAGCGAATCTCAGGTATGCTTGATGAGGAGGATATATGGGGACATGAAGGTATGCATCCTTTATGTCTAGTGACACCATAAAATCCCCCCCTTCCAGGCTGGAGATCACTGCTCGGAGCGATTCCATCTTGAATTTGAACTTTTTCAAGTACAGGTTTAGGGATTTTAGATTCAGAATGGGTCTGACCGAGCCATCCGGTTTCGGGACCACAAACAGGGTTGAATAGTACCCTTTCCCCTGTTGGACCAGGGGAACCTTGATAATCACTTGCTGTTGATACAGCTTTTGAATTGCAGCTAAAACTATTTCCCTCTCTGGGGGAGAAGCTGGCAAAGCCTACTTGAAAAATCGTCGAGGAGGCACCTCTTCGAAATCCAGTTTGTAGCCTTGGGATATAATTTCCATCGCCCAAGGATTCACGTCTGACAGAACCCAGACCTGGCTGAAGAGTCGAAGACGTGCCCTCACCGGCGCGGACTCCCTCAGTGGAGCCCCAGCGTCATGCGGTGGATTTAGTAGAAGCCGGGGAGGACTTCTGCTCCTGGGAACTAGCCGTAGCAGTTATTCTTTTCCCTCTACCCTTACCTCTGGTGAGGAAGGAAGAGCCCCGACCTCTTCTGGACTTATGCGACCGAAAGGACTGCATCTGATATTGTGGTGTTTTCTTTTGCTGTGTGGGAACATAAGGCAAAAAAGAAGATTTCCCCGCGGTAGCCGTGGTCCACGAGACCCTCCCCACATAAGACCTCACCCTTGTAAGGTAAAACTTCCATATGTCTCTTTGAGTCGGCATCACCCGTCCATTGGCGGGTCCACAGGGCTCGGCTAGCAGAAATAGCCATGGCGTTGGCTCTTGAACCTAACAGCCCAACGTCTCTCGCAGCGTCTCTCATATATAAGGCTGCGTCTTTAATGTGACCCAAGGTCAATAAAATGCTCTCCCTTATCTAGGGTGTCAATGTCAGATGACAAGTTATATGCCCATACTGCTACTGCGCTACATACCCATGCCGACGCTACTGCCGGTCTGAGCAAGGCACCCGTATGTGTATAAATTGATTTTAAGGTAGTTTCCTGTCTGCGATCAGCAGGATCCTTGAGGGCTGCCGTGTCCGGAGATGGTAGCGCCACCTTTTTGGACAAGCGCGTTAAAGCCTTGTCCACCCTGGGCGAGGATTCCCACCGTAACCTGTCCTGCGTGGGGAAAGGGTATGCCATAAGAATTCTCTTGGGAATCTGCAGTTCTTGTCTGGAGTTTCCCAAGCCTTTTCAAATAAAGCGTTCAGCTCATGAGACGGGGGAAAGGTTACCTCAGGTTTCTTTTCCTTAAACATGCATACCCTCGTGTCAGGGACAGGGGGGTCATCTGTGATATGCAAAACATCTTTTATAGCAATAATCATACAATGAATACTTTTGGCTACCCTTGGGTGTAACCTCGCATCATCGTAGTCGACACTGGAGTCAGAATCCGTGTCGGTATCAGTGTCTGCTACTTGGGACAGGGGACGTTTCTGAGACCCTGGAGGGCCCTGTGCTACAGCCAAAGCCATGGATTGATTCCCTTTCTTTTCTCTGGACTCTGCTTTGTCCATTCTCTTATGTAATAAAGACACATTTGCATTTAAAACATTCCACATATCCAGCCAATCAGGTGTCGGCGTCGCCGACGGAGACACCACAATCATCTGCTCCACCTCCTCCTTAGATGAGCCTTCCGCTTCAGACATGCCGACACACACATACCGAGACCCCCACACACTCAGGGATATATATATATATATATATATATATATATGTACCAGGAGATTGAAGCTGCACTCACAGACTTATAAACACCAATTAGATCCCCGGCGAAGACAAAGAGTCAGACAACCAGGGTACCATTCCTTTTATACATTGGCAAAACTGTCAGACAATTTAAAGAGCGCATGGCCATGCACCGTATGTCAATTAGACAAGCGCTGGAAGGGACCGACCAGGAACAACCGGTGGCTCGGCATTTTAAGAACTTTAGGCATAACCTGGCAAGTTTGAAATACAAGATGATTGACCATGTACCCCTTAACAGCCGGGGGGGAGATAGGGGACGCTTGCTACTTCAAAAAGAGGCTATGTGGATTGATAAACTGCAAACTCTCCATCCGTTGGGGCTTAATGAACATTGCTCATTTAACTGTTTTATTTAACTACTAACAAGTGTATATTAGTTCACCAGTAGTTAACTTTCTTCCTTAATGATATAGTTATTGTGTTTATTATGATTATGCCCCTCAGATTGGCCTGCAGCTAAAGGATTTGTCCTGTTATGTTTTTGTTTCACATATTTCCATGGTGATGGGTACACTGCAGCCGCACGCTTCCGTGGGCGGGGACCGGCGCGTCATCGCAAGTCGCGTGAGAGTGACGTCACGGCGCCGCATCACGGAGCGGGACGGGAACGAGCACACATGTCTGGGTGAGTGTCTATTTAAGTTTATTCATTGTATATTTGTTCATCCTTGAAAAAATGTCATAAATGGACATGAAACGTCGGAATGGTAAAACGGAATGGTACCCTGGTTGTCTGACTCTTTGTCTTCGCCGGGGATCTAATTGGTGTTTATAAGTCTGTGAGTGCAGCTTCAATCTCCTGGTACATGCAAATCCACAGAACTGCACCACAGCAGCTGGTAAATATTGTTGGAGTGCCGGACATTCGTTTAGTCTATATATATATATATATATATATGGAGACAGTCCCCCAATAACGCCCTTTGGAGAGACAGAGAGAGAGTATGCTAGCACACACCCAGTGCCACCGGACACTGGAATAAAATCCCAGTCAGTACAGCGCTTTTTTAAAATAAAATAAATACAATAAAATAAATGTGCGCCCCCCCCCCTCTTTTTTGCCCTCTGTACTTGTGTCCAACAGGGGAAAGTCCGGTGAGCCAGCTTCTCTGCAGCGTGCTGTGGAGAAAATGGTGCTGGTTAGTGCTGAGGAACCAAGCTCCGCCCCCTCACCGGCGGGCTTCGATCCCGCTTAAATCTTTATACTGGCGGGGTTTTTTGTAATATACTGCCTCTGCAGTATATAACTATGCCAGTGTCCCTAGAGGTTTACTAATTGCTGCCCAGGGCGCCCCCCCTGCGCCCTGCACCCATACAGTGCCGCCAGTGTGTGTGAATGTGGGAGCAATGGCGCGCAGCGTTATCGCCACGCGTTACCTCAGAGAAGATCTGAAGTCTTTAGCCGCCTTTGAAGTCTTCTTTCTTCTTATACTCACCCGGCTTCTATCTTCCGGCTCTGTGAGGAGGACGGCGGCACGGCTCTGGGACGAATGGCGAGGGTGAGACCTGCGTTCCGACCCTCTGGAGCTAACGGTGTCCAGTAGCCTAAGAAGCAGAGCCTATCATTTAAGTAGGTCTGCTTCTCTCCCCTCAGTCCCACGATGCAGGGAGCCTGTTGCCAGCAGTGCTCCCTGAAAATAAAAAACCTAACAAAAAGTCTTTTTCAGAGAAACTCAGTAGAGCTCCCCTGCAGTGCATCCAGTCTCCTCTGGGCACAGGATATAACTGAGGTCTGGAGAAGGGGCATAGAGGGAGGAGCCAGTGCACACCCATCTAAAGTCTTTAGAGTGCCCATGTCTCCTGCGGAGCCCGTCTATACCCCATGGTCCTTACGGAGTCCCCAGCATCCTCTAGGACGTAAAAGAAAACATGTTTATAAAAAAAAAAAACTTTTGCATAAATGGATTGCATTCTGAATTTTACAAACATATACAAAAAACACAATTTACTTATGCATAGCGATTAGAAAATAGATGGTTTAAAACTCTTTACATGAGGTCTTCATTTGCATAATTGATTCTATATCTATATGTTGTGACATGGTTTAGAAAGGTTCAAAAAAGGTGATAGATTAATTCAAAAACCACTTCAGCTTAACATCATGTTTAAAACATGTGGTTTTAAAGTATTTAATTCATAGATGCATTTCATTCTGGGCCAGACGGATGTCTTTATTGTTTGTTCTCCAGTTATCTTTGGTTAGAGACAAACCACAGAAACTTTTTATACCCTTTAATGATTTCTCGTGTTTGTCTCTAAAGTGGCTGAGAATGGATGACTTTCCAAACTTTAAAATATTTTTGACATGTTCTACCCATCTTACTTTTAGTGGTCTCTTAGTTTTGCCTATATAAACTTAATTTGGGTGTAGTACGTTATGCAGGCACTTGGGATCCCGACCACCGGCATCAGGGTGAGCACAAAAGAGCCCCTTGCGGGATCGCTGCAATCGCCACGCTGCGCTCACCACACTGTGCTCGCCACGATACGGGCATGGTGTGCTATTTATTCTCCCTCCAGGGGTGTTGTGGACACCCCGAGAGGGAGAATAGTTGTCGTTATGCCGGCTGTCGGGATTCCGGCGTCGATATGGTGATCGCCGGGATTCCGACAGCTGGCATATGAAATACCTCCCACGAAATTGCAGGTACACTCAATTGCATATCTAGTATTGCATGTGATAAAAATAAGAATTTACTCACCGGTAATTCTATTTCTCGTAGTCCGTAGTGGATGCTGGGAACTCTGTAAGGACCATGGGGAATAGACGGGCTCCGCAGGAGACTGGGCACTCTAAAGAAAAGATTAGGTACTATCTGGTGTGCACTGGCTCCTCCCTCTATGCCCCTCCTCCAGACCTCAGTTAGGGAAACTGTGCCCGAAAGAGCTGACATTACAAGGAAAGGAAATTTTGAATCCAGGGTAAGACTCATACCAGCCACACCAATCATACCGTACAACTTGTGATAACCTTACCCAGTTAACAGTATGAACAACAACTGAGCCTCACTCAACGGATGGCTCATAACAATAACCCTTAGTTAAGCAATAACTAAATACACGTATTGCAGAAAGTCCGCACTTGGGACGGGCGCCCAGCATCCACTACGGACTACGAGAAATAGAATTACCGGTGAGTAAATTCTTTTTTTCTCTGACGTCCTAGTGGATGCTGGGAACTCCGTAAGGACCATGGGGATTATACCAAAGCTCCCAAACGGGCGGGAGAGTGCGGATGACTCTGCAGCACCGAATGAGCAAACACAAGGTCCTCCTCAGCCAGGGTATCAAACTTGTAGAACTTTGCAAATGTGTTTGAACCCGACTAAGTAGCCGCTCGGCAAAGCTGTAAAGCCGAGACCCATCGGGCAGCCGCCCAAGAAGAGCCCACCTTGCTTGTGGAATGGGCCTTCACCGATTTTGGATGCGGCAATCCAGCCGCAGAATGAGCATGCTGAATCGTGCTACAGATCCAGCGAGCAATAGTTTGCTTTGAAGCAGGAGCACCCAGCTTGTTGGGTGCATGCAAGATAAACAGCGAGTCAGTCTTCCTGACTCCAGCCGTTCTGGAAACATATATTTTCAAAGCCCTGACTACGTCCAGCAACTTGGAGTCCTCCAAGTCCCGAGTAGCCGCAGGCACCACAATAGGTTGGTTCAAATGAAACGATGACACCACCTTTGGGAGAAATTGGGGACGAGTCCTCAATTCTGCCCTGTCCATATGGAAGATCAGATATGGGCTTTTACATGACAAAGCCGCCAATTCTGACACACGCCTAGCCGATGCTAAGGCCAACAGCATGACCACTTTCCACGTGAGATACTTTAGTTCCACGGTCCTAAGTGGCTCAAACCAGTGGGATTTCAGGAAATCCAACACAACGTTAAGATCCCAGGGTGCCACTGGTGGCACAAAAGGGGACTGAATATGCAGCACTCCCTTAACAAATGTCTGAACCTCAGGCAGTGAAGCCAGTTCTTTTTGAAAGAAAATGGATAGGGCCGAAATCTGGACCTTTATGGACCCCAATTTTAGGCCCATAGTCACCCCTGACTGTAGGAAGTGCAGGAAACGACCCAGTTGGAATTCCTCTGTAGGGGCCTTCCTGGTCTCACACCAAGCAACATACTTCCGCCATATACGGTGATATTGCTTTGCTGTCACGTCTTTCCTAGCCTTTATCAGCGCAGGAATAACTTCATCCGGAATGCCTTTTTCCGCTAGGATCCGGCGTTCAACCGCCATGCCGTCAAACGCAGCCGCGGTAAGTCTTGGAACAGACAGGGCCCTTGTTGCAGCAGGCCATGGGTCCTCTGTGCGCATTTCTTGCAGTTCCGGGTACCAAGGCCTTCTTGGCCAGTCCGGAACAATGAGTATTTTTCTTATTCCTCTCTTTCTTACTATTCTCAATACTTTTGGTATGAGAGGAAGAGGAGGAAACACATATACCGACTGGTACACCCACGGTGTCACTAGGGCGTCCACAGCTTTCGTCTGAGGGTCCCTTGACCTGGCGCAATATCTTTTTAGCTTTTTGTTGAGGCGGGACGCCATCATGTCCACCTGTGGCAGTTCCCATCGGTTTGCAATCAGTTGGAAGACTTCTTGACGAAGTCCCCACTCTCCCGGGTGGAGGTCGTGTCTGCTGAGGAAGTCTGCTTCCCAGTTGTCCACTCCCGGAATGAACACTGCTGACAGTGCTTGCACGTGATTCTCCGCCCATCGCAGAATCTTTGTGGCTTCTGCCATTGCCATCCTGCTTCTTGTGCCGCCCTGGCGGTAGGGCGACTGCCGTGATGCTATCTGACTGAATCAGCACTGGCCAGTTTTGAAGCAGGGGCTCTGCTTGACTCAGGGCGTTGTAAATGGCCCTTAATTCCAGTATATTTATGTGTAGAGAAGTCTCCAGACTTGACCACAGCCCTTGGAAGTTTCTTCCCTGAGTGACTGCCCCCCATCCTCGGAGGTTTGCATCCGTGGTCACCAGGACCCAGTCCTGTATGCCGAACCTGCGGCCCTCGAGAAGGTGAGCACTCTGCAGCCACCACAGAAGAGACACCCTGGCCCTCGGGGACAGGGTGACCTGTGGAGCCCCAACGTCATGCGGTGGACTTAGTGGAAGCAGGGGAGGACTTTTGTTCCTGGGAACTGGCTGCATGGTGCAGCTTCTTACCTCTACCCCTGCCTCTGGCAAGAAAGGATGCGCCCCTGACCCTTTTGTCTTTTTGGGAACGAAAGGACTGCATTTGATAATACGGTGCTTTCTTAGGCTGTGAGGAAACCTGAGGCAAGAAAGTCGACTTTCCAGCTGTCGCTGTAGACACGAGGTCCGACAGACCGTCCCCAAACAATTCCTCACCCTTATAAGGCAAAACCTCCATGTGTTTTTTAGAATCAGCATCTCCTGTCCATTGCCGAGTCCATAAGACCCTCTTGGCAGAAATGGACATAGCATTAATTCTAGAGCCCAGCAGGCAAATGTCCCTCTGAGCATCCCGCATATATAAGACGACGTCTTTGATATGGCCCAGGGTTAGCAAAACAGTATCTCTGTCGAGGGAATCTAGGTCGTCTAACAGAGTATCTTTCCACGCTGCTACAGCACTACACATCCAGGCTGAAGCAATAGCAGGTCTCAATAGAGTACCAGAGTGTGTATACACTGACTTCAGGATAGCTTCCTGCTTTCTATCCGCAGGCTCCTTAAGGGCGGCCGTATCCTGAGACGGCAGGGCCACCTTTTTAGATAAGTGTGTCAGCGCCTTGTCCACCCTAGGGGATGTTTCCCAACGTAACCTGTCCGTTGGCGGGAAAGGGTACGCCATCAGTAACCTCTTAGAAATCACTAATTTCTTATCAGGGGAACTCCACGCTTCTTCACACAATTCATTTAATTCATCAGATGGGGGGAAAGTCACTGGTTGCTTTTTCTCCCCAAACATATAAACGCTCTTGGTATTAACAGGGTTACTCTCAGAAATGTGTAATACATCTTTCATTGCAATAATCATGTATCGGATGCCCTTGGTCATTTTAGACTGTAAATGTGCCTCATCATCGTCGACACTGGAGTCGGACTCCGTGTCGGCATCTGTGTCAACCATCTGAGATAGAGGGCGTTTATGAGCCCCTGACGGTTTCTGAGTCGCCTGGGCATGCGCGGGCTGAGACCCCGGCTGTCCCAAGGCTGCAGCGTCATCAAACCTTTTATGTAAGGAGTTTACATTGTCATTTAAGACCTTCCACATATCCATCCAATCAGGTGTCGGCCCCGACGGGGGCGATACCACACTTATCTGCCCTTGCTCCGCCTCCACGTAACCTTCCTCATCAAACATGTCGACACAGCCGTACCCACACACCGCACACACACAGGGAATGCTCAGACTGAGGACAGGACCCCACAAAGTCCTTTGGGGAGACAGAGAGAGAGTATGCCAGCACACACCACAGCGCTATATAACACAGGGATTTTCACTGCTAATAAGTGATTTACCCAATAGCTGCTTTTTTTTTTGTACTATTTGCGCCTAAATTTATGTGCCCCCCCCCCCCCCCCTCTCTTTTTAACCCGTCTTGTACCTGGATACTGCAGGGGAGAGCCTGGAGAGCTGCTTCCAGCGGATCTGTTAAGAAAAAATTGCGCTGGTGTGCTGAGGAAGAAGGCCCCGCCCCCTCAGTAGCGGGCTTCTGACCCGCTTTCCATGTAAAAAAATGGCAGGGGTTTTAACATATATACAGTGCTAGACTGTATATATGTATGTTTTTATGCCAAAGGTACTTCAGTTGCAGCCCAGGGCGCCCCCCCCCCCCCCCCCCAGCGCCCTGCACCCTACAGTGACCAGAGTGTGTAAGTGTGCTGGAAGCAATGGCGCACAGCTGCGATGCTGTGCGCTACCTTAATGAAGACAGGAGTCTTCAGCCGCCGATTTCGTCGTCTTCAAGCTTCTGTTCTTCTGGCTCTGCAAGGGGGACGGCGGCGCGGCTCCGGGAACGGATGATCGCGGACAGGTGCCTGTGTTCGGACCCTCTGGAGCTAATGGTGTCCAGTAGCCTAAGAAGCACAAACTAGCTGCAAGCAGGTAGGTTTGCTTCTCTCCCCTCAGTCCCACGTAGCAGTGAGTCTGTTGCCAGCAGAAGCTCACTGAAAATAAAAAACCTAATAAATACTTTCTTTACTAGTAAGCTCAGGAGAGCCCACTAGGAGCACCCAGCTCTGGCCGGGCACCGATTCTAACTGAGGTCTGGAGGAGGGGCATAGAGGGAGGAGCCAGTGCACACCAGATAGTACCTAATCTTTTCTTTAGAGTGCCCAGTCTCCTGCGGAGCCCGTCTATTCCCCATGGTCCTTACAGAGTTCCCAGCATCCACTAGGACGTCAGAGAAATCATGGATTTTGTAACATTTATCATGAGCCTCAAACTCTGTTAGTTGCGACTTCCGGGAGATCCCTTCCGGGTCATGGGGTATTTAAACTCTCCAGTGCACATATCACTGCACTTTGAGAAAGACACCCTGTAGATTGTGAAACATGGTGGAGGAGTGAAAGGGGAGAGATTTGCACCCACCAGCTGGACACAGGAGGAGATCAATGGCAGTACATACCGGTACATTTCCATCTGCATTCCTTGAATATTCTGTGAATTGTCATCTAAAATGTGGTACGGAAGCATTTTTATACCCTTATGTTATGTATAATAAAATCTTTTTTTAGTGTTACACCATGAGGAGCATGTCTTGTTTCATTCTATGGTCACATCTGAGGAACTATGAAAGATACCCTGATGTGCTTTCAACTCATTATCTTGATGTACAGTAAGTAAGCTTACGTGTAAGCATCTATGTTAATCCATATATAAGGGTGTTGTATATTTCCAGCGGCGGATCGCAAAGATACCTTTATAGGAATATATCCCATTCCTTTTATGTAAGCATAAATGTGAGCATCTCATTCTATATACCACACTGTGAGTGAATAGAAGTCGTCCGGCTGGGCTGTCACATACCTGTTTGGCTCTATTAACCATCTGTTCAGTCACAACCACATGTCTGATTGAAAAAAAAAAATATTTTCTTTTATATAAAAAACTTCAGAGGATTTATTGGAGCGATCTATAGCATAAAGAAACGGACATAACATCTGAATCCCAGACATTTGGAACAAGTTTGGCGCAGAATATATATCACCTTCTTTTTGTGAACATGTGTCAGAAATTAGTTTTAATAAAAGTTCTATATGAGTTATTTTTCCATGGTGCCACAATTTCGTAAAATGTTCTGTGTCAATATTAAACCGCAGTGGCTGATGTTTTATAAACGTATAATGTTTGATATACAAGGTTAGATCAGCAGCAGAGCATTCCTTTTCAATTTCAGGAAAGAATAAAGTCCAAATCAAAGAAAAAATTGTGCTTAAGGTACCTTTAGCTAAAGGGACAACGATCGTTCTATTGACAGATGTAGCCTCAGTTTCCTCTGGTTTTCCGTACGTTCTATCAGAAGTCCTTTATTGAACTTCACTCACTATCTTTCCTGACCTCTCAGTGGATTGAGAGAGAAGTGTGCCTTAAGGGGGGTACTCACGGGAGAGATGTGTGCTGAGCGATCTTAACACAGACCGCTCAGCACACATCTCTCACCCCGTTCAGCACAGCGCGATGTGCTGAGCGAGGGGGAAAGCCGACGGGGGGCCGCTCACTTCACACAACGGTGAAGTGAGCAACCCGCTAGATTGAGCCTGCATGCAGCTCAATTTAGCATCGGCGATAACGATGCGCGGGGCCGCGTATCGCTATAGGCTGTAACACACTGGCCGGTTTCTCCCGGATGGCAAAAAGCCGGACAAACTTTGTCCGGCTTTTTGCCATCCGGGAGAAACCGGCAGAGTCTCGCACACAGGACGGCTTTGAGCCGTGTGTGATGCTGTGTGCATGCGCAGCATCAGACACGGCTTCAGAAAAAAACCGTTGTGTGTGAAAGCTCCCCTTCACACACACGGTTCACTGGCTGCAAAGAAGGCCGGGGCGGCCGCCCGGCCGCCGGACCTTCCAGTGGTGAGACCCGGCTGCAACCCGGCAGCCGGGCCGGGGCCGTGCAGTGTGAAGGGACCCTAGCCCTCACACTGTTAACTACAATGCCGGCACGGGAAAAGGCCGTCCGGCTTTTTCCCGGCCGGCAAAAGCCGGGTAGTGTGTTTCAGCACTATCGCTGGAGGGCATACACACGGCAGATCCGTCCCGGTCCTAGTTATTGCCCGCTCCTTGCTAGATTCAAACTGCACTAGAGTGTGTAAGAGGCGTGTCTAACATATTTAACCAAACAGCCTCTGGTAAAAACTGATGCAGGCCAGCAATGACCTGTCATATTGAGGTTGATCAGTAATATTTAGCATTTCTAAAGCTCTAAACATTTTAATTGGTTTAAACAAGAACAGAGACACATTGTGTCTTTTCTAATGAAGTTTATGCTGCATATATTTACCATTTAAAAGTAGAGCTATATTGGAGTACTGGCTAATAGAATACTTCTGGAAATTATTCATGAACTGGCAATTGAAAGGTAGACTTTGGGATCTATGTACTAAGCGTTGGAGAGAGATAAATTGTATGGAGATAAAGTACCAGCCAATCAGCTCCTGTCATTTTTCAAACACAGCCTGTACCATGGCAGTTAAAAGTGGATTGGCTGGTACTTTATCTCCACCCACTTTATCTGTCTCCAAGGCTTAGTACATAAGGAATGCCGTGAGCATTCCAGCAGTCGGGATGCCGGTGGTCATGTGACTGACGCTGGAATCCCAACACCACTCGGAATCCCAGTGCCGGAAATCCAACCGCTGACATCCCAAAGTTAAGTATCGGGGTGACAGTCAGGGCCCAGGGTTGGGTATTGGGTCGGGTTATGCACTAGAGGGGTGGTTAGCCATAGCTGCCACCACCGAATCTGAACCCAAACCACCACCCCATGTGACTTAGTCCTACCCGCCACCCCCACTATCTTAGCCCTGGCCGCCACCACAGACGGGTCAGGGAGGGTGCAGGGGAGTGGTAAATGAATGACCCCATCTCCTGACGGCATTCTAATTATCGGGATGCCGAGGTTGGTCATGTGACCGCCGGCCTCCCGTATCACTCCCATATAGTACCTAGAGCCCTATATTTTCATAGTGTTACTTCTATCTGTACTCTCCTGGAAAAATCAGACTTCATTGAACTTCATTTAGGGTTTGCTGGGAGTCCAAGGAAATGGATACTCTTAATTCTTATCAGACATGAGAAGGAACATGAAAGGATCTAGGTGGTTAGATTGAATGTTGCACTTGAACTGTATTAGATTCAGATATGCTGGAAAGACAACAGTAGTGTAAAATATAAACAGGTGTGGCAAAAAAAAAAAAACAATGTCATAGGAATCAACAAGTGAAATGGGCAGATTACATAAGTCTTAATGTCGGTGTTCTTGGAACATTTATTGGTATGTACACTGTAATCTCACAGTGAATAATCATCAACATGTTTGCTTTTACCTTGAATACTGTTCTAGAGTAACAAAAGCTAGAATCCTATTGGTGGCTGTGGGTCACAACATCTTTTCATATAACATTACTTGTAACCATATATAAGACATGTTCCTTTTATGGTGTGGATACATTTGGTTCAAATTTAAGCAAGAATAACTAAAAGTCTCTGCTGAAAATATTACATATGTGTTAATGTTGTGGTAGAATGAATAGATTGTAAGCGCCACTGGGGCAGGGATGTGAATGACCTAAATGTTCTCTGTAAAGTGCTGTTGAACATGTGTGTGCTATATAAAGAACGGTTAATAATGAAGGAGAAGAGTAAGGAAGAAATCACAGTTTGTAGATGTATTTTTAAAAAGGTTTAATAGGCTATTATAAAAATACAAACATCAGCAGTCACATTTTACATAAGAGTGTCCCTTGTGCTATTGTTAATGCCTGTATACATAACTGTGGTTAGCAGCACAAGATTAACACTTGCTTGGAAGGCACCAAAGACCATTATTATTTACAAAGAAGTGCAAATAGTGGATTGTTATATTTAGCATTACAGTGAATGGTGGTTATTTAAATCAGCACTCTTATTTCAAACGTCTTTGCTGCACAAGACTGGCATTACTGATTGTTCTGGAGAGGTGATGGGGGCTCGAGGGGAAACTACATTAAGATATCCAACTTCTGAGGTCTCTGAGCGTGATAAAGAGAGGGACAATGGCTTCTCTGGGGTTTGCTCAAGTTTTGCATCATCAATTACTTTTAACATCAGGGTTGAACTTGAAGCTTCAATCTGCGAGAATCTGAATGCAAAGAGACATTAGTTAACGGTCATTAAAAAAGAAAATAATGATTCAAGTCTCAAACCCTCCATGATACAGCACTTACATTCCTGGAACACATCATTTAAAAAAAAACATAATTACATATCTTTAAGTAAACTTTTTTTCCCATTTAATGTAGACTCTCTCACAACGGGTACAGCAGTTTACATAGCAGCATTTAGTCAGTGATGAAATGGAATATAGTCATTATGGTAAAACTTACCCTTGATAACACTATTTTTCCTAAGTCCACAGGATCCACAGGATAACATTGGAATATGATGACACGACAGTGGATTTGCACCAAACGGTCAAAGCTTTAGGTCTTTTAGCACGCAATGGGCCCGTCCATATATCCCCGCCTCCTGGCTCAGGCAAATCAGTTGTTGTCCCAAAGCTCAAGGCAGGAGCATCATAGAGAACCCTAATCAGGCGAGAAGAACACACATGCACACCCTTCCATACAAGAAGGAAGGGGTTAGTGAGTTAAAAGGATCCTCAAATCAGGTGCGTCAGGGTGGGATCCCTGTGGATCCTGTGGGCTTAGGAGAAATAGCGTCATCAACGGTAAGTTTTACCATAACGTTTATTTCTCTGGCAGGGTCCACAGGTTATCCACAGGATAACATTGGGATATCCCAAAGCAATTTAGTGGTGGGGACGCTCCTGATTGGACAGGAGAATCCTTTGCCCGAATTCAGTGTCATGAGAGGCAAAGGTATCAAAGGCATAATGTCTAATGAATGTGTTAATGGAAGACGATGTGGCTGCCTTACATATCTGCAGTAGCGGATCTTGCCACGGGCAAGCAGGACTTTTGCCCGGGGCGCCGCCTTCCAGAGGGCGCCGGCGCCATCCGGAAGGCGCCGCACCAGGGCAAGATCCGCTACTGCCCAGCTGCCCTCCGCTACTGCCCCCAGCTGCCCGCTGTGACCCGCTGCCCGCTCCGAAGGGAACTAGACGCGTAGCGTCTAGTTTCCCTTCATGGAGACGACCTTTACTGTGTGGTGCGCGATGACGTCATCGCGCACCGCCCAGCAAAGGTCCTCTCCACTTAGGGAACTAGACGCTACGCGTCTAGTTTCTTTTCGTGGAGAGGACCTTTGCTTTGCGGTGCGCGATGACGTCATCGCGCACCGCACAGCGTTTCAGCAGCGCTACTTTAAACAGGGGGGCGTAACTGAGCACGCCCCCTGCACGAAACCACGCCCCCTACTTCCCGCCCGGGGCGCAAACAGCGCTGGAACCGGCCCTGCATATCTGTTCTGCTGAAGCACCACGTTGTGCTGCCCATGACGGACCTACCTTACAAGTAGAGTGAGCAGAGACATTAGCCGGAACAGGGAGATCAGCTTGAGAATATGCTTCTGAAATTGTAATCCGGAACCACCTCGCCAGTGTCTGCTTAACAGCAGACCATCCTCTCTTATGAAATCCGTAGCGAACGAAGAGAGTGTCTGTCTTTCTGATGGCACTGGTACGATCTACGTAGATCCTTAAGGCACGGACTACGTCCAACGAACAGGGCCGTAACTACGTGTGTGCCAAGGGGGCTTGGCACACAGCGCAGTTGCCCTGAGGGCGCACGGCCAGCGGCATGTAATGAGTCAAATTGACTCATTACATGCCGCCTCTAAGTCCCTGCGCCGTGCGCCGCAGCCGCGCTGGAGGAGAGAGCAGCGCCGGGCAAGTGAGAAGGAGGAGGAGGGAGGGGGAGCAGGGAGCAGCAGCAGCGCTATTTCATTGGTGGTAAGCGCCGCTGCAGCATCCCCCCCTCCTTCTGTATTGGCTGCCCGGCGCTGCTGTGGATGCTGGGATGCGGTTCCTCCATCCCAGCATCCACAGCAGCGCCAGGCAACCAATACAGAAGGAGAGGGCGATGCTGCAGCGGCACTTACCACCAATGAAATAGCGCTGCTGCGGCTCCCTGCTCCCCCTCCCTCCTCCTCCTTCTCAACTGCCTGCACACTGCACAGAGAGGGAGATGCCTGCCAGCACGAGGAGCCTGTCAGCGGGAGAAGGTAAGTATATCCCTCTCTCTCTTTCTCTCTCTCTGTCTCTCTGGGGGACACCGTCTGACGCAATGTGTAAAAAGGGGGACTGGCTGCCGCAATGTGTAAAATGGGGTCCTGGCTGCCGCAATGTGTAAAAAGGGGGACTGGCTGCCGTAATGTGTAAAAAGGGGGGGTCCTGGCTGCCGCAATGTGTAAAATGGGGTCCTGGCTGCCGCAATGTATAAAAAGGGGGTCTGGCTGCCGCAATGTGTAAAAAGGGGGTCTGGCTGCCGCAATGTGTAAAAAGGGGGCCTGGCTGCCGCAATGTGTAAAGAGGGGGCCTGGCTGCCGCAATGTGTAAAGAGGGGGCCTGGCTGCCGCAATGTGTAAAAAGGGGGACTGGCTGCCGCAATGTGTAAAATGGGGTCCTGGCTGCCGCAATGTGTAAAATGGGGTCCTGGCTGCCGCAATGTGTAAAAAGGGGGGGTCCTGGCTGCCGCAATGTGTAAAAAGGGGGGGTCCTGGCTGCCGCAATGTGTAAAATGGGGTCCTGGCTGCCGCAATGTGTAAAATGGGGTCCTGGCTGCCGCAATGTGTAAAATGGGGTCCTGGCTGCCGCAATGTATAAAAAGGGGGTCTGGCTGCCGCAATGTGTAAAAAGGGGGTCTGGCTGCCGCAATGTGTAAAAAGGGGGTCTTGCTGCCGCAATGTGTAAAAAGGGGGCCTGGCTGCCGCAATGTGTAAAGAGGGGGCCTGGCTGCCGCAATGTGTAAAGAGGGGGACTGGCTGCCGCAATGTGTAAAATGGGGTCCTGGCTGCCGCAATGTGTAAAATGGGGTCCTGGCTGCCGCAATGTGTAAAATGGGGTCCTGGCTGCCGCAATGTGTAAAAAGGGGGGGTCCTGGCTGCCGCAATGTGTAAAATGGGGTCCTGGCTGCCGCAATGTGTAAAAAGGGGGGGTCCTGGCTGCCGCAATGTGTAAAATGGGGTCCTGGCTGCCGCAATGTGTAAAAAGGGGGACTGGCTGCCGCAATGTGTAAAAAGGGGGACTGGCTGCCGCAATGTGTAAAAAGGGGGACTGGCTGCCGTAATGTGTAAAAAGGGGGGGTCCTGGCTGCCGCAATGTGTAAAATGGGATCCTGGCTGCCGCAATGTATAAAAAGGGGGTCTGGCTGCCGCAATGTGTAAAAAGGGGGTCTGGCTGCCGCAATGTGTAAAAAGGGGGTCTGGCTGCCGCAATGTGTAAAAAGGGGGCCTGGCTGCCGCAATGTGTAAAGAGGGGGCCTGGCTGCCGCAATGTGTAAAAAGGGGGACTGGCTGCCGCAATGTGTAAAATGGGGTCCTGGCTGCCACAATGTGTAAAATGGGGTCCTGGCTGCCGCAATGTGTAAAAATGGGGACGCTGTCTGCTGTAATGTATAAAAGGGGCTCTACCTGGTGTAGTGGCGCTACTGTGCAGCGTAATTTGAATAATGTAGACTACTGTGCACCGTAGTATGAATTGCTGTTATTTTGTGGCCACGCCCCTTCCCCGTGAAGCCATGCCCCTATAAATTTTTAGCGCGCCTGCGGCGCGCACTGTCCCTGTCTGACATGGGGGGGCGCCACTGTCGTTTCTTGCACACAGCGCTAAAATGGCTAGTTACGGCACTGCCAACGATGCATCTCCCGCATTTAGACACCACCTTAGGGAGATACACAAATTTGGAACTAAGAACTGCTCTATCTGGATAAAAAAAATCAGAAAAGGAGGGCAGCATAACAATGCTCCTAAATCTGTAACTCTTCTAGCTGAAGCAATAGCCAGTAGAAAGAGAACTTTAGCTGTCAACCATTTAAGGTCTACTCGTTTAAGTGGTTCAAATAGGGCAACTTGAAGGGCCTTTAGGACTAAACTTAAGTCCCAAGGCACTGTAGGAGGAACAAAAGGAGGCTGAATGCAAAGCATTCCCTGGAAAAAAGTGCACACATCCTGTAGGTTAGCAATTTTCTTTTGGAACCATACAGTCAATGCTGACACTTGCACTCTCAAGGAAGCTACCCGTATACCGTTGTCCATTCCTGCCTGAAGGAATATCAAGACTCTGGAAACTGAACGCCCTAGGGTCAAATTTCCAGTCACCGCACCTTTGAATATAAGCTTGCCATATTCAGTGATAAATGCGAGCTGAGGAAGGTTTCATTGCTCTGAGCATTGTTTGAATTACCTGTTGTGAGAATCCTCTTGCTTTCAGGATGGAAGTCTCAAGAGCTACGCCGTCAAAGACAGACAGTGCTTGTGATAGCAAGGACCCTGAGACAGTAGATCTGGACGTTGAGGGAGTAAGACTGGAGCATCCATCGACATCCTCTGCAGATCTGTGTACCAATGTCTTCTGGGCCAAGCCGGAGCTATTAGTATCACGGGTGCCTTTTCCTTGTTTTACCTTTCACATTACCCTGGGAAACAGGGCGATTGGTGGAAACACATATGCCAGATGAAAGTCCCACCTCACTGACAGGGCATCCACAAAGATCGCCCTGGGATCCATTGTTCTTGAGCCGTATGCGGGAACTTTGTTGTTCTGGCGTGACGCCATAAGATCTATCTCTGGTAACCCCCATTTGTCTACCAGATTTTGGAAGACCTCGGGGTGGAAAGCTCATTCATTTGCATGAATGGCGTGTCGACTGAGAATATCCGCTTCCCAGTTTAGGACTCCTGGAATGAACACTGTGGACAAGGCTGGAAGATGAAGTTCTGCCCACCTTAATGTGTGACTTACCTCCTTCTTGCATTCTGGCTGTGAGTTCCTCCCTGATGGTTGAGGTACGCTACTGCCGTTGCATTGTCCGAGCGGATTTGGACTGGATTCCCCTGAAGGATGTCCTTTGCCTGAATAAGTGCCATATATATGGCCTAAAGTTCCAATATATTTATTGGCAGGCAATTTTCTTCCTTGGTACACTGCCCCTGAAAGCAACTCCTTCCTGACACTGGTCTCCAGCCCTGAAGACTGGCATTTGTTGTCAGAATTTCCCAATCTGATATTCAAAAGGGTCTCCCTTTGTCCAGATGGGATGTCTGTAGCCACCAGGCTAATGACCTCCTTACTCTCAGAGGAAGGACCATAATCTGCATTTTTATTGTCTGATGGCAACCAATCCATTTGGAAAGGATCAGATGTTGCAGAGGCCTCGAATGAAACTGCGCATACTCAATCATGTCTAATGTCGACACCATCAACCCCATCACACGCATTGCAGTGTGAATGGATACCTTTTGACTGTGTAGCAGCTCCTGAATCCTTAACTGAATTTTGGATATTTTGTTCAGAGGTAGAAATACTCTCTGAAGACCTGAATCCAGACCCCAAGTGAGTCATCAGTTGTGATGACACCAGAAATGACTTTGTCCAATTTATGAGCCAACCGTGTCTCTGTAAACAAGCTATTGTCTGTTGCAGATGATACTGAAGCAATTCCTGAGACTGTGCCAGGATTAATAAGTCGTCGAGGTTTGGAAAAAATCTTTATCCCCTGCTGACGGAGATAAGAAGCCATCACCATCATTATTTTGGTGAATACTGTGGGAGCTGTGGCCAGTCCAAATGGTAGGGCCTGAAACTGAAAATGATACTGGAGGATAGCAAACCTGAGATAGCGCTGATGGGACAGTGCAATAGGAACATGTAGGTAAGCATCCTGGATATCCAGGGATACCATAAAATCCTCTGGCTCCATGGTCAAAATAATGGAACGTTAAGTATCCATATGAAACCAAGGCACCCAAATGTACATGACAATACAAAAAATTCTTCCTAAGGCGCTGCAAATTGGAGCAGCAGTGGACAGTATAGATAGGTCACCAACCTACAAAGACAATATGTAACAGAAAAGTACAGTCTCACTTTCTGCGCTCCAAATGTCCCCTTGTTTTAAACGATCCTCACAGCTGTCAGAATTCGTTTTGATCTCCCAGTGTGAAAACATATTAGCAGGGACTGAGGTTCACAGAAAATAACTAGTTTATTAAAGCAACGTACAACTGTAAACAATAAATATAAAAGCAGGAATAACTAGAGAACACAAAGGGAAAACTGAGGGGACATGGGATGCCAGGAAACTGTGAGTACATGAGAATGATGTAGACTGTGGTAGAGTATGCACGTACCAGGGTTGCAGGATTGCACTGTAGCCGGACTGCACTGTAACTGGAACACAGGATGGCACTGATGATTTGTAAACTTGTGAACGGTGACTAAAGGTGCTGATGAGTTAAGGAACTTGTGAATGATGATTTAAGACACTGGTGATTTGCAGACTTGTAAATGGTGACTGAAGATGCTGATGAGTTAAGGAACTTGTGAATGATGATTGAAGACACTGGTGATTTGCAGACTTGTAAATGGTGACTGAAGATGCTGATGAGTTAAGGAACTTGTGAATGATGATTGAAGACACTGGTGATTTGCAGACTTGTAAATGGTGACTGAAGATGCTGATGAGTTAAGGAACTTGTGAATGATGATTGAAGACACAGGTGATTTGCAGACTTGTAAACGGTGACTGAAGATGCTGATGTGTTAAGGAACTTGTGAATGATGATTGAAAACACTGATGATTTGCAGACTTGTAAATGGTGACTGAAGATGCTGATGATTCCAGGAACTCGAGAATAACAATTAAAGACACTGGTGGTTTGCAGAGTAGTACACGGTGACTGGAGACACTGATGATTCTAGGAACTTGAAAATAATACTTAAAGACTCTGAAGCAGACACTGACTCCCAGCACACTGATGACCGAGACACATTAAAGTCCAGAAGCTGCTTGAGAACGCTGGAAGCTGTGCAGCAGTTAATGCTGGAAGCACCGGAGACACTGGGGTAGACTGCGGAGAAACTCGCCGGGAACAAGAGCACTGGCAGTTCTTTGGTCTATTTAGCAGCAGAGATCAGCATGACCAGGACCAGGAGCTGTAACAATCTTGACTCGATGAACTGGCACCAGGGAGCCTGTGTGGCTGGCCTAAGTAGTGAGTACAGGTGCTGCTCACAGCTGTGGTAGCAGCTACTAATCAAGATGCAGATACAGAGCAGAACTCTGAACACCAGAGCAGAGAGTGCCACCCCAGGCATGGAGTAGAAACTACATGGGATTGTGACAACAGCGATGTCATATTGTACATGAAAAAAAGAGACAAAAAATACAATAGTGTTATCCTGTATGAGCATAAAAGTTCTTTCCACTGTGTTAAGGGAGAACTAGGTGATGAAGATGGTCCCAAAAGAGAAATAAGACGTCCACCTTCTTATAGGGTCACCCAAAGTGATGCCGTGAAGATACGGTAATAGATCCTTACGTGTATACTTACTTGAAAATGGAAGATAGAAAGCACATAAAGGTTTCTTTTCCGTGTAGGTTATTTCCTCTGTGACACCGTATACTGAGTATGAATATCACTCATATGGTGGGTATGCAATTAAAAAAAGAGGAAGCCAATTAGGGCCAAAAGAACCCTTCTTTTATTAAAATATACAAATAAAACATAAATAGACAACCAGCCGTACCAAATGGGGAGCAGAGATGGAAGTCAACTGACATAAAGAGATCCAGATATCATAAAATGTCATATGCCCCCTTCAATGGATGTACTGGTTTAGGACATCAATATGGCACTGTATCAACGCGTTTCGACGCTCTGCGGCGTCTTTGTCAAGATTTAACAGTGTGTTTCACATCGATATGCAGCCTCTCCTGTGTGGTCAGCTGCTGACCCTATAAGAAGGTGGACGTCTTATTTCTCTTTTGGGACCATCTTCATCACCTAGTTCTCCCTTAACACAGCTGAAAGAAATTTTATGCTCATACAGGATTACACTATTGTATTTTTTGTCTCTTTTTCATGTACAATATGACATTGCTGTGAGGACCGTTTAAAACAAGGGGACATTTGGAGCGCAGAAAGTGAGACTGTACTTTTCTGTTACATACCCAAATGTACATGTTCAGCGCTTTGAGATCGAGTATGGGCCGGTACGACCCATTTGGCTTCTTGACTAGAAACAGGATGGAATAAAAACCTTGTCGTCGTTGTGCAGGAGGAACTGTAATTATCACTCTTGACTAAAGCAACTTCTGAACTGCCTCTTGCAAAGCCCTGGCCTTCATTTCCACTGAAGAAGGGCTGGTACAATAAAACCTTTGAGGAGGGTGTTTCTTGAAAACAAATGCATAACCGTCAGATACTGTACCGCTTCTTGCACCCAGACATCTTGCATCTGTGGTAGACTGCTGGCAGATCTGTGCAAACTGAAGAAGTTGGCCTCCCACCCTGGGTTCCTCCAGGTGGAGGCCCACACCATCAGGCTGATGGCTTCTCTTCTGATTTGGAAGCCGGTCCTCTGGTAGCCAAATGTTTTTTAGTCTTACCAGACTTGTTAGATTGGGACTGTTTGCTATCACCCTTTCCTTTTGCTTTTCCTTGATTCCGAAAGGGCCGAAAAGCTGGAAATCTAGGCTTGAATTTGTGTGTGGAAGGAAACTTCACTTTCTTGGAGTCCGCTTCTGACTCCAAAATACTGTTTAATTCTTTACCAAAAAGAATATCTCCCGTAAAAGGCAAAGACTCCAGAACCTTCTTGGATTCTGAGTCAGCTTTCCATGTACGTAGCCAAACCGGTCTGCGAGCTGCTACTGCTGAGGCTGATGCCTGAGAGGCAATTGTACCCATATCCAAGGCTGCTTCTTCCATAAACGCCGCCGGCTGTTTGATATGTGCAATATGAGATTTTTACTCTCTAGATGCCATTGAAGATCCTCCTCCAATGCATCAGCCCAGGCTACCACTGCCTTTGCTATCCAGGCTGAGGCCATGGCTGGTCTTATGATTGCCCCAGACAAGAAAAAATGGTTTTAAGAAAACCATCGATTCTCCTATCCGTGACATCATTTAATGATGTTAACGACAGAGGTAATGTAGATTTTCACACCAGTCGAATGACATGCATATCTAAAGTACCAGTCAAAAGTTTGGACATACCTTCTCATTCAATGGTTTTTATTTATTTTAATTATTTTCTACATTGTAGATTAATACTGAAGACATCAAAACTATGAGAGAACACATATGGAATTATGTTGTAAACAAAAAAGTGTCAAAGAAATCAAAATATGTTTTATATTTTAGATTCCTCAAAGTAGCCTACTTTTGCTTTGATGACAGCTTTGCACACTCTTGGTATTCTCTCAATCAACTTCATGAGGTAGTCTCCTGGAATGGTTTTGCAACAGTCTTGAAGGAGTTCCCAGAGGTGCTGGCTGCTTTTCCTTCACTCTACGGTCCAACTCATCCAAAACCATCTCAATTGGGTTTAGGTCGGGTGGTTGTGGAGGCCAGATCATATGACACAGCACTCCATCACTTTCCTTCTTGGTCAAGTAGCCCTTATATAGCCTGGAGGTGTGTTTGGGGTCATTGTCTTTTTGAAAAATAAATGATGGTCCCAGTAAGCGCAAACCAGATGGGATGGCATGGCGCTGCAGAATGCTGTGGTAGCCATGCTGGTTAAGTGTGATTTAATTTTGAATAAACCACCAACCGTGTCACCAGCAAAGCACCCCCACACCATCATACCTCCTCCTCTATGCTTCACAGTGGGAACCACACATGCAGAAGCTATCCGCTCACCTTCTCTGCATCTTACAAAGACAAGGCGGTTGGAACAAAAAATCTAAAATTTGGACTCATCAGACCAAAGTACAGATTTCCACTGGTCTAATGTCCATTCCTTGTGTTTCTCGGCCCAAACAATTCTCTTCTTCTTGTTGTTCATCCTCAGTAGAGGCTTCTTTGCAGCAATTCGACCATGAAGGCCTGATTCACACAGTCTCCTCTGAACAGTTGTTGAGATTTTTCTACTACTTGAACTCTGTGAAGAATTTATGTGGGTTCTAATGAGGTGATGTTAAGTAGCGGTTTCTGAGGCTGGTAAACTCTAATGAACTTATCCTCTGCAGCAGAGGTTACTCTTGGTCTTTCTTTCCTGGGGTGGCCCTCATGAGAGAAAGCTTCATCATAGCGTTTGATGGTTTTTGCAACTGGACTTGAACATTCAAAGTTCTTGAAATTTTCCGTATCGACTGACCTTCATGTCACAAAGTAATAATGGACTGTCGTTTCTCTTTGGTGAGTTGAGTGGTTCATGCCATATTATGTATTACAACAGTGATCAAATAGGGGTGTCCACTGTGTACTAACCCTACCTCTGCACAACACAACTGATGGTCTCAAACACATTAAGAAGGCAAGTAATTCCACAGATTGACTCTTGACAAGGCACACCTGTTAATTCAAAACCATTCCAGGAGACTACCTCATGAAGCTGATTGAAAGAATGCCAAGAGTGTGCAAAGCTGTCTTCAAAAGCAAAAGGAGGCTTCTTTGAGGAATCTAAAATATAAAACATATTTTGATTTGTTTAATACTTTTTTGTTCACAACATAATTCCATTTGTGTTCTTTCATAGTTTTGATGTCTTCAGTATTAATCTACAATGTAGAAAATAATTAAAAACCATTGAATGAGAAGGTGTGTCCAAACGTTTGACTGGTACTGTACTTTAGAGAGCCACCTCCCTTTTTAAACAGTCTCCAGTCGGAAGAGGAAAATTGGAATTCCATTTCCTTGGAATTCTAAACTTCTTACTGGGTGTAACCCAAGCCTCTTGCATAATTTCCGGCAGCTGTTCTGACCCAGGAAACTCAGACCTAACTGTTTTAGGAAGTTTAAACCCAGGTGCCTTAGATTTTAACACAGGCTCTGCTGTCTCCTCTAAGGATAGAATGGCTTTCATCGCACTAATCAGCTCAGGTATGTCTACCAAGCTGATGCCTTCCTCAGACCCTGAGTGTGATGAGTCCTCATCTGAAACGTGTAGACTGCGAAGATGTTGTTTCATATCTATGCGATTTACTTACCACCGGCCTTTCAGTCTGTTTTTGTTGAGAGGCTCCTGCTTCCCCTGCTGGATGTAATAAACCCCAGGGCAAGGCTGCATATAAGGGTTAACAGGGCAACTTATCCCTGATATAGGAGCTGGCATTATCCGCTCAGCTATACTGGATAATGTCTGTGCAAAAGTAGCCCATGGGGGTTCAACTTGAACCTGTGCCTGCCTTGGATTATTTAAGAGGCTTCGGTGAAAGCTAAAACAATTTGCACATAATATATTTTGAACCAGATCCTGAGAGGTTAACCCAGCTTTGCAAGAAAAACATGAAAAGAGTGTTGGTGCTCCTGTGGAAAGTGTATTTTCCTCACCCTGGCCGCTCTTAAACATGATAAATAAATCCCAAACCTGTACAGTGTTAACTATACAATTTGTGACTGTAATCACTTTAAAATTTGTTAAAGTGAAACACAATCCGACCCTACCTTGCTTTGCACCAACATTGAGGATCGGAATACACAGAAAACTGACAAAATTATAGTAAAGTCAGCAATCACACTAGCAATCAGTCACAGGTTATACATTAGTATAATAAGCAATATGAGCACATAATCAACTACAAATAAATTTCAAGTATGTAGGAGAATATATTACTGCATTACCTTATATAGGAGTTTTAAAAGTTTTCAGTCGCACAGCAAAAGAAACCAGCAGCAATAGTTTTCAGACTCATATGCATCAGGCACTTATCCAACTATTTGTACTCAAAGGTAGATAGAGACTTAGTGCTGTATCACCTGGCTCAGGAGAGTAGGATACAGGGAGACTTCACCCCGCTTCCAGGATCGATCAATACATTAGCGAACGCTGAGTGGATCCAGAAGCTAATAGTGTACACACTCGCCCCGTGAATCTACAGTGAACACAGACTCCCAAGTGAACACTGATGCACCAGTCACACAGCCGCCTATGCTGCGACTGGGTCCTTTTAGATACGCAGTGTCTCAGACGGTAGCGGGAACACAGTTCAAGGCAGGAAACTCGAGGAAACTGGTCATGAACCGGGGGGAGGGATGACCAAGGGAGCGTCTGACTCCCTACTGCTGACATCAACCCTAGGGATCGCGGCCTCATACTACCCCTGGAGCATATGATCCCTAGGGCCTGGCCCTGGTACACCCGAGGTGGCAGCCACGTCAGCGACTGTTTGGTAGTCTCCTCCCAAAACAGTGCGGCTGTGTCTGTGTTTCCCTACTAAGCGGAACCGATGCCTTACCTTCTCCCTGTGCTCCGGCCACAGCCTGGTAACATCTGCTGGACTTCCTAGTACATCCTACAAAGATGCCCGCCGAAACAGCACTGTACACGTTGGTAAGCGTTGTCGCGACCCAGCGGGGAGTTGTTGGAACGACTCTTTCTAATGTATGTATAAGACGCTTTTTAGACAAGATCACTCAAAAAAAATACAGTAGTAGGACTATAAAAATAAAAGAAAAAATCTTATGGCTGCTAAAAACCAGCAGCCCATTGACCACTGTCTGGCTCCTGCTGCCCCAAACAAAAAAATTATTTGCCTGAGCCAGGAGGCGGGGATATATGGATGGGCCGGTTGCATGCTGGGAGGCCGAAAGCTTTGACCATTTGGTGCAAATCCGCTATCGTGTCATCATATCCTAATGTTATTCCATGGATAACCTGTGGACCATGCCGGAAAAATAAACAATAAAAGTAACAGCGACACCTACAGTATAGTCCTAGAGGAATGCAACCTGCAAGAGAGGGTGCAATGACTGCAGAAACTATTGAAGGTTATCTAATCAAGCACTTTTTAAAGTTATAAAATATGTATTTCATTAAATGTAAAAGGAGGGTACAATATAGTGCCCTGTGTTTCCTGGGCGACAGAAATGCTGTATTTGCTGAGAAAATTAATTAAAAATAGGTTCTGTCACAATGGTTTGAAACCTGCTGATGTCAGGCAGATGATGTAACTACATACACTGAGCATATGTCTCCCACTGGAGAGGCAACATCCATGGCAGGCAGCTCCTACCAGACACAAAGGGAGACCACGTGAATACACAGTAAAAGATTGTACAGCTGCCATAAATATGCAAAATTATAATTTTAGTTGACTACAGTAGTGAGTGTAGATTAATTTCTTCCAAATAACAGGTTTAAGTTATACTACCATCAGCGCTAAATTCATCATGGTATTTAAAGTGTCACCACCATAGTGCTCTTACCTTTCCTTTAATACTGCATCTGGTCTCAGCAGACACTCAGAGGGTATCATCTTTGTAATATCCTGCAAGGTATGAAAAAGAAACCTGAAATAACAGTGCAGCCCTTCTATTCTAATTGCAGGAAAGGAAGTTAATTTGTGTGCTGGATACAGTATAAAGTCATGTGAATAACAAAATGTGTCTTGATTCATATTTGTTGGACAACATTAAAAATCAAGGAGTCCTCACAAAGTCATAAATGTCACAAACACATGCTTATGTGACAAATACACATACCATATTTCACTTTGCCATTATTCATATTAAAAACAAAAAGCCAACATGAAATGCATCTTTCATACACACAGTATGGTCTCTTCATGATCTGTAGCTTACAGAAACACCTTTAGCAGTAATTATATTCTTTAGGAGTTTCAGTCTTTTTCATTATATTTGAGGATTTGTATCTCACCCCTCACGACACTACTTTTGTTCAATAAGGTTTGAGGGAATTAATTTATTAAAAGTACTCCTCTGGTCAGGCCGGCCCTACGCATACGCAGACTACGCAGCTGGGCAGAGCGCAGGACTGATGAGGGCGCCCTGCAGTCAGTGACTGAGTCACCGTCACTCATGCTGCAGCATGCCGCCCTGGGGTTGGGTATGGAATCCCGGCAGCCAGAATACCGAATACAGGCTCGCTGTGCTCACCACACGTTCTATTCCCACTCTATGGGTGTCGTGGACACCCATGAGTGGGAATAAACATGGCGCAGCGGTCGGCATTCTCGGCAGTCGGGATCCCGGCGTCAGTATTCTGACCGCTGGGATATAGACTACTAATACCACATGTTCCTCTGACTATCGCACAGAAGAGCCTTCATGGAGACTGCTTTGGCAGAGCTAAGCACACAGCCCTCCCCCCATGCCTGGGAACAGGGAGAGGGAAATAGTACAGCGTCTGAACGGGGGGGGAGCTGGAGCTGCCTAGAAAAGGTGTGTGTGCGCGTCAGTCAGTGTGTCCCCGTCCCTGCACAATGTGTGTGTGTGTGTGTGTCAGTGTGCCCATATACAATCTGTGTGTCAGTATGTCCTTGGTCCCTGTGTGTGTATGTCAGTGTGCATCTGGTCCCCATACAATGTGTGTGTGTCAATGTGCTCATATACAATCTATTTTTGTGTCAGTGTGCTCCTGGTCTGTGTGTGGGTGTCAGTGTTCCTCTGGGACCTGCACCATATGTGTGTATCAGTGTGCCCCCTATACAAACTATGTAAATTGTATAAGTGGCTCCTCTGTAGTGTCACCTGTATAAGTGTCTCTACTGTGGTGTAACGTGTATAAGTGGCTCCTCTGCGGTGTAACGCGTGTAAGCGGCTCCTCTGTGGTGTAACGTGTGAAAGCGGCTCCTCTGTGGTGTAACGTGTGTAAGTGGCTCCTCTGTGGTGTAACATGTGTAAGCGGCTCCTCTGTGGTGTAACGTGTGTAAGCGGCTCCTCTGTGGTGTAACGTGTGTAAGCGGCTCTTCTGTGGTGTAACGTGTATAAGTGGCTCCTCTGTGGTGTAACGTGTATAAGTGGCTCCTCTGCTGTGTAATGTGTATAAGTGGCTCCTCTGTGGTGTAACATGTATAAGTATCTCTACTGTGGTGTGGCGTAGCATGTATAAGGGGCTCTTCTGTGGCGTTGCATGTATATTGGACTCTACTGCGCGGTGTAATGTGAATTGATATTATTCTTTGCCCACAGCCCTATATATTCCACTATGGGGCACCAAAATATAGGATCGCATACCACAAAAATTAGGCTCGGGCTGACCTTGCCTAAAGAGGAGTCATAACAATTCAGTAGGGTTGAGGTTTGGACTTTGCAAAACCTTGATTCTTTTCTTCTTCTTTCAGCAATCCAATTATAGATTTGCCTGTTGGAAATTTAATCTTGGCATCCTCTAGAATACTATGAAGAGTTCATGGTGTAGTTAATAATACTACTACTACTACTAATAATAATTTTATTTATATAGCGCATTTCCACAGCCAGATTCAAAGTCGCTTTACAAGCTTTAAAAACATAGCACAAAGGTTTAGTACAGGTTGAGTATCCCATATCCAAAATGCTTGGGACCAGAAGTATTTTGGATATTAGATTTTTCTGTATTTTGGAATAATTGCATACCATAATGAGATATAATGGCAATGGGGCCTAAGTCTAAGCACAGAATACATTTATGTTACATAAACACCTTATACACACACAGCAGGAAGGTAATTTTAGCCAATATTTTTTATAACTTTGTGCATTAAACAAAGTGTGTGTACATTCACACAAATCATTTATGTTTCATATACACCTTATACACACAGCCTGAACGTCATTTAATACAACATTTTTAATAACTTTGTGTATTTAACAAAGTTTGTGTACATTGAGCCATCAGAAAACTCTCACTCAAAAAATTCCGTATTTCGGAATATTCCATATTTCGGATTATTTGGTTATGGGATACTCAACCTGTATTACAGCAAGAGATGTGCTGGGATAATTTGGTTGATGTTGGGTCGATTTCGTGTTCCACGGTCTAAATCCCACATTAACTACCAGATGATTTTTTAATTTTTTTTTTTTTAACAATGTCAAAAATCATCTGTTAGTAAGTGTGGGATTTAGAGTTATATTTACTAAAAATCGATCTGGGTCGATTTTTGGTTGATTTTGAATTTCAGGGTCTAAATTCCACATTTACTAACAGATGAGTTTTGACAGATTTTTTTTAAAACAATGTCAAAAATCATCTGTTAAATCACACATCTGCTAACAGATTATTTTTGACTTCGTTTTGATCCTGAAACACAAAAATCGATCAAAAATCGACCAGATATGGCCCCCCCAAAAAATATTGATCAACATTGACTCAAATCGACTTTTAGTATATATACCCCCATCAGGGCCGTTTCTTGGGGCAGGCGAGCAGTGCAACCGCACTGGGCGCCCGCCGCGGCACTAACTGTGGCTCCCTACTTCCCCTCCTATTTCTCCCCGAGTAACCCGCTCGGGGGGCGGAGTTTCACGCAATGACGCGGTTGCGTCGTTACGTCACGACGCAACCCCGTCACTCCGCGAAACTCCCCCCTCCCCGAGCGGAGTACAGAGGGCGATCCAGGTTAGGAAGAGGGAAAGGCCGGCGCGAGGAGCGACTGGTGAGGCGGGCCGAAGAGCGGTAATCGCCTCTGTAAGTATTCTCTCTCTCTCTCAATGTGTAAAATGGGGACACCTGCCGTAATGTGTGAAATGGGGACTCTTGCCTGCCGTAGTGTGGGGATTTAATGTATCAAGGGCATTGCGGTGTGTGGCATAATATGGTGCAGGGGGCATTACTGTGTGGGGCTTAATATGGTAGAATTTTTTTTTCCTGTGGTGGTCGTGATCTGTTGGAGCAGGGTCAAAAACTGGATTGTGAGGTAGTATTTTCAGACGAGGCCATGCCCATTTAAATGAGGGCACACCCATTTAGATAAGGCCACGCCCCCTTGCCGGGTGCGCGTGCACGTTTTTTTAATCTAGGTGTGTGTGTGTGGGGGGGGGGGGGGGGGGGGGCACATTTTTTAATGTCATGGGGGGGCGCATTTTTAAATCTCGCACTGGGAGCCAAATTGGCTAGAAACAGCCCTGACCCCCATATCTTTGTTTTGATATCTTCTGATCTTCTAATATTTTACATTATGATCCAACCACATTTTATATTTTAGGCAAATATAGCAATGCTATGAACTTACTTATGTCTACAGTAATTCCATACTTACTGTGAGATTAAGGGCTTGTAGCTTCTTCAGTACCCGCTCCAGTAACCCAACCTGGTTATAAAGCTGGAGTAGATTTTCCTGCAACTGTTTGTTTTCTACATCTAGAATACGAGCCCTGTAATGTACACACAAAGTTGTAGTATAGTTAGTTATATTTAGTTAGAAATGCTATACAAAACAATGTGTTTTCGGCAGGGAATCTGCAGTGAATTTACATGGGAATTTTTTTTAAAAATGTACTTCTTAGAATCAAAGACAAGGCCAGCAGAAAGTCATAGTAGTTGAGCCATTCAGGGAATGCCCTAAAAAGATTGGGGAAAAGCAGTGCTTATTACAGGGGTACCTGAACCTGTAAACCTGGCAGTCGGGATGGCGGTGGCCAGATGACCGCCCGCGGCATTCCAATACTGGAGATCCTGACATCGCAGAGGGGAAGGATTTCTACTCCCCCCCCCCCCCCCCCTCCCATGTCCCCTTCCCTAACTCTCGGGAGGGTGGCAGCTATGGCTAATCCTGAGGGGTGTCGGCAGGGGGGTGGTGGCTATGGTTAACCACCTTTCTAGTGCCTAACCCTAACTCTGATACTCACCTTCGGGATGTCGGTGAACCGGCGCCATTATCCTGAGTGGGTACGGGATTCCATCATCGGTCACATGACCGCTGGCATCCCAACAGCTGGGATGCTGAATGCATCCCACTACAAGAAATACTTGAAAATAAGAGCAAAATAAAAATGTGTGGATCCTATGTTCACAATATAAAATTACACATTTTATTCTAACATAAAACTAACTAATAAAAGACCGCATTCACAAGAACTGAGAAAATCAGCTTCCACCAAAATACCAACATGCCTTGTAGCATAACCAAGATGCAACACAGTACAGGAATACTTTTCTGACCTCACAGATATGGAGCCAGGGGACTATGCTCATATCTTTTACTGTGCTAAAACCAAAGCTTCCATAGGTTTAAAACAGAAAGTAGGGACACACACATCTAACAAAAAGTATGTTTAGGCCAATAAAGCCCCATCATGCTATATATGGGAAACCAGGGCTATGACATGTGGCCAAGGGATACAATTATACCTTACCAGTTTTGTCCTCCTGAGATCACATTACAAATGAAGATTGGAAGTCTCTGCTGTTTTCAGCATGCACATTGTCCAGTTTTATCAAAAAGCCCACTGGCAAACTGAAGGGCATTTTCTAAGATCAGCCTATACCTTGACATGCGCTAATTTTAGATAAAGTCAATGTATGAATTTCTCCTAAACTGTGTCCACATAGTCTCAAAAAGAGAGCCTCTTATATGAAATCTCACATTTAAAACAAAACTGCGCGTGAGGGGATGAATCATGTACCCTACATTGCATATACAGTATAAAAGTACAGTGGAGGCTAGTGTGACTCCCACTTAAACCCATCAACATTTCCTAGGTCAAACCAACCCATTCTGAATTCTGCTATTGGAGGCAATCTACTTACAATGATTATCAAAGTCTGTTGTCCCATACCTGACAGATTGCTAAATTCTCAAGGTCAATACATTTGGTGGCTTAAATACAAGCTGGGCTGGTGGGTGTAAGCTGTTTGATCCATCAGGTATGTAAATGGGACGAGATGTAAAACAAATTAGTTATGTGTATTTTCATTATTGGTATCTCTCTTGCCTTATAGAACTGAGTTCTCTAGATGTACCTGGATTTCTCACATTATATTAATGTATACCTGTTCTGTGCCGACAGCAGTTTCCACTTGTGGTTCTGCTCTGAAGCTTCCTGCTCTGTGATCTTCTGGATCAGATGTCTCTTTTCTTCATGCAGATGATCATTCTCAGCTGTGATTTTACTGATCCACTGCTTTTTCTAACAGGGGAAAAGAGCAGTAACTTAGACATCCCACAGAAAATGAGACTTTTTTTTAGAAAGTGTTTGCAAAGCAATGGGAGATGCTGCTGTGTGATCTGTCCTATACTGATACTCTTGGGGGTATCCAATTACAGGCGAAGAAACATTGGGCGGACGTTTTTCCTGATTTTTCCCGATGTTTCACCCATATTTTTTTTTTAAAAACGGGCTATCCAATTTGGACACCTGTAAAAAAAAAAAAAAAAACATCATCTCCCAAATACGCACAGGTTCAGTGAAACCTGTGTGTTTTCGGTAGAAACAGCCCTGTTTTGTTTCTGGGGATTTCATTTCGCCTGCCTGTCTAGCTACAATCCAAATAGGAGATCGCCCGTGTATGGTAGGGCTTCCAGGACCTTCCACGAGCAGAGCCACACAATGCGGCGAGCTGCAATGGAAACTGCCGAGGTCCTAGAGGATAACAGAAGAGTCACTAGAGGCGCTTCACCAATGTAATAGGCTGCGTCTCTGATATTTGCAAGTATAGACAATTGTTCCTTCGTAGGATCAGATGTGAAACTTTCGTCAAGGTTATCGGTCCAAGTCTCTATGGCTTTAGCCACCCAGGCTGCAGCCGTGGACATTCTGGCTGTTTCTCCAGTAAGGGAGTACAGAGATTTGAGACACGCATCCAGTTGTCTATCCTATAGTTTCTTAAGAGAGGACGCAGTTGGAATAGGAAAGATGGAACTTTTAATTAAATGTGTCACATGAGCATCCACTGTCGGTGGACTCTCCCACTTTGCACAATCTGATGTGGGTAACGGGTAAAAGGAGCTGAGCTTTTTTTGAAATGTAGTTGTTTTCTTTGTAGGTGTTTCCATGCCTTGTTCATAGCTTCTAAGAAGTTCTCCAAGTGTGGAAACTCAGCTAGCACTACCTTCTGTCGTTTGCACAGAGAATCCTTAGTTGGTGGGGTGGGTTCAGTATCTAGTTGAAGAGAGAATTTGACTGCCCTAATTAATGCAGTCACATTAAATTTGTGTTGGACCTCCTCATCCCCTGAGGGGGATTCTGCATCCGAAATCTCAGCTTGATCAGCAGTAACTGATGATTCTTCAGAATTAGAGAGTGGTGTAGACTGCAAGGAAGGCAGAGTATGCTTAGTGGCAGTAGGTTGTGCGCCCTGACCCTGCACTATGTTGTGAAACACAGCAGAGGAAGCAGCCAAGCTCTGTATAGAGCTAGAAAAAGAGTCCAACCATGAAGAAGGGATGGGTGAGGCGGCAATGGCCTGGTAAACAGGCTGTAATGGCTACTGGAAACCCATAGATGGAGCCATTGAGGGCTGTAGTGGTTGCGGTATAACCATAGGGGGAGCCACAGGTGGGGCAGCAATATTTTCAGCAATTTTTGCCAGCAACATAGTATAGGATGCCCATGAGGGCTCCTGCACAGGGACTGGGGTGGCTGAGGTGCTGGGAGGCACGAGACAGGCTGTGCACTAACCATCCTGTGATAAATCCTGAGGTAAAACCTCCAAGTTACAGGTATTACATGCTACCTGAGTAGGTGCCCCAGTATGCTTAGCCTTGTTATTGCCAGGCATAACTGTAAGGGGTTTACACAAACAATATGGTAATGTGCAGTGTGTAACTGAAACAGTATGTGACAATGAGCTTACACAAATACAATATACTGTAAACTGTGGCAGAGTAAACCCAATACACACCAGTATTTAAGGGTCACTTAATTAGAGGAAAAGGTACAGGGAAAGCAATTATAGGCCCTCATTCCGAGTTGTTCGCTCTGTAAATTTCATCGCATCGCAGCGATTTTCCGCTTAGTGCGCATGCGCAATGTCCGCACTGCGACTGCGCCTAGTAAATTTGCTATGAAGTTAGGTTTTTTACTCACGGCTTTTTCTTCGCTCAGGCGATCGTAGTGTGATTGACAGGAAATGGGTGTTTCTGGGCGGAAACAGGCCGTTTTATGGGCGTGTGGGAAAAAACGCTACCGTTTCCGGAAAAAACGCAGGAGTGGCCGGAGAAACGGAGGAGTGTCTGGGCGAACGCTGGGAGTGTTTGTGACGTCAAACCAGGAACGACAAGCACTGAACTGATCGCAGATGCCGAGTAAGTCTGAAGCTACTCAGAAACTGCTACGAGGTGTGTAATCGCAATATTGCGATTACTTCGTTCGCAATTTTAAGATGCTAAGATTCACTCCCAGTAGGCGGCGGCTTAACGTGAGCAACTCTGCTAAAATCGCCTTGCGAGCGAACAACTCGGAATGACCTCCATAATGTACAGTGATGAGAGGAGAAGTACAAACAGCAGCACTAGCATAAGTCACATACAATACAGGAAGAGAAATGTAACTGCAATGGGCACTGGTATAAACTACACAGTCAAAGGAAGGAGGCTGGTAGCATTCAGTGCTGTGTACACAGGGAGACCCAGCCCACCGCCTCTGGAGACCTGCAGAACTCTGTCATTAATGCCCAGAGTGTCTGGTGAGAGAGAATGAGGTAGGGACAGCCCAGGGTGGGAAGACCGCAGTAGAATGGCAGCTTGGGATGCTGGGTAAAGCGCTGATCTCCCCTATGCTGACTTCCAACACCGGTTCTCCTGGCCTGAAATATGTCCCCAGTGACAGTGTACATGTAAGTCCTGGTGGTCTAGTGCGGCCGCAGGTACACTTAATGGACTGGGAGCACATCAGCGCCGGCAGTCCATCTCCCGGGATTGGCAGCATATGGACTTCGCAATGCGTGGGTCACGCAAGCGGGAACCCACCTTACCTGTTTCCCATGTGTCTGGTGCAGTCCTGGGTGTCCCCTGTGCCTTTGTTAGTTGGAAGTGTGTAACATAGTAACATATAATGGAGGTTGAAAAGAGGCAAATTGCCCATCGTGTTCAACCTGTATTAAGTTGTGATGAATCTACATACCCGCTGTATAATGTTTTATGACTAGTTAACTACTATAACTCATATAACCCCCGGATTAACCACGTTGATATTTTAAATATTATAACCTTGGATATCATTTTCATTCAGAAATGTATCCATTCCTTTTTTAAATCCATGTACAAAGTCCGCCATTACCACCTTCCCTGGCAGGGAATTCCACATCCTAATTGCCCTAACAGTGAAGAACCCTTTCCTCCGTCGCGTTCAGAACTTTCTCTCCTCCAGCCGCAGCAAGTGCCCACGTGTCCTAAACTGTGTTCTTTTAATAAATACTTCTTCTGATAACTCTTTGTGATGTCACTTTACACGCCTCTTTTCTAGTGTATACATATTCAACCTAGTAAGCCTTTCCTCATAATCCAGTCCTTCTAGGCCTTTAATCAATTTAGTAGATCGCCTTTGAACCCTTTCGAGTTCACCGATATCTTACAAATATTACAGGTGCGGACGTACCAATGCTTTATACAGCGGCAGGATTACATCCGAGTCCCTGGACTCAATTCCCCGGTTTATGCACGCTAGCACCTTACTTGCCTTCTTTACTGCACTTTCACATTGTGTATGGTTATTAAGCCTATTATCAATAAGTACCCTCAAATCTTTTTCCAAATCTGTTTCACCTAGGCGTTCCCCATTTAATATGTAGGCTGCAAGTTTGTTTTTAGTCCCGAAATGCATAACCTTGCATTTGTCTGTATTGAACCTCATTTTCCATTTAGACGCCCAGAGTTCAAGTTTAGATAGATCATTCTGCAAGGACTCCACATCCAATTCCGAGTTAATTACCTTACACAGTTTAGTATCATCTGCAAAGATTGACACTGTGCTTTCCAGGCCTATTTCTAGGTCATTGATAAATATGTTGAACAGTAGTGGTCCGAGTACGGACCCTGTGGTATTCCACTGACTACTGGGGACAAGGTTGAGGACTTCCCGTTGACCACTACTCGCTGTACCCTGCTATCCAACCAGCTGCTTATCCATGTGCAAATAGTTTTTCCAAGGCCAAGCTCCTTTAATGTGATGATCAATCTCCTGTGAGGCACTGTATCGAAGGCTTTTGCAAAATCTAAGAAGACCACCTCCACTGCTTTTCCCTGATCAAGATTATTGCTCACTTCCTCGTAGAAGCTAATTAAGTTAGTCTGACATGACCTGTCCCTCACAAATCCATGCTGGTTCTTGCTAATAATCCTAGTGGTCTGTAGATACTCCTGTATGCTGTCCCTTAGAATTCCTTCCAATATTTTCCCCACTATAGATGTCAAACTAACTGGTCTGTAGTTACCCGGAAGATTTTTGGATCCCTTTTTAAATAATGGCACTATTTCAGCTATACGCCAATCCTTCGGTACCATGCCTGATCTAATTGAACTATTGAAAATCAAGTATAGGGGTCATGCTAGTTGTGAACTAAGCTCCATAAGAACCCTCGGGTGAAGTCCATCAGGACCAGGTGATTTATTAACCTTAATTTTGCTTAGTCTCTCTCGGATTACTTCTTCACTTAAACAAGTATCTAACCATGGATCATTACTGTCACAATTGTTATGCTCTACTCCCACTTTCAGTTCTTCTCTGGTGAATACTGATGAAAAAAAATTTGTTCAGTATTTCCGCTTTTATTTCGTCATCATTTATCAATTCTCCAAATTCATCTTTTAATGGACCTATATTCTCCTTTTTTAACCTTTTACCATTTATGTATTTAAAAAAAATTTTAGGATTGGTTTTACTCTCTATAGCACGGGGTCCTGACAAAATCACCGACAGTTGTGGTGTTGTGGCCCAGTGGGGTGTTGGAGCAATAGCGCTGGCGTCCTCTGGACTGCTAGGCGCTATCTGCCCAAGTAAAAATATTTAAGAAAAAAATAATTGTGCCTGAGCATGGAGGTGGGGTATGAAGGGAGAGAAACCCAGTGCATCCTGGGAGGCTCAGAATCTTACACTGTTTGGTGCCAGTCCTGATCTCCACCAGCTATACTTAAGATTAACCCTGAGGTGAGCAAATTGCAGATTATATTTGTGAACATTTTGATAAGTGGGGAGGCCACACAAAGTCTTCCCATGTGAAGGAAAGCCAAGCTTTATTTATGTAAAGCCCTATATGGAATCCAGAAAGAATTCCAAAGGGTGCTATACAGGGAACATCCTACTGTAGTGACTGCAATAAAATACAGAGAAAATCCTAGTAACTGTAATACAATACAGAGAATCATAGGGCATGCCTTACAATACAGAGAGCATCATACAAATGGTAAATCCCGCTATGTCCAATGACCATAATCCAAATTTTGTGTATGAAAACTTCAGCCTGTGGTATTCAGCAAATAGAAAAGTAACCGGTTACAGAGACAGAAGAATAGAAGCCACGCTGAAAGCAGCTAGAGCTCCAGTCAGAAAATGGCAAACACTGATACATCATGTGCAAAATGTAATCCACACAAAATACCCAACAACTATATGCTTTAAAAGTCTATGGGCGGTATTCAAATTATATATCATGCCCAAACTCCTTTCTAAAGTGATCCCCGTTATCGCACACATTGCGCTCAAAGTAATCAGGTTTAGCTGCATAAAGAGTTGGGCGCCCTTGCTACTCCGAGGCTGAAATGATGATTCCACGCACATCAGCAGAAACAGAACGGGTGTGGAAGCGGGTGAAAATAATTGAATACCGCCCTATGTGTACATGTAAAATTTAAACAATTTGAAGTTATTCTCACTGTATTGTAAGCAGAGAAACAGTTACTGTGGATGTAAAATATTCTAACCATTTGTGACCTGTAACAAATTATTAACAGATAATAAGAATTTACTTACCGATAATTCTATTTCTCGGAGTCCGTAGTGGATGCTGGGGTTCCTGAAAGGACCATGGGGAATAACGGCTCCGCAGGAGACAGGGCACAAAAGTAAAGCTTTCCGATCAGGTGGTGTGCACTGGCTCCTCCCCCTATGACCCTCCTCCAGACTCCAGTTAGACACTGTGCCCGGACGAGCGTACACAATAAGGGAGGAATTTTGAATCCCGGGAAAGACTCATACCAGCCACACCAATCACACTGTACAACCTGTGATCTGAACCCAGTTAACAGTATGATAACAGGGGAGCCTCTGAAAAGATGGCTCACAATAACACTAACCCGATTTAGTTAGCAATAACTATGTACAAGTATTGCAGATAATCCGCACTTGGGATGGGCGCCCAGCATCCACTACGGACTCCGAGAAATAGAATTATCGGTAAGTAAATTCTTATTTTCTCTATCGTCCTAGTGGATGCTGGGGTTCCTGAAAGGACCATGGGGATTATACCAAAACTCCCAAACGGGCGGGAGAGTGCGGATGACTCTGCAGCACCGAATGAGAGAACTCCAGGTCCTCTTTTGCCAGGGTATCAAATTTGTAGAATTTTACAAACGTGTTCTCCCCTGACCACGTAGCTGCTCGGCAGAGTTGTAATGCCGAGACCCCTCGGGTAGCCGCCCAAGATGAGCCCACCTTCCTTGTGGAATGGGCATTTACATATTTTTTGCTGTGGCAAGCCTGCCACAGAATGTGCAAGCTGAATTGTACTACAAATCCAACGAGCAATAGTCTGCTTAGAAGCAGGAGCACCCAGCTTGTTGGGTGCCCACAGGATAAACAGCAAGTCAGATTTCCTGACTCCAGCCGACCTGGAAACTATATTTTCAGGGCCCTGACAACATCCAGCAACTTGGAGTCCTCCAAGTCCCTAGTAGCCGCAGGTACCACAATAAGCTGGTTCAGGTGAAACGCTGACACCACCTTAGGGAGAAACTGGGGACGAGTCCACAGCTTTGCTCTGTCCGAATGGACAATCAGATATGGCTTTATGAGATAAAGCCGCCAATTCTGACACTCGCCTGGCCGAGGCCAGGACCAACAGCATGGTCACTTTCCATGTGAGATATATCAAATCCACAGATTTGAGTTGTTTAAACCAATGTGATTTTAGGAATCCCAAACTACGTTGAGATCGCCCAGTGCCACTGGAGACATCAAAAGGGGGTTGTATATGCAGTACTCCCTTAACAACTTCTGGACTTCAGGAACTGAAGCCAATTTCTTTCTGGAAGAAAATCGACCGGTCGAAATTTGAACCTTAATGGACCCCAATTTGAGACCCATATACACTCCTGTTTGCAGGAAATGTAGGAATTAACCTAGTTGAAATTCTTCCGTGGAGCCTTCCTGGCCTCACACCATGGAACATATTTTCACCTAAGCGGTGATAATGTTGTGCGGTCACCTCCTTCCTGGCTCTGACCAGGGTAGGGATGACCTCTTCCGGAATGCCTTTTTCCCTTAGGATCCGGCGTTCACCCGCCCTGGCGTCAACGCAGCTGCGGTAAGTCATGGAACAGACATGATTCTTGCTGAATCAAGATCCTTTCTAGTATCTCTTGAAGTTCCGGGTACCAAGTTCTTCTTGGCCAAACCGGAGCCACGAGTATAGTTCTTACTCCTCTCCTTCCTATCATTCTCCATACACTGGGTATGAAAGGCAGAGGAGGGAACACATACACCGACTGGTACACCCACGGTGTTACCAGAGCGTCCCAGCTATTGCCTGAGGGTCTCTAGACCTGGCGCTTCATGTGAGACGCCATCATAACCACCTTTGGTCTTTCCCAACGGTTTACAAACATGTGGAAACTTCCAGATGAAGTTCCCACTTTTCCGGGTGGAATTCATTCATGCTGAGGAAATCTTCCTAGTTGTCCACTCCCGGAATGAACACTGCTGACAGTGTTATCACATGATCTTTCGCCCAGCGAAGAATCCTTGCTGTCATTGCCCTCCTGCTTCTTGTGCCGCCCCGTCTGTTTACGTGGGCGACTGCCATGATGATGTCCTACTGGATCAGCACCGGTTGACTTTGAAGCAGAGTTCTTCCTAGGCTCAGAGCATCGTAAATTGCCCTTAGCTCCAGTATATTCATGTGGAGAGAAATCTCCAGACTTGACCACACTTCCTTGGAAATTTCTTCCCTGTGTGACTGTTCCCCAGCCTCTCAGGCTGGCATCCGTGGTCACCAGAACACAGTCCTGAATGCTGAATGTGCTGCCCTCTAGAAGATGAGCACTCTGCAGCCCCACAGAAGAGACACCCTTGTCCTTGGAGACAGGGTTATCCGCTGATGCATCTGAAGATGCGATCCGGACCATTCGTCCAGCAAATCCCCCTGAAAAGTTTTTGCGTGAGATCTGCCGAATGGAATCGCTTCGTAAGAAGCCACCATTTTTCCCAGGACTCCTGTGCATTGATGCACTGATACTTGGCCTGGTTTTAGGAGGTTTCTGACTAGGTCGGATAACTCCCTGGCTTTCCCCTCCAGGAGAAATACCTCTTTCTGGACTATGCCCAGAATCATTCCTAGGAACAGCAGACGTATCATCGGAAAACAGCTGCGATTTTTGGAATATTTAGAATCCACTCGTGCTGTCGTAGAACTACTTTAGATAGTTCTTTTCCGACCTCCAACTGTTCTCTGGAAACTTGCCCCTTTCAGGATATCGTCCAAGTAAGGGATAATTAAGATGCCTTTCTTCTTTTAAGAATCATCTTTTCGGCCATTACCTTGGTAAAGGCCCGGGGTGCCGTGGATAATTCAACGGCAGCGTCTGAAACTGATATTGACAGTTCTGTATCACGAACCAGAGGTACCCTTGTTGAGAAGGGCAAATTTGGACATGGAGGTAATCCTTGATGTCCAGGGACACCATATAGTCCCCTTTTTTCCGGTTCTCTATCACTGCTTTGAGTGACTCCATCTTGATTTGAACCTTTTTATGTAAGTGTTCAAAGATTTCAGATTTAGACTATGTCTCACCAAGCCGTCTGGCTTCAGTACCACAATATAGTGTGGAAGACTAATACCCTTTTCCTTGTTGTAGGAGGGGTACTTTGATTATCACCTGCTGGAAATACAGCTTGTGAATTTTTTCCAATACTGCCTCCCTGTCGGAGGGAGCCGTTGGTAAAGCAGGCTTCAGGAACCTGCGAGGAAAAAATGTCTCGACTCTCCAATCTGTATCCCTGGGATAATACTTGTACGATCTAGGGGTCAACTTGCGAGTGATCCCACTGCGCGCTGAGACTCTTGAGACTACCCCCCCACTGGTGGAGGGCTTCTTTTCCTGGGAAGGGGCTGCCTGCTGCAGTCTACTTCCCTTTCCTCTATGTCTGGGCAGATATGACTGGCCTTTTGCCCGCTTGCCCACATGGGAACGGAAGGATTGAGGCTGAAAAGACAGTGTCTTTTTCTGCTGAGATGTAACTTGGGGTAAAAAGGTTGGATTTCCCAGCTGTAGCCGTGGCCCCCAGGTCCGATGGACCGACCCCAAATAACTCCTTCCCTTTATACGGCAATACTTCCACGTGCCGTATGGGATCTGTATCACCTGACCACTGTCGTGTCCATGACATCTTCTGGGAGATATGGACAACGCACTTATCTTGATGCCAGAGTGCAAATATCCCTCTGTGCATCTCGCATACATATATATAGAATGCATCCTATTAAATGCTCTATATCAATAAAATATTTTTAGTCAGGGAATTCGACCAAGCCAACCCAGCACTGCATCTCCAGGCTGATGGCGATCGCTGGTCGCAGTATAACCACCGTATGTGTGTATATACTTTTTAGGATATTTTTCCAGCTGCCTATCAGCTGGCTCCTTGAGGGCGGCCGTATCTGGAGACGGTAACGCCACTTGATAAGCGTGTGAGCGCCTTTTCCACCCTAAGGGGTGTTTCCCAACGCGCCCTAACTTCTGGCGGGAAAGGGTATAACGCCAATATTTGCTATCGGGGTAAACCCACGCATCATCACACACTTCATTTTATTTTATCTGATTCAGGAAAAACTACAGGTAGTTTTTTCACTCCCACATAATACCCTTTTTTGTGGTACTTGTAGTATCAGAAATATGTAACACCTCCTTCATTGCCCTTAACGTGTGGCCCTAATGAGGAATACGTTTGTTTATTCACCGTCGACACTGGATTCAGTGTCCGTGTCTGTGTCGACCGACTGAGGTAAATAGGCGTTTTTTTTTTTTTAAAACCCCTGACGGTGTTTCTGAGACGCCTGGACCGGTACTAATTGTTTGTCGGCCGTCTCATGTCGTCAACCGACCTTGCAGCGTGTTGACATTCTCACATAATTCCCTAAATAAGCCATCCATTCCGGTGTCGACTCCCTAGAGAGTGACATCACCCTTACAGGCAATTTCTCCGCCTCCTCCAACATCGTCCTCATACATGTCGACACACACGTACCGACACACAGCACACACACCTGGAATGCTCTGACAGAGGACAGGACCCCACTAGCCCTTTGGAGAGACAGAGGGAGAGTTTGCCAGCACACACCAAAAAAACGCTATAATTACATAGGGACAACCTTATATAAGTGTTTCTCCCTAATAGCATCTTTATATATATATTTATATCGCCAATTAGTGCCCCCCCTCTCTGTTTAAACCCTGTTTCTGTAGTGCAGTGCAGGGGAGAGCCTGGGAGCCTTCTCTCCAGCCTTTCTGTGAGAGAAAATGGCGCTGTGTGCTGAGGAGATAGGCCCCGCCCCTTTTCCGGCGGGCTCGTCTCCCGCTCTTTAGTGAAGTTTGGCAGGGGTTAAATATCTCCATATAGCCTCTGGGGGCTATATGTGAGGTATTTTTAGCCAGTATATAGGTTTACATTTGCCTCCCAGGGCGCCCCCCCCCAGCGCCCTGCACCCTCAGTGACTGCGTGTGAAGTGTGCTGAGAGGAAAATGGCGCACAGCTGCAGTGCTGTGCGCTACCTTTAGAAGACTGCAAGGGTCTTCAGCCGCCGATTCTGGACCTCTTCTTACTTCAGCATCTGCAAGGGGGCCGGCGGCGCGGCTCCGGTGACCATCCAGGCTGTACCTGTGATCGTCCCTCTGGAGCTGATGTCCAGTAGCCAAGAAGCCAATCCATCCTGCACGCAGGTGAGTTCACTTCTTCTCCCCTCTGTCCCTCGTTGCAGTGATCCTGTTGCCAGCAGGACTCACTGTAAAATAACAAACCTAAGCTAAACTTTCTCTAAGCAGCTCTTTAGGAGAGCCACCTAGAATTGCACCCTTCTCGGCCGGGCACAAAAATCTAACTGGAGTCTGGAGGAGGGTCATAGGGGGAGGAGCCAGTGCACACCACCTGATCGGAAAGCTTTACTTTTGTGCCCTGTCTCCTGCGGAGCCGCTATTCCCCATGGTCCTTTCAGGAACCCCAGCATCCACTAGGACGATAGAGAAATTACTTTTTCTTTTAACCCTCCTATTTCCATGGCAACCTGACAGTGAGAAGTGTTTGCAGAAAACATGGTAGATTCAGTTATCAAATCAAATAAAGTTGTTTTTTCACCTATAGGCAAATCCAGGTGAATTATATAATTAGTGTATTTCCATGGCAAAATACAATGATGTTAGCAAATGTTCAATACAATGGCAGATCTATGCTCACCTTCTCTGCCTGTCTCCTGGATAGTGAAAGTTCCATCTCCAGCTGTTTAATATGTGAATCCATTTTGTTTATCTCACTCAAGTGGGCCTCCTTTGTGTTGCTAATTTTGGCTTTATGTCGTAGTTGCCTTTCATTGTACTTCCTAGTTTAACAGAAACAAACAAGTCAATAGCATTAATTAGAAAATTCAACAATTGCATTAAAGAAATGTTTATTAATATTCTATTCCTGTCCAGCAGAACGGTAGAAAATGCTCTTCTAGATAATAGGTTCTGAAAGCAACAATATTTATATATTGTCAATGGCAGTTGTACTTGTACATCATAAATCACAATTTTTTTGCATCTGTAACAGTGATATATATTCGTTATGGTAAGAACTTACTGTTGATAATGGTATTTCTCTTAAGTCCACAGGATATCAATGGGATATGGTGAAGCGACAGCAGATTTGCACCAATCGGTCAAAGCTTTCCGGCCTCCCAGCATGCAATGGGCCCGTCCATTTATCCCCAGCACCTGGCTTAGGCAAATCAGTTGTATTCCAAAGCTCAAGGCAGGAGCATCACAGATAGCCCTAATCAGGTGATAAGAATACACATGCACACCCTTCCGTACAAGAAGGAAGAGGTTAGTGAGTAAAAGGATCCTCAAATCAGGTGTGTCAGGGTGGGATCCCTGTAGATCCTGAAGACTTAGGAGAAATATCAACGGTAAGTTCTTACCATAACATTTATTTCTCCGGCAGGGTCCACAGGTTATCCACAGGATAACAATGGGATTTCCCAAAGCAATTTAGTGGTGGGGACGCTCCTGATTGGACAGGAGAATCTTTTGCCTGAATTCAGCGTCATGAGAGGCAAAGGTATCCATGGCATAATGTCTAATGAATGTGTTAATGGAAAACCATGTGGCTGCCTTACATATCTGTTCTGCTGAAGCACCACGTTGTGCTGCCCATGATGGGCCTACCTTACGATTAGAGTGAGCAGAGAGATTAGCAAGAATATGCTTCTAAAATCGTCATCCAAAGCCATTCTGCCAGTGTCTGCTTATCAGCAGGCCATCCTCTCTTGTGAAATCCGTAGAGAATGAAGAGAGAATCTGTCTTTCTGATGGCACTGGTACGATACACATAGATCCTTAATGCGCGGACCACGTCCAGCCATGCATCTCCTGCAGAAAGGCCCGGTGCCTGGAAAGCCGGGACTACAATTTCATTAAGGTGGAATTTAGACACCACCTTCGGAAGATACCCAGATCTAGTTCTGAGAACTGCTTTATCTGGATAAAAAAAAAATCAGAAATGGGGAATGACATGATAATGCCCCTAAATCTGATACTCTTCTAGCTTACGCCATAGCCAGCAGAAAGAGAACTTTAGCTGTCAACCATTTAAGATCCACTTTATTAAGTTGTTCAAATGGGGCAACTTGAAGGGCTTTCAGGACTAGACTTAAGTCCCAAGGCACTGTAGGAGGAACAAAAGGAGGTTGAATGCGCAGCATTCCCTGGAAAAAAGTACGCACTTCTTGTAAGTTGGCAATTTTCTTTTGGAACCATACAGTCAATGCAGACACCTGCACTCTCAAGGAAGCAACCTTCAAACCTTTATCCATTCCTGCCTGAAGGAATGCTAAGACCCTGGAAACTCTGACAGACTTAGGGTCCATTTTCCGTTCACTGCACCAATGAATATAGCTTTGCCATATTCGGTGATAAATGCGAGCTGAGGAAGGTTTCCTTGCTCTGAGCATAGTTTGAATTACCTGTTGTGAGAATACTCGACTTCAGTATAGAGGTTTCAAGAGCCACGTCGTCAAAGACAGTCGATCCAGATGTCTGTGATAACAAGGACCCTGCATCAGAGTGGGGCATCCATCGACATTCTCTGCAGATCTGTGTACCAATGCCTTCTCGGCCAAGCCGGAGTTATTAGTATCACGGCACCTTTCCATTGCTATATCTTTCACACCACCCTGGGTGATAGGGTGATTTGAGGAAACACATAAACCAGATGAAAGTCTCATCTTACCGACAGGGCATCCACAAAGATCGCTCTGGGATCCTTTGTTCTTGACCCGTATGCGAGAACTTTGTTGTTCAGCCGGGACGTCATGAGATCTATCTCTGGCAACCCCCACTTTTCTACTAGAGTCTGGAAGACTTCCGGGTGTAGAGCCCATGCGCTTGCCTGAATGGAGTTTTTGACTAAGAAAGTCCGCTTCCCAGTTTAGGACTCCCGGAGCGAACACTGCGGACAAGGCTGGATGATGAAGTTCTGCCCACTTCAGTATGTGACTTACCTCCTTCATCGCTTTTTGGCTGCGAGTTCCTCCCTGATGGTTGAGGTACGCTACTGCCGTTGCATTGTCCGAGCGGATCTGGACTGGCTTTCCCCAAAGAATGTCCTTTGCCTGAATCAGTGCCATGTATATGGCCCAAAGTTCCAATATATTTATTTGCAGGCAACCTTCTTCCTTGGTCCATTGCCCCTGGAAACATAACCTTCCTGACACTGCTCCCCAGCCCTGGAGACTGGCATCTGTCGTCAGAATTTCCCAATCTGATATCCAAAGGGTCTCCCCTTGTCCTGATGGGATGTCTGTAGCCACCAGGCTAATGGCTTTCTTACTTCTATCGTAAGAACCATAGTCTGTGTTTTTATCGTCTGATGCAACCCATTCCATTTGGCAAGAATCAGACGCTGCAGAGGCCTCGAGTGGAATTGTGCACACTCCACTATGTCGAATGTTGACACCATCGAACCCGTCACACGAATTGCTGCATGAATGGATACTTTTTGAATGTGTAGCAAGTCCTGAATCCTTGACTGAACCTTGGATATCTTGTTCAGAGGTAACATTACTCTCTGAACACTTGAATCCAGTACAGCCCCCAAGTGAATCATCGGCTGTGACGGAACCAGAGATGATTTTGCCCAGTTTTGAAGCCACCCTTGCTTCTGCAGACACGTTATGGTCTGTTGCAGAAGACATAGGAGCAATTCCTGTAACTGAGCCAGGATTAAAAGATCATCAAGGTATGGAAAAATTCTTATCCCCTGCTGGCGGAGATAAGCTGCCATTACCACCATAATCTTGGTAAATACCCTGGGGGCTGTGGCTAACCCACATGGTAGGGCCTGGAACTGAAAATGCTGTTGGAGGATAGCGAACCTGAGATAGCACTGATGGGACGGTGCTATAGGAACATGTAGGTAAGCATCCTGTATATCCAGGGGGTGGTCTTCAGTATGCCGACTGTCGGGATCCCGGCGCACAGTATACCGGCGCCGGAATCCCGACAGCCGGCATACCAACACTTTTTCTCCCTCGTGGGGGTCCACGACCCCCTGCCCGCAGCGAGCCCGCAAGGGGCTCATTTGCTCTCGCCACGCTGTCGGTATGCCGGCGGTCGGGCTCCCGGCGCCGAATGCTGGTCGCCGGGAGCCCGGCCGCTGGCATACAATACTACACCCTATCCAGGGATACCATATAATCCGCTGGCTCCATGACCAAAATGATGGAACGTAAAGCCTCCATGTGAAACAGAGGTACCCAAATGTATTTGTTCAGCACTTTGAGATTGAGAATGGGCCGAAATTACCCATTTGGCTTCTGAACTAAAAACAGGTTGGAGTAAAACCCCTGTCCTCGTTGTGTATGAAGAACTGGCTCCTGACTGAAGCAATTTCTGAATTGCATCTTGCAAAGCCCTGGCCTTCATCTATCTGAGACGGGCTGGTACAAAAAACCTTTGAGGAGGGTGCTTCTTGGAGGCAAAAGCATAACTCAGAGATACCGCTTCCTACACCCAGGCATCTTTTGTAGACTGCTGCCAGATCTGTGCAAACTGAAGAAGTCGGCCCCCCACCCAGGGATCCCCCAGGTGGAGGCCCGCACCATCAGTCTGACGGCTTATCTGTCTTACCAACCGGTCCTCTGGTAGCCCAATGCTTTTTAATCTTACCAGACTTGTATTGGGACTGCCTGCTATCACTTTTACCTTTAGCTTTTCCTTTAGGCCGAAAAGCCGGAACTTTAGGTTTGAAATTGTATGTGGAAGGAAACCTTACTTTCTTAGAGTCTGCTTCTGACTCCAAAATATTTGTCAATTCTTTACCAAAAAGAATATCTCCAGTAAAGGGCAAAGATTCCAAAACCTTCTTAGATTCTTAATCAGCTTTCCACGTACGTAGCCAAACTGCTCAACGAGCAACTATTGTTGAAGCTGATGCCCTGAAGGCAATAGTACCCATATCCGATGCTGCTTCTTTCAAGAACATTGCAGCCTGTTTTATATGTGCTATATGGGATTTTTGCTACTAGAATCCCCCTCCAATGCATCAGCCCAGGCAGCCACTGCCGTTGCCATCCAAGCTGAAGCCATGGCTGGCCTTATGACTGCCCCAGACAGGGAAAAAATTGTTTTTAGAAAACCATCCACTCTCCTATCCATGATATCATTTAATGATGTTGAAGGCAAAGGTAATGCAGATTTTCACACTAATTGAATGTGTATCTACTTTAGGAGCCACCTCCCTTTTTAAACAATCCCCAGCTGGAAGAGGATAATTGGAATTCCATTTCCTAGGAATTCTACACTTCTTATTAGGCGTAGCCCAAGCCTCTTCCATGATTTCCGTCAGCTGATCTGACCCTGGAAGCTCAGTGTTAACTGTTTTGGGATGTTTAAACACAGGTGCCTTGGTTTTTAAACACAAGCTCCGCTGAATCCTCTAAGGATAGAATGGCTTTCATTGCTTTAATTAACAGCTATATCCACTGAGCTGAGACCTTCCTCCTCCTCTTCGTATGCTGAAATAGAATTAATTGAGCTTTCATCCTCCGATGAATCCTCATATGAACCATGTGTAGCCTGTGAGGATGAAGATTTACTTACCACCGGCTTATCAGCTTTTTTCTTTTGAGAGGCAGTTGCTGGAAGTGATACACCATAGGTGGGAAGCTGCATGTAAGGGTTAATCGTGTAACCTATCCCCGGTACAGGAGTTGGAGGACTTATCCTTTCAGCTATACTGGATAAAGTCTGTGCAAACATAGCCCAAGGTGCACCTGAATCTGCCTTGTATTTTTCAAGAACCCCTGGTGAAAGCTAAAACAATTTGCACACAAACCATCCTGAAACAGATCCTGAGAGGATAACACAGCTTTGCAAGACAAACATGATATGAGTGTTGGTGTTGCTGTGAGCGTATCTTTTTCACCTTTGCCGCTCTTAGACATGATAATCAACACTTCCACAGTATACTACACAATTTGTGACTGTAATCACTTTAAGCTTTTTAAAGTGACATACAATCCGACCCTACCCATGCACCAGCATTGAGGATTGGAATAGAACAAAACTGACAGAATATAGTAAAGTCAGCAATCACACAAGCAGTCAGTCACATGTTATACATTAGTATAATAATCAATATGAGCACATCATCAACTACATTTGAAGTATGTAGGAGAACATATTACTGAATCATGTTTAAACAGATCAACTGTATTCAGGCGCATTGCGAAAGAAACAACAGTAAATGTATACAAACTCATATGCAATAGGCACTTATTAACTATTCATACTCAAAAAGGTAGAGACTTAGGGGGTAATTCTGAGTTGACTGCAGCAGTAAGTTTGTTAGCAATTGGGCAAAACCATGTGCACTGCAGGGGGGGCAGATATAACATTTGCAGAGAGAGTTAGATTTGCGTGGGTTATTTTGTTTCTGTGCAGGGTAAATACTGGCTGCTTTATTTTTACACTGCAATTTAGATTTCAGTTTGAATACACCCCACCCAAATCTAACTCTCTCTGCACATGTTATATCTGCCCCTCCTGCAGTGCACATGATTTTGCCCAACTGCAAACAAAATTGCTGCTGCGATAAACTCAAAATTAGGCCCTTAGTGCTTTATTAGCCGTACTCCGTAGAGTGGGATACAGGGAGACTCACCTCGCTTCCAGCACCAATCAATACATTAGCAAACGCTGAGTGTATCCAGACGCTGCTAGTGTACACTGCCGCTCCATGAACCTATAGTGAACACAGATGCACCAGTCACACAGCCACCTATGCTGCAACTGGGTTCCATTCTTGTACAGCGCCTGAGACGGAAGCGGGAAACAGTTCATGGCGGGAGACACGGAGGAAACTGGTCATGTACCAGGGGGAGGGGCAACCAGGAAAGCGTCTGACTTCCCGCTGCTGACATCAACCCTAGGGATCGCGGCCTCATACTATTCCTAGAGCCTATGATCCCTAAGGCCTAGCGCTGGTGCACCCGAGGTGACAGCTGCGTCAGTGACTGTTTGGTAGTCTCCTCCCAAAACAGTGCGGCTGTGTCAGTATTCCCCTTCTAAGCGGAACCGATGCCTTACCTTCTCCCCATGCTGTGGCCACAGCCTGGTAACGTCTCCTGGACCTGCTAGTATATCCGACACAGACTCCCACCGAAACAACACTGTACTCATGGGTAAGCATTGTCGCGACACAGTGGAGAGTTGTTGGAGCAACTCTTTCTAAGGTACGTATAAGACGCTGTTTAGAAAGATTGCTCATAAAAATAATAAGACTATAAAAATAAAATAAGAAAGCTTAGGGAAGCTAAAAACTAGCGGCCCTCTGACCATGGTCTGGCTACTGCCGCACCAAACAAAAAACTGATTTGCCTGAGCTAGGAGACGGGGATATATGGACAGGCCCATTGCATGCTGGGAGGCCAGAAAGCTTTGACCGATTGGTGCAAATCCACTGTCGCTTCATCATATCCCATTGTTATCCTGTGGAAAACCTGTGAACCCTGCCGGAGAAAGTGAAATAAAGTGAGACTAATGATAGAGAAGAGAGAAGTAAAGAGAGAAGATAGAGAATGACAGAGAAAGAAAGAGAATGAGATAAAGGAAAGAGAGGAGGAGGAAAAAACCAGAGAGAGAGAAACAAGAAGAGACAGAGACAAGATAGGTAGAGAGAGAGAGAGGGAGGCAAGCAAACAATGTGAAAGTAAGGGAAAGAGACACGAAGAAAGACAGAGAGACAGGGATAAAAGAGACAAGCAGAAAAGAGACGAGCAGAAATAGAGGGAGGGGAGAGAAGGAGGCATATAGAGGGAGGATAGATAGAGAGTGAACTATGAAGAGAAAAGGAGGGTAAAAAACAAGTAGAGAGAGACAAGAAGAGAGGTACGAAAAGGAGAGAAGTAGCGAAGGAAAGACATACAAAAAGTAGAGAGATACAAAAAGGAAAGCAATTGAGTGTGGAAAGAATGAGGAGAGAGATAAAAAAAAGATGTATATAAAAATGAGAGATAAAAAGGAGGAGATAGAAAGCGAGAGATACAAAAAGGGGAGACCGCAAAAAAGGGAGGGAGACAGATGAGAAAATGAAAGAAAGAGAAAAGAGATAGAGACAGGGAGGAAAAGAGGTAAGGAGAGATACAAAAAGGAGAGAGTAACAAAAGGAGAGAGAAAGAGAAGAGGAAAGAAGGATAGTAAGGGAGATAAAGAAAGGGAAGATAATAATAATTTTAACTATATAGCGCTTTTTCTCAAACAGGACTCAAGGCACTTTACAGACATCAAAAACAATACACATAGTACAGTAGATTTAAGCAATACAGCAATTGACAAGCCACATCGACATAAAAAGAAAACTTTGAGCACACAGTAAGCATAATGCAGGATTGGTGTAGGCATTTTGGGTTACAACTTCCAAGGGTTGTGTATTCCACCTTAACAAGGTACCAGGTGAGGCAACTATCTTGGGCGCACTGAGTAGGATTACCCTAATTGGAATAGTCTCCTCCTAGAAGAGATGACACAAAATGGGCAGATTGTAACGTCTTAACGATCAGAGTAGGGTGCAAACAAAACCACCAGGTCCATGTATTTTTCATCCCATCCACAAGCATACAAGATGAGGCAGTCATGTTGGGTGCACTATGAAGGTTACACTGTGGGCAGTGAGCCATACAAGGGCCCAGTGCATACATGGGAAAATGGATACTTGTGTAGTTGTAGTACAATATATCCTGTATCAAAAGGTCCACATGAAGAATATCCTGCCTGTGGCCAGCACTGTGTAGGTCACACTGGACAGGGATAAGTATCTATCCCTAAGAACATAAAACAGTTTACAGGATAAATGGAGCATAAATATGAGTGTGCGGTAATGCTCTAATGGATTCAAAGAAAAAGTGCCGTAAGTACAAAATGTACTTCATGTAATTACAAAAACCAAGTTTTCTCTTACATCCTATGGGGAAACGCTGGGGAGTTTCCAAAGCTGATCTTACTGGTAGTAGCAAGCTCAGGATTTGCATTGCGCAGATTTTTCCATTCAAAAGCAGCATCTTTTAATGCAAAAACATTATACATAAAAAAGATCAGTCTTCCTCAGAAAATTTATCTTGGCACATTGGCAGGATCACAATGTTCTCATTTAAATGAAACCTATAAATTCCCTTAGACTAAAAGAATGCCTTTGTTCTAAGAACAACTCTAGCTTTATAAATGAGATTAGGATATCTAAAATAATATCAAGACTAAATTCGAATCTCAAGCAACTATAGGAGGGATATACAGATGTTGTATGTGCATAGCTTTCAGAAACAAAGTCTGTACTGTTAATATTGGCATCCTCTTCTGAAAAGAAGACAGAGATTTGAGATCCACTATCTAAATTGCCCAGAAAAATCAACCACCCAGTTTTCTAGCCCTGGAACGAACACTGCTGACAATGCAGGAAATATAATAAGAGACTCTGCAGAGGCGACTCAGTCTGGGCCATTATAAAGGAGACCGAATGCCTCAAAATAAAAAAAAGCCTACCCGGACGGGATGGGTACGCGTTACCGCTGCTGGGGATCCCGGTGGTCAGCACACGGATTTGAGAAGAATTTTATGGAGCAGGTTCCATCTGGACACGGATTATAATTTCAGCCAGTGGTCAGTTATAATGTTATACAGGTTGAGTATCCCATATCCAAATATTCCGAAATATGGAATCTTTTGAGTGAGAGGGAGATAGTGAAACCTTTGTTTTCTGATGGCTTAGTGTGCACAAACTTCGTTTAATACACACAGTTATTAAAAAATAAGAATTTACTCACCGGTAATTCTATTTCTCGTAGTCCGTAGTGGATGCTGGGTACTCCGTAAGGACCATGGGGTATAGACAGGCTCCGCAGGGGACTGGGCACTCTTAAAAGAAAGATTAGGTACTATATCTGGTGTGCACTGGCTCCTCCCTCTATGCCCCTCCTCCAGACCTCAGTTAGGGAAACTGTGCCCGGAAGAGCTGACATTACTAGGAAAGTATTTGGAATCCAGGGTAAGACTCATACCAGCCACACCAATCACACCGTACAACTCGTGATAACTATACCCAGTCAACAGTATGAACAATAACTGAGCCTTTTTCAACAGATGGCTCATACAATAATAATAATACTTTATTGTCATCAATAGTTCAATGAACAATCAACGAAACTAAAAAGCAAGCATATACAGAGACCATAAGAACAGAACGAAAAGAGCACTCCTGAACCCAAGACATTCCCAATTGTCAATTTATCTCGGTCCTATCTGGTTTAACATGTTTATTGCTTTTGGGAAAAAACTACCCCTTAACCGGTTAGTCCGACAAAGAATAGAACGGTAACGCCTATTAGATGGCAACACAGAAAACATCCCCCCATTTGGATGAGATAGATCTCCCAAAATACTTCTCACCTTAGTGAGGAGCCTTTTTTCATATATATCCTGAATACAGGGCAGGCTGACTCCAATTACTCTACTTGCAGTTTTAACCACTCTCTGAAGGGACTTACGTTCTACGGCAGTACAGTTCCCAAACCATACCATAATCCCGTATGTGAGGACACTCTCTAAAATTGCTGAATAAAAGTTTACTAAAATCTCCTTACGTATTCCCGCCATACGCATTTTCCTCAATAAGAACAAGCGTTGTTGGGATTTTTTAACAACACATCGTGTATGGGTACCCCAAGACAGGTCATTGGAGATGTTATGCCCAGGAATTTAAAGGACTCAACTGTCTCCACAACCTGATTATTTACAACTATAGGACAAGAGGGCTGCTTGTGAGTTTTCCTAAAATCTACAATCATTTCTTTCGTTTTTTTTAACGTTTAGAATTAAATGATTAGTTTGACTCCAAGCTTCTAACCTAGCGACCTCAGATCTATATTCTGACTCATCGTCCTTACTTATTAAACCTACGACTGCGATATCATCGGCAAATTTAATAATGTGAACTGACTCCGAATTTGAGAGGCAATCATAGGTAAACAGAGAGTACAACAGGGGACTCAGTACACAACCCTGAGGCACCCCTGTACTGATTACAAGTTCGCTTGATAGGGAATTGTGCAGTCTAACAGATTGGGGCCTGTTGGTCAAGAAATCCAAGATCCATCTACATACAAAGTTGTTCAATCCCAACTGAGATAATTTAGACACTAATGATGTTGGGATTACTGTATTAAATGCTGAACTGTAATCCACAAACAGAATTCTCGCAGAGGAACATGTGGATTCTAGATGGGTAGCCACACGATTAATCAAGGTGATAGCAGCGTCATCTGCCGACCTATTTGCTTTATATGCAAATTGAAAAGGATCCAGATTGGCTGGGATACTTTTTTTTATGTGTCCCATAACCAATCTTTCAAAGGCCTTCATTATAAGAGATGTCAGAGCAATTGGTCGGTAATCGTTTGGCTCACTGGCCTTACCATTTTTGGGGACCGGGACAATAATAGATGACTTGAAACACTTAGGCACATGACAAGTGGCAAGAGAAAGGTTAAAAATTATAGTAAAAATCCCAGCCAACTGCTCAGCACATGTCTTAATAACATTTCCCGGAATCCCATCTGGGCCGGGGGCCTTACCTGATTTAGAACTGGCAAAGCACCGTCTAACAGACAATTCATCCAGTACCAGGGGCTCCGCGTTCTCCAGATTCCCATCCCAGTCAACAGGGGAAACAGCCATGTTATCAAACCGGGAATAAAATATGTTTAATGTCTCCCCTAGGGAACTGTCAACCTCTTTATGAGAGGGGTTCTTATTAACTTTGTAGTCAGAGATATCTTGAATACCTTTCCACAGACTTTTTGCATCTTTATCATTTTTAAACTTGCTTTCAAGTTTAACAGAAAAGGCCCTTTTTGCCTCTATTATACCCTTTTTTAATTTTTGACGGGCAGCCCTAAAAACATTTTGGTCACCAGATCTAAAAGCTTTGTCTCTCTCACTTAATAAGGTTCGAACCGTGCCATTTATCCATGGTTTATCATTTGCGTAAGTTCGAACACACTTTTTAATTGTTACACTATGTATGCAACAACACACATAACCAAGGACCATGGAGGTAAGGGAGTCCACATTCACATTATTATCATCCCCCAGTGATTCTTCAATGAACAACCCCCAATCAGTAAATTCCAAAGCATCCTGAAGTTTCTGCATTGCCCCCTCAGGCCAAACTGTAATATTAGTACTGGTCGGCCTAAACCGTTGGACTACGGTTTTGTATGCTGGAACCAAAAATAGGGACATGTGATCAGAATGACCAATATTGGGATATCTAAAAGTCGCATAAGCATCCTTAATATTACAGTAAACATGGTCCAACACATTTCCCCCTCTAGTAGGGACTTTAACATATTGATAAAATTTTGGTAAAACTACCTTCAATCTAGCCTGATTAAAATCCCCTGCTACAATAACCCTTTAGTTAAGCAATAACTATATACATGTATTGCAGAGAGTCCGCACTTGGGACGGGCTCCCAGCATCCACTACGGACTACGAGAAATAGAATTACCGGTGAGTAAATTCTTATTTTCTCGGACGTCCTAGTGGATGCTGGGTACTCCGTAAGGACCATGGGGATTATACCAAAGCTCCCAAACGGGCGGGAGAGTGCGGATGACTCTGCAGCACCGAATGAGCAAACTCAAGGTCCTCCTCAGCCAGGGTATCAAACTTGTAGAATTTTGCAAAGTGTTTGAACCCGACCAAGTAGCAGCTCGGCAAAGTTGTAAAGCCGAGACCCCTCGGGCAGCCGCCCAAGAAGAGCCCACCTTCCTCGTGGAATGGGCTTTTACTGATTTAGGATGCGGCAGTCCAGCCGCAGAATGTGCAAGCTGAATCGTGCTACAGATCCAGCGAGCAATAGTCTGCTTTGAAGCAGGAGCACCCAGCTTGTTGGGTGCATGCAGGATAAATAGCGAGTCAGTTTTTCTGACTCTAGCCGTCCTGGAAACTTAAAGTTTCAGGGCCCGGACTACGTCCAGCAACTTGGAATCCTCCAAGTCCCTAGTAGCCGCAGGCACCACAATAGGTTGGTTCAAATGAAACGATGATACCACCTTAGGGAGAAATTGGGGACGAGTCCTCCATTCTGCCCTTTCCATATGGAAGATCAGATATGGGCTTTTACATGACAAAGCCGCCAATTCTGACACACGCCTAGTCCAAGCTAAGGCCAAAAGCATGACCACTTTCCACGTGAGATATTTTAGCTCCACGGTCTTAAGTGGCTCAAACCAGTGGGATTTTAGGAATCCAACACACGTTAAGATCCCAAGGTGCCACTGGAGGCACAAAAGGGGCTGAATATGCAGCACCCCTGTAACAACGTCCGAACATCAGGCAGTGAAGCCAGTTCTTTTTGAGAGAAAAAGGGATAGGGCCGAAATCTTGGCCTTTATGGATCCTAATTTTAGGCCCATAGTCACTCCTGACTGTAGGAAGTGCAGGAATCGACCCCCCTGGAATTCCTCTGTAGGGCCTTCCCGGCCACACACCAAGCAACCTATTTTCGCCATATACAGTGAAAAAGTCTTGCTGTCACGTCTTTCCTAGCCTTTATCAGCGTAGGAATAACTGCATCCGGAATGCCCTTTTCCACTAGGCTCCGGCGTTCAACCGCCATGCCGTCCAACGCAGCCGCGGTAAGTCTTGGATCAGACAGGGTCCCTGTTGCAACATGTCCTGACTGAGAGGCAGAGGCCATGGGTCCTCTGAGAGCATTTCTTGCAATTCCGGGTACCGAGTCCTTCTTGGCCAATCCGGAGCAAAGAATATTGTTCACACTCCTCCGTTTATTACAATTCTCAGCCCTTGGGTCTGAGAGGAAGAGGAGGGAATATATAGACCGACTGGAACACCCACGGTGTTACTAGTGCGACCACAGCTATCGCCTGAGAGTCCCTTGACCCAGCGTAAAACCTTTTTTATCTTTTTATTGAGGTGGGACGCCATGTAGTCCACCTGAGGAAGTTTCCATCAATTTGCAAAACTGCGTGAAGACTTCCTGATGAAGTCACCACTTTCCCGGGTGGAGATCGTGTCCACTCCCGGAATGAACACTGCTGACAGTGCGCTTACTTGATTCTCCCCGCAGCGAAGAATTCTGGTGGCTTCTACCCTCGCCACCCTGCTCCTTGTGCCGCCCTGGCGGTTTACATGAGCCCCTGCGGTCTGACTGGATCAGAACCGGTTGGTCGCGAAGCAGGAACTCCGCTTGACTTAGGGCGTTGTATATGGCCCTTAGTTCCAGGCTATTGATGTGAAGGCAAGTCTGTTGGCTTGACCACAAACCTTGGAATTTTCTTCCCTGTGTAACTGCCCCCCACCCTCGGAGGCTTGCATCCGTGGTCACCAGGACCCAGTCCTGAATGCCGAATCTGCGGCCCTCGAGAAGGTGAGCACTCCGCAGCCACCACAGGAGAGACACCCTGGCCCTGGGGGATAGGGTGATTAACCGATGCATCTGAAGATGTGATCCGGACCACTTGTCCAGTAAGTTCCATTGTCCTTGCATGGAACCAGCCGAAGGGGATGGCCTCGTATGATGCCATCATCCTTCCCAGGACTCGAGTGCAGTGATGCACTGACACCTGTTTTGGTTTTCAATAGATTCCTGACCAGTGTCATGAGCTCCTGAGCTCTCTCTATCGGGAGATAAACCCTCTTCTGGTCTGTGTCTAGGATCATGCCTAGGCGAGGCAGATGAGCTGTAGGAACCAACTGCGACTTCGGAATATATAGAATCCAGTCGTGTTGCCGTTTCACTTCCAGAGAAGGTGATACGCTGTCCAGCAACTGCTCTCTTGATCTCGCTTTTATGAGGAGATCATCCAAGTATGTGATAATAGTGACACCTTGCTTCCGCAGGAGCACCATCATATCTGCCATTACCTTGGTGAAATTGGTAAGGACAATCCCGTACCGCAATTCTGAGGTACGCCTGATGAGGTGGATAAATGGGGACATGAAGGTATGCATCCCTTATGTCCCGATTCATTTCAGGCTTGCAATGACCGCTCTTAGCGATTCCATCTTGAACCTGAACCTTTTCAGGTATATGTTGAGGGATTTTAATTTTATATGGGTCTAACCGAACCGTCTGGTTTCGGGATTATAACATGGTCGAATAATAACACCCTCTTGTTGAAGGAGGGGACCCTTAACCACCACCTGTTGAAGATACAATTTACGAATTGCAGTCAACACTGGCTCCCTCTCTTGGGGGGAAGCCCGCCGGGTCCTCGGTGAGGGAGCATCTTCTCACAGTCCAGCCTGTATCCCTGCGATACAATTTCTATTGCCCAGGGATCTAACAGGAAGTGAACCCACTTGTGGCTGAACTTACGAAGGCGTGTCCCCACCGGGCCTAGCTCCGCCTGTGGAGCCCCAGCGACATGCGGTGGATTTTTGTAGAGGCCGGGGAGGACTTCTGTTGCTGGGGACTAGCTGTGTTGTACAGCTTCTTTCCTCTGCCCCCGGCTCTGACAAGAAAGGACGCACCTCAGACTTTCTTGTTTCTTTATTAGAAAAGCTGCATTTAATAATGTTGTGCTTTCCTAGGCTGTGCAGGAATATAAGGCAAAATATCAGAATTACAGCTATAGCTGTGGAGACCAGGCCCGAGAACCTTTCTCCACACAATCCTCAGCCTTCCATATGCCTCGTAAGTCGGCATCATCTGTCCAATGTATATTCTACAGGACACGTCAAGCAGAAATCGACATAGCTTTTGTCTCTAGGACCCAGTATACTCATGTCCCTTTGGGCATGCTTTATAATTATATATCTATCACTTAAGACAGCATCTTAAAATATTTATATGCATACTAGGGTCTCAATCTCTGCTGATAATGTACCTGTCCACGCTGCCACAACGCTATAAACCCATGCCGACACAATCGCCGGTCTGGGTAGTATACTAGAATGTGCACACTATCTGCAGGATCCCTGAGAATAGCTAGTGCAAACAGGACACCCAAGGGGAAGATTCTCAACACATCCTGGCCCTAGTGTGGAAAGGATACAGCCTGAGAATTCTCTTGTGGGAAGCTGCCGTCTCTTGTCTGGAGATTCCTGCTCTTTTTCCTCATGAGAGGAGGGAAATTTACCTCAGCATTCTTCCCCTTAACATGTGTACTCTCGTGTCAGGGACAGATGAGTCATCAGTGATATGCAAATCATCTTTTATTCCAATAATCATATATTGAATAACTTTTAGCCCTCTTGGCTGTAACTTTGCATTATCGTAGTCGACAGTGGAGTTAAACTCTGTGTCGATACTTTGTTATTTTGGATAGTGAGCATAGAGAGACTCTGAAGGACTCTATGACATAGGGACAGACCAGGGTAGATTTCCTTTCTCTTCCCTAACCTTTTGTGCAATAATTTTACCTCAGCACTTACACATATCCAAACAGGTGTCGGTGTTGTTGACGGAGACACCCTCCCACACACTTATCCGCTCTATCACCTCCTTAGAGAGGAGCCTTTTATCTCAGACATGTCGACACACGCGTACCGACACCACACACACACAGGGGATGCTCTATTTGAAGACAGTTCCCCCACCAGGCCCTTTGGAGAGACAGAGAGAGAGTATGCCAGCACACACCACAGCACTATATAATACAGGGATGTACACTATACTGAGTGATTTTTCCCCTATAGCAGCTTATATACACAATGTTTGCGCCTAAATTTATGTGCCCCCCCTCTCTTTTTTACCCTTTGTGTACCAGGATACTGCAGGGGAGAGCCTGGGGAGCTTCCTTCCAGCTGAGCTGTGAAGAGAAAATGGCGCCGGTGTGCTGAGGAAGAAGGCCCGGCCCCCTCAGCGGCGGGCTTCTGTCCTTTTATGTACTTTAATGGCGGGGGTTAATGCACATATACAGTTTATCAGACTGTATTATGTGCTTTTCGCCAAGTAAGGTAATCTAATTGCTGCCCAGGGCGCCCCCCCCCCCCCAGCGCCCTGCACCCATCAGTGACCGGAGTGTGTAGTGTGCTAAGGGAGCAATGGCGCACAGCTGCAGTGCTGTGCGCTACCTTAATGAAGACCGGAGTCTTCAGCCGCCGATTTTCAACTTCTCTTCGTACTTCTGTCTCTGCAAGGGGGACGGCGGCGCGGCTCCGGGACCGGACGACCGAGCCTGTGTTCGATCCCTCTGGAGCTAATGGTGTCCAGTAGCCTTAGAAGCCCAAGCTAGCTGCAAGCAGGTAGGTTCGCTTCTCTCCCCTCAGTCCCACGTAGCAGTGAGTCTGTTGCCAGCAGATCTCACTGAAAATAAAAAACCTAACAAATACTTTCTTTTCTAGGAAGCTCAGGAGAGCCCCTAGGGTGCATCCAGCTCTGGCCGGGCACAGATACAAACTGAGGTCTGGAGGAGGGGCATAGAGGGAGGAGCCAGTGCACACCAGATATAGTACCTAATCTTTCTTTTAAGAGTGCCCAGTCTCCTGCGGAGCCCGTCTATACCCCATGGTCCTTACGGAGTACCCAGCATCCACTAGGACGTCAGAGAAATATTGTATTAAATGACCTTCAGGCTGTATGTATAAGGTGTATATGAAACATAAATGAATTGTGCGAATGTACACACACTTTGTTTAATGCACAAAGTTATTAAAATTATTAGCTAAAATAACCTTCAGGCTGTGTGTATATGGAGTATATGTAACATAAATGCATTCTGTGCTTAGACTTGGGTCCCATAGCCAGGATATCTCATTATGGTATGCAATTATTCCAAAATACGGAAAAAGCCGATACCCAAAATACTTCTGGTCCCAAGCATTTTGGATAAGGGATACTCAACCTGTAGTACACCAGCGAAACTGTGTTAGGATCTTAGAACCATGCAACAGAGGTCTTCGCCTGTAACAGTCAGGGCCGGCGCTACCACTAGGCAGCTGCCTATGGGCGGCGTCACTTGAGGAGCGGCAACGCTGAGAGGGATGAAGTAAATGACAGCCAGGAGGATGTGTGTTGCGCTGGCCGGGAGGAATGTAAGACACCTGCTCCATGCTCACCCTGGGTCGGATCTGCCGTGTGGGGGCTGTAGTGGAGCCGCATGTCTGAGTCCTGCACCGCCTCCCACTCCTGCCTTGGCGCTCGTTCCACCGCTTCCTTCCCCGGATCTGATGAATGGGGAAAAGACGCGATCGCGACAGCAGCAGGAACTCTTGGCAGTCAAGCCAGCCGGGAGAGAGAGGTAGCTGCTGCGCATACACAGCAACAGCAGCAGCTCTCTTATATCGACACAAGTCACAATTAGCTGCCAGTGTCTCCCCTCTGTATCCCCAGGTATGTGTGCACTATATATATGTGTGTTTGTATGTATAGTATATGTGTGTGTTGTGTAGTGTGTGCAGTCTGTGTATTCTATCTCCCCCCCCCCCCCCCATCCCCCTGCTCATAACACGGTAACTTTCCCAATAGTAGCACTCCAAGCGGGTTCAGTATGGTATGCCGGCGGTCGGGCTCCCGGCGACCAGCATACCGGCGCCGGGAGCCCGACCGCCGGCTTACCGACAGTGTGGCGAGCACAAATGAGCCCCTTGTGGGCTCGCTGCGCTCACCACGCTATGGGCACGGTGGCGCGCTACGCACGCCACACTATTTTATTCTCCCTCCAGGGGGGTCGTGGACCCCCACAAGGGAGAATAAGTGTTGGTATGCCGGCTGTCGGGATTCCAGCGCCGGTATACTGTGCGCCGGGATCCCGTCAGTCGGCATACTGAAGACCACCCCTCCAAGCACACACTGTAATAAGGCTTTCTGGTGGTCAGCTTGTAGTCAACGTTTCAATGCACTAATGTATTGCCATTTTCATCATGTCCTTGAAGCATTGACTATAAGCGGATTACCAGAAAGCCTTATTATATGGTTGGAGTGCCGCTATTTTGCAAGGATATACTGCGTGTGTATATATCTATATATATTTATATATCAAGTATGTAATGTTTGGCACTCCCAAATAAATTATGTTACCAGGTGCCATCCACAAAGTTGTAAATATATATATATTGCAAGGAAGGCAGCGGCACTTCAGAATTTGTTGTGAGGAAAAACTTGTATTAAACGTTACACAAGCATAACCATATTTGTGTAGCTTTTAATACAATTTTTCAGCACAACAAATCCAGCAGTGCCGCTGCCTTCCTTGGAATATATATATGCCGCCTGACTGCACCACTATATATATATTTAATCGGAGTCTTGTAAGTCAGTGCAGTAATCAGTGTTTAATTATTAACATTTGCAGTGTATCCTGAAGATGGTGATACAGTCCCTGAATCATTGATAATGAAATGCTGATTTCTTTCACAGATCTACAAGACTCCGAGCTGAGGTATATATATATTCATATACACCCCCCCCCCCCCCCCCCCAGGAAATCCTGCATTTGCCCCTGCCAGGGTGGTACCTTCAGCTGGGCGGCAAGGGCTTTCCCAACCACAAGCTGATCTGCCCCCTCTCCCAGCTTGCAGTGATCAGCAGCTACGATGGGGCGTCCAAGTCCGGCCGCCACTACCCATGCAGGAGTGCATCTGCAAGGGTAACATCTGCTGTCCTCTCTCAAACAGACCCACAGCCAGAAGGACAAACACGGTCAGTGCCTCAGCGCTGATCGTCCTTCATGTGACTGACATGCCTAAACAGTAATGTGTGAATATATATATATATATATATATATATATATATATATTATGCTATATAGTCCGTGCCATCTGGGGCTTAGGGGAACTGGTGTAGGATGGGTCTAAATCACACACACACTCGCACAAGTAACAATAGACAATCTCCTCCCTGGAATTGTCAATTCCACACATTCTACACATACGCAGAGATAGCTTTTCAACATTTCAGATGCATCTTGGGGGAATAGATGCAATATTAAAGATGCAATATTAAAGCATCTGAAAACATTGTAAACTATTTCTGTGTATGTGCATACTTTTTTTTAATTGCGTGGAGTGGCGCCGATTAGAACAGGAGTATACAGTATCTATCAATGTCTCCCTAATCATAACCCCTAACCCTAGTACCTAAACCTAAACTGATAAACCAACAATAATATCCTATTCCTAATACCCTAAACCCATCCCCCATACCAACCCTAATACCCTAGCTAAAACAGCTAAAATAACCCTAATACCCTCACCTTAATATCCTAACCCAATCCAGTAACTAACCCTAACCCCGAACCTATCCTGAATACTCTAGTCTCTAACCATAGGAGCAGACTGGATAGGCCATAATGCTCTTATCTGCCGTCAAATTCTATGTGAAGAAAATATTCTTTGGCACGGCACACACTTACATTTATCCAGCAGGTTGCTGTGGAACTTATTAGACACATTTTCACCTGAGGGGCTGGCTATTGAAGGGGGGGAGTGTGCTGACGATTTGCCTAGGGTGCCGAGAAACCTTGCACCGGCCCTGGTAACAGTCACTCTTTTCCATAGAGAGAGAGATACTCTACCCTGTACTAGGATGCCACCAGGACTTCACTCAGGGTAGTAGGAGCTTACAAAAGTAACTGGGTGACCTGTAGGGAATAGGCTGGAGTAGCTGAAGCACACTGGCAGTTATAAATGAAGTAGGGCTGGAGCTGTGATTTAAGTGCAGATAAACTTGCTATAGCAGATGTACTTTTGTCAGGACCTGGGTAAAACACTGAAGGAATTCTCAAGCAGAACTGGAGGTGCAAAAGGCAGGAGACTGTAGACCAGGCACAATGAGCAAAGTGAATCCAGGACTGAGGAAGCACAGAGTTTTTACCAAGGCACCAGGATCAAGAAGCTAACCACCAGGGCATGAAGCTGTAACCTGCCTGCTTTTTATCACACACAAAAGCCAATCAGTATGCCCCAACAGGACAAGCCCCCTGAATAAAGAATATGCTAGAGGTGTGAAGCTGCATATAGGAAAGAAGCTAGCAAGTGTGACAGCTAATTAGAACCAGCTGGGGCAACCTTGTGCAGCCGCTGCTCTAATTAAAACCACTAGTGCTATCACTGACAACTATATTTAGCTTTTGCTAAAGAGGAAGTAAAAGAGGAAGAGAAGGGTTAACTTCAAAGCTTTTGAACTGACAAACCAATAGCAACAAAACCCACACTGGCATATTCATGCTGCATTCCTTAAACATTATTATAACATTATAGTTATACTTCAGATAAACAGCCAGAATGTGGGTTTAGACCTATAAGCTATAGTATGCTGCAATGTATACATGAATGGTCAGACTAGTCTGTCAAATCATTAAAGCTCTGAAATTTAGCCTACATGAGTCCAGAGATCATAGACCTTTTTGATTATGATGAAATAGCTGAAATAATGCAATACCATAGGTATCAACCAAACAAAGAAAATGACAGTATCTCCTGGTGGCAAATATCACAAAAGATTTTGAGATCAAGGTTATATAATAATATAAAGACACTTGTTGACTTCTACTTTTTATAGTGAAGAATTCAAGACGGTTGGAAACCCTATATTAATTGCTAGTTTAACAAAAAGCAATTTGAGTGAAATCATAGCTTGATAATTCTCTAAGCTTCATATATCTGCCCTTTTATTCCCCTCTCCTCTTACTGTGTACTGTCTCTCTTGCCCATTGCATACTTCTATCATCCTCTGCGTGAGTGTGCTGGATAAGTAAAGATTTATTTTTTGCCTCTTTCTTGTTGCAGTTATAATATTTTTTTCTGGGAGTAAGTATGGGAATACCTTAGATCTATGAAGCAATACATGGCGGAATAAGTTGGGTTTTGTCAGTTATTTTATGTCCGTATGCTATTACGGTTTAATGTGATATTTTTTCAATACATAGTAGAGATCAGTTTTTGACAGTGCAGCAGAAGTAGGCTAACTATCCCTTTTTCAAGTCTCCAAGGCGGTTACTCTTTTCTAAGCATGCACTTTATTGCCAAGATGATGTAGGAGGCAGGTATTTGGCATGTCTAGGCAGGGAAGAGATGTGGAGCCATTTTAGCTTTGGACGCACAGGTTTCAAGATCTTCCAGATTTTGTTTGCTTATTCTCAGGTTCTCTATGCCTCCAAGGTGAGGTACACAGATGATGCATTGTTGTGTAACTTTAATACTATCATGCTGCTATCATTATAATACTATCATTTCTCAGAAGGTAATTGACATGTTGGAGTCCCCCTCACACAACTCCCGAATGCTAATGTGCGGAGTGTCAATGTAATTTCCATAGAGGACACTTTATCCCATGGTTGATACCAATTTATCAACGACCCCCCCCCCCCCCAAAAAAAAAGTCTCTTGCATGGGACAGTTGTTAATATTGTAAATCTCAATAAAAATCTAAAGATATTGCTAAAACATAACTGTTATTGGTTCCATTCAAATGAATATATTACCACTGTCCACTACTTACTAGTCCTAAGATAATTTTTGTAATGACATTTTAAAAAATAAAATAAATGTGGACAGATGGTTGTGCATTGATTTATGTGGTTTTGGCCAGATATAGGATCATAGGATGAAGGTGAGCAAGATGATTTGTTGGGGTATCTGAATCTTTTATTTATATAAAAATCTAGATGTCAGAATTAACCAGAATTTGACGATTGGTATTGAGGCATCTGGTGTCAGTTTTGTAATCTGGTATGTATAGGAAAGTTATAAACTGTAATAAAGTATATTTGGATTCAACCAGATATAATCATCCCAGGATCAGTAATCCTGCATAGTCCGTATATCTGATCAAAATGTATTAATGATTACTAATTCGGCAGTTGTTTTCATATTCAAAACAAATCAGAACAAAATAATCCTTTTGTGCACTTAATGGTTCACCAAATAATCAATGATAATTTCAAACACTTTCCAACAGTGAAAAGCACATATTGTTCCTACAACGCAGGTTCTATAGTTTAGATAACATAACCAGAGTGTTTTTTTAAGCTAAGTGCATCAGGGTGGGTGCCCTGTGGATACTATGAACCTCAAAGAAGAAGCGTTAACAAAGGTAAGTTTTTACCATAACTCTTATTTTCTTCTTCAGGTTTCATAGCCATCCACAGGGAATACGCTGGGATGTCCCAAAGCAGTTGAATTACGGAGGGACTCTAGAGAGGCAAGCGTATCAAATGCATAGAACCTAAGAAATGGTGGATAGAGGACCACGTGGCTGCATTGTACAGCTGTTCAGCAGACGCGCCAGGACATGCTGCCCGTGAAGGTCCCACCGAGCGAGTAGAGTAAGCAAAGACTCTATCCGGTACAGGTAGGTCAGCCTGTGCATAAGCCTGTGAGATAGTCATGTGAAGCCATCTGGCCAGAGTCTGCTTGGTAGCTGGCCAGCCCCGCAGAAGGAATCCATAGAGGAGGAAAAGGGAATCTGTTCTACTAATGTCACTAGTATGGTCCACATAGAGTTTGAGAGGCAGGACTACATCCAAGGAGGCCTCCCCTACCGAGAGGTTTGGAGACCGGAAAGCCGGTACCACTATATCTTCATTCAAATGGAAGTTGGAAACCATTTTTGTGAGGTAACCGCGTTTTGTCCTCAAGGACTGCTCTATCTGGATGAAAGATACGGAATGGAGAGTGACAGGATAGCGCTCCCAAATCAGATGCTCTTCTAGCTGACAAGGGCCCTCATTCCGAATTGATCGCTCGCTAGATGCTTTTAGCAGCAATGCAAACGCTAAGCCGCCTCCCTCTGGGAATGTATCTTAGCAGAAGTGCGAACAAAAGATTAGCAGAACTGCTTTGAAAAAATTTCATGCCAGTTCTGAGTAGCTCCAGACCTACTCCTACCTTGTGATTACTGCAGACAGTTTAGTTCCTGGTTTGACGTCATAAAACACGCCCTGCGTTCGGCCAGCCACTCCCCCGTTTCTCCAGCCACTCCTGCGTTTTTACCTGGCACGCCTGCGTTTTTTTAGCACACTCCCGGAAAACGCTGAGCTGCCGCCCAGAAACACCCACTTCCTGTCAATCAAACAACGAACACTCCAGCGACTGAAAAGCGTAGCTCGGGCTTGTGTAAAACTACAAAGTTTTGTGTGAAAGTACTTAGCGCATGAGTGTTGCGTACCATTGCCGTTTTTCAACCTGATCGCTGCGCTGCGAAAATCGGTGCCACCATCCTGTTTGAACTTGCAAAGCACTTTAGGAAGGAGGGTTACCGAAAGAAAGAGGTATGCCAAGATTGAAAGCCCACTTGACTGCCAACGCATCCACAAAGGTCGCTTGTGGATCCCTTGTTCTGGACCCGTACCGAGGCAGCTTGTGGTTGTGTCTGGAGGCCATGAGGTCTACGTCTGGAAGACCCCATCTGTCCACTAACATCTGAAAGACTTGTGGATGCAGGAAGCACTCTCTGGCATGCACGTCCCGGCGACTGAGAAAGTCCACCTCCCAATTTAGGACTCCCGGTATAAAGACCACGGATATTGCTTGAAGATTGCCATCTTCCCAAGTGAGAATCTGTGTTACCTCTGCCATTGCCGAGACACTGCGAGTGCCGCCTTCCTGACTGAACTTTGACAGGACAACCCTGATGAATGTTCTGAACCAGAGCGAGAGCCCTGTAGACAGCCATTAGCTCCAGAGCGTTGATTAGCAAGTCTCTTCCTGCTAGAGTCCAACAGTCTTGAAAGGTGTGAGACTACTCAGCATCCGCAGAAACGGACATTCATGGTTAGAGGAACACAATCCGGAATCCAGAATGGATGACACTTGTCCAGGTGTGAGGTCTGCAACCATCAATAGAGGGACACTTGGACTTTTGGAGAGAGGATTATCATTTGTGATTTTATCCATCTGGGTTGACCGTTCCATTTGGTGCTGTAGAGGCTTGGAGTGGAACGAAGCATATTCCACCATGTCGAAGGTGGATACCATGGACCCCAGGGTCTGCAGTGCTGAGTGAATAGACACTTTGTGACTGTGCAACAGTCTGCGCACCATAAGGTGCAGTGTCACAAACTTGTTCTTCAGGAGAAAGATTCTTTGTACCTGAGGGTCTAGAAGAGCTCCCAGATGCACCATCCTCTGAGTTGGGACTAGAGAGAACATCTTCCAGTTGATCAGCCAGCCCTGTTTCTGTAAGAAGGCTATGGTTACTTGAAGATGGCAGCTGTGGATCTCTGAGGAGTGTGCCAGGAACAGTAAATCATCTAAATAAGGGTGTATTCTGATTCCCTGATGAAGGTGAGCTGCCATGACCGCCATGAGTTTGGTAAATACTCTTGGTGCTGTAGAAAGACCAAAAGGCAGTGCCTGAAACTGGAAATGCTGGTGCAGCATAGCAAACTGAAGGTATTGCTGATGAGAAGGTGCTATGGGCACCTGTAGGTAGGCATCCTGAATGTCCAGCGAGACCATAAAGTCCCTAGACTGCACAGCCAGGACGATAGAGCGTAGGGTTTCCATTCTAAACTTGGGCACTCTGGGATATTTGTGCAGTAGGACCCATTGGGTTTCTGAACTAGGAAGAGTATTGAATAAAACCCCATGTCATGTGATGTTGGTACAGGAACAATCACACCAGCCTGTTGCAAGGAGTGAATAGCCATCCGGAGAGCTTGAACTTTACCGAGGTCTGCGGGAGGGCTTGTAAGAAAGTATTGCCTGGGGGGTTTTCTCCTGAAGTGTACCCGTGAGACTACTTCATGCACCCAGGTGTCTGATGTGATCTGATGCCAACAGTGTGCAAACTGCAGAAGTCGGCCTCCCACCCTGGGTTCCCACAGGGGGGGGGGCCCCTCCCGGGGAAATAGATGGTTTATCCTTGGGCTAGGTAGCCGGACGTCTGGTGGTCCAGGGCTACTTGCCTTTGTCTAGGAATAGCCTGCCCTCTAGGCCTACTTCCTTGGGGGTGAAAGGACCGAAAAGAGGAAGCCCTCGTACATGAGGAGGAGGCCTAAGGCATTTTTACAGGCAGCCAGATTAGTGACAATCCTGTCTAATTCAGGCCCAAACGTATTTCATCCATATATGGGAGTGCTTCCAGAGTTCTCTTAAAATCTGAGTCGGCTTTCCATGAGTGTAGCCAAATAATGTGGAAGGCCGCTACTGATGAAGCCGGAGATTTGGAGGTTAGGAGTGCTGTATCTAGGGCTGCTTCTCCAAAATACAAAGCGGCATCTCTGATATTTGCAATGACAGTTAATTGTTCATGGGTTGCATCAGAGGTGATACTATTTTCCAGGGTGTCCGCCCAGGTCTTAATAGCCTTAGTTACCCACATTGTTGCTGTAGCAGGGCATGAAATAGCTCATGTGAGGGAGTATACAGACTTTAGGCATGCATCAACTTGTCTATCTGTTGTCTCCTTTAAGGAGGACACAGTAGGAATGGGCAATGTAGAGCTCTTTACCAGATGTGTCACTTGGGAATCTACTGCTGGAGGCTTTTCTCACTTGGTACAATCCACAATTGGAATAGGGTAAAAGGAAGTAAGTCTTCTAGGGGCATGGAACTGCTTACTAGGAGTTTTCCACACTTCACACATGACTTCTGTAAAATGGTCTGTGTAGGGGAACTCTGCCAGTACTACCCTCTGGCGTATGCAAAGAGGATCCTTTGCTTTAGGAGCTGGCTCATCCCTTTCCAACTGGAGAGCGTATTTGACCACCCTTACTAAATCAGGCACATTACTAATACGCTTTGCAGTATTACTAGGTAGCGCATGGCCCTGCAATATCTGCTGGAAAGCTGCAGAGGAGGAAGCCAAAACTCTCTACAGAGGCAGAGAACATGTCCATCCATGGAGGGTGGGCAGGTGTGACCGGTATGGCATGTTGAGGTAGCTGCTGCGGCACTTCAGTAGAGGGAGCTACTGCTGTGGCTGTAATGTGGTCTGCAATCTTAGCCAGCATTTGTGTAAACGAAGCCCAGGGGGTTATACTGCTGGGGTTGTAGTGGATGACTGGCCAGGAGGGGAATAGTGAGAGGTACACTGACCATCTTGCAAAACATCCTACAGGACAGCAGTGTAAGGGCCACTGCCTGTTTTGATCCATTGCCTCTGCTAAACATAGCTGCAGGGAATATAAACACACTATATGGCACCGTGCAACTTCAGTTTTCTGTGAAACAAATGTCCCCCAAATACAGTCTGTTGGCATGGAATGTGAGAAAACAGATGAACACACTATATGGCACTGTACAGTGCAACTTAAAATAAGAATTTACTTACCGATAATTCTATTTCTCGTAGTCCGTAGTGGATGCTGGGGACTCCGTCAGGACCATGGGGAATAGCGGCTCCGCAGGAGACAGGGCACAAAAATAAAGCTTTAGGATTAGGTGGTGTGTACTGGCTCCTCCCCCTATGACCCTCCTCCAAGCCTCAGTTAGGATACTGTGCCCGGACGAGCGTACACAATAAGGAAGGATATTGAATCCCGGGTAAGACTCATACCAGCCACACCAATCACACCGTATAACTTGTGATCTGAACCCAGTTAACAGTATGACAAACGTAGGAGCCTCTGAACAGACGGCTCACAACAATAACAACCCGAATTTGTTTGTAACAATAACTATGTACAAGTATTGCAGACAATCCGCACTTGGGATGGGCGCCCAGCATCCACTACGGACTACGAGAAATAGAATTATCGGTAAGTAAATTCTTATTTTCTCTAACGTCCTAAGTGGATGCTGGGGACTCCGTCAGGACCATGGCGATTATACCAAAGCTCCCAAACGGGCGGGAGAGTGCGGATGACTCTGCAGCACCGAATGAGAGAACTCAAGGTCCTCCTCAGCCAGGGTATCAAATTTGTAGAATTTTGCAAACGTGTTTGCCCCTGACCAAGTAGCAGCTCGGCAGAGTTGTAATGCCGAGACCCCCCCGGGCAGCCGCCCAGGATGAGCCCACTTTCCTTGTGGAATGGGCCTTGACAGATTTAGGTTGTGGCAAGCCTGCCACAGAATGTGCAAGTTGAATTGTGCTACAAATCCAACGAGCAATCGTCTGCTTAGAAGCAGGAGCACCCATCTTGTTGGGTGCATACAATATAAACAGTGAGTCAGACTTTCTGACTCCCGCCGTTCTTGAAATATATATTTTCAATGCCCGGACCACGTCCAACAACTTGGAATCCTCCAAATCGTTAGTAGCCGCAGGCACCACAATAGGCTGGTTCAGGTGAAACGCTGACACCACCTTAGGCAGAAAATGAGGACGCGTCCGCAGTTCTGCCCTGTCCGTATGGAAAATCAGATATGGGCTCTTATATGATAAAGCCGCCAATTCTGATACTCTCCTGGCTGAAGCCAGGGCCAGTAGCCTGGTTACTTTCCATGTAAGATACTTCAACTCCACCGATTTGAGCGGCTCAAACCAATGGGATTTGAGAAAATCCAAGACTACATTAAGATCCCACGGTGCCACTGGGGGCACAACCGGGGGCTGTATATGTAGTACTCCTTTTACAAAAGTCTGGACTTCAGGAACTGAAGCCAATTCTTTCTGGAAGAAAATCGACAGGGCCGAAATTTGAACCTTAATGGACCCCAATTTGAGGCCCATAGACAATCCTGTTTGCAGGAAATGTAGGAATCGACCCAGTTGAAATTCCTCCGTGGGGGCCTTCCTGGCCTCACACCACGCAACATATTTTCTCCAAATGCGGTGATAATGTTGTGCAGTCACCTCCTTCCTGGCTTTTACCAGTGTAGGAATGACCTCTTCCGGAATGCCTTTTTCCCTTAGAATTCGGCGTTCAACCGCCATGCCGTCAAACGCAGCCGCGGTAAGTCTTGGAATAGACACGGTCCCTGCTGAAGCAGGTCCCGTCTTAGAGGTAGAGGCCACGGATCCTCCGTGAGCATCTCTTGAAGTTCCGGGTACCAAGTTCTTCTTGGCCAATCCGGAGCCACTAGTATCGTTCTTACTCCCTTTTGCCGTATAATTCTCAGTACTTTTGGTATGAGAGGCAGAGGAGGGAACACATACACTGACTGGAACACCCACGGTGTTACCAGAGCGTCCACAGCTATTGCCTGAGGGTCTCTTGACCTGGCGCAATACCTGTCCAGTTTTTTGTTGAGGCGGGACGCCATCATATCCACCATTGGTTTTTCCCAACGGTTCACAATCATGTGGAAGACTTCTGGATGAAGTCCCCACTCTCCCAGGTGTAGATCGTGTCTGCTGAGGAAGTCTGCTTCCCAGTTGTCCACTCCCGGAATGAATACTGCTGACAGTGCTATCACATGGTCTTCCGCCCAGCGAAGAATCCTTGCAGCTTCTGCCATTGCTGTCCTGCTTCTTGTGCCGCCCTGTCTGTTTACGTGGGCGACTGCCGTGATGTTGTCCGACTGGATCAACACCGGCTGACCCTGAAGCAGGGGTTTTGCCAGACTTAGAGCATTGTAAATCGCTCTTAGCTCCAGTATATTTATGTGAAGAGACATCTCCAGGCTTGACCATACTCCCTGGAAGTTTCTTCCCTGTGTGACCGCTCCCCAGCCTCTCAGACTGGCATCCGTGGTCACCAGGACCCAGTCCTGTATGCCGAATCTGCGGCCCTCTAACAGATGAGCACTCTGCAACCACCACAGAAGAGACACCCTTGTCCGTGGCGATAAGGTTATCCGCTGATGCATCTGCAGATGTGATCCGGACCATTTGTCCAGCAGATCCCACTGAAAAGTTCGTGCGTGGAATCTGCCGAATGGAATCGCTTCGTAAGAAGCCACCATCTTTCCCAGGACTCTTGTGCATTGATGCACAGACACTTTCCCTGGTTTTAGGAGGTTCCTGACAAGTTCGGATAACTCCCTGGCTTTCTCCTTCGGAAGAAACACCTTTTTCTGAACCGTGTCCAGAATCATTCCCAGGAACAGCAGACGTGTCGTCGGGGTCAACTGGGATTTTGGAAAATTCAGAATCCACCCGTGTTGTTGCAGCACTAGTTGGGTTAGTGCTACTCCGTCCTCCAGCTGTTCTCTGGACCTTGCCCTTATCAGGAGATCGTCCAAGTAAGGGATAATTAATACGCCTCTTCTTCGCAGAAGAATCATCATTTCGACCATTACCTTGGTAAAGACCCGAGGTGCCGTGGACAATCCAAACGGCAGCGTCTGAAACTGATAATGACAGTTTTGCACCACGAACCTGAGGTACCCTTGATGTGAAGGGCAAATTGGGACATGCAGGTAAGCATCCTTTATGTCCAGGGACACCATAAAGTCCCCTTCTTCCAGATTCGCTATCACTGCTCTGAGTGACTCCATCTTGAACTTGAATTTTTGTATGTACAGGTTCAAAGATTTCAGATTTAGAATAGGTCTTACCGAGCCGTCCGGCTTCGGTACCACAAATAGCGTGGAGTAATACCCCTTTCCCTGTTGTAGGAGGGGTACCTTGACTATCACCTGCTGAGAAAACAGCTTGTGAATGGCTTCCAATACCGTCGCCCTGTCTGAGGGAGACGTTGGCAAAGCAGACTTTAGGAACCGGCGAGGGGGAGACTTCTCGAATTCCAACCTGTAACCCTGAGATACTACCTGCAGAATCCAGGGGTCCACCTGTGAGCAAGCCCACTGTGCGCTGAAATTCTTTTTTTTTTTAAATAACATTTTATTGATTATATAGGCATATAAACAAAGAAATACAACGTTGTAACAATAGGAGGCATATAAGGAGCGAATGAGATATTATAATCAGGAGGAGGGGGCACTCAATAGACATATCAATAAGTAATTATCATGTTAGCCTCCATGTAGACAAATCACCTAAACGCTACAACTATCCATTAGGGTTAAGAGAAAGGGTGAAAGAAAGAAACAGAGGGTATGGAGAGGGGGGGTAAGAAGAGATAGGAAGGTCGACCAGTCCGAGCTATTGATGTATGCAAATTCCAGATGCAGATAAGATCTAGTTAATATCCCAAATAATCAGCACCATACATATAGAATGAGGCACTAGGTATTAGGTGTTAAATGGTTGTCAATGGTGGTTCAGCGTTAAAATGCAAGGTCCATGGTGTCCATGTCTCAGTGAAAGAGAGTGGGGAGTCTCGGATAGAAGCCGTAATTCGCTCTAACTTATATGTGAACCAAATTGCGTTAATAGTAGCGGTCATAGTTGGAGGGGCCACAGATTTCCAATTAGACGCTATTAGACATTTGGCTGTGTTCAGGATGTGTTTGATTAGGGCCCGTTGGTGGCGCGAGGTGTCAGGAATGGGGCGGGAGAGTAGTGAGTAAAAGGGTGAGTCTGGCACGTTTAAGTGCGTAACTTCTATAATCAATTTATGAATTTGTCTCCAATATTGGCGAATAGTTGGACAAGACCACCAAACATGCAACAAGGTCCCCCTGGAACCACATAGTCTCCAGCACTCGTCCGAGGACGTTGGATAAATAGAGTGTAATCTAGTAGGTACCAAGTACCAGCGATAATACAATTTATATGAGTTTTCGGCTATACGAACTGAGATAGAGCTTTTGGTAATTTCCTGTCTAATGTCCTCCCATTCCTCTACGGTTAAGGTCTCCCCCACCTCCCTCTCCCACGCCAACTCATGACTCTCCTTGGGGGGGATATCGTGTGACAGTAGCACTCGGTATATGCGTGAAAGGAGTCCCTTCGTTAAACGAGAGCCACAACACCATATTTCCAGAGGGGTAGCTATGATGGGGTTGGTGGGTTTAGGGAGTGTACCGTAGAAGTGTCTAATTTGTAAAAATTGGTAAAATACAGAGTGAGGAAGCGAGTAGCGGGATTGCAAATTTTCAAATGATGGGAATGAGGAAAGAGGGGTAATGTCCTGAAGGAAGAGAATGTTGTGCATTGTCCAATGATGGAATGCAGAGTGATTATTACCCGGTGGGAAGTGCGGGTTGTTCCATAGAGGAGTTAGATAGGGGTTGTGGGATCGGAGTTGATAAAAGCGAGTGCAAAAATCCCACAATGACAAGGAAAAGCGCACCGTTGGCAAGAGTAAGGTAGAGGCGGGTCGGGAGCGGGCTGGGCACCATAGTAGGGTTGAGAGTGAGAACATGCGGAGAGACTGTGCCTCAATGCACGTCCACACTCTCTGTGCTGGAGGTGAGTGCCATAGGACACATGAAGCCAGATGTGCGGCTCGATAATATCGAGTAAGGTCTGGTACGCCCAGTCCGCCTTCCGAGCGGTGTTGTTGTAATAGCCTTATCTTAACCCTGGGTTTCTTCCCAGCCCATATAAAGCTAGATATATCTCGCTGTAAATTCTTTAATATTTTGACTGGGATGTGAATAGGCAGGGTTTGCCACAAGTACAATATCCGTGGTAGTAAATTCATTTTGACTGCTGCTATGCGACCAAACCAGGAAATAAAGAATTTGTTCCAGGCAGCAAGATCTGTTTTAAACTGAGATATCAGCCGTGGGAAGTTAGCAGCATACAGCGATGAATAAGATTTGGTTAGATAGATGCCTAAATACTTAAGTTTAGAATTTTGCAATTTAAAGGCAAAGGAGGAACGTAAAGTACTAAGATCCTGTGGGGGGATATGTAAATCTAGGATCTCTGTTTTGTCTGCATTAAGTTTATAGTTTGAAATGGAGCTATATGTGTGGATCTCCTGAAAGAGCTGTTGTAAGGACACGTGTGGGTTAGTTAAAGTCAGGATGACATCATCTGCATACAGTGCGATTTTATATTCATGATTGTCCACCCGAATACCTGAGATATTGGGATTCAGACGGATTTTCGCCGCCAGTGGTTCCATAACTAGGGCAAAGAGTAAGGGGGAGAGTGGGCATCCCTGTCGGGTGCCATTTTTGATAGGCAGAGGCGAGGAGGTAAGGCCATTAACCAGAATTGACGCTGAAGGATTAACATAAAGCGAGGTGATGGCATTATAAAATGGGCCTTGGATACCCACTGCCTGTAGGGCATGCTGTATGAAGGGCCAGGCTACCCTATCAAAGGCTTTCTCCGCGTCAAGAGCCACCACCAAAGTTGGGGTGGCATCCCGATGGGAGAGGTGTATGAGATCTATAAGGCGCCTAGTATTATCAGCAGCCTGTCGATTGGGGATAAAGCCTACTTGATCTGGGTGTATCAGTGTGGGAAGATGAGGGGCGAGTCGATTAGCCAGAATTTTAGCGAATAGCTTTAAGTCTGTGTTTAATAACGATATGGGTCTATAGTTTTTTAGTTCCGTAGAATCTCGATCAGGCTTGGCAATAACTATAATATTGGCTCTGGTGGTCGCTGCATCGAGAGAGTTCCCCTCCATCAGTGAGTTGAATAGTGAATGTAACATAGGGAGAAGGGCTTGGGAAAATTTCTTATAATATATGGCAGTATATCCGTCCGGACCCGGTGCGGAGGAGCGACGAAGCTGCCCGATTGTGAGAAGAATTTCCTCGTGTGTGATAGGGTCATTGAGTGACTTAAGGTCCGCTGCGGATAATTTCGGTAGTTGACAAGAGGAAAGATAATGTTGGATATTTGTTATATAATGTGGGTTAGTAGCGGCCTCAGAGGGGAGGTTATAGAGGGAAGCATAATATTCCTGAAAGAGGGAAGTCATCACTTTAGGGTCATTCGTTGTGGACCCGTCAGGACATTTTAATGCCAGGATCCGGTTGAGCGTGCGTTTCTCGCGCAGTCGCCGGGCTAATAGTGTATCTGCCTTATCCGACTTTTCATAGAATTTTTGGCGGATCCACAATAATGATTTGATTGTTTTCTTTGTGAGTATTTGGGATAGCTGCCCTTTCAGGGAAAGTATCTTTAAATACAATTTGCGTTTGGGGAAGCGCTGATGACGGAGTGTCATAGATGTTAATTCAGTCTCCAGGTCCGCGATCCGTTTAGACTCAATCTTCCTCTGAGTTGACGTAAGGCTAATAAGGAGCCCCCGCAATGTCGCCTTGTGAGCTTCCCATAGTATTGTGGGCGATATGTCAGGGGAGACGTTATCATTTAGGAAGTGATGAATCGCTTCCTCTATTCGAGTCACATTATCAGGCTTAAGAAATAGGGACTCATTAAGGCGCCACTTGCGGTTAGTCTGAGGTCTATGGGAACAAGCAAGATCAAGCAAAATCGCATAATGGTCAGACCAGGTGGTCGGAATCACCTGGGCTCCCAACAGGGATTGGGTGGAGTCCCTATCTACAAAAACGTAATCAATACGAGTGTATATATCGTGTTGTGGGGAGTAGTGTGTATAACCCTTAGCAGAGGGGTAAAGTGTTTTCCAAGTATCATATAAATTATGTGCGGTAACACAGGTCTGAAGGAGCTTAGATAATTTGGTGTGAGGAGTGGGCCCAACACCTGGGCGGGATCTGTCAGCGCTGAAATTCTTGAGTCAACCCCCCACCGCTCCTGAGTCCGCTTGTAAGGCCCCAGCGTCATGCTGAGGGCTTTGCAGAACCCTGGGAGGGCTTCTGTTCCTGGGCAGGGGCTGCTTGCTGCCCTCTCTTACCCCTTCCTCTGCCCCGAGGCAGATATGACTGTCCTTTTGTCCGCTTGTTCTTATAGGACCGAAAGGACTGCGGCTGAAAAGACGGTGTCTTTTTCTGTTGGGAGGGGGTCTGAGGTAAAAAGGTGGATCTTCCGGCAGTTGCCGTGGCCACCAGATCCGATAGACCCACGCCAAATAATTCCTCCCCTTTATACGGCAATACTTCCATATGTCGTTTGGAATCCGCATCACCTGACCACTGTCGCGTCCATAAACTCCTTCTGGCAGATATGGACATCGCATTTACTCTCGATGCCAGAGTGCAAATATCTCTCTGAGCATCTCGCATATAAAGGAAAGCATCCTTTAATTGCTCTATAGTCAATAAAATACTGTCCCTATCCAGGGTATCAATATTTTCAGTCAGGGAATCCAACCAGACGACCCCAGCACTGCACATCCAGGCTGAGGCGATGGCTGGTCGCAGTATAACGCCAGTATGTGTGTATATACTTTTTAGGGTAGTTTCCAGTCTCCTATCAGCTGGATCCCTGAGGGCGGCCGTATCAGGAGACGGTAACGCCACTTGTTTTGATAAGCGTGTGAGCGCCTTATCCACCCTAGGGGGTGTTTCCCAGCGCGCCCTAACCTCTGGCGGGAAAGGGTATAATGCTAATAACTTTTTTGAAATTAGCACTTTCCTATCTGGGTTAACCCACGCTTCATCACATACATCATTTAATTCCTCTGATTCAGGAAAAACTACAGGTAGTTTTTTCACCCCCCACATAATACCCCTTTTTGTGGTACTTGCAGTATCAGAGATATGCAAAGCCTCCTTCATTGCCGTGATCATATAACGTGTGGCCCTACTTGAAAATACGTTTGTTTCATCACCGTCGACACTAGATTCAGTGTCTGTGTCTGGGTCTGTGTCGACCGACTGAGGTAAAGGGCGCTTTACAGCCCCTGACGGTGTCTGAGACGCCTGGGCAGGTACTAACTGGTTTGCCGGCCGTCTCATGTCGTCAACTGATTTTTGTAATGTGCTGACATTATCACGTAATTCCATAAACAAAGCCATCCATTCCGGTGTCGACTCCCTGGGGGGTGACATCACCATTATCGGCAATTGCTCTGCCTCCACACCAACATCGTCCTCATACATGTCGACACACGTACCGACACACAGCAGACACACAGGGAATGCTCTTATCGAAGACAGGACCCCACTAGCCCTTTGGGGAGACAGAGGGAGAGTTTGCCAGCACACACCCAAGCGCTATAATATATATGGGAACAACCTTATACAGGTTGAGTCTCCCTTATCCAAAATGCTTGGGACCAGGGGCATTTTGGATATGGGATTTTTCCGTATTTTGGAATAATTGCATACCATAATGAGATATCATGGTGATGGGACCCAAGTCTAAGCACAGAATGCATTTATGTTACATATACACCTTATACACACAACATGAAGGTCAATTTAGCCAATATTTTTAATAACTTTGTGCATTAAACAAAGTGTGTGTACATTCACACAATTCATTTATGGTTCATATACACATTATACACACAGCCTGAAGGTCATTTAATACAATATTTTTAATAACTTTGTGTATTAAACAAAGTTTGTATACATTGAGCCATCAGAAAACAAAGGTTTCACTATCTCACTCTCACTCAAAAAATTCCGTATTTCGGAATATTCCGTATTTCGGAATATTTGGATATGGGATACTTAACCTGTATAAGTGTTGTTCCTTATAGCAGCTTAAATATATCAAAATATCGCCAAAAAATGCCCCCCCTCTCTGTTTTACCCTGTTTCTGTAGTGCAGTGCAGGGGAGAGTCCTGGGAGCCTTCCTCACAGCGGAGCTGAGCAGGAAAATGGCGCTGTGTGCTGAGGAGAATAAGCCCCGCCCCCTATTTCGGCGGGCTTTTCTCCCGGAGTTTTAGATATCTGGCATGGGTTAAATACATACATATAGCCTCAATGGCTATATGTGATGTATTCTTTTGCCATAAAGGTATTAAATATTGCTGCCCAGGGCGCCCCCAGCAGCGCCCTGCACCCTCCGTGACCGCTTGGTGTGAAGTGTGTGACAACAATGGCGCACAGCTGCAGTGCTGTGCGCTACCTTCATGAAGACTGAAGAGCCTTCTGCCGCCTGTTTCCGGACCTTCAATCTTCAGCATCTGTAAGGGGGGTCGGCGGCGCGGCTCCGGGACGAACCCCAGGGTGAGACCTGTGTTCCGACTCCCTCTGGAGCTAATGGTGTCCAGTAGCCTAAGAATCCAATCCATCCTGCACGCAGGTGAGTTGAAATTCTCTCCCCTAAGTCCCTCGATGCAGTGAGCCTGTTGCCAGCAGGACTCACTGAAAATAAAAAACCTAAAAACTTTTTCTAAGCAGCTCTTTAGGAGAGCCACCTAGATTGCACCCTGCTCGGACGGGCACAAAAACCTAACTGAGGCTTGGAGGAGGGTCATAGGGGGAGGAGCCAGTACACACCACCTAATCCTAAAGCTTTATTTTTGTGCCCCGTCTCCTGCGGAGCCGCTATTCCCCATGGTCCTGACGGAGTCCCCAGCATCCACTTAGGACGTTAGAGAAACAGTATGTGACTTAAATGCTCCCACAAATACAGTTGTAGTGTGGAGCACTATTAGAGACCTGTTTACACACAAAGTATCTTTGGGCCACTGCAGAAAAGGTGAAGATATATATGGACAGAAGAAATAAATGGACAACAGAACTCACATACAATGCACCAAAAAATTATTTATCTGCAAAAGGGCACTAACTTCAACTACTCAACCGCAGTGACTGGTAGGAAATAGCGCTCTGTATTACCTGCTGGGAGAGGTATACGGGGAAAACTTGAACCCAGTGATCCCGGAGATTTGCAGTGTTAAAATGGCTGCCTGGCATCTCACAATGGGAGGAGGGTGCAGGAGGAGCAGCTCAGGGTGGAAAGAACTCAAACGGAATGGCGCCCTGGGCTGGGGGAGAGGCTGCTGGGAAAGCGCTTACCTCCCCATGCTGACATTAACCACCAGTAACCTGCCCTTGTTAAAAATTTTCCCCAACACCAGCATGTTAAGCCCTGGTAGTCAGCTATAGTCTGCTGCCGTGGCTCAGGTACACATCTCTCTCCAGTCCATCTCCAGAGACCGGAGGAATGGACTGCCAGTGGGAGCCCATCTTACCTGTCCCCGTTGTGACGGCTGCAGTCTGGGGCTCCTTGTGTGCCTCTGCTAGTGAAGAAATGCGCAGGTCATGGGAGTGTTCTCCTCCGTGGGGGTGTAGGGGCAGCAGCGCTGGTGTCCAAAGGACTGTCTAGCGCTGCTACTCTGGTTCCTTCACAAAAATCTATTAAATAAAACCATTAAAATAAGCTTGAGCTGCCTAATGCAGCCCCACTGTTATAACAGGTGCAGCTCCTGCTCGCACCAAAACAAAACTGAAGTGCCTGAACTGTGGGCAAGTTGTGAGGGACCAATGAATCTTCGGGGCTTCTGAAAAGCTTAACTGTTTGATGCCCTGAGTTCTCCGGATCCACCATCACACCCAGCGTATTCCCTGTGAATGGCTATGAACCTTGAAGAAGAAATATGGAATTCTGTATAGAATGATCAGATATAACCAGATAGAAACCACATAACATGTGAGTAACAGCCAGTTCTCACAATAAGTGCCCATAGGTATGAATTGCTGTACAGAAGGTGTTTTTGTAAAAAAAGAGAGTACATATGGAGATGTAGAACAGTAATTTAAATAATTACAAAAAAAGGAGTATTGAGGCTTCTCTGGGTATCCAAGGATAGTGAACAAGGACGTGAGAGCAGGTTGGATAGCAAGACGAAGCCAACGAGCAATGGACTGCTTAGAAGCAGTGCAACCCTTTTCCTGCGCATCATATAGCACAAACAAGGAATCTGTCTTCCTGATCCAAGCCGTCCCCTTGATATAGATCTTCAAGGCTCGCACAGCATCCAATGCCTCCAGAAGGGCAGAAGTGCCAGAACCTGACGGAACCACAATAGGCTGATTTAAGTGGAACGCAGATACGACCTTCGGCAGGAACTGCTGCCTAGTCCTGAGCTCCACTCTGTCCTCGTAAAAGATCAAGCAGGGACTTTTAAACGATAAGGCCCCCAATTCTGAGACACGCCTAGCAGAAGCCAGGGCCAGTAAAATAACCATCTTCCACGTAAGGTACTTGTCTTCTACAGTCATCAGAGGTTCAAACCAGGAGGACTGTAGAAATTCCAACACTACATTCAAATCCCAGGGTGGCGTGGGCGGTACAAAAGGAGGTTGTATGTGAAGTACCCCTTACAACTGAACTTCTGGCAACACTGCCAATTTCTTCTGGAAGAAAATTGAGAGAGCTGAAATCTGGACCTTAAGGTAACCCAGACGAAAGCCGTTATCCACACCAGCCTGCAGGAAACTTAAGAAATGTCCCAAGTGGAACTCTGCAGGTGGATACGTGCGTTCCTCACACCAAGAGACATATCTTCTGCAGATATAATGATAGTGTTTTGACGTCACAGGCTTCCTGGCCTGAACCATGGTTGCAATAACCTTTTTGGAAATGCGTTTGTGTACTCAACCTTCATGTCCTCAAACGAATTTGCTGTAAGTCCGGGTAGATGAACGGTCCTTGTTGAAGAAGATCTCTTCTCATTGGCAGAGACCACGGGTCTTCGACGGACATGTCCAGAAGATCCGCGTACCATGCCCTCCGAGGCCAATCCGGGGCAATCAGAATTGCCTGGGCTCTTTAATTCCTGATTCGCTTTAGCACCCTTGGGATCAATGGAATCGGAGGAAACATGTAGACCAGCCAGTAAGGCCAAGGCGACGTCACTGGATCTATGCCCTCGCCTGAGGGTCCCTGGTTCATGAGCAATACCAGCGTAGCTTCTTGTTGAGTCGAGAAGCCATCATCTCTATTTGTGGGCAGCCCCACCGGTCGATGATCTGCTGAAACACCTGATTGTGGAGCCCCCACTCCTCCGGGTGGAGATCGTGACGACTCATGAAGTCCGCTTCCCAGTTGTCCACTCCTGGAATGAAGATTGCGGACCTTGCTCTTGTATTTCTTTCTGCCCAGAGGAGTATCTGACACTTCTCGCATGCAGGCCCTGCTTTTTGTCCCTCCTTGTCAATTTCCGACTGAACTTGGATCGCGTGATCCCTACGTAGAGGAGAGGCCTGAAGCAGAGCATTGTAGATTGCCCCGAAGTTCCAGAATGTTGATCGGAAGGAGGGCTTCGTGGGCTGACCACCTGCCCTGGAACTGAGCCCCCTGGGTGACCGCTCCCCATCCTCTCAGACTTGCATATGTCGTGAGAAGGATCCAATCCTGAATCCCGAAACTTCGACCTTCCAGTAGGTTCAAGGACTGTAGCCAACACAGGAGGGAAATTCTAGCCTGAGGTGACAGCCGTATTATCTGGTGCATCTAAAGATGTGATCCGGACCACTTGCTTAGGAGATCCAAATGAAATGTTCTGGCATGGAACCTTCCATAATGGATCGCCTCGTATGAGGCTACCATTTTCCCCAACAATCTTATGCAAAGATGGATGGATATTTGAGTAGGCCGTAGAACCATTCGGACCATCTCTTGGAGTGTTCTTGCTTTGTCCTCTGGGAGGAACACTTTCTGAGCCACAGTATCCAGAAACATTCCCAGGAACAGGAGCCACTGAGTTGGCTCCAGTTGGGACTTCTAAAAATTGAGGATCCACCCATGGTGTGACAAAAGTTGAATAGTGTGGTCTACATGAAGCAATAAAAGCTCCCTGGATCTCGCTTTTATCAAGAGATCATCCAGATAAGGGACAGTATTGACCCCCTGGACCCGGAGTTGGAACATCATCTCTGCCATCACCTTCGTAAACACCCTTGGAGCTGTGGACAGGCCGAAGGGTAGTGCCTGGAACTGGTAGTGATCGTTCAGCAGGGCAAAACGTAGGTAAGCCTGATGAGGCGGCCAAATCGGGATATGGAGATAGGTGTTCTTTATATCCAGCGAGACCATGAACTCCAGTTCTTCCAGACCCCCAATCACTGCTCGCAAGGATTCCATTTTGAACTTGAAAACCTTTAGGTAAGGTTTCAAGGATTTTGGATTCAGAATGGGCCTTTTAACGAACCGTCTGGTTTCGGTACCACAAACAGGTTGGAGTAGTAACCCTTTCCCTGTTGTTGTAGTGGCACTGGAACAATGACTTGGGACTGGACCAACTCGAGGATCACCTGTTGCAGCGTAACACGCATATCCTCCAAAGCTGGTAAGCTTTATTTGAAAAATAGTTGGGGAGGAGCGCTGTCGAACTCCAGATTGTAGCCCTAAGAAATGAGGTCCTTTACCCAGGCATCCTGGCAGGAGCTTTCCCAGATGCAGCTGAAGTGACACAGTCGAGCTCCCACCTCGAGATCCCCTCAGGGTGGGTTTGCACTGTCATGCTGTGGAAGGTGAACTGGTGCTCTGTTGCTGAGAACCTGCGGCTGCTGTTTTTTTTTTGCCTTACCTCTGGTGCCTCTATTTGGCATTGGAGGCACCTATGGCTCTAGATCTAAATTTGTTAGACCGAAAGGACTGGGCAGACGGCCCCGGGCAGGAACGTCTAGCCGACGGGGCCCCAGAGGTGAGAAACGTGGATTTCCCTGCAGTAACCTTAGAAATCCATGTATCCAACTCAACTCCAAACAGCCACTCCCCTGAGAAGGGAAGAGACTCCACACTGCGCTTGGAATCTGCGTCCGCTTTCCACTGACGCAGCCATAGGGCCGACACTGCCATGGCAGTAATCCTAGCATTAAGAGTGCCTATTTCCTCGAGAGAATCACACAGGACGCGTGCAGTGTCTTGGATGTGTCTTATGAGGGTCACTGGAGTAACCAGGGGCATATCCCCCTAAGACCCTCCTGAATTTGAGTCACCCATGTATGAATGGCATGTGCCATCCAGCAACCCGCTATCACAGGTCTTTGTGATACACCAGCCGCTGTGGAAATAGACTTTAGTGTAGTTTCTATATTTCTTTCCCCTGGGTCCTTTAATGTAAAGGAGCCTGGAACTGGCAGTACCACCTTTTTTGACAGGCGAGAGACTGATAAATCCACGGCTGGGGGTTCTTTCCAATTTTTCCTCCCTTCTGGGGCACATGGGAAAGTGTGCAAAAACCTTTATGTCACCTGATATTTTTTATCAGGATTTCCCCAAGCTTGCTTAAACATGTCATTTAGTTCCGGAGAATCAGGGAAAGTGACACTGAGTTTTTTCTGTGCTAGAACTACTGCGTTGCTGCAGCGTCTTCTAAAGGGATTTTTAACACATCCCTGATAGCCAGTATGAGGGGCTCAATACCCTGTGCAGCAGTTGAATCCTTAGTAATAGGATCTAATTCCTCCCCCTCCTCCTGTACCTCTTCCTCAGAATCTGAGAGTAAATCAGGCAACCCATGTTTATGTGGCCCTGAACTATGGAGGGGGGGTTGTTATATCAACTGCCTTTGCAGCTAGGTCTGCGACAGCCTGCTACAGCTGTTGTGTCTTCTGAGTATTAGCAGTGAGCTGGGATGACATATCTGCCATCATAGTTTTCATGGCATCGAGCCAGGATGGCTCCTGACCCTTCCCCCCAGCCTCCTCACTAACCTGGGAGGACTGACTGCATTGTTCACATGATAGGGAACCAGCCATAGATGGAGAGAATCTGGTGTGACATGCACTGCATAATTGGTGCTTGACCATGTTTACAGTAGACAACACACACACAAAGTATTACAATAGCAAGCCTGCCTTACTGTATGTGAGGAGACACAGAATGAGAGAGGGACAGCACACCCAAGCTTGTCAGGCTCAGTGAGACTGCAAGCTGTATCTTTACATATATCACAGTGAAACACTGGAATTATTGTCCTTTTCAGGACACTATATAGTGTACATTAGCGGCTCTCCCCCTTATATACACCCCTATACCAGTTTCCTGAGTATCTGTGAGTGTCTAGAGGAGCTGTGTGTCCTTGCTGCTGCAGCTGGAAGCAGAGGAGGGTGCCAAAATGCCGCTGGTCCTGCTCTGAGAAAGCTCTGCCCCCTGTAATGGGGCCAGAGCTATGTAGTTATTTATACTGGCAATGTATTCAATACAGTGTAAAACATCACATAAATGCTAGTTTTCATTACCGCTGCCAGTGTACACAGGGGGGCTATAGCGGGTCCCCCCAGGGAGGTTTCCGTATGCCACCCCTGCGTTGCGCAGCACCAAGAACCGGGTGACTCCCAGGTTTGTACTCGCCACTCTTCTTACCTTCAGGCTATGTTAGGGGTGTGCGGCATTCTGCGATTGCTTTCACCAAGGTGCAATGCCCTGCGGTACCAACCTCCTCTCAGGACGGTGGTCCTGCAGCGGGGAAGCGGTTCGGACGCCTTAAGAGACTGGTAACCGCCCCCCTCCCCTCCCTAATTCCCACGGTGCAGGTATACTGTTGCCCAAACAGTATACCGAAAATAACAAAGTTTAAAATAAACTGAAGAAAAAATCCTCTGGAGCTCCAGTGTGCACATTTTTCTAAACTGGCTGTGGGAGGGGGCATAGAGGGGAGGAGCCAGCACACCCAGTTGAAGAAATTGAAAGTGCACTGGCTCCTTTGGACCCTATCTATAACCCATCATACTAAGACCCCCGTATCCCTTATGGATGCTAGAGAAGTAAAACAACAAACAATACCAGGTGGCTCAGTACGTGGTCCAGTCCATGCACAGACCAGATCTGTAGATGCACGTTTCACCATGTGTGGCTTGTTTACTGCTCTTTAGAAACCCACTGACCACTTTGGATTGTTAACTGTACTTTTATGCCCACACTTCCGGCTGGCAGTAAACTACCATTTATTTATTGATTGTTAGCCAACTACATACAAATAGGAATTGCTGTAACCTTCTGCACTATATGTATCCACCACCTGTAATGGTAGGGGAGGTGTAGTATGGTATGCCAGCGGCCGGGCTCCCGGCAACCAGCATACAGACGCCGGAAGCCCGACCGCCGGCATACCGTCAGCGTGGCGAGCACAAATGAGCCCCTTGCGGGCTTGCTGCGCTCGCCATGCTGCGGGCACGGTGGCGCGCGCCACGCTATTTAATCTCCCTCCAGGGGGGTCGCGGACCCCCACGAGGGAGATAAACTGTCGGTATGCCGGCTGTCGGGATCCCGGCGCCGATATACTGTGCACTGGGATCCCGACAGTCGGCAGCCTGAAGACTACCCGTAGGGGGAACTAGTTCCACCTCCTCCATTGCCCTGCACAGTAATTCCAACAGAAAAGCCCCCCCCCCATTATCTGCGTCAATCGATGATACAGGCGGCACTAGTGTTGCTGATGAGCTGCAATGACCTACTCCTTCCTCAGGTCCTGGTGCCTCCATGGTCCCACCACCTCACCAGGACCACTTTAAGCCCTGTGTATCACATACAACTATTTTCGTAAACAAAACCTTTTTCAATACATTTGTGCCATTCCAATCAATCCATCATTATACTTTCATCATCTACTTGCAGAATCTCACAACTACAGGACATATGTACTGTAGACGAAGAGTTATTTATACTCAAGTTATTAGGAGCCTTGCAGCAGGAGCACAGAGTAACACTAGACTCATATAACCCTAATGAGGCAAGGATCCACCTCCCTCTTTTTCTGCAGCTAGCACAAGACCCCCCCCCCATCCCTGTAGGTGAGCACATTCTGAACAATACGTTATACATTGTATAGTAAACATACAGATGTAGCCACTTTTATCTTGACCGATTCTCCGCCAAGACGGACGTTTAGCTATCGTTAAGGCGATAGCTGAGCTTAATCACAGGCAGGCACGTTGAGGCGATTCTAGATACTCAGCATGCATTGCACATCTTTACCACTGGGTGGCTAATGCTCCACTAATCCAGTACTTTCGATCGTACAGTATAGTGGCGGATTGATCTACAGCTCTGGCAATTGGTCAGTGACGACTGTAATGTTAATACTGTAGGCGTAACGGGAGGCGGTGGAAAAAGATGGTGACCTACACTGTGCTTTTAAAATACATGTACAGTACATGAGCGTCTGAGTTCCCTAAGGCATAATGGGAATGGTGGGCTAGCGGGAGGCGGTGGAAAATACCGTGCTTTACAAATGCGAGCGTCTGAGTCCCCTAAGGCATAAACCAACACCAATGGGGAGGGGGCCGGGCGCTGTTTGCTGTACTTTTACACATGAAATTGGGAATCTTTCATGAGGCGTTGTGGGCTAGCGATGAAGGCTCCCACCTCCCACGCTGGGGGTCCAGGGTTCGAGACCGGATGTGCCTTTTTTATTTTATTTTATTTTTAATTGTAATACAGGTTGAGTATCCCTTATCCAAAATGCTTGGGACCAGAGGTATTTTGGATATCGGATTTTTCCGTATTTTGGAATAATTGCATACCATAATGAGATATTATGGTGATGGGACCTAAATCTAAGCACAGAATGCATTTATGTTACATATACACCTTATACACACAGCCTGAAGGTCCTTTTAGACAATATTTTTTATAACTTTGTGCATTAAACAAAGTGTGTGTACATTCACACAATTCATTTATGTTTCATATACACCTTATACACACAGCCTGAAGGTAATTTAATACAATATTTTTAATAACTTTGAGTATTAAACAAAGTTTGTGTACATTGAGCCATCAAAAAACAAAGGTTTCACTATCTCAGTCTCACTCAAAAAAGTCCGTATTTCGGAATATTCCGTATTTTGGAATATTTGGATATGGGATACTCAACCTGTAATATACTGTATTATTTTATTTTCATTGTAAGACAGTCAATGGAAAGGTGCACACAAGTTACATATAAAACAGAGTACATCTGCAGGAGCGATTCTTTACGCTAAATGCAACTACACAGCGGCCATGTGTAGAAATGAGTGTATTCTGACGCAACAAATTGAGCAAAACAGTACAGTAGATCTTCGGCGTTTGTGTATTGCACAGGACCTGAATTCCCTCCCTGTCTACTGCATGATCTGTGCAAGCTCCCAGGGGGGAAGGGCGATGGGGGTAGGGGGAGACAATGGAAAATACTGTGCCTTTGAAATGCAATTATATGAGCGTCCGAGTCCCCTACGGCATAAACCAACACCAATGGGAAGGAAGTGCCAACCTTTTTTTTTTTAAATGTGTTCCCATGACATTCACTTTAATATTTTTTTCTTCTGTCTAATACATCCAATGGAAGGATGCACACAAGTTTCACATAAATCAGAGTAGATCTGCAGGAGTGATTCTTTACGCTAAATGCATCGACACAGCAGTAATGAGTAGAAATGAGTGTATTCTGAGTGAGCAAAACAGTACTGTAGATCTTCGGCGTTTGTGTATTGCACAGGACCTGAATTCCCTCCCTGTCCACTGCATGATCTGTGCAGGCTCCCAGGGGGGAAGGGCGATGGGCTAGAAGGAGGCGGTGGAAAATACCGTGTTTACAAATGCGAGCGTCTGAGTCCCCTAAGGCATAAACCAACACCAATGGGAAGGAAGTGCCAACCTTTTTTTTTTAATGTGGTCCCGTGAACAAGCACAAACAGCTAATTAGTACCCTAATAGAACATACTGTACAGAGATACTAAGGACGGTGATTTGGCATCCAGGAACTTAGGAAGGAACTTTCTCTCTCTCCATTATACATAGAAAGAGTAAACTTGCCGCTCTAAGTTACAAGCTGTTCGTGCTAATTAGTACCCTAATAGAACATACTGTACAGAGATACTAAGTACGGTGATTTGGCATCCGGTAAAACAGCTGTTCATGCTAATTAGTACAATAGTAGAACATACTGTACAGAGATACTAAGGATGATGATTTGGCATCTAGGAACTTTCAGAGGAGCTTTTATCTCTCTCCATTATACATAGAAAGATTAAACTTGCAACAGTACGTTACAAGCTGTCCGTGCTAATTAATACACTAGTAGAACATACTGTACAGAGATACTAAGTACGGTGATTTGGCATCCAGGAACTTACTGAGGAGCTTTTATCTCTCTCCATTATGCATAGAAAGATTAAACTTGCCGCTGTACGTTACAAGCTGTTCGTGCTAATTAGTACACTAGTAGAACATACTGTACAGAGATACTAAGTACAGTAATTTGGCATCCAGGAACTTAGGGAGGAGCTTTTATCTCTCTCCATTGTAATCTTTCTAAGTATAATGGAGAGAGATAAAAGCTCCTCCCTAAGTTTGTGGATGCCAAATCACTGTCCGTAGTATCTCTGTACAGCATGTTCTTCTAGTGTACTAATTAGCACGAGCAGCTTGTAACGTACAGTTGCAGGTTTGATCTATCTATGTATAATGTAGAGAGATAAAAGCTCCTCCATAAATTCCTGGCTGCCAAATTACCGTCTTTAGTATCTCTGTATAGTATTTTCTATTAGGGTACTAATTAGCACAAACAGCTAATTAGTACCCTAATAGAACATACTGTACAGAGATACTAACTACGGTGATTTGGGATCCAGGAACTTACTGAGCAGCTTTTATCTCTCTCCATTATACATAGAAAGATTAAACTTGCCACTGTACGTTACAATCTGTTCGTGCTAATTAGTACCCTAATAGAACATACTGTACAGAGATACGAAGTATGGTGATTTGGCATCCAGTTAATAGCTGTTCATGCTAATTAGTACACTAGTAGAACATACTGTACAGAGATACTAAGGATGGTGATTTGGCATCTGGGAACTTCCAAAGGAGCTTTTATATCTCTCCATTTTACATAGAAAGATTAAACTTGCTGCTGTACGATACAAGCTGTCCGTGCTAATTAGTACCCTAATAGAAAATACTATACAGAGATACTAAGGACGGTGATTTGGCAACCAGGAACTAAGGGAGGAGCTTTTATCTCTCTATATTATACATAGAAAGGTTAAACTTGCCACTGTACGTTACAAGCTGTTCGTGCTAATTAATACACTAGTAGGACATACTGTACAGAGATACTAAGGACGGTGATTCGGCGTCTAGGAATTTACAGAGGAGCTTTTATCTCTCTCCATTATACATAGAAAGATTAAACTTGCCACTCTACGTTACAAGCTGTTCGTGCTAATTAGTACACTAGTAGAACATAGAGTACAGAGATACTAAGGATGGTAATTTGGCATCTAGGAAGTAAGGGAGGAGTTTTTATCTCTCTCCATTATACTTAGAAAGATTACAATGGAGAGATTAAAGCTCCTCCCTAACTTCGTGGATGACAAATCACTGTCCTTAGAATCTCTGTACAGTATGTTATACTAGTGTACAAATTAACACGAACAGGTTGTAACGAACAGGTTGTAACGTACAGTGGCAAGTTTAATCTTTCTATGTATAATGGAGAGATAAAAGCTCCTCTGTAAGTTACTAGATGCCAAATCACCGTCCTTAGTATCTCTGTACAGTATGTTCTACTAGTGTACTAATTAGCACGAACAGCTTGTAACGTACAGCGGCAAGTTTAATCTTTCTATGTATAATGGAGAGAGATAAAAGCTCCTCAGTAAGTTCCTAGATGCTAAATCACCGTACTTAGTATCTCTGTACAGTATGTTCTATTAGGGTACTAATTAGCTGTTTGTGCTAATTAGTACCCTAATAGAAAATACTATGCAGAGATACTAAGGATGGTGATTTGGCAACCAGGAACTTAGGGAGGAGCTTTTATCTCTCTATATTATACATAGAAAGATTAAAATTGCCGCTGTACATTACAAGCTGTTCGTGCTAATTAGTACACTAGTAGAACATACTGTACAGAGATATTAAGTACAGTGATTTGGCATCCAGGAACTTAGGGAGGAGCTTTTATCTCTCTCCATTGTAATCTTTCTAAGTATAATGGAGAGATAAAAGCTCCTCCCTAAGTTCATGGATGCCAAATCACTGTCCGTAGTATCTCTGTACAGCATGTTCTTCTAGTGTACTAATTAGCACGAGCAGCTTGTAACATACAGTGGCAAGTTTGATCTTTCTATGTATAATGTAGAGAGATAATAGCTCCTCCATAAGTTCCTGGTTGCCAAATCACCGTCTTTAGTATCTCTGTATAGTATTTTCTATCAGGGTACTAGTTAGCACGAACAGCTAATTAGTACCCTAATAGAACATACTGTACAGAGATACTAAGTACGGTGATTTGGCATCCAGGAACTTACTGAGGAGCTTTTATCTCTCTCCATTATACATAGAAAGATTAAACCTGCCATGTACGTTACAAGCTGTTCGTGCTAAAAAGTACCCTAATAGGACATTCTGTACAGAGATACTAAGTGCGGTGATTTGGCATTCCGTAAATAGCTGTTTGTGCTAATTAGTACACTAGTAGAACATACTGTACAGAGATACTAAGGATGGTGATTTGGCATCTAGGAACTTACAGAGGAGCTTTTATCTCTCTCCATTATACATAGAAATATTAAACTTGCCACTGTACGTTACAAGCTGTTCATGCTAATTAGTACACTAGTAGAACATAGAATACAGAGATACTAAAGACTGTAATTTGGCACCCAGGAACTTAGGGAGGAGCTTTTATCTCTCTCCATTATACTTAGAAATATTACAATGGAGAGAGATTAAAGCTCCTCCCTAAGTTCGTGGATGCCAAATCACTGTCCTTAGTATCTCTGTACAGTATGTTCTACTAGTGTACTAATTAGCACGAACAGCTTGTAATGTACAGTGGCAAGTGTAATTTTTCTAAGTATAATGGAGAGAGATAAAAACTCCTCCCTATGTTCCTGGATGTCAAATTACCATGCTTAGCATTTCTGTACAGTATTTTCTATCTAGCCAGAAACCCTGCATCCTGTGCAAGTTAGGCGGACAACTGGAGGGGACCCGAAACACGGTTGCTTCCCGTTTCCCTTCCCAGTATCACATAAACTAGTGAGATATCAGTATGCAAATTGGACCCATTTTCCCATAGACTATAATGGGACTGTTAATTCAGACCCACCATGGGTTCCGACGCTTGCCATGAGCCTTGTGGGGGTCACAGAAACTTGGGGTTGGTACCCTCCGGTAGCTAATTGTCTCCCCTTCCATACCAACCTAGTGATGAAGGCTCCCACCTCCCATGCTGAGAGTCACAAAGTGCCAACCTTTTTTTTTATATGTTCCCGTGACATTCACTTTATTATTATTTTTTCTTTGTTGTACATTCAATGAAAGGGTGCACACAGGTTTCACATAAATCAAAGTAAATCTGCAGCAGCGATTCATTCCGCTATACACAAATACACAGCGGTAATGAGTATAAATTAGTGTATTCCGACGCAACTAACTGAGCAACACAGTACTGTAGATCGTCAGCATTTGTGTATTGTACCTGACCTGAACTCCCTCCCTGTCCACTGCATGACCTGTGCAGGCTCCCAGGGGGGAAGGGCGATGGGGGTAGGAAGAGGCGGTGGAAAATACTGTGCTTTTGAAATACAAGTACTAGCGTCAGAGTCCCATAAGGCATAAACCAACACCAATGGGAAGGAAGTGCCAACCTTTTTTTAATGTGTTCCTGTAACATTCACTTTATTATTATTTTTTTTTGTTATACATTCAATGGAAGGGTGCACACAGGTTTCACATAAATCAGAGTGGGCGGTGGATTTTCCTACATACAGTAGTATACTGTTGCACATGTCTTGTAACCTGATCGGAACTCCCTCCCTGTCTACTGCATGTACTTTGCAGGCTCCCAGGGGGGAAGGGGAAAGTGGGATGGGGGTAGGGTGAGGCAGTGGAAAATACTGTGTTCAAAGAAAAGGCATATTCAAAACCATGGGGAACTTTGCGGTGTATCGTTATGTGCAAAGACCTCACTTATCCCTATCACCCCTGTGTATTTTAGCTAGGGGATTCTGACGCTCCTTCAGCATTGCCCCGTGACCTACCAAATCTGTGCTGTTACTTGCTCCATAGCCGAGGGCCTCCATTGGGCGAGGAGTCACAGGCGTAGCCATTTCAATTGAGTCTGCCCTGCTACAGAATTGTATGTGTACCATATGGTCCATAGACCCTTAACAGTACAACTGCTCCTGCAGCTTTGCCCTGGTTTATGTGAATAACTCCATCCCTGTCTACTGCATGACCTGTGCAGGATCCCAGGGGGGAAGGGCGATGGGCAAGCGGGAGGCGGTGGAAAATATGGTGCTTTTGAAATGCAAGTACTGTATGAGTCCGAGTCCCCAGTATGTTCTTCTAGTGTACTAATTAGCATGAACAGCTCGTAAAGTACAGTGGCAAGTTTAATCTTTCTATGTATAATGGAGAGATCAAAGATCCTCAGTAAGTTCCTGGATGCCAAGTCACCGTCCTTAGTATCTCTGTATAGTATGTTCTACTAGTGTACTAATTAGCACGAACAGCTTTTAACTGGATGCCAAATCACCATCCTTAGTATCTCTGTACAGTATGTTCTATTAGGGTACTAACTAGCAAGAACAGCTTGTAAAGTACAGCAGCAAGTTTAATCTTTCTATGTATAATGTAGAGAGATAATAGCTCCTCCATAAGTTCCTGGTTGCCAAATCACCGTCTTTAGTATCTCTGTATAGTATTTTCTATCAGGGTACTAGTTAGCACGAACAGCTAATTAGTACCCTAATAGAACATACTGTACAGAGATACTAAGTACGGTGATTTGGCATCCAGGAACTTACTGAGGAGCTTTTATCTCTCTCCATTATACATAGAAAGATTAAACCTGCCATGTACGTTACAAGCTGTTCGTGCTAATTAGTACCCTAATAGGACATTCTGTACAGAGATACTAAGTGCGGTGATTTGGCATTCCGTAAATAGCTGTTTGTGCTAATTAGTACACTAGTAGAACATACTGTACAGAGATACTAAGGATGGTGATTTGGCATCTAGGAACTTACAGAGGAGCTTTTATCTCTCTCCATTATACATAGAAATATTAAACTTGCCACTGTACGTTACAAGCTGTTCATGCTAATTAGTACACTAGTAGAACATAGAATACAGAGATACTAAAGACTGTAATTTGGCACCCAGGAACTTAGGGAGGAGCTTTTATCTCTCTCCATTATACTTAGAAATATTACAATGGAGAGAGATTAAAGCTCCTCCCTAAGTTCGTGGATGCCAAATCACTGTCCTTAGTATCTCTGTACAGTATGTTCTACTAGTGTACTAATTAGCACGAACAGCTTGTAACGTACAGTGGCAAGTGTAATTTTTCTAAGTATAATGGAGAGAGATAAAAACTCCTCCCTATGTTCCTGGATGTCAAATTACCATGCTTAGCATTTCTGTACAGTATTTTCTATCTAGCCAGAAACCCTGCATCCTGTGCAAGTTAGGCGGACAACTGGAGGGGACCCGAAACACGGTTGCTTCCCGTTTCCCTTCCCAGTATCACATAAACTAGTGAGATATCAGTATGCAAATTGGACCCATTTTCCCATAGACTATAATGGGACTGTTAATTCAGACCCACCATGGGTTCCGACGCTTGCCATGAGCCTTGTGGGGGTCACAGAAACTTGGGGTTGGTACCCTCCGGTAGCTAATTGTCTCCCCTTCCATACCAACCTAGTGATGAAGGCTCCCACCTCCCATGCTGAGAGTCACAAAGTGCCAACCTTTTTTTTTATATGTTCCCGTGACATTCACTTTATTATTATTTTTTCTTTGTTGTACATTCAATGAAAGGGTGCACACAGGTTTCACATAAATCAAAGTAAATCTGCAGCAGCGATTCATTCCGCTATACACAAATACACAGCGGTAATGAGTATAAATTAGTGTATTCCGACGCAACTAACTGAGCAACACAGTACTGTAGATCGTCAGCATTTGTGTATTGTACCTGACCTGAACTCCCTCCCTGTCCACTGCATGACCTGTGCAGGCTCCCAGGGGGGAAGGGCGATGGGGGTAGGAAGAGGCGGTGGAAAATACTGTGCTTTTGAAATACAAGTACTAGCGTCAGAGTCCCATAAGGCATAAACCAACACCAATGGGAAGGAAGTGCCAACCTTTTTTTAATGTGTTCCTGTAACATTCACTTTATTATTATTTTTTTTTGTTATACATTCAATGGAAGGGTGCACACAGGTTTCACATAAATCAGAGTGGGCGGTGGATTTTCCTACATACAGTAGTATACTGTTGCACATGTCTTGTAACCTGATCGGAACTCCCTCCCTGTCTACTGCATGTACTTTGCAGGCTCCCAGGGGGGAAGGGGAAAGTGGGATGGGGGTAGGGTGAGGCAGTGGAAAATACTGTGTTCAAAGAAAAGGCATATTCAAAACCATGGGGAACTTTGCGGTGTATCGTTATGTGCAAAGACCTCACTTATCCCTATCACCCCTGTGTATTTTAGCTAGGGGATTCTGACGCTCCTTCAGCATTGCCCCGTGACCTACCAAATCTGTGCTGTTACTTGCTCCATAGCCGAGGGCCTCCATTGGGCGAGGAGTCACAGGCGTAGCCATTTCAATTGAGTCTGCCCTGCTACAGAATTGTATGTGTACCATATGGTCCATAGACCCTTAACAGTACAACTGCTCCTGCAGCTTTGCCCTGGTTTATGTGAATAACTCCATCCCTGTCTACTGCATGACCTGTGCAGGATCCCAGGGGGGAAGGGCGATGGGCAAGCGGGAGGCGGTGGAAAATATGGTGCTTTTGAAATGCAAGTACTGTATGAGTCCGAGTCCCCAGTATGTTCTTCTAGTGTACTAATTAGCATGAACAGCTCGTAAAGTACAGTGGCAAGTTTAATCTTTCTATGTATAATGGAGAGATCAAAGATCCTCAGTAAGTTCCTGGATGCCAAGTCACCGTCCTTAGTATCTCTGTATAGTATGTTCTACTAGTGTACTAATTAGCACGAACAGCTTTTAACTGGATGCCAAATCACCATCCTTAGTATCTCTGTACAGTATGTTCTATTAGGGTACTAACTAGCAAGAACAGCTTGTAAAGTACAGCAGCAAGTTTAATCTTTCTATGTATAATGTAGAGAGATAATAGCTCCTCCATAAGTTCCTGGTTGCCAAATCACCGTCTTTAGTATCTCTGTATAGTATTTTCTATCAGGGTACTAGTTAGCACGAACAGCTAATTAGTACCCTAATAGAACATACTGTACAGAGATACTAAGTACGGTGATTTGGCATCCAGGAACTTACTGAGGAGCTTTTATCTCTCTCCATTATACATAGAAAGATTAAACCTGCCATGTACGTTACAAGCTGTTCGTGCTAATTAGTACCCTAATAGGACATTCTGTACAGAGATACTAAGTGCGGTGATTTGGCATTCCGTAAATAGCTGTTTGTGCTAATTAGTACACTAGTAGAACATACTGTACAGAGATATTAAGGACGGTAATTTGGCATATAGGAACTTGCAGAGGAGCTTTTATCTCTCTCCATTATACATAGAAATATTAAACTTGCCACTGTACGTTACAAGCTGTTCATGCTAATCAGTACACTAGTAGAACATAGAATACAGAAATACTAAAGACTGTAATTTGTCACCCAGGAACTTAGGGAGGAGCTTTTATCTCTCTCCATTATACTTAGAAAGATTACAATGGAGAGAGATTAAAGCTCCTCCCTAAATTCGTGGATGCCAAATCACTGTCCTTAGTATCTCTGTACAGTATGTTCTACTAGTGTACTAATTAGCACGAACAGCTTGTAACGTACAGTGGCAAGTGTAATTTTTCTAAGTATAATGGAGAGAGATAAAAACTCCTCCCTATGTTCCTGGATGTCAAATTACCATGCTTAGCATTTCTGTACAGTATTTCCTATCTAGCCAGAAACCCTGCATCCTGTGCAAGTTAGGCGGACAACTGGAGGGGACCCGAAACACGGTTGCTTCCCGTTTCCCTTCCCAGTATCACATAAACTAGTGAGATATCAGTATGCAAATTGGACCCATTTTCCCATAGACTATAATGGGACTGTTAATTCAGACCCACCATGGGTTCCGACGCTTGCCATGAGCCTTGTGGGGGTCACAGAAACTTGGGGTTGGTACCCTCCGGTAGCTAATTGTCTCCCCTTCCATACCAACCTAGTGATGAAGGCTCCCACCTCCCATGCTGAGAGTCACAAAGTGCCAACCTTTTTTTTTATATGTTCCCGTGACATTCACTTTATTATTATTTTTTCTTTGTTGTACATTCAATGAAAGGGTGCACACAGGTTTCACATAAATCAAAGTAAATCTGCAGCAGCGATTCATTCCGCTATATACAAATACACAGCGGTAATGAGTATAAATTAGTGTATTCCGACGCAACTAACTGAGCAACACAGTACTGTAGATCGTCAGCATTTGTGTATTGTACCTGACCTGAACTCCCTCCCTGTCCACTGCATGACCTGTGCAGGCTCCCAGGGGGGAAGGGCGATGGGGGTAGGAAGAGGCAGTGGAAAATACTGTGCTTTTGAAATACAAGTATTAGCGTCAGAGTCCCATAAGGCATAAACCAACACCAATGGGAAGGAAGTGCCAACCTTTTTTTAATGTGTTCCTGTAACATTCACTTTATTATTTTTTTTCTTTGTTATACATTCAATGGAAGGGTGCACACAGGTTTCACATAAATCAGAGTGGGCGGTGGATTATCCTACATACAGTAGTATACTGTTGCACATGTCTTGTAACCTGATCGGAACTCCCTCCCTGTCTACTGCATGTACTTTGCAGGCTCCCAGGGGGGAAGGGGAAAGTGGGATGGGGGTAGGGTGAGGCAGTGGAAAATACTGTGTTCAAAGAAAAGGCATATTCAAAACCATGGGGAACTTTGCGGTGTATCGTTATGTGCAAAGACCTCACTTATCCCTATCACCCCTGTGTATTTTAGCTAGGGGATTCTGACGCTCCTTCAGCATTGCCCCGTGACCTACCAAATCTGTGCTGTTACTTGCTCCATAGCCGAGGGCCTCCATTGGGCGAGGAGTCACAGGCGTAGCCATTTCAATTGAGTCTGCCCTGCTACAGAATTGTATGTGTACCATATGGTGCATAGACCCTTAACAGTACAACTGCTCCTGCAGCTTTGCCCTGGTTTATGTGAATAACTCCATCCCTGTCTACTGCATGACCTGTGCAGGATCCCAGGGGGGAAGGGCGATGGGCAAGCGGGAGGCGGTGGAAAATACGGTGCTTTTGAAATGCAAGTACTGTATGAGTCCGAGTCCCCAGTATGTTCTTCTAGTGTACTAATTAGCATGAACAGCTCGTAAAGTACAGTGGCAAGTTTAATCTTTCTATGTATAATGGAGAGATCAAAGATCCTCAGTAAGTTCCTGGATGCCAAGTCACCGTCCTTAGTATCTCTGTATAGTATGTTCTACTAGTGTACTAATTAGCACAAACAGCTTTTAACTGGATGCCAAATCACCATCCTTAGTATCTCTGTACAGTATGTTCTATTAGGGTACTAACTAGCAAGAACAGCTTGTAAAGTATAGCGGCAAGTTTAATCTTTCTATGTATAATGAAGAGAGATAAAAGCTCCTCAGTAAGTTCCTGGATGCCAAATCACCGTACTTAGTATCTCTGTATAGTATTTTCTGTTAGGGTACTAATTAGCACAAACAGCTAATTAGTACCCTAACAGAACAGGTGATTTGGCATCCAGGAACTTACTGAGGGGCTATAATCTCTCTCCATTATACATAGAAAGATTAAACTTGCCGCTGTACGTTACAAGCTGTTCGTGCTAATTAGTACCCTAATAGAACATTCTGTACAGAGATACTAAGTGCGGTGATTTGGCATTCCGTTAATAGCTGTTTGTGCTAATTAGTACACTAGTAGAACATACTGTACAGAGATACTAAGGATGGTGATATGGCATCTAGGAACTTACAGAGGAGCTTTTATCTCTCTCCATTATACATAGAAATATTAAACTTGCCACTGTACGTTACAAGCTGTTCATGCTAATTAGTACACTAGTAGAACATAGAATACAGAGATACTAAAGACTGTAATTTGGCACCCAGGAACTTAGGGAGGAGCTTTTATCTCTCTCCATTATACTTAGAAAGATTACAATGGAGAGAGATTAAAGCTCCTCCCTAAGTTCGTGGATGCCAAATCACTGTCCTTAGTATCTCTGTACAGTATGTTCTACTAGTGTACTAATTAGCACGAACAGCTTGTAACGTACAGTGGCAAGTGTAATTTTTCTAAGTATAATGGAGAGAGATAAAAACTTCTCCCTATGTTCCTGGATGTCAAATTACCATGCTTAGCATTTCTGTACAGTATTTCCTATCTAGCCAGAAACCCTGCATCCTGTGCAAGCTAGGCGGACAACTGGAGGGGACCAGAAACACGGTTGCTTCCCGTTTCCCTTGCCAGTGTCACATAAACTAGTGGTTGGTCTGCCCCGAAAGCCAAGAGTCTCCTCTTTTGTATGGTACCAGTGCTGAGTCTCTGGGACACCCAGAACCAGAGATATCAGTACGCAAAGTGGGCCCATTTTCCCATAGACTATAATGGGCCCGTTAATTCAGACCCACCATGGGTTCCGACGCTTGCCATGAGCCTTGTGGGGGTCACAGAAACTTGGGGTTGGTACCCTCCGGTAGCTAATTGTCTCCCCTTCCATACCAACCTAGGGATGAAGGCTCCCACCACCCACGCTGAGAGTCCCAAAGTGCCAACCTTTTTTTTTCTATGTTTTCGTGACATTCACTTTATTATTATTTTTTCTTTGTTATACATTCAATGAAAGGGTGCACACAGGTTTCACATAAATCAGAGTAGTTGGGGGATTTTCCTACATACAGTAGTATACTTTTGCACATGTCTTGTAACCTGATCGGAACTCCATCTCTGTCTACTGCATGTACTTTGCAGGCTCCCAGGGGGGAAGGGGAAAGTGGGATGGGGGTAGGGCGAGGCAGTGGAAAATACTGTGTTCAAAGAAAAGGCATAATCAAAACCATGGGGAACTTTGCGGTGTATCGTTATGTGCATTGACCTCGCTTATCCCTATCACCCCTGTGTATTTTAGCTAGGGGATTCTGACGCTCCTTCAGCATTGCTTCAAATCTGTGCTGTTACTTGCTCCATAGCCGAGTGCCTCTATGGAGCTAGGAGTCACAGGCGGTAGCCATTTCAATTGAGTTTGCCCTGCTAAAGAATTGTATGTGTACCGTACAGTGCATAGAACCTTGACAGTAGAAACTCTCCTGCAGCTTTGCCCTGCTTTATGTAAAACTTGTGTTTTGTCAGTTTGCCATGCGATCGAGCCCGGTGTAACGTAATATGCATAGACCTCACTTATCTCTATCGCCCCTGTGTTTTTTGGCTAGGGGATTGTGACGCTCCTTCAGCATTGCACCGTAGCCTGCAAAACTTATACCATCTCTCACTCCATATCCGAGCGCTGCCTGCCACATGGTGGGGGTTCAGGGGCAGTGGCCATTTTGCCAGTGTGCTATGCGATCGAGTCCGGTGTACCATAATGTGCAGACACCTCACTTATTCCTATCGCCCCTGTGTATTTTAGCTAGGGGATTGTGACCCTCCTTCAGCATTTCCCCATAGCCTGCAAAATCTGCACTGCTACTTGCTCTGTAGCCTAGGGCCTCCATGGGGCAAGGAGTCATAGGTGGTAGCCATTTCTATTGAGTCTACCCTGCTACAGAATTGTATGTGTACTGTACGGAGCATAGAACCTCAACAGTAGAACCGCTCCTGCAGCTTTGCCCTGGTTTATGTGAATAAAAATAATAATAAGGTGTCTGGAAAAAACTAACATGCATTCGTACTTTAGGAATCGAACCCGGGACTATGAGTATAGGAAGCGGAACACTTCAACCACTTCGCCGCAGACAGATGAATAAATCCATTGGTTTTGATTATGCTGTAATGGCTACGGGATTAGGACGCTAACATACTGTACAAAATTCCTAATCTCAAGAGGCAATAGTGAACTTCTAACACGTCAATTTGCGACAGTATACACTACTGGTTTTATGTTGTTTTGTCTGCGGGACTTGGACGCTCACATATTCATAAAGTACTGTAGATGGATCATATACTGTATGCTGTACTATTTGCATCTGTACCGTATATACTGTATTAAATAACGCAGAGCAATGAGTATTTACTGTATTAAATAATGCAGCGTAATAAGTATTTACTGTATGCAGTGTAATGAGCCGCCTTAGAAAAGTAGTCCTTATTATATATTTCAGTATTGTATTTTATGGGAGACCACACGCATGCGCAGTGGTGATTGTAAAAAGCGACATCTGGTGGATGATCACAGGTATTACATGTAAAGGTAACGCCAAATGCTCTCCGTGCGATTAGGTACGCCTCTCTGTGACTAGGCGCGCCTCCCTACACCTCGGGACGCTGCGTATGCTCGATTGGGACAAACGCCTCAGCCAGTCAAGATAAAGGTGGCTACATCTGTAAATGAATTTTATGTATGTACAAAAACTTTGTTTCATGCACAAAAATATTAACAATATTGTATAAAATGACCTTCAGGCTACGTGTATAGGGTATATATGAAAGGAATGCGGTTAACATACCGCCGCACGGGATCCCGCGATCACAATGCCGACGCCAGGATCATGCACAGCGGTGCAATGCCGGCGCCACTGGCTTTTCTCCCACTATGGGTGTACAACTTTTAAATTTAGCTACCTGTGTTTTTATCAGACAGCTCAGCAGTTTTTATGGAGCGGTTGGATCAGACTACAGTATGTATACGCACTTTAAGTATTAATCCTGGAGAAGTGGAAAAGTCTGTCCATTCCCATAGTAAGGAAATGGAATTTGCATAAGACGCCAAATAGCCAGGAGAATGTGTTACCTTCCCTGCCATCTTACCGAATGTAATCATCCAGCTGTTTAAGGATATTTTCATACTCCTTGTGCAACTGCCCCTTCTCCTGCTGCAAATGAAAGAGCTCTTCAGAAAGCTTCTGATTAGTGTTTTCACAGTGTGTACGCTAGAAACAAAACACATGTTGTCAAAGTAAAATAATAAATGTCACCTAAACAATGAAGACATCCATTTTGTTGGTTGAACCAATATTTATTTATTAACTGTTTCTTATATAGCGCAGCATATTCCGTTGCGCTATACAATTATAATAAGATTTTACTCACCGGTAAATCTATTTCTCGTAGTCCGTAGTGGATGCTGGGAACTCCGTAAGGACCATGGGGAATAGCGGCTCCGCAGGAGACTGGGCACAAAAGTAAAGCTTTAGGACTACCTGGTGTGCACTGGCTCCTCCCACTATGACCCTCCTCCAAGCCTCAGTTAGGACACTGTGCCCGGACGAGCTGACATAATAAGGAAGGATTTTGAATCCCGGGTAAGACTCATACCAGCCACACCAATCACACCGTACAACTCGTGATACTATATCCAGTTTGACAGTATGAAAACAACTGAGCCTCTCAACAGATGGCTCAACAATAACCCTTTAGTTAGCAATAACTATTTACAAGTATTGCAGACAATCCGCACTTGGGATGGGCGCCCAGCATCCACTACGGACTACGAGAAATAGATTTACCGGTGAGTAAAATCTTATTTTCTCTAACGTCCTAGTGGATGCTGGGAACTCCGAAAGGACCATGGGGATTATACCAAAGCTCCCAAACGGGCGGGAGAGTGCGGATGACTCTGCAGCACCGAATGAGAGAACTCAAGGTCCTCCTCAGCCAGGGTATCAATTTTGTAGAATTTTGCAAACGTGTTTGCCCCTGACCCAGTAACAGCTCGGCAAAGTTGTAAAGCCGAGACCCCTCGGGCAGCCGCCCAAGATGAGCCCACCTTCCCTGTGGAATGGGCTTTCACTGATTTAGGATGCGGCAGTCCAGCCGCAGAATGCGCCTGCTGAATCGTGTCACAGATCCAGCGAGCGATAGTCTGCTTAGAAGCAGGAGCACCCAACTTGTTGGGTGCATACAGGACAAATAGCGAGCCAATTTTCCTGACTCTAGCCGTCCTGGAAACATAATTTTTCAAGGCCCTGACTACGTCCAGTAACTTGGAATCCTCCAAGTCCCTAATAGCCGCAGGCACCACAATAGGTTGGTTCAAGTGAAAAGCTGATACCACCTTAGGGAGAAACTGGGGACGAGTCCTCAATTCTGCCCTATCCATATGGAAAATCAGATAAGGACTTTTATATGACAAAGCCGCCAATTCTGATACACGCTTGGCCGAAACCAAGGCCAATAACATGACCACTTTCAACGTGAGATATTTTAGATCCACGGTTTTTAGTGGTTCAAACCAATGTGATTTTTAAGAAACTCAACACCACGTTGAGATCCCAAGGTGCCACTGGAGGCACCACCGGGGGCTGAATATACAGCACTCCTTTTACAATGTCTGAACTTCAGGTACTGAAGCTAATTCTTTTTGGAAGAAAATCGACAGAGCCGAGATCTGTATCTTAATGGAGCCTAATTTTAGGCCCATAGACACTCCTGCTTGTAGGAAATGCAGAAATCGACCTAGTTGAAATTCCTCTGTTGGGGCCTTTTTTGGCCTCACACCAAGCAACATATTTCCGCCATATGCGGTGATAATGTTTTGCAGTTACATCTTTCCTGGCTTGAATCAGCTTAGGAAAGACTTCCTCCGGAATGCCCTTTTCCTTTAGGATCCGGCGTTCAACCGCCATGCCATCAAAACGTAGCCGCGGTAAGTCTTGGACCAGACAGGGCCCCTGCTGCAGCAGGTCCTGTCTGAGCGGCAGAGGCCATGGATCCTCTGATATATTTTCTTGAAGTTCTGGGTACCAGGCTCTTCTTGGCCAATCCGGAACCACGAGTATCGTTCTTACTCCTCGCCTTCTTATTATTCTCAGTACCTTTGGTATGAGAGGCAGAGGGGGGAACACATAAACCGACTGGTACACCCACGGTGTTACCAGAGCGTCCACAGCTATCGCCTGAAGGTCCCTTGACCTGGCGCAATATCTTTTATAGCTTTTTGTTGAGGCGGGACGCCTTCATGTCCACCTGTGGCCTTTCCCAATGGTGTACAATCCTTTGGAAGACTTCTGGATGAAGTCCCCACACTCTCGGGTGGAAGTCGTGTCTGCTGAGAAGATCTGCTTCCCAGTTGTCCACTCCGGGAATGAACACTGCTGACAGTGCTAACACATGATTTTCCGCCCATCGGAGAATCCTTGTGGCTTCTGCCATCGCCATCCTGCTTCCTGTGCCGCCCTGTTGGTTTACATGGGCGACTGCCGTGATGTTGCCTGATTGGATCAGGACCGGCTGGTTTTGAAGCAGAGGCCTTGCCTGACTCAGGGCATTGTAAATGGCCCTCTGTTCCAGAATATTTATGTAGGGAAGTCACCAGACTTGACCAAAGTCCCTGGAAGGTTCTTCCCTGTGTGACTGCCCCCCAGCCTCAAAGGCTGGCATCCATGGTCACTAGGACCTAGTCCTGTATGTCGAACCTGCGGCCCTCTTGAAGATGGGCACTCTGCAGCCACTACAGTAGAGATACCCTGGTCCTTGGAGACAGGGTTATCAGCCTAATGCATCTGAAGATGCGACCCGGACCACTTGTCTAACAGGTCCCCCTGAAAAGTTCTTGCATGGAACCTGCCGAATGGGATTGCTTCGTAGGAAGCTATCATTTTTCCCAGGACTCGCGTGCAATGATGCACCGATAACTGTTTTGGCTTCAGGAGGTCTCTGACTAGAGATGACAGCTCCTTGGCTTTCTCCTCCTGGAGAAACACTTATTTCTGGTCTGTGTCCAGAACCATCCCCAGGAACAGTAGACGTATCGTAGGAACCAGCTGTGACTCTGGACTGTTTAGAATCCAACCGTGCTGTTGTAGCACTTTCCAAAATAGTGCTACCCCGACTAGCAACTGCTCCTTGGACCTCGCCCTTATAAGGAGATTGTCCAATTACGGGATAATTAAAAACTCCCCTTTTCGAAGGAGTATCCTCATTCCGGCCATTACCATGGTAACACCCTCGGTGCCATGTACAGTCCAAACGGCAGAGTCTGGACTTGGTAATGGTAATCCTGTACCACAATCTGAGGTACTCCTGGCGAGGATAGTAAATAGAGACATGCAGGTAAGCATCCTTGATGTCCCGGGATACCATGTAATCCCCCTCGTCCAGGCTTGCAATAACCGCCCTGAGCGATTCCATCTTGAACTTGAATTTTTTATGTATGTGTTCAAGGATTTTAAATATAAAAAAGGGTCACACCGAACCATGCGGTTTCGGTACCCCAAAACCGTGTGGAATAGTAACCCCGTCCTTGTTGGAGTAGGGGCACCTTAAGTATTACCTGCTGGGAATACAGCTTATTAATTGCCTCTAGCACAGCCTCCCTGCCTGAGGGAGTTGTCGGCAAGGCATATTTGAGGAAAACGGCGGGGGGAAGACATATCAAATTCCAGCTTGTACCCCTGAAATACTACTTGAATGAAACAGGGATCCACCTGTGAGCGAGCCCACTGATCGCTGAAATTTTTGAGACGGCCCCCCACCGTACCTGGCTACACCTGTGGAGCCCCCGCGTCATGCTGTGGACTCAGAGGAAGCGAGAGAAGAATTATGATTTTGGGAACAGGCTGACTGGTGCAGCTTTTTCCCTCTTCCCTTGTCTCTGTACAGAAAGGAAGCGCCTTTGACCCGCTTGCTTTTCTGAAGCCGAAAGGACTGTACCTGATAATACAGTGCTTTCTTAGTCTGTGAGGAAAATTGAGGTAAAAATATTTCTTCCCAGCTGTTGCTGCGGATACGAGGTCCCAGAGACCATCCCCAAATAATTCCTCACCCTTATAAGGCAGAATCTCTATGCGCCTTTTAAGGGCAGCATCACCTGTTCAGTGACAGGTCTCTAATACCCTCCTGACAGAATGGACATTACATTCATTTTGGATGCCAGCTGGCAAAATATCCCTCTGTGCATCCCTCATATATAAGACGACGTCTTTAATATGTTCTCATGTTAGCAAACTAGTATGTTTGACAGGGTCACCGACCACGCTGCAGCAGCACGCTCTGCAGGTATCAGTCTAGTACCTGAGTGTGTAAATACAGACTTCAGGATAGCCTCCTGCTTTTTATCAACAGGTACCTTCAAAGTGGCCGTTCCTAAAACGGCAGTGCCAAACCTATTTTGACAACCGTGTGAGCGCCTTATCCACCCTAGGGGATATCTCCCAGCGTAACTTATCCTCTGGCGGGAAAAGGTACGCCATCAGTAACTTTTTAGAAATTACCAGTTTCTTATCAGGGGGAACCCACGCTTTTCACACACTTCATTCATTCATCTGATGGGGGAACAAAACACTGCCTGCTTTTTCTCCCCAAACATAAAAACCCATTTTTAGAGGTTAATGTCAGAAATGTGTAACACATTTTTTATTGCCGGGATCAAGTCACGGATGTTCCTAGTGGATTGTGTATATGTCTCAACCTTGACGACACTGGAGTCAGACTCCGTGTCGACATCTGTGTCTGCCATCTGAATGAGTGGGCGTTTTTGAGCCCCTGATGGCCTTTGAGACGCCTGGGCAGGCACGGGCTGAGAAGCCGGCTGTCCCATAGCTGTTACGTCATCCAGCCTTTTATGTAAGGAGTTGACACTGTCGGTTAATACCTTTTACCTAACCATCCACTCTGGTGTCGGCCCCACAGGGGGCGACATCACATTTATCGGCATCTGCTCCGTCACTATATAAGCCTCCTCCTCAAACATGTCGACACAGCTGTACCGACACACCGCACACACACAGGGAATGCTCTGACTGAGGACAGGACCCACAAAGCCCTTTGGGGAGACAGAGAGAGAGTATGCCAGCACACACCAGAGCGCTATATAATGTGGGGATTAACACTATAACTGAGTGAATTTTCCCCCATAGCTGCTTGTATATACAATATTGCGCCTAAATTTAGTGCCCCCCCTCTCTTTTTAACCCTTTGAGCCTGAAAACTACAGGGCAGAGCCTAGGGAGCTTTCTTCCAGTTGCACTGTGAAGAGAAAATGGCGCCAGTGTGTCTGAGGGAGATAGCTCCGCCCCTTTTCCGCGGCCTATTCTCCCGCATTTTTATGGATTCTGGCAGGGGTTAAAATACATCCATATAGCCCTGGGGGTTATATGTGATGTATGTTTGCCAGCCAAGGTGTTTTTATTGCTGCTCAGGGCGCCCCCCCCAGCGCCCTGCACCCTCAGTGACTGCAGTGTGAGGTGTGTATGAGGAGCAATGGCGCACAGCTGCAGTGCTGTGCGCTACCTTGGTGAAGACTGATGTCTTCTGCCGCCGATTTTCCGGACCTCTTCTTGCTTCTGGCTCTGTAAGGGGGACGGCGGCGCGGCTCCGGGACCGAACACCAAGGACTGGGCCTGCGGTCGATCCCTCTGGAGCTAATGGTGTCCAGTAGCCTAAGAAGCCCAATCCGGCTGCAAGCAGGCGAGTTCGCTTCTTCTCCCCTTAGTCCCTCGTATACTTTCTTTTTAGAGGCTCAGGAGAGCCCCTAGTGTGCATCCAACCTCGGCCGGGCACAAGATCTAACTGAGGCTTGGAGGAGGGTCATAGTGGGAGGAGCCAGAGCACACCAGGTAGTCATAGATCTTTCTAGAGTGCCCAGCCTCCTTCGGAGCCCGCTATTCCCCATGGTCCTTTCGGAGTTCCCAGCATCCACTAGGACGTTAGAGAAATATTCATAAGAATATAGCTACAGTTTTACTAGTAAACAATGATGTCACTGGAAGCTGACAGGAGAGGTAGCCAAATTGTAAGCATGCAATTTATTACAGACCCTCCAACATAACCCCTTCCACCGGGTACAAAATGCTTTGCTCCTAGGCTTCCCACTTAATTTACATACACTTATGTTAGAGCAGAGGTCCTCAAACTCGGTACTCGGGGGCCCACACAGTGCATGTTTTGCAGGTAACCCAGCAGGTGCACAGGTGTATTAATTACTCACTGACACATTTTAAAAGGTCCACAGGTGGAGCTAATTATTTCACTTGCGATTCTGTGAGGAGACCTGCAAAACATGCACTGTGTGGGCCCCCGAGGACCGAGTTTGAGGACCTCTGTGTTAGAGGGTATGCTATTAATCCATTAAATCTTGGGTTACTACCAGCACGTCACAAAGGATCTCCTTTGCAGGGCCGGCGCTACCATTAGGCAGCTGCCTATGGGCGCTGGCCACTGGAGGGCGGCATGCTCCACTTAAATCTATTTTACTAAAAAAATAATATTTTGCTATGTAAGCCCAGACCAGGGGTGGCCGCTGCGAGGGTCTAGCCTGCCACAGCCGTCAGTGACCTCACCAACGCCAGTGTGTTGATTTCCCTGCTCCATGTCTCTAACAGAAATAGACGGAGCTGCGCGTATGAGAGAGCAGGTCAGGAGACGGGCGCCACACAAGCGCACGGCATGTTAGTGCTGACGGCGCCTAGGATGCGTGTTAGGCTGTCAGTGTGGGCGGCGCCCGTCTCCTGACCTGCTCTCTCATACGCGCAGCTCCGTCTATTTCTGTTAGAGACATGGAGCAGGGAAATCAACACACTGGCGTTGGTGAGGTGACTGACGGCTGTGGCAGGCTAGACCCTCGCCGCGGCCGCCCCTGGTCTGGGTTTACAGATTACCTAGCAAAATATAATTTTTAGAGAGGAGGAGCAGGGGCAGGGCTGTCGGCATTATGCGGAGGAGAGTCAGAGGCGTCATTAGGAAGGATTCCGCTCTAGACAGCACTTCATGTTCTCCCCTCTGGCTGCCATCGACGATCCCTCCCCCTAAAATTATCGTCATTACTGCTGCCGGAAGCCCCAAGATGAGCATAGAATGGGCAGAGGGGAGACGCTGCGGATGGTGATGTCTACTGCATCTGAAAGGCAAGAGAAGCCTCCCTGCCACCCCGTGTCTCCCTATCCCCTCCCTCCCTGCCGCCCAGCGCCTCCCTATCCCCTCCCTGCCGCCCAGCGCCTCCCTATCCCCTCCCTCCCTGCCGCCCCGCTTCTCCCTATCCCCTCCCTCCCTGCCGCCCCACGTCTCCCTATCCCCTCCCTCCCCGCGTCTCCCTATCCCCTCCCTCCCACCCCGCGTCTCCCTATCCCCACCCTTCCGCCCCGCGTCTCCCTATCCTCTCCCTGCCGCCCCATGTCTCCCTATCCACTCTCTGCCGCCCCGCGTTTCCCTATCCACTCTCTGCCGCCCCGCGTCTCCCTATCCCCTCCCTGCGTCTCCCTATCCCCTCCCTGCAGCTCCACGTCTCCCTATCCCCTCCCTCCCCGCGTCTCCCTATCCCCTCCCTCCCACCCCACGTCTCCCTATCCCCTCCCTGCCGCCCCATGTCTCCCTATCCACTCTCTGCCGCCCCACGTCTCCCTATCCCCTCCCTGCCGCCCACGTCTCCCTATCCCCTCCCTCCCACCCCGCGTCTCCCTATCCCCTCCCTCCCACCCAGCGTCTCGATATCCCCTCCCTGCCGCCCTGCGTCTCCCTATCCCCTCCCTGCAGCTCCGTGTCTCCCTATTCCCTCCCTGCAGCTTCGCGTCTCCCTATCCCCTCCCTGCCGCCCCATGTCTCCCTATCCACTCTCTGCCGCCCCACGTCTCCCTATCCCCTCCCTGCCGCCCACGTCTCCCTATCCCCTCCCTCCCACCCCGCGTCTCCCTATCCCCTCCCTCCCACCCTGCGTCTCGATATCCCCTCCCTGCCGCCCTGCGTCTCCCTATCCCCTCCCTGCAGCTCCGTGTCTCCCTATTCCCTCCCTGCAGCTTCGCGTCTCCCTATCCCCTCCCTGCCGCCCCGCGTCTCCCTATCCACTCTCTGCCGCCCGCGTCTCCCTATCCCCTACCTACCGCCCCGTGTCTCCCTATCCCCTCCCTGCCGCCCTGCGTCTCCCTATCCCCTCCCTGCGCCCGCGTCTCCCTATCCCCTCCCTGCAGCTCCACGTCTCCCTATCCCCTCCCACCCCGCGTCTCCCTATCCCCTCCCTCCCCGCGTCTCCCTATCCCCTCCCTCCCACCCGCGACTCGATATCCCCTCCCTGCCGCCCCGCGTCTCCCTATCCCCTCCCTGCAGCTCCGTGTCTCCCTATCCACTCTCTGCCGCCCGCGTCTCCCTATTCCCTCCCCGCAGCTTCGCGTCTCCCTATCCCCTCCCTGCCGCCCCGCGTCTCCCTATCCACTCTCTGCCGCCCGCGTCTCCATATCCCCCTCCCTGCCGCCCCGCGTCTCCCTATCCCCTCCCTGCCACCCAGCGTCTCCCTATCTCCTCCCTACCGCCCCGCGTCTCCCTATCCCCTCCCTGCCGCCCCCGCGTCTCCCTATCCTCTCCCTGCCGCCCCGCGTCTCCCTATCCACTCCCTGCCGCTCCACGTCTCCCTATCCCCTCCCTGCAGCTCCGCGTCTCCCTATCCCCTCCCTGCAGCTCCACGTCTCCCTATCCCCTCCCTGCCGCCCCGCGTCTCCCTATCATCCTGCCCTTTCAAGATTCTACTACGAAGGCCCACAAAGCAGGAACTTGTAGTCAGGGGAGGCAGTGCCTCCCCTGCCATTAATGATAAAAATAATATAAAGAAGATACTTATGACACATATTCTGTGTCATAAGTAATCTCTTTATATTATGATAAGCATTTTAAATCTTTAAATCACTTTGGGAGGCACAGATAGCAGTGCCTCCCGTTAACAATTGGAATGGGAGAGAAAGGGGGGCGGGGCCAAGCACAGGGTTGTAAAAGCCCATTAAAAAACTGCGGGGGAAGCGGAACATGTACCAGTGCCTCGTTGACAGGGAAAACCTGCCCCTGTCAGCGAGGCAGATGTGATTGGACAGCGGATCCAGTACTGGATCCGCTGGTCCAATCACCCATAGGCATTGAGGTCAAGCTGCGGCGGGACCAGACGCTACAGTGGAGCTGCCTGCCACTTCAGGAGCGCGGCGGGGAGAGCAGCGGCGGCAGGACCCGATGTTGGAGTTGCCTACAGCAGCGGCAGCTCCGGAGACAACGGGCAGCGCTGTTACCTCTATTTCCGTGCCCTCAGCATCTCCGACAGCATCTGCTTCCTCCGGGACTGAGGAACCAGGACCACTAAGGCGAGGGGGGGGGGGGGGGGGAGTTGTGCTTGGTGGTAAGTGTCTGGGCAGCTCACCCCCAGATCACTTGGACTGCAGCTTACCCCCAGTGATCTGGGGGTGAGCTGCAGTCCAAGTGATCTGGGGGTGAGCTGCAATCCAAGTGATCTGGGGGTGAGCTGCAGTCCAAGTGATCTGGGCAAGATCACTTGGACTCCAGCTCACCCCCAGATCACTTGGACTGCAGGGACAGGAAAAGATAAATAAAATAAATGTACAAAAAAATAAGAATTTACTTACCGATAATTCTATTTCTCATAGTCCGTAGTGGATGCTGGGGACTCCGTAAGGACCATGGGGAATAGCGGCTCCGCAGGAGACTGGGCACAAAAGTAAAAGCTTTAGGACTACCTGGTGTGCACTGGCTCCTCCCCCTATGACCCTCCTCCAAGCCTCAGTTAGGATACTGTGCCCGGACGAGCGTACACAATAAGGAAGGATATTGAATCCCCGGTAAGACTCATACCAGCCACACCAATCACACCGTACAACCTGTGATCTGAACCCAGTTAACAGCATGATAACAGAGGAGCCTCTGAAAAGATGGCTCACAACAATAATAACCCGATTTTTGTAACAATAACTATGTACAAGTATTGCAGACAATCCGCACTTGGGATGGGCGCCCAGCATCCACTACGGACTATGAGAAATAGAATTATCGGTAAGTAAATTCTTATTTTCTCTAACGTCCTAAGTGGATGCTGGGGACTCCGTAAGGACCATGGGGATTATACCAAAGCTCCCAAACGGGCGGGAGAGTGCGGATGACTCTGCAGCACCGAATGAGAGAACTCCAGGTCCTCCTCAGCCAGAGTATCAAATTTGTAGAATTTAGCAAACGTGTTTGCCCCTGACCAAGTAGCTGCTCGGCAAAGTTGTAAAGCCGAGACCCCTCGGGCAGCCGCCCAAGATGAGCCCACCTTCCTTGTGGAATGGGCATTTACAGATTTTGGCTGTGGCAGGCCTGCCACAGAATATGCAAGCTGAATTGTACTACAAATCCAGCGAGCAATAGTCTGCTTAGAAGCAGGAGCACCCAGCTTGTTGGGTGCATACAGGATAAATAGCGAGTCAGATTTTCTGACTCCAGCCGTCCTGGAAACATATATTTTCAGGGCCCTGACTACGTCCAGCAACTTGGAGTCCTCCAAATCCCTAGTAGCCGCAGGCACCACAATAGGCTGGTTCAAGTGAAATGCTGAAACCACCTTAGGGAGAAATTGAGGACGAGTCCTCAATTCTGCCCTGTCCGTATGAAAATTTAGGTAAGGGCTTTTATAGGATAAAGCCGCCAATTGTGAGACACGCCTGGCTGAAGCCAGGGCTAACAGCATTACCACCTTCCATGTGAGATATTTTAAGTCCACAGTGGAAAGTGGTTCAAACCAATGTGATTTTAGGAATCCCAAAACTACATTTAGATCCCAAGGTGCCACTGGAGGCACAAAAGGAGGTTGTATATGCAGTACCCCCCTTGACAAACGTCTGTACTTCAGGAACTGAAGCCAGTTCTTTTTGGAAGAAAATCGACAGGGCCGAAATCTGAACCTTAATGGACCCTAATTTTAGGCCCATAGACAGTCCTGTTTGTAGGAAATGCAGGAAACGACCCAGTTGAAATTCCTCTGTAGGGGCCTTCCTGGCCTCGCACCACGCAACATATTTACGCCAAATACGGTGATAATGTTGTACGGTTACATCCTTCCTGGCTTTGATCAGGGTAGGGATGACTTCATCCGGAATGCCTTTTTCCTTCAGGATCCGGCGTTCAACCGCCATGCCATCAAACGCAGCCGCGGTAAGTCTTGGAAGAGACAGGGTCCCTGCTGGAGCAGGTCCTTTCTTAGAGGTAGAGGCCACGGGTCCTCTGTGAGCATCTCTTGAAGTTCCGGGTACCAAGTCCTTCTTGGCCAATCCGGAGCCACGAGTATAGTCCTTACTCCTCTCCTTCTTATGATCCTCAGTACCTTGGGTATGAGAGGCAGAGGAGGGAACACATACACTGACTGGTACACCCATGGTGTTACCAGAGCGTCCACAGCTATTGCCTGAGGGTCCCTTGACCTGGCGCAATATCTGTCTAGTTTTTTGTTGAGGCGGGACGCCATCATGTCCACCTTTGGTTTTTCCCAACGGTTCACAATCATGTGGAAGACTTCTGGGTGAAGTCCCCACTCCCCCGGGTGGATGTCTGCTGAGGAAGTCTGCTTCCCAGTTGTCCACACCCGGAATGAACACTGCTGACAGTGCTATCACATGATTTTCTGCCCAGCGAATAATCCTTGCAACTTCTGTCATTGCCCTCCTGCTTCTTGTGCCGCCCTGTCTGTTTACGTGGGCGACTGCCGTGATGTTGTCCGACTGGATCAGCTCCAGCTGACCTTGAAGCAGAGGTCTTGCTAGGCTCAGAGCATTGTAGATGGCTCTTAGCTCCAGGATATTTATGTGAAGTGATGTCTCCAGGCTTGACCACAAGCCCTGGAAATTTCTTCCCTGTGTGACTGCTCCCCAGCCTCTCAGGCTGGCATCCGTGGTCACCAGGACCCAGTCCTGAATGCCGAATCTGCGGCCCTCTAGAAGATGAGCACTCTGCAACCACCACAGGAGAGACACCCTTGTCCTTGGAGACAGGGTTATCCGCTGATGCATCTGAAGATGCGATCCGGACCATTTGTCCAGCAGATCCCACTGAAAAGTTCTTGCGTGGAATCTGCCGAATGGAATCGCTTCGTAAGAAGCCACCATTTTTCCCAGGACCCTTGTGCATTGATGCACTGACACTTGGCCTGGTTTTAGGAGGTTCCTGACTAGCTCGGATAACTCCCTGGCTTTCTCCTCCGGGAGAAACACCTTTTTCTGGACTGTGTCCAGAATCATCCCTAGGAACAGCAGACGCGTCGTCGGAATCAACTGCGATTTTGGAATATTTAGAATCCACCCGTGCTGTCGTAGCACTACTTGAGATAGTGCTACTCCGACCTCTAACTGTTCCCTGGACCTTGCCCTTATCAGGAGATCGTCCAAGTAAGGGATAATTAAGACGCCTTTTCTTCGAAGAAGAATCATCATTTCGGCCATTACCTTGGTAAAGACCCGGGGTGCCGTGGACAATCCAAACGGCAGCGTCTGAAACTGATAGTGACAGTTCTGTACCACAAACCTGAGGTACCCTTGGTAAGAAGGGCAAATTGGGACATGGAGGTAAGCATCCTTGATGTCCAGAGACACCATATAGTCCCCTTCTTCCAGGTTCGCTATCACTGCTCTGAGTGACTCCATCTTGAATTTGAACCTTTGTATGTAAGTGTTCAAGGATTTCAGATTTAAAATCGGTCTCACCGAGCCGTCCGGCTTCGGTACCACAAACAGCGTGGAATAATACCCCTTTCCCTGTTGTAGGAGGGGTACCTTGATTATCACCTGCTGGGAATACAGCTTGTGAATGGCTTCCAATACCGCCTCCCTGTCGGAGGGAGACGTTGGTAAAGCAGACTTCAGGAACCGGCGAGGGGGAGACCTCTCGAATTCCAATTTGTACCCCTGAGATACTACCTGCAGGATCCAGGGGTCCACTTGCGAGTGAGCCCACTGCGCGCTGAAATTCTTGAGACGACCCCCCACCGTACCTGAGTCCGCTTGTAAGGCCCCAGCGTCATGCTGAGGACTTGGCAGAAGCGGGGGAGGGCTTCTGTTCCTGGGAAGAGGCTGCCTGCTGCAGTCTTTTTCCCCTTCCTCTGCCCCGGGGCAGATATGAGTGGCCTTTTGCCCGCTTGCCCTTATGGGGACGAAAGGATTGAGCCTGAAAAGACGGTGTCTTTTTCTGCTGAGAGGTGACCTGGGGTAAAAAGGTGGATTTCCCAGCCGTTGTCGTGGCCACCAGGTCCGATAGACCGACCCCAAATAACTCCTCCCCTTTATACGGCAATACTTCCATATGCCGTTTGGAATCCGCATCACCTGACCACTGTCGCGTCCATAACCCTCTTCTGGCAGAAATGGACAGCGCACTTACTCTTGATGCCAGAGTGCAAATATCCCTCTGTGCATCTCGCATATATAGAAATGCATCCTTTAAATGCTCTATAGTCAATAATATACTGTCCCTGTCCAGGGTATCAATATTTTCAGTCAGGGAATCCGACCAAGCCACCCCAGCACTGCACATCCAGGCTGAGGCGATTGCTGGTCTCAGTATAACACCAGTATGTGTGTATATACTTTTTAGGATATTTTCCAGCTTTCTATCAGCTGGCTCCTTGAGGGCGGCCGTATCCGGAGACGGTAACGCCACTTGTTTTGATAAGCGTGTGAGCGCCTTATCTACCCTAGGGGGTGTTTCCCAACGCGCCCTAACCTCTGGCGGGAAAGGGTATAATGCCAATAATTTTTTAGAAATTAGCAGTTTTTTATCGGGGGAAACCCACGCTTCATCACACACCTCATTTAATTCATCTGATTCAGGAAAAACTACGGGTAGTTTTTTCACACCCCACATAATACCCTTTTTTGTGGTACTTGTAGTATCAGAAATGTTCAAAACCTCCTTCATTGCCGTGATCATGTAACGTGTGGCCCTACTGGAAAATACGTTTATTTCCTCACCGTCGACACTGGAGTCAGTGTCCGTGTCTGGGTCTGTGTCGACCATCTGAGGTAACGGGCGCTTTAGAGCCCCTGACGGTGTTTGAGACGCCTGGACAGGTATTAACTGTTTTTCCGGCTGTCTCATGTCATCAACAGTCTTTTGTAAAGTGCTGACGCTATCACGTAATTCCTTCCATACGACCATCCAGTCAGGTGTCGACTCCCTAGGGGGTGACATCACTATTACAGGCAATTGCTCCGCCTCCATACCATTTTCCTCCTCATACATGTCGACACAACGTACCGACACACAGCACACACACAGGGAATGCTCTGATAGAGGACAGGACCCCACTAGCCCTTTGGGGAGACAGAGGGAGAGTTTGCCAGCACACACCAGAGCGCTATATATATACAGGGATAACCTTATATAAGTGTTTTTCCCTTATATAGCTGCTGTATTATTAATCTGCCAAATTTAGTGCCCCCCCTCTCTTGTTTTACCCTGTTTCTGTAGTGCAGGACTGCAGGGGAGAGTCAGGGAGCTTCCCTCCAACGGAGCTGTGAGGGAAAATGGCGCTTGTGTGCTGAGGAGATAGGCTCCGCCCCCTTCTCGGCGGCCTTTCTCCCGCTTTTTTAAGGAAAAACTGGCAGGGGTTAAATGCATCCATATAGCCCAGGAGCTATATGTGATGTATTTTTAGCCATCTAAGGTGTTTTTATTGCGTCTCAGGGCGCCCCCCCCCAGCGCCCGGCACCCTCAGTGACCGGAGTGTGAAGTGTGCTGAGAGCAATGGCGCACAGCTGCGGTGCTGTGCGCTACCTTATTGAAGACAGGACGTCTTCTGCCGCCGATTTCCCGGACCTCTTCAGTCTTCTGGCTCTGTAAGGGGGCCGGCGGCGCGGCTCTGGGACCCATCCATGGCTGGGCCTGTGATCGTCCCTCTGGAGCTAATGTCCAGTAGCCTAAGAAGCCCAATCCACTCTGCACGCAGGTGAGTTCGCTTCTTCGCCCCTTTCGGTGCAGTGAGCCTGTTGCCAGCAGGTCTCACTGAAAATAAAAAACCTAAAACTAAACTTTTCACTAAGCAGCTCAGGAGAGCCACCTAGTGTGCACCCTTCTCGTTCGGGCACAAAAATCTAACTGAGGCTTGGAGGAGGGTCATAGGGGGAGGAGCCAGTGCACACCAGGTAGTCCTAAAGCTTTTACTTTTGTGCCCAGTCTCCTGCGGAGCCGCTATTCCCCATGGTCCTTACGGAGTCCCCAGCATCCACTTAGGACGTTAGAGAAATAAGATTTTACTCACCGGTAAATCTATTTCTCGTAGTCCGTAGTGGATGCTGGGAACTCCGTAAGGACCATGGGGAATAGCGGGCTCCGAAGGAGGCTGGGCACTCTAGAAAGATTTATGACTACCTGGTGTGCACTGGCTCCTCCCACTATGACCCTCCTCCAAGCCTCAGTTAGGACACTGTGCCCGGACGAGCTGACATAATAAGGAAGGATTTTGAATCCCGGGTAAGACTCATACCAGCCACACCAATCACACCGTACAACTCGTGATACTATATCCAGTTTGACAGTATGAAAACAACTGAGCCTCTCAACAGATGGCTCAACAATAACCCTTTAGTTAGCAATAACTATTTACAAGTATTGCAGACAATCCGCACTTGGGATGGGCGCCCAGCATCCACTACGGACTACGAGAAATAGATTTACCGGTGAGTAAAATCTTATTTTCTCTGACGTCCTAGTGGATGCTGGGAACTCCGTAAGGACCATGGGGATTATACCAAAGCTCCCAAACGGGCGGGAGAGTGCGGATGACTCTGCAGCACCGAATGAGAGAACTCAAGGTCCTCCTCAGCCAGGGTATCAAATTTGTAGAATTTTGCAAACGTGTTTGCCCCTGACCAAGTAACAGCTCGGCAAAGTTGTAAAGCCGAGACCCCTCGGGCAGCCGCCCAAGATGAGCCCACCTTCCCTGTGGAATGGGCTTTCACTGATTTAGGATGCGGCAGTCCAGCCGCAGAATGCGCCTGCTGAATCGTGTCACAGATCCAGCGAGCGATAGTCTGCTTAGAAGCAGGAGCACCCAGCCTGTTGGGTGCATACAGGATAAATAACGAGTCAATTTTCCTGACTCTAGCCGTCCTGGAAACATAATTTTTCAAGGCCCTGACTACGTCCAGTAACTTGGAATCCTCCAAGTCCCTAGCAGCCGCAGGCACCACAATAGGTTGGTTCAAGTGAAAAACTGATACCACCTTAAGGAGAAACTGGGGACGAGTCCTCAATTCTGCCCTATCCATATGGAAAATCAGATAAGGACTTTTATATGACACAGCCGCCAATTCTGATACACGCCTGGCCGAAACCAAGGCCAATAACATGACCACTTTCAACGTGAGATATTTTAGATCCACGGTTTTTAGTGGTTCAAACCAATGTGATTTTAAGAAACTCAACACCACGTTGAGATCCCAAGGTGCCACTGGAGGCACAACTGGGGGCTGAATATGCAGCACTCCTTTTACAATGTCTGAACTTCAGGTACTGAAGCTAATTTTTTCTGGAAGAAAATCGACAGAGCCGAGATATGTATCTTAATGGAGCCTAAGTTTAGGCCCATAGACACTCCTGCTTGTAGGAAATGCAGAAATCGACCTAGTTGAAATTCCTCTGTTGGGGCCTTTTTTGGCCTCACACCAAGCAACATATTTCCGCCATATGCGGTGATAATGTTTTGCAGTAACATCTTTCCTGGCTTGAATCAGCGTAGGAATGACTTCCTCCAGAATGCCCTTTTCCTTTAGGATCCGGCGTTCAACCGCCATGCCATCAAAACGTAGCCGCGGTAAGTCTTGGAACAGACAGGGCCCCTGCTGCAGCAGGTCCTGTCTGAGCGGCAGAGGCCATGGGTCCTCTGATATATAGTTTCTTGAAGTTCTGGGTACCAGGCTCTTCTTGGCCAATCCGGAACCACGAGTATCGTTCTTACTCCTCGCCTTCTTATTATTCTCAGTACCTTTGGTATGAGAGGCAGAGGGGGGAACACATAAACCGACTGGTACACACACGGTGTTACCAGAGCGTCCACAGCTATCGCCTGAAGGTCCCTTGACCGGGCGCAATATCTTTTATAGCTTTTTGTTGAGGCGGGACGCCTTCATGTCCACCTGTGGCCTTTCCCAATGGTGTACAATCCTTTGGAAGACTTCTGGATGAAGTCCCCACACTCTCGGGTGGAAGTCGTGTCTGCTGAGAAGATCTGCTTCCCAGTTGTCCAGTCCGGGAATGAACACTGCTGACAGTGCTAACACATGATTTTCCGCCCATCGGAGAATCCTTGTGGCTTCTGCCATCGCCATCCTGCTTCTTGTGCCGCCCTGTTGGTTTACATGGGCGACTGCCGTGATGTTGCCTGATTGGATCAGGACCGGCTGGTTTTGAAGCAGAGGCCTTGCCTGACTCAGGGCATTGTAAATGGCCCTCTGTTCCAGAATATTTATGTAGGGAAGTCACCAGACTTGACCAAAGTCCCTGGAAGGTTCTTCCCTGTGTGACTGCCCCCCAGCCTCAAAGGCTGGCATCCATGGTCACTAGGACCTAGTCCTGTATGTCGAACCTGCGGCCCTCTTGAAGATGGGCACTCTGCAGCCACTACAGTAGAGATACCCTGGTCCTTGGAGACAGGGTTATCAGCCTAATGCATCTGAAGATGCGACCCGGACCACTTGTCTAACAGGTCCCCCTGAAAAGTTCTTGCATGGAACCTGCCGAATGGGATTGCTTCGTAGGAAGCTATCATTTTTCCCAGGACTCGCGTGCAATGATGCACCGATAACTGTTTTGGCTTCAGGAGGTCTCTGACTAGAGATGACAGCTCCTTGGCTTTCTCCTCCTGGAGAAACACTTATTTCTGGTCTGTGTCCAGAACCATCCCCAGGAACAGTAGACGTGTCGTAGGAACCAGCTGTGACTCTGGACTGTTTAGAATCCAACCGTGCTGTTGTAGCACTTTCCAAAATAGTGCTACCCCGACTAGCAACTGCTCCTTGGACCTCGCCCTTATAAGGAGATTGTCCAAGTACGGGATAATTAAAAACTCCCCTTTTCAAAGGAGTATCATCATTCCGGCCATTACCATGGTAACACCCTCGGTGCCATGTACAGTCCAAACGGCAGAGTCTGGACTTGGTAATGGTAATCCTGTACCACAATCTGAGGTACTCCTGGCGAGGATAGTAAATAGGGACATGCAGGTAAGCATCCTTGATGTCCCGGGATACCATGTAATCCCCCTCGTCCAGGCTTGCAATAACCGCCCTGAGCGATTCCATCTTGAACTTGAATTTTTTATGTATGTGTTCAAGGATTTTAAATATAAAAAAGGGTCACACCGAACCATGCGGTTTCGGTACCCCAAACCGTGTGGAATAGTAACCCCGTCCTTGTTGGAGTAGGGGCACCTTAAGTATTACCTGCTGGGAATACAGCTTATTAATTGCCTCTAGCACAGCCTCCCTGCCTGAGGGAGTTGTCGGCAAGGCATATTTGAGGAAACGGCGGGGGGAAGACATATCGAATTCCAGCTTGTACCCCTGAAATACTACTTGAATGAAACAGGGATCCACCTGTGAGCGAGCCCACTGATCGCTGAAATTTTTGAGACGGCCCCCCACCGTACCTGGCTACACCTGTGGAGCCCCCGCGTCATGCTGTGGACTCAGAGGAAGCGAGAGAAGAATTATGATTCTGGGAACAGGCTGACTGGTGCAGCTTTTTCCCTCTTCCCTTGTCTCTGTACAGAAAGGAAGCGCCTTTGACCCGCTTGCTTTTCTGAAGCCGAAAGGACTGTACCTGATAATACAGTGCCTTCTTAGTCTGTGAGGAAAATTGAGGTAAAATATTTCTTCCCAGCTGTTGCTGCGGATACGAGGTCCCAGAGACCATCCCCAAATAATTCCTCACCCTTATAAGGCAGAATCTCTATGCGCCTTTTAAGGTCAGCATCACCTGTCCAGTGACAGGTCTCTAATACCCTCCTGACAGAATGGACATTACATTCATTTTGGATGCCAGCCGGCAAAATATCCCTCTGTGCATCCCTCATATATAAGACGACGTCTTTAATATGTTCTCATGTTAGCAAACTAGTATGTTTGACAGGGTCACCGACCACGCTGCAGCAGCACGCTCTGCAGGTTTCAGTCTAGTACCTGAGTGTGTAAATACAGACTTCAGGATAGCCTTCTGCTTTTTATCAACAGGTACCTTCAAAGTGGCCGTTCCTAAAACGGCAGTGCCAAACCTATTTTGACAACCGTGTGAGCGCCTTATCCACCCTAGGGGATATCTCCCAGCGTAACTTATCCTCTGGCGGGAAAAGGTACGCCATCAGTAACTTTTTAGAAATTACCAGTTTCTTATCAGGGGGAACCCACGCTTTTCACACACTTCATTCATTCATCTGATGGGGGAACAAAACACTGCCTGCTTTTTCTCCCCAAACATAAAAACCCATTTTTAGAGGTTAATGTCAGAAATGTGTAACACATTTTTTATTGCCGGGATCAAGTCACGGATGTTCCTAGTGGATTGTGTATATGTCTCAACCTTGTCGACACTGGAGTCAGACTCCGTGTCGACATCTGTGTCTGCCATCTGAATGAGCGGGCGTTTTTGAGCCCCTGATGGCCTTTGAGACGCCTGGGCAGGCACGGGCTGAGAAGCCGGCTGTCCCACAGCTGTTACGTCATCCACCCTTTTATGTAAGGAGTTGACACTGTCGGTTAATACCTTTTACCTAACCATCCACTCTGGTGTCGGCCCCACAGGGGGCGACATCACATTTATCGGCATCTGCTCCGTCACTATATAAGCCTCCTTCTCAAACATGTCGACACAGCTGTACCGACACACCGCACACACACAGGGAATGCTCTGACTGAGGACAGGACCCACAAAGCCCTTTGGGGAGACAGAGAGAGAGTATGCCAGCACACACCAGAGCGCTATATAATGTGGGGATTAACACTATAACTGAGTGAATTTTCCCCCATAGCTGCTTGTATATACAATATTGCGCCTAAATTTAGTGGCCCCCCTCTCTTTTTAACCCTTTGAGCCTGAAAACTACAGGGGAGAGCCTGGGGAGCTTTCTTCCAGTTGCACTGTGAAGAGAAAATGGCGCCAGTGTGTCTGAGGGAGATAGCTCCGCCCCTTTTCCGCGGCCTATTCTCCCACTTTTTTCTGGATTCTGGCAGGGGTATTTACCACATATATAGCCTCTGGGGCTATATATTGTGGTATTTTTGCCAGCCAAGGTGTTTTTATTGCTGCTCAGGGCGCCCCCCCCAAGCGCCCTGCACCCTCAGTGACCGGAGTGTGAAGTGTGCATGAGGAGCAATGGCGCACAGCTGCAGTGCTGTGCGCTACCTTGGTGAAGACTGATGTCTTCTGCCGCCGATTTTCCGGACCTCTTCTTGCTTCTGGCTCTGTAAGGGGGACGGCGGCGCGGCTCCGGGACCGAACACCAAGGACTGGGCCTGCGGTCGATCCCTCTGGAGCTAATGGTGTCCAGTAGCCTAAGAAGCCCAATCCGGCAGCAAGCAGGCGAGTTCGCTTCTTCTCCCCTTAGTCCCTCGCTGCAGTGAGCCTGTTGCCAGCAGGTCTCACTGAAAATAAAAAACCTAATTCTATACTTTCTTTCTAGAGGCTCAGGAGAGCCCCTAGTGTGCATCCAACCTCGGCCGGGCACAAGATCTAACTGAGGCTTGGAGGAGGGTCATAGTGGGAGGAGCCAGTGCACACCAGGTAGTCATAAATCTTTCTAGAGTGCCCAGCCTCCTTCGGAGCCCGCTATTCCCCATGGTCCTTACGGAGTTCCCAGCATCCACTAGGACGTCAGAGAAATGATATATTTATATCACAGCCGCCCGCCGCTCACTGCTGCACGCTGCACCGCCATTGAAAGCTGGCCACCGCAGACCACAGCTGGCGGTGGTCAGAGGGACATCAACGCCGCAGCGACGAAGGACAGCTTAGTACCGCCGCATCCCCCGCAGACCATGTGCTCATACGCCACCGACAACCACAGTCCCTTCCGCACCTCCGCTGCACATATCAGGTAATGTTCCCCTATGTCCCTGCTGCCACGCTCTCAGTCCCTGCTGTCACGCTCTCAGTCCCTGCTGTCACTCAGTCCCTGCTGTCACTCTCTCAGTCCCTGCTGTCACTCTCTCTCCCTGTCCCTGAATTGTGGGTCATACCGTTTGCTATAATGTGAATTTCGGCTCATACCATGTGCTATAATGTGAATTTCGGCTCATACCATGTGGTAAAATGTGAATTTCAGCTCATACTGTGTAGTAAAATATGAATTTTGGCTCATACTGTGTGCTGTAATGTGAATTTCGGCTCATACTGTGTGCTGTAATGTGAATTTCGGCTCATACTGTGTGCTGTAATGTGAATTTCGGCTCATACTGTGTGCTGTAATGTGAATTTCGGCTCATACAGTGTGCTATAATGTGAATTTCGGCTCGTACCATGTGCTATAATCTGAATTTCGACTCATACCATGTGCTATAATGTGAATTTCGGCTCATACCATGTGCTATAATGTGAATTTCGGCTCATACCGTGTGGTAAAATGTGAATTTCGGCTCATACTGTGTAGTAAAATATGAATTTTGGCTCATACTGTGTGCTGTAATGTGAATTTCGGCTGATACTGTGTGCTGTAATGTGAATTTCGGCTGATACTGTGTGCTGTAATGTGAATTTCGGCTGATACTGTGTGCTGTAATGTGAATTTCGGCTCATACGGTGTGCTGTAATGTGAATTTCGGCTCATACCGTGTGCTGTAGTGTGAATTTTGGCTCATACCGTGTGCTGTAGTGTGAATTTAGGCTCATTCCGTGTGCTGTAATGTGAATTTCGGCTCATACCGTGTGCTGTAGTGTGAATTTTGGCTCATACCGTGTGCTGTAGTGTGAATTTTGGCTCATACCGTGTGCTGTAGTGTGAATTTAGGCTCATTCCGTGTGCTGTAATGTGAGTTTCGGTTCATACCGTGTGGTATCAGGTGAAAGGGGTGCCAGTACAAGATAGTATAAGGGGTCCTACTACACTGAAGGACACGCCCCCATTTGAGTGGCCACACCCCCTTTTCCGGAGGTGCGCGCATAATTGCAACCTTCACTTTTCCATACCCCCACTTCAAAATGTACACTTCGACCACTGTATATATATATATATATATATATATATATATATATATATATACACACATACATATATAAAATCTCAGTGCCTCCCCAGCCAATGACCTCACCGCACGTCACTGCCACAAAGTTCTAGTTACAACCCTGGTGCCTATCTATAATACTGTATAAAACAACAGACTGTGGTATTAAACTATATATGGATGTGGGGCTGGATGCATTTTAACTTGTGTACATTTAATATAATATTTGTCAGGTTTTCTTTTGCTGTTATTTGGCTGCTTCAGGAGGATCAACATACTGTTAACACAGCCTCTAGATAACGTGATCACTCCACTGTCCAAGCAACAGGGGAAGGGGAGGGCCGGGAGGGGGGGTGTAGGCAGACATTTTGCCTAGGGTGCCGAGAAACCTTGCACCGGCCCTGCTCCTTTGAAGCATGAACTTTACAGACCTCCAGCAACAGGTTTGGTCAGAACTGTCAGAATACTGTAGTAAAAGTATCTCTAAAAGGTTGTGTACAGATGACAGATAGAACTTTTATACTGTCTCTGAAAGGGTTGGCACAATTATCAAACTGTGTTACTGACCTCTGTAGAGTATGTTTTCTTTTCATCATCCAGATGTAGTAATTTGGATTCCTGTTGATGTAGTTTAAACTGAAGAGCACAATTCCTCTGGGTGAGTGAAATCTCCTGCTCATGTAACACTTTTATTTCTTGATGAACTTCCTCAAATCTCTGATCTAAAATTTTCCTAGACAAATAATAATAAAATTACAAAAAAAACAGAAGCAAAAGACACACATATAGATTAATTTTAAAAAGGTAATAACAGACTCTTTGTTACATTTATTTAACATCCATTCAGGAAGGCTGGAACCATGAAAAATAGAGGTGCGTGCAGAGCTTTTGCAGTGTAAGAAAATCCCACTTAAAGTCTGGGCTTTTCACTCTTTATATCTACCCTTGTTTTCTAATATTTTTATTTTTTTTGGCCAGCCACAATTGTCATAATTTTAGCACTGTACACTGCCATAATGGATTTGAAAATAAACAATGGAGATGCAATTTAAGTGCAGGCCTTCAGCTTTAATTCAAGGGGTTGAACAAACCTTTAGGAATTGCAACCATTTTCATACACAATCCCCTATTCTCAAGGGCTCAGATGTAATTGGACAAATCAACATAAATCATAAACTGTTAATTTTTAAAACTATGTCAAAAATACTTTGCAGGCAGGAGGCGTGGCTTGGACACAGATCGGAGAAGAAATCTCTCCTAGAAGCTCCTGCCGAGTGTCCCATAAAGTGCATATTCCGCCCTAACTATACTGATTGCCATGCGCTGCAGGGCCTCCCTGCCACCTTACTATTAAAGCTCTCCGGAGCTCATTTAGCGTTAAGTCCTATACGCTCCCCCTATACGCTCTCTGTGGAGGTCCCGCAGACAGGGTTACCTAGCTGGTAGAGGTTCGTCAGGCCATCTTTGTTCAGGCAAAGGGTGTGGAAGCAACTGCACTTCAGTGTGCTCCTGCCACTATAAACAGCTCAATGTGCTTCTGACAATATATACCTCCTACCTCTATGTCTGTGTTTTTACCCAGTTTTGTTCTATTACTGTTGTTCTAAAGCGCAACGGAATATGCTGCGCTATATAAGAAATGGTTAAAAATAAATAAATAATACCTCAGCGCTCCTGACAATATAGATAGCTCTGAGTGCTCCTGACAAAATCTACAGCTCAGCATGATCCTCATTCCTGCTGAGACAGACACCTCCACATGAGGATCTACATAAGTACCTGGATTCATATTCTGTGTTTTTGTGGTCACCACATTTTGGATTTCTTTTTTCTTTTCTCTTCCTACATTTAAAGTATACTAACATTTCTCATGACTTGGAGCTCCATCTACTGGTTGTCTGCAGATATTGTTAGTATCTTCAATTAAAATTTTACATGCGTGTCCTAAGCATTCCTGAAGAGCAGTACGAATTGCAGACAAATCCTGTTCTGTTCTCACAACGCCTCAGTGTCCCAGCATGGGTGCTTCGCTAATGGAATGACAAGCCTATAATCTTCTGTCACCCATATAGCTTGTGAAATAGCAGAACAGATTTATATTTTGTTAAGTTGCCCACGTCGGCTGTATTTACTACATTAATTAAATTAATCTACTACGAGCTACAACCTGGAATTGTGAATTCCATCTATAAAAGAAACCTTTATACGAGCAATTAACCTATTTACTATGTAAGTAAGGTACCCCCCTATATTATAATACCGGAGTCGCCATATGTTTTATCCACAAATAATTTGAAAAATTCAGCGCTACACATTGGAGTTTGTTAATGTTTTGTTTTTCATACATCGACGAGTGATTGAAGCACATTATCTGGGGACTGAGAACTCTCCAACGTGTCCACTAGCTAAGTATCCCTAATTGGAATTACTCCTATCCCACCTCCACCCTCTTGGTAGCGCCAGCTTCCACACATCCCTACTTTTTCACGCTATATATCTGGACCATCAGGGAAAGGTCCTAAAGTGAGGCAGCCACCTTTTCATGAAGCGCCCATAAGGTCTTCAAAATACCACTTACCGTACAACCTCATTATGCCTTCTAAATTATATAAGGTATCTAAGTCTATCTCACAAGTAGCTTTCTTTAAGCCATCTCCTCAGATCTCCAAGCCTAAGGGAGTTGGGGCACTCCCCTCTCGGGAAAATTCTCCTGCTTCTTCCGATACTAGCGCCTTGTGCCCTTCCTTGGTGGGTACTAACCCTGACTCAATAGGCGACAATGATGCGCTGACAGTAGGCACCATGAAAGCTTTGCGGTCACAATTTAAGGTAGAAATTGCAGCAGAACTCTGTGCTACCCTCCAAACTTGCCAAAACAACACTGAAGAACTGGGTGGTCACACTGGTTACTTGGAGACTAAAATGGAGGAAGTTGTTCAGTTCCATAATGATCTAATAACTTCACATGAGGCTTTGGAAATGGAGGAATAAGGTCACTGACTTCGAAGATTGGTCAAGACGGAATAATCTCAAGCTGTGTGGAGTTCCAGTGACTGTTTCTAACAGTAGTCTGCATGATTACGCTGTTGATTTAAGAATCTCCTCCCTTCAGCTGACTCTTCAGATCACCTTATAGATTGAATACATAGACTTCTTAAAGCTAGAAATGCCCCTGGAGATGTTCCTCAAGGTGTATTGAGAGTACACTTTTCCAAATAAAAGAATCGCTATTGAAAGCCACTGGGCAGTCGTTTTAGTCCGCAGATATTTTTGGTTCGCTTCAATTGTTCAGTGTTGGATTTTAGGAAGGCTGATTTTGTAAGGATGGGAAAATGTTTAAGTGATTCTTTGGCAGAGTGGAGGAACTTGGGAGCAGTGCAGGAGAGGTGTGAAACATTAAAAAGTGCATTATTAAAAGGCAACAGACCTTTGTATCAAAAGTGTTAGGAAAAACACAAGGAAAAGGAAGCCAGTGTGGTTTGTGAAAGAAGTACCAAATATTGTGAAAGCAAAAAAGATGGCTTTTAGGAAATATAAGCAGACACAAACTAATGAAGACAAAGAGATGTGTCTTGTTAGACAGAAGGAGACTAAGAAGATATTCAGATGTGCAAAGGCACAAGCTGAGGAGAAAATGGCCCAGTCAGTGGGTAAAGGAGGCAAAACATTTTGTAGGTATATAAGCGAAAGGAGAAAAACATAAGGTGGAATAATAAAACTAAAGACAGAGACAGGGAGTCTTGTTGAGGGAGACAATGTAATAGCAGATCATCCTAATTATTTTTGCTCAGTATTCACTACTGAAAGAGAGGGGAAGAGGCCACAGTTAAGTTGCAGGGATATTCAGGAAAATTAAACATGTAAATTCACAGAGGAGAAGGTCCTAACAGAACTCTCAAAGCTGAAAGTGGACAAATCAATGGGGCCAGATGGGATACATCCAAGGCTACTAAAAGAACTTAGAGAGGTGCTGGTAGCACCATTGACAGAATTGTTCAACCAGTCATTAGCTACAGGAGCAATTCCAGAGGACTGGAAAAAAGTGATCATAAGTAGTAGGGAAATTGATGGAAACACTCCTAAAACAAAGAGTTGTAGATTATCTCAAATCCAGCAATTTACAGGATCCCAAACCGCTTGGATTCACTGGGGGGAGAACATGTCAAACAAATCTTACTGACTTTTTTGACTGTGTGACTAAAGTGATAGATAAAGGTGGAGCCGTGGATATAGCTTATCATTACTTTATTAAGGCTTTTGACACTGTTCCACATCGCAGACTGCTAAATAAACTTGAAATCTTGGGATTGGATACTAGGATTATTGAATGGATAAAATCTTGGTTGCAGGATAGAAAACTGAGAGTTGTGGTAATTGGAGTGCATTCACAGGAGGGAAATGTTACCAGTGAAGTACCCCAGGGATCTGTACTTGGACCAGTGCTTTTTAATATCTTTATTGGAGACATTGCAAATAGTAATAAAGGGAAAGTATGCCTTTTTGCAGATGGCACAAAGGTATACAACGGGGTAGACACACCAGGTGGGGTAAAACAAATGATTGAGAATCTAGGTAGACTAGAGGAATGGTCAAGAGTGTGGCAATTAAAGTTTAATGGCAAAAAATGCAACATCATGCACTTGGGTCTCAAAAATCCAAAGGTTAAATAACGAGATTTATGGTAAGAACTTACCTTTGTTAAATCTCTTTCTGCGAGGTACACTGGGCTCCACAAGGATAGACATTGGAGTGTAGAGTAGGATCTTGATCCGAGGCACCAACAGGGCTCAAAAGCTTTGACTGTTCCCAAGATGCATTGCGCAGCCTCCTCTATAATCCCGCCTCCCTGCACAAGAGCTCATTTTTAGTTAACCAGCCCAATGCAGTAGCAGGAAAAGAGATGACAACAGTTAGTAGCCACATACACCACACTCTCACGACAGGAGAAGTGTCAGCGGCTAATGCCATACCAACCCAAAGAAGCTAAGTGCGTCAGGGTGGGCGCCTTGTGGAGCCCAGTGTACCTCGCAGAAAGAGATTTAACAAAGGTAAGTTCTTACCATAAATCTCGTTTTCTGCTGCGGGGTACACTGGGCTCCACAAGGACAGACATTGGGGATGTCCTAAAGCAGTTCCTTATGGGAGGGAACGCACTGTAGCAGGCACAAGAACCCGGCGTCCAAAGGAAGTATCCTGGGAAGCGGCAGAGTCGAAGGCATAGAACCTTATGAACGTGTTCACTGAGGACCACGTAGCCGCCTTGCACAATTGTTCAAGGGTCGCACCACGGCGGGCCGCCCAAGAAGGTCCAAATGAACCAGTAGAATGGGCCGTAATGGGAGCAGGAGCGGACAGACCAGCCTTCACATAAGCATGTGCAATCACCGTTCTAATCCATCTGGCCAATGTCTGCTTGTGAGCAGGCCAGCCACGTTTGTGAAAACCAAACAGAACAAAGAGAGAATCAGATTTCCTAATAGAAGCAGTTCTCTTCACATAGATACGGAGAGCCCGTACCACATCCAAAGATCGCTCTTTGGGTGACAAGTCAGGAGAGACAAGGGCCGAAACCACAATCTCCTGATTAAGGTGGAACGAAGAAGGTAAATATACGGGACGGGTCCTAAGAACCGCCCGGTCACTGTGAAATATCAGATAAGGGGAAATACAAGACAAGGCATCCATATCTGACACTCTTCCAGCAGAGGCAATAGCTAGCAGAAACACCACCTTAAGGGAAAGCCACTTAAGATCAGCTGAACCAAGAGGTTCAAACGGAGACTCTTGTAACACCTCCAAAACCACCGACAAGTCCCAAGGAGCCACAGGCGGGACATAGGGAGGTTGGATGCGCAACATACCCTGAGTAAAGGTATGAACATCAGGTAAGGTCGCAATTTTTCTCTGAAACCACGCCGACAAGGCAGAAATATGAACCTTGAGGGAGGCCAGACGCAGGCCAAAGTCTAGGCCCTGCTGAAGAAAAGCCAAAAGCTTGGCTGTACTAAACTTGGAAGCGTCATAATTGTTAGATGCGCACCAAACAAAGTAAGAATGCCAGACCCTATGGTAAATCTGAGCAGAAGCCGGTTTCCGGGGCCGCAACATAGTTTGAATGACCGCCTCAGAAAACCCTTTAGCCCTCAAGACGGAAGCTTCAAGAGCCACGCCGTCAAAGACAGCCGGGCCAGGTCCTGGTAGACACAGAGGCCCTGAACGAGGAGGTCTGGGCGTTGTGGAAGTAGAATTGGTTGCTCTGACGAGAGGCCCTGAAGGTCTGAGAACCAGTGCCGTCTGGGCCACGCTGGAGCTATGAGAAGCAGGATTCCTCCTTCCTGCTTGAACTTCCGAATTACCCTGGGCAGGAGTGACACCGGAGGGAACACGTACGGCAGCCGAAACTTCCATGGCACCGCCAGCGAATCCACGAATGCTGCTTGAGGATCCCTTGTCCTTGCTCCGAAGACCGGAACCTTGTGATTGTGTCGAGACGCCATCAGATCCACGTCTGGAAGGCCCCACCTTTCCACTAGGAGTTGAAACACTTCTGGATGGAGGCCCCACTCTCCGGCGTGTATGTCCTGATGACTGAGAAAGTCCGCTTCCCAATTCAGGACTCCCGGAATGAATATTGCCGATATGGCCGGTAGATGGTGTTCCGCCCATTGAAGACTCCGTGAGACTTCCTTCATTGCCAAGCGGCTTCGAGTGCCACCTTGATGATTTATGTAAGCCACTGTGGTGGCGTTGTCCGACTGTACTTGAACAGGACGGTTCTGTATTAAATGTTGGGCCAGGTTCAATGAGTTGAAGACCGCCCGCAATTCCAGAATGTTGATCGGGAGGAGAGACTCCTCCTTGGTCCACCGACCCTGAAGGGAGTGTTGCTCCAACACCACGCCCCAACCCCTTAGGCTGGCATCCGTCGTCAACAGGACACAGTTGGGTATCCAGAAGGGACGACCCCTGCACAATCGTTGGTCCTGGAGCCACCAGTACAGCGACAGACGGACCTCCGGAGTCAATGAGATCATGTGAGACCTGATCCGGTGAGGCAGGCCGTCCCACTTGGCCAGAATCAGCCTCTGGAGAGGGCGAGAATGAAATTGAGCATACTCCACCATGTCGAATGCTGACAACATGAGGCCCAGCACCTGCATTGCCGAATGTATCGACACTTGCGGACGAGAGAGGAAGCAACGAATCCTGTCCTGAAGCTTCCGCTGGTTGTGAGTGTCCAATAGCGCTCCCAGGTGCACCATGCTCTGAGCAGGGACCAGGGAGGATTTTTTCCAGTTGATGAGCCACCCGTGGGCTTGCAGAAACCGGACAGTCAGATCTAGGTGACGTAGGAGAAGTTCTGGGGAATTTGCCAGGATCAACAAAGTCGTCCAGATACAGTAGGATCCTGACCCCATGACGGCGGAGTACCGCCGTAATCACCGCCATAACTTTGGTGAAGACTCGTGGAGCCGTGGTTAAACCAAAAGGTAACGCCCGAAACTGGTAATGGAGGTTGCCAACCGCAAACCTCAGGTATTGCTGATGCGACACTGCTATAGGAATATGCAGGTAAGCATCCTGTATATCCAGGGAGACCATATAATCCCCAGGTTCCAAGGCCAGAACAATAGAGCGAAGGGTTTCCATACGGAACTTGGAGATTCTCACAAACTTGTTCAATGCCTTGAGATTGAGAATGGGCCGGGAGGACCCATTCGGTTTCGGGACTAGAAACAGCCGAGAATAGTACCCCTGGCCCCTCTGAGCAAGAGGCACCTGTACTACCACTCCTGTGTCCAGGAGGGTTTGTACCACCGAATGAAGAGTCTTTGCCTTTGTCTGGTCCGAAGGGACGTCTGTCATGCAAAATCGATGAGGGGTACGGTTTTTGAAGGCTATGGCATAACCTCGAGTGACAACTTCCCGTACCCAGGCATCTGAAGTGGTCTTCAACCAATCCTGGGTATACCCTATGCGGCAGGCTTATCGGTCTTGGAAGCTGGCTGACGGGCAGCCCAGGCTCTTGTGGGCTTTGGCTTACCAGGTTTGGAAGTGCGGGCCTGTTTGTGGTACGCCTGACCTTTTACTTTACCTGAAGGACAAAAGGAAGTACTTTTAGCCTTCGGCACAGAAGGAGCAGTACTTGGCAGATAGGCTGTTTTGGCAGTAGCCAAATTAGCCACCATCTTATTTGAGTCCTCTCCGAACAGGATATTTTCCTTAAAAGGGAGTACCTCCAGGGTTTTTCTAGAATCCAGATCCACAGACCAGGATCTCAGCCACAATATCCGGCGAGCCAGGACTGACGTAGTAGAAGTAGTATGACCAGTGCGGCGTCCCGCCTGTCAGTCCCCTCTCATGTGCGGCGCTGAGTTGTGGGGTCGTGGGCTGTGTGTCTCACACTTACCGCCGGAGGCAGGTCTCTGCCTGCCGCCGGTGACCGCGGCTCTTCCTTCCACAACCTCAGGCCTCGGTCCTCTTTGTCAGTGTCCTCCGTCTCCTTTGGTCTGCGCGCTTCTCCAGCAGCCGCCGGTCTCCTCTGTCCACGGGTCCCGTTCTGCTACTTCCTGGTTCGCGCGTGGACAGTTGGACATTTTCAGACAGATTGAGACTATCACATGCTCCCCTTCCCAGGCCGGAGAAGGGAACACAGCGGTATTCACTACAGACAGAGCGCTCACGTGACGCCGCACTGGTCATACCCCCCAAACATTCAATCAGGACACAGCTTCAGAGGGCACATAGGCACCCACCACACCTATGGTAAAGGTGACCCGCAGGGTACACCTGACATTCACCTGAGCTGGGGTTCATTTTTGTATACCATTAGTAAGGTATACCTTGCAAAGGGTAGTCTGCAGGACACAACTGACAGTGGTGAAGGAACGGTGGGATAAGGAACCATTATATCATTACAAGGAGGTTGCTGACCTGCAAGATATATTCAAATACCACAATAAAGTGAATGACTAGAAACCACCATTAGATTAATCATTGCTGCAAACCCACATTCATACGCAAACAGTTTAACACATCTACATATCTATAGCCATATCCCATCCCGCAACACTCCCTTTCTCCCCTTCTCATTTTCCCCTAATGAGCGCGCTGACCATTCCAAGTTATATATTCCAGTAAAGGAGGTAGGACGCCTCCAGGTAGGCAGCACTCGTTAGCATCCTTTCCTCTTGTGAGCGCAGCCTCCATCCAAATTTATAGACTTTTTAATAGTCAGTGACTGGTTCAATTTCTTTAACTGAGCGGACAAGTTATCTGCCCACGGTGGATTAACCGCGGGGACCATGGGGGTAATTCCAAGTTGATCGCAGCAGGAATTTTTTTTAGCAGTTGGGCAAAACCATGTGCACTGCAGGGGAGGCAGATTTAACATGTGCAGAGAGAGTTAGATTTGGGTGTGGTGTGTTCAATCTGCAATCTAATTTGCAGTGTAAAAATAAAGCAGCCAGTATTTACCCTGCACAGAAACAAAATAACCCACCCAAATCTAACTGTCTCTGCAAATGTTATATCTGCCCCCCCTGCAGTGCACATGGTTTTGCCCAATTGCTAAAAATATTTCTGCTGCGATCAACTTGGAATTACCCCCCATATACGGTTGGACTGGCATAGGAGGTCCCATAGGGGGTGTTAGTTTAGTAACTAGCGTATTCAGTAGTGTGGAGAAGGTAGCCCACGGCGGGTCATTCTGGACCCCCGTTGCCACAGTCCCACTGAGGGGCAAGGAACCCCCAGAACCAGAGCCCTCAGCTGCTATATTTTCCTCAAAAGTATCTGCGGCTTCAGCACCACTCCCAGTGTGTTCAGCCCCAGAACAGTTACCCTCATAAGCAGACATGTTATAACTTGCAGTATAAGGTAACAGTACAATTTGTCAGCAGCACAATACCTGACCCAAACCCCAGCGCAGTGTAGTCAGTACAAACAGGGATTCAGGAGAGATATGGTGACTAAAATCACAGGGAAAAATACAATGAAAGTATATCTTGTGAATATCCTATATTCTAATAAACCTGATGCACCTAGCCCCCTCAGGTTATAGAATATAGGGATAGCAAGCTGAGTGAGAGACACGAAATGGAAGTCACCCAGCAGGCCAATGCACACACATATAATCACAGTTGTACAATGCAGACGTTATGACAAGCAATAATTCTGCACTGGACTAGCTTATATATAGCTATGTAATTAATAGATATAACACTGCACAGTCAAGACTGGATGTATATCACAAGGTACTTGTACCAAATAACCCTGACCAAATACACTTTTTCTTAACTAACACTGTCTAAACGACATGTAGAATACTGGTCTTGTAAAGGCACAGCGCTGACTGTCTGGCGGCTTTACAAAGGAGCATTTGCCCAAGCAGTCCCAGGAACAGTGTAGCTGAGAGAAATGATGCCCAAACACTGACTGGGAGTGAGGGAGAGACAGATATGCAGCTCCAGGGCGGGAACATTTACTGCAGGCTTGGGAGCCTCCCGCTGAATGCGGGAGGGTAGGCGATTTTTAAAGGAGCCTCCCGCTGCCCCGCAAACCTTGCCAGCCCTCCCTGATTCTAGCATTACCTCCATGAAAATGCTGGGGGCGGGGCCTGCACAGGAGATGTGGTAGCCGTTCTGCTGTGCGGTAGAGCCGGGTAGTCTGAGCGGAGGCAGTGTCGGGGGAATAACCAGCGGTGCAGCCCGTACAGTGAAGCACAATGAGCCTACAGGCAGGGCTCTGATTCACTGTGGCTGGCCCCGCCCACAACACTCTGAGTGCACAGCATGTAACGGCCCAGCCCCAGCCTCCCTCTTCCTGATCCTAGATGGATGTGGCTGCCCTGACCTGCCTTCCCACACTGTCCCTGGGCAACAAAGCTACAGTAGGTGGGGGGGGGGGGGGGGGGGGGGGGCTACTGGGGTTAATACAGGGGCTTTGTATTAAGTACTTTAATGTGGTGATGTGTGTCAAATGGGGGGGGGGTATAATCAGTATGTGTGTGTGTATCATATGGTGCAGTGTGTACTAGGTATATTATGAGGGGAAGAGTGGTAGTGTATAATACAATATATATTGTTGTGTGTACTGGATATATTATGGGGGAGAGGGGCTTGTGTTATGTAATATGGTGCTGGGTGCACTGGGTATAATATAAGAAATATAAGAGGGGGTTGTGTATAATACAATATATATGGTGCTATGTGTACTGCATCTGTTATGGGGGAGGGGGACTGTATGTGGTAGAGTGCACTGGGTAGAATGTACTCCACAAGGCTAATGCTGCATACCGCCGTCCGCTACAAGGGACCATACACCACGCAGTCAGCTGTGGATAACGCGTTGGGGCGTGGCCTGCCAGACGCTCTATTCTCCATTTGAATTGTTCATTCCGAAAGGTCCCGTAGCGCGGTGTCCTGACGGGTCACGGCTGTTATCCACAGCCGGCGGCGCGGTGTATGGTCCCGGATAGCGGACGGCGGTATGCAGCATTAGCCTTGTGGAGTACATTCTACCATGTAGTTACCAGCCCACAGTGTGGGTGATCAGGGTTCAAGTCTTACCATCATTGTCTGACCTGTCCTGTGATATCGTTTTACTTAATAAAAATTGATCTGCACTATGAGCGCAATTTCTCTTCATCCTTGTTTTTAGAAATATAAATATATATATATATAATATAAATTTACAGAGTCCTGCACTAGTGTACAGTACAGTGTCCGTCTCTTCTCACAAATGTTTTTTTTCTTCCACTTGTAGTACTATAGTTTTCACCTGCCATTGCAAGACACACCCCTGAGCAGAGGTGAAAGTATGGCGGTACGGGCCGTTAAGAGATTGGCAGCCAGTACGCCGTCCCACCCGTCCCACAGCTGCTGTGAACGCTTTTGTATTAAAGTACCCATGTCATAACAGGATGCTGGTTGGCTGAGAATGGCTGTCTCTCAGCCAACCAGCGGCCTGTTACCATGTTAACGGCCGCTAACGAGGTGGGGAAGCAGCGCTGTTCCTAGCTTTGTCTGTCCTACACGCTCGGCATGCTCTCTCCTTCCCCTGTTGCATGTGCTATGGTTCCCGGCTCTCCGTGGTGATGGCACGGCTCAGTCTACTAGCTCCCCTGGTGTGATCCTTCCGGCTCCGGAGCTCTGGGGATATGTCTGCGGGGATGGTGCTGCTGCTGCTTCCCACGGTGCACGCACATTGTTGAAGGCGAGTGCATGCACCTGGTCCCACGCTCCCCTCTGTGGCCCCACTCTCCCCACTGTGTCCCCTACTCTCCCCTCTGTGGCCTCACTCTCCCACCTGTGTCCCCTACTCTCCTCGCTGTTTCCCCCACACTCCCCCTTGTGGCCTCAATCTTCCCCCCTGTGTCCCCCATTCTGCTCCCTGTGACCCCACACTCCCCACTGTCAGGGCCGGATTAACAATGGGGCGGATGGAGCTGCAGCTCCAGGCCTCCCCATGAAAATAGGCCCACAGGAGACTGGCAGCTTTGACAGGAAAAAAAAAATCCTATCACAAGCTGCCAGCAGCCGGCCTCCTAGGCCCCCATGCAAACCCTGCAAAGCCACCACGTCCCCTACCTGCCCGGGAGAATACCTCCGAAGCCGGGTCCCTGACATTAAAAACAGCGGAGCAGTGAGGAGCTCCCTGCTCCACACTCAGACCAGCCTGCACTGTATGACGTCACATAGGGTCCACCCCGGGGGCGGAGCTAGCAGGGGAAGCCAGAGTGGATGGAAGAATGTGCACAAACGGCTTAGCAGCAGTAAAGGAATGATGAACTTTCAACTCTGCACTGTGAGCATCCGTGCAGAGAGGACACTGACACTGGACAGAGTGGAAAGAGGGAAGTAATTTGTCCTCTGTACTGCAGCTGATTTATTTTATTGTTATAAAAAAAAATGCTCTACGATGTGTGCAACGCTGGGGACTTACAGAGGCTGTGTTACAGCACTGCACTGCACACATAGCTCCTACCTCCTCCTGGTGGCCCCCCTAATAGGATTAACATGATCTTCAACACGTGAGGGGAATGTAACAGAAAAAAAGCAGCAGTTTGTTAGCACCTGAGTGGGGGTGGAGGGAGAAGTATAATAAGGGAAATGCTATTGGGAATAATGGAATTAGTTAATTATGGTTAGACGCTCTCGGTATTATATGGCGTCACTGACGCTCTCGGTATTATATGGCATCACTGACGCTCGGTATCATATGGCGTCACTGACTCTCGGTATTATATGGCATCACTGACGCTCGGTATCATATGGCGTCACTGACTCTCGGTATTATATGGCATCACTGACACTCTCGGTATCATATGGCGTCACTGACTCTCGGTATTATATGGCATCACTGACGCTCTCGGTATCATATGGTGTCACTGACTCTCGGTATTATATGGCATCACTGACGCTCTCGGTATCATATGGCGTCACTGACTCTCGGTATTATATGGCATCACTGACGCTCTCGGTATCATATGGTGTCACTGACTCTCGGTATTATATGGCATCACTGACGCTCTCGGTATCATATGGCGTCACTGACTCTCGGTATTATATGGCATCACTGACGCTCTCGGTATCATGGCGTCACTGACTCTCTCTGTATTATATGGCGTCACTGACGCTCTCGGTATCATATGGCGTCACTGACTCTCTCGGTATTATATGGCGTCACTGACGCTCTCTGTATTATGTAGTGGTCACTGATGCTCTGTGTTGGGTGAGTTAGTGTAGTACAGGCAGCAATATTTACCTTTGAGTTTTGAGACGGGTGTGGTATGTTAGGTAGATTAGACTTAGGTCGACTGTGTCTAGGTCGACCACTATTGGTCGACAGTACGTAGGTCGACATGGTTTCTAGGTCAACAGGGACTCTAGGTCGACGTGTACTAGGTCGACACAAGTTTTTTACTTTTTTTGTGTAATTTTCTCCGTACAGTGACCGGGAACCCCAATTAGTGCACCGAGTCCGCTCGCCATGCTTCGGGCAAGGTGCCTTGCTCCGCTACCGCTGTGCTCGGCACAGGTTACCATTCCCAATTGTAGGCTACGTGGATCGTAAAATATGAAAAAGTTCAAAAAATGAAAAGAAAAAATCGGAAAAACTCATGTTGACCTTTTGTTATGTCGACCTAGAGTCCCTGTCGACCTAGAAACCATGTTGACCTACTTACTGTCGACCAATAGTGGTCAACCTACTTACTGTCGACCTAAAGACCAGATCCCCTTGAGACAGTGCTGACCGCAATGTTGCATTTAAAGAGAATACACCCTGGAATCACAGAATAAGTGCACCAGATTCTGGCACCTTCATTTAATACCCTCACTTAAAAACATCACAATGTAATTGTCTTTATGCAAGGTAACCACTATCTACAGGGAAAGGGGGGCGCAGCCCAGACTTACCAGTGGCCTGAACACTGAGGACTAGGCTGTCCTCCTTTCTGCAACCACCTCACCTTAAGCTGCTGCTGCCGCCAGACACTTACGTAGTTTGTTTGAAACAAGTAAGTGCGCATATAGTGCGCCAACTACATAGAACAGCTGCAACGCCCTGTCCACATAGTCTACAGTCCAGCTACACATGATCGCGCAACGCCAATACAGTAGTTCAGGAACAATGGTAAGAAGGGGTTTTTCCTACCTGCCACAAAATGGACTCCATAGAATAGAAAGAACACTTGACTGGTATGTTCACGCTGCTTTCTATTTTGTTAACCTGTATGGCCAGCACTCACAGCTGCCGATGATTTAAAGCTGCTGTCCTTACTACTGCAATTTACAGTACTTCAGGAAACTACTGTGATCTTTTTCGGGTGAATGGCTCAACCCTAGAATACTGTAAATGCAGGTTAAGTGCTTTGTATGGCATTAATCATACCAGGACCCTATATTCATTGCTTAAGATGGCTGACATTTTTTGAGATTAGAAGATCTATTTTTTACCACTTTTATGACCAAGTTTTATTTTATTTGTTTAATGCACTATGATGTCATAGATTTGTTATTACTGTTTGCATTTAATTGTAAAATGTTATAAACATACATATGTTGTACTCATATTACTGTATCTGACATATTTATTTTTCAGTCACGTTAACAAGCGGCATTTACTTTTATAGACTCACATTACACTGTTGATTTAAGGCAATTGAGGTGACTGTAGAAAGGTACTAGCCACAGTCCATAACTCAGACCACACACCCTTTTCAGACCACATCCCCACAGCATTGGTCATGTCCCCCACATCACTAGTCACACCCCTTGCGGCAGCACAAAATAGGCCCTTCAGAAATTTCAGCTCCAGGCCCACGTGGACCTTAATCTGGCACTGCCCACTGTGTCCCCTACTCTTCCCCCTGTGGCCCCACTGTCCCTACCTCTACCGTCTGTGGCCCAACTCTGCTCCCAGTGTCCACTACTCTACCCCCTGTGTCCCCTACTCTCCCCACTGTGGCCTCACTCTTCCCCACTCATGTTCACACACCCCAGTTTTCCGTGGTCACACCCCTTGGGCGCACACTATACCACCAAGAGTTGTTTTCTGCTTGCGTGGCAATAAATACGCCCAAAGGTGGCGCTAGACACGCTCTTTGGGCGGAGCGTGGCACACCCTCAACAGCACACCGCGCAAAGCATTCTGGTACCACCTGAAATCTCCCTGAAACAAGTTTTCAAATGTAGGCAAGTATGCGTGTCACTACTGTAGCCACACACACAGTTCTGTCCCCACACTCACTACAGATCAGAGTTGCCTACCCTCCATCATTCTGCAGGAGACTCCCTGAAATAGTAGCAATCTCCCTCACTCCCTGAATAGACCAGCAATCTCCCTGATTTTATTCTACATTCTTGGGGTATAAAAATAAATCAGAGATACATACATTCATTCAAATGAGCTCATCAGTGCCATTTCCCTGCATTGTTATGAGGCACAATGATCCCTATGGCTACATGGATTTTAAATAAGGTTTCTCTTGGCCACTTACAGTATATGGAACCTCATCTAAAACACAATACACAAACAATTCCTGAAAAATATCAGTGTCTTTTCTTCAACAAGTAGATCTTACAAACTTTGGGGCTTATTTATATTTGGATGTCAGTCATTTTTATGACACTACTCTCAGATGTAGCAGTACACGTTCGCGCTGATAGGTGTTACTTTCACACTCTCCCTGAAATGCTTTTTCAAAAGTGGACAAGTATGATTTACTGTAAATGGTGCCCTGGGGCTGGGCGAGGGGCTACAGGTCTAAGCCCTATCCCCCTGCTGGACATAACCACCGGTACTATGGGCTTAATATAAAATATTTATGAGAGAAACCGACCTGTGCCCGTGCCCTGGTGGCCTAGTGGGGTCGCCTGTACTGCCACAGTGTCCACCGCCAGCGCGCGCAGCCCGCCTCCCACCGGATCGCGATAAAGAGCGGGTCCCGCGAACAGGACCCACTTACCACCTCCCGAAGCGCGGCCACTCGATCCTGGAGAGCCCCAGCCGTGTGTGTCTAACGTGAAGAAAACCGGAGCCTCCTGCTGTAGGTACCCGGCAACCAGGATATGGGAGTGTACAGTGCCGCTGGGGAGTGATGGAGCTGCAGCAGGGAATGTCTCCTGACATCTAAACTCTGCTGCAGCCCTTGTAGTCTACCATTTTCTTCACAAAAGAGCTCTTCTTGGCCAGGAGTAGCCCCTCTGTTACGTGCCTGCTATCTGCAGCACCAACTACAAAACTGAGCTCCTGTGCAGGGAGGCGGGGTTATAGAGGAGGCGGCGCTATGCATCTTGGGAAAAGTCAAAGCTTTGAGCCTGTTGGTGCCTCGGATCAAGATTCTACTCTACACCCCAATGTCTATCCTTGTGGAGCCCAGTGTACCCCGCAGCAGAAATAGTATTAATGGCACAATACTTGAAACTACTGAGGAGGAAAGGGATCTAAGAGTCACTATTTCAGGTGATTTAAAGGCAGGTAAGCAATGTAACAAAACAATGAGGAAGGCTAGTCAGATGCTTGGCTGCATTGGGAGAGGAATCAGCAGCATAAAGAAAGTAGTAATAATGCCACTGTATAGGTCATTGGTACGGCCTCATCTAGAATACAGTGTTCAATTCTGGAGGCCATATCTTCAAAAAGGATTTTAATACATTAGAGACTGTACAAAGAAGGGCAACTAAAATGGTGCATAGCCTACATCACAAAACATACCCAGAAACACAATAGGTATAGTTTAGAGCAGAGAAGGGAAAACGGGGACAGGACAGAAAATTTCAAATATATCAAGGGTTTTAACAAAGTCCAGGAGGGAAACATTTTCCAAATAAAGAGAAGCAATAAAAATCAAGGACATGCACTGAGCATGGAGGGGAAGGGGGAGGATTTGAGGAAAAATTACTTCACAGAAAGGGTAGTGGACAAGTAGAATAGCCACCCATCAGAGGTGGTAGAGGCTAAGACAGTAGAGCAATTTAAACATGCATGGGATAGACATAAGGATATCCTTACAAAGAAATAAGGATCAAGTAAGGTTTGAGATAAAAATATGGTAAAAAAAAAAAAAGGGCAAACCAGATGGGCTAAGTCAGTGATGGCTAACCTTGACACTCCAGCTGTTGTTGAACTACACATCCCAGCATGCCCTGCTACAGTTTTGCTATTTGGCCTTGCTAAAACTGATGCAGGGCATGCTGGGATGTGTAGTTCAACAACAGCTGGAGTGTCAAGGTTAGCCATCACTGGGCTAAGTGGTTCTTATCTGCTGTCAAATTCTATGTTTCAAATTCTATCTTTCAAAGGTTACTTAACTTAAAAAGACGTTCACTTTAACCAGTGACCAGTGCCTTTAGGAAAGCCAACTTCCTCTACCGATGAGGCTTCCCCAATAGGTTGATAATCTCTCGTGAAGGCTCCACTATATCTATTAATAATTTTGCGGATGATTTGAAATTGCTTGACAAATTACACCTTGCAAAGATATCTACAGGTACCTCTCCAGCCAGCAGACTCCAGCAGGACTGGTCTCTGGTGGGATCCAGTTCATAAGTATTTTTGAACAGCTCCATTGTTTCATTTTTGTGGTTGTTTTCCTCTGAAAATTTTTGTGTCTCCACGGACTATGGGGGTTATTTAGACCTGATAGCTGGGCTGCAAACTTTGCTGTGCAGTCTCTCCGCAGCCCAGGACTTACTCCTACAGTGCGATGAGAACAGGCTAATCGGGGCAGGAGCTGACGCCAGACATCCTCCCTTAAAACGCTTGGACATGCCTGCATTTTCCAAATACTCCCAATAAACAGTCAGTTACCACCAACAAACGGCCTCCTCCTGCCTATCACCTTGCGAACGCCCATGTAATTGGATTTTTTGTACCATCCCATCGCTGACCGGCAATGGCCTTTGTTGTTGGCCGACACGTGTGTGCATTGTGGTACATACACATGTGCAGTTACCGGATTGCCCGCTCTGCGAAAATGCACAGCAGCGATCAGGTCTGAATCACCCCCTATGTGTTTGCTATAATTTACTGGAGTACATTACTATATCAGTGGAGATCTTTCCTTATTGTTTAATTGGGAGCTGAACGTTTTCTGCACTGTTCTGTTTCTACATTTGCCTGCAACCCTTATATAAGGTTTATAACTTACCTATAATGATTATATGTGCCATTTCACTATATCCTTCTAGGTGTCCATGTGCTGGGCATTGGCTCATTGTCAAATATGACAACTCAGGCATGCCGATCTCCCGGATACGCCAATCTGAGAATCGCCGCCCATAAAACTTTCTGATTACCTTCGTGCCTGTGGTTAATCAACACGGTTACTGCTACCAGCTGAAGTGACGTTTTGAGACAATACCCAGGGCAAGCTTCAGCTCTCACCCGCACACACAATTATTTATACTTGAAAAATAGGTAACATGGGCCACTTGAGGCCTTCGGTCAGAAAACACAGAACCAGAACTAGAATTATTGTATTTAATTCAAGAATAACTTTAAAGTTTATAGTTACAGAAAAAGATAACAAGATTATAATAATTTAAATAGTCACCAAGTAATCACAATTTCAAGAAATAAAATAAAGGAAGAAAACAACAACGTTCAAGTCACCTGCAGTGTAGATCAATGAGGAAGAGAGGCATTTTCTGATATCCTGGTGTCATTATAGGATTAAGTCTCTCACTCGATCCAACTCACGACAATGCACACTATCTGTGTAGTGTTTCTCATATTTAAACCCACTGCAGCTCACTCGTAGCCCCCACACCTTAGGATTCCTCTTAACCCATCCAAAACCAGAATTGATTGATTCTAAGGTTATGCTATGAGGTCTCTAGGTCACTCAAGCAGGTCCGGATGCTCTTATCTGTGTTACTGTTTGAAGCCTGGAAACCAGGCCTGTGTCACCAACTCTAGCTCTGTTATACAACAGGCGAGGAAGAAAGTTTCACACCTTGGTAGAGAACGTGTCTTCTCTGAGTTGCATGTTTGACCTCTGTGGTGTTATACAAAAACTTCAATCTCTGTTCACTGTCCCATACAGTATTGTATGGCTATTAACAGCTTGTCTCTAAAGTTCTCTGGCTATAATGAAATACTAGCAAGGCAATTAACTTCCAACCATTTGTCAAGTACAGACATTTTTCTCAATACAATATACCTTGTTACATCACTCAGTTTGAATGAGACAGTTTTTGAATCATGCCCTTCTGATATAAAATTGGGCAGTCCCTACACCTTCCCCCTATGATAGCCACTAGAATAGCTGCATCCAAAACGGCGCAATTCAGGTGCTAAATTCCCCATTAGGAACATATTGGAGACATAGCATATTCAGCATAGGGTCAGACATTTAGGGGGTCATTCCGAGCTGATTGCACACTGCCGTTTTTCGCAGCGCAGCGTTCAGGTCACTACTGCGCATGCGTATTCACCGCAATGCGCAGGCGCGTCGTACGTGTACAAAGTAGATCGTTGCTGGGTGATGGATTTAACGAAGAATCCATTCGCACAGCCAATCGCAAGAAGATTGACAGGAAGAAGGCGTTTATGGGTGTCAACTGACCGTTTTCAGGAAGTGGTTGGAAAAAATAAGAATTTACTCACCGGTAATTCTATTTCTCGTAGTCCGTAGTGGATGCTGGGGACTCCGTAAGGACCATGGGAAATAGACGGGCTCCGCAGGAGACTGGGCACACTAAAAGAAAGATTTGGTACTACCTGGTGTGCACTGGCTCCTCCCTCTATGCCCCTCCTCCAGACCTCAGTTAGGATACTGTGCCCGGAAGAGCTGACACAATAAGGAAGGATTTTGAATCCCGGGTAAGACTCATACCAGCCACACTAATCACACCGTATAACTCGTGATATTTAACCCAGTTAACAGTATGAAATACAACTGAGCCTCTCAACAGATGGCTCAACAATAACCCTTTAGTTAGCAATAACTATATACAAGTATTGCAGACAATCCGCACTTGGGATGGGCGCCCAGCATCCACTACGGACTACGAGAAATAGAATTACCGGTGAGTAAATTCTTATTTTCTCTGACGTCCTAGTGGATGCTGGGGACTCCGTAAGGACCACGGGGATTATACCAAAGCTCCCAAACGGGCGGGAGAGTGCGGATGACTCTGCAGCACCGAATGAGAGAACTCAAGGTCCTCCTCAGCCAGGGTATCAAATTTGTAGAATTTAGCAAACGTGTTTGCCCCTGACCAAGTAGCAGCTCGGCAAAGTTGTAAAGCCGAGACCCCTCGGGCAGCCACCCAAGATGAGCCCACCTTCTTCGTGGAATGGGCTTTCACTGATTTAGGATGCGGCAATCCAGCCGCAGAATGCGCCAGCTGAATTGTGCTACAAATCCAGCAAGCAATAGTCTGCTTAGAAGCAGGAGCACCTATTTTGTTGGGTGCATACAGGATAAAAAGCGAGTCAGTTTTCCTGACTCCAGCCGTCCTGGAAACATAAATTTTCAAGGCCCTGACTACGTCCAGTAACTTGGAATCCTCCAAGTCCTTAGTAGCCGCAGGCACCACAATAGGTTGGTTCAAGTGAAAAGCTGATACCACCTTAGGGAGAAACTGGGGACGAGTCCTCAATTCTGCCCTATCCATATGGAAAATCAGATAAGGGCTTTTACATGACAAAGCCGCCAATTCTGACACACGCCTGGCCGAAGCCAAGGCCAATAACATGACCACTTTCCACGTGAGATATTTGAGATCCACGGTTTTAAGTGGTTCAAACCAATGTGATTTTAGGAAACTCAACACCACATTGAGATCCCAAGGTGCCACAGGAGGCACAAAAGGGGGCTGAATATGAAGCACTCCCTTTGCAAAGTCTGAACTTCAGGCAGTGAAGCCAGTTCTTTCTGGAAGAAAATCAACAGAGCCGAAATCTGGACCTTAATGGAACCCAATTTTAGGCCCATAGTCACTCCTGACTGTAGGAAGTGCAGAAAACGACCCAGCTGAAATTCCTCTGTAGGGGCCTTCCTGGCCTCACACCACGCAACATATTTTCGCCAAATGCGGTGATAATGGTTTGCGGTTACTTCTTTCCTGGCTTTTATCAGCGTAGGAATGACTTCCTCCGGAATGCCTTTTTCCTTTAGGATCCGGAATTCAACCGCCATGCCGTCAAACGCAGCCGCGGTAAGTCTTGGAACAGACAGGGCCCCTGCTGTAGCAGATCCTGTCTGAGCGGTAGAGGCCATGGGTCCTCTGATAACATTTCTTGAAGTTCCGGATACCAAGCTCTTCTTGGCCAATCCGGAACCACGAGTATCGTTCTTACTCCTCGCCTTCTTATTATTCTCAGTACTTTTGGTATGAGGGGCAGAGGAGGGAACACATAGACCGACTGGTACACCCACGGTGTCACTAGAGCGTCCACAGCTATCGCCTGAGGGTCCCTTGACCTGGCGCAATATCTCTTTAGCTTCTTGTTGAGGCGGGACGCCATCATGTCCACCTGTGGCCTTTCCCAGCGGTTTACCAACAGTAGGAAGACTTCTGGATGAAGTCCCCACTCTCCCGGGTGTAGGTCGTGTCTGCTGAGGAAGTCTGCTTTCCAGTTGTCCACTCCCGGAATGAACACTGCTGACAGTGCTAGTACGTGATTTTCCGCCCATCGGAGAATCCTTGTGGCTTCTGCCATGGCCACCCTGCTTCTTGTGCCGCCCTGTCGGTTTACATGGGCGACTGCCGTGATGTTGTCTGATTGAATCAGAATCGGCTGGTTTTGAAGCAGGGGCCTTGCCTGACTTAGGGCATTGCAAATGGCCCTCAGTTCCAGAATGTTTATGTGTAAAGACGACTCCTGACTTGACCAAAGTCCCTGGAAATTTCTTCCCTGTGTGACTGCGCCCCAGCCCCGAAGGCTAGCATCCGTGGTCACCAGGACCCAGTCCTGTATGCCGAATCTGCGGCCCACTAGAAGATGAGCACTCTGCAGCCACCACAGTAGAGACACCCTGGTCTTTGGAGATAGGGTTATCAGTTGATGCATCTGAAGATGCGATCCCGACCACTTGTCCAAGAGGTCCCACTGGAAGGTTCTTGCATGGAACCTGCCGAATGGAATTGCTTCGTACGAAGCCACCATTTTTCCCAGGACTCGTGTGCAGTGATGCACCGATACCCGTTTTGGTTTTAGGAGGTCTCTGACTAGAGATGACAGCTCCTTGGCTTTCTCCTGCGGGAGAAACACTTTTTTCTGTTCTGTGTCCAGAATCATCCCCAGGAACAGTAAGCGTGTGGAAGGAACCAGTTGTGACTTTGGAATGTTTAGAATCCAGCCATGCTGTTGTAGCACTTCCCGAGATAGTGCTACTCCGACCAGTAACTGCTCCCTGGACCTCGCCTTTATTAGGAGATCGTCCAAGTACGGGATAATTAAAACTCCCTTTTTTCGAAGGAGTATCATAATTTCTGCCATTACCTTGGTAAACACCTTCGGTGCCGTGGACAGTCCAAACGGTAGTGTCTGGAATTGGTAATGGCAATCCTGTACCACAAATCTGAGGTACTCCTGGTGAGGAAGGTAAATTGGGACATGCAGGTAAGCATCCTTGATGTCCAGGGATACCATGTAATCCCCCTCGTCCAGGCTTGCAATAACCGCCCTGAGCGATTCCATCTTGAACTTTGATTTATGTATGTGTTCAAGGATTTCAAATTTAAAATGCGTCTCACCGAACCGTCCGGTTTCGGTACCACAAACAGTGTGGAATAGTAACCCCGTCCTTGTTGAAGTAGGGGTACTTTGACTATCACCTGCTGGGAATACAGCCTGTGAATTGCCTCTAGTACAGCCTTCCTGCTCGAGGGAATTGTCGGTAAGGCCGATTTGAGGAAACGGCGGGGAGGGAGCCGCCTCGAATTCCAGCTTGTACCCCTGAGATACTACTTGAAGGATCCAGGGATCCACCCGTGAGCGAACCCACTGATCGCTGAAATTTTTGAGGCGGCCCCCACCGTACCTGGCTCCGCCTGTGGAGCCCCACCGTCATGCGGCGGATTTGGAAGAAGCGGGGGAGGACTTTTGTTCCTGGGAACCTGCTGCGTGGTGCAGCTTTTTTCCCCTTCCTCTGCCTCTAGACAGAAAGGACCCGCCTTTTCCCCGCCTGTTTTTCTGGGGACGAAAGGACTGCACCTGATAGTACGGCGCTTTCTTAGGCTGTGAGGGAACATGGGGTAAAAATGCTGACTTCCCAGCTGTTGCTGTGGAAACAAGGTCTGAGAGACCATCCCCGAATAACTCCTCACCCTTATAAGGCAAAACTTCCATGTGCCTTTTAGAATCTGCATCCCCTGTCCACTGCCGAGTCCATAAACCTCTCCTAGCAGAAATGGACAATGCTGAAGCAATAGCTGGTCTCAGTATAACACCAGTGTGTGTATATATAGACTTTAGGATAGCCTCCTGCTTTCTATCAGCAGGTTCCTTTAGGGCGGCCGTATCTGGAGACGGTAGTGCCACCTTTTTAGACAAACGTGTGAGCGCTTTATCCACCCTAGGGGGAGTTTCCCAACGTGACCTATCCTCTGGCGAGAAAGGGAACGCCATTAGTAATTTTTTTGAAATCACTAATTTCTTATCAGGGAAAGCCCACGCTTCTTCACACACTTCATTTAATTCTTCAGATGGGGGAAAAACTATTAGTAGTTTTTTCTCCCCAAACATAATACCCTTTTTTGAGGTACCTGGGTTTATATCAGAAAGGTGTAAAACCTCTTTCATTGCCTCAATCATGCCACGAATGGCCCTAGTGGACATTAAATTTGACTCATCGTCGTCGACACTGGTATCAGTATCCGTGTCGACATCTGTGTCTGCCATCTGAGGTAGTGGGCGTTTTAGAGCCCCTGATGGCCTTTGAATTGCCTGGGCAGGCACGAGCTGAGAAGCCGGCTGTCCCGCATTTGGCATGTCGTCAAATTTTTTATGTAAGGAGTCGACACTTGCACATAATTCCTTCCATAAGTCCATCCACTCAGGTGTCTGCCCCGCAGGGGGTGACATCACATTTATAGGCATCTGCTCCGCCTCCACATAAGTCTCCTCATCAAACATGTCGACACAGCCGTACCGACACACCGCACACACACACAGGGAATGCTCTTAAAGGAGACAGGACCCCACAAAAGCCCTTTGGGGAGACAGAGAGAGAGTATGCCAGCACACATCAGAGCGCTATATAATGCAGGGACTAACTGAATTATGTCCCCTATAGCTGCTATAATATTTACTGCGCCTCAAATCTGTGCCCCCCCTCTCTTTTTTACCCTTTTCTGTAGTGTAGACTGCAGGGGAGAGTCAGGGAGCTTCCTTCCAGCGGAACTGTGAGGGAGAAATGGCGCCAGTGTGCTGAGGGAGATGGCTCCGCCCCTTTTTCGACTGACTTTTCTCCCGCTTTTTTCTGTATTCTGGCAGGGGTAATTACCACATATATAGCCTCTGGGGCTATATATTGTGGTTATTTTGCCAGCCAAGGTGATATTATTGCTGCTCAGGGCGCCCCCCCCCCAGCGCCCTGCACCCTCAGTGACCGAAGTGTGAAGTGTGTATGAGGAGCAATGGCGCACAGCTGCAGTGCTGTGCGCTACCTTGGTGAAGACTGAAGTCTTCTGCCGCCGATTTTCCGGACCATCTTCTTGCTTCTGGCTCTGTAAGGGGGACGGCGGCGCGGCTCCGGGAACGAACACCAAGGACGGGTCCTGCGGTCGATCCCTCTGGAGCTAATGGTGTCCAGTAGCCTAAGAAGCCCAAGCTAGCTGCAAGCAGGTAGGTTCGCTTCTTCTCCCCTTAGTCCCTCGTTGCAGTGAGCCTGTTGCCAGCAGGTCTCACTGTAAAATAAAAAACCTAATATATACTTTCTTTCTAGGAGCTCAGGAGAGCCCCTAGTGTGCATCCAGCTCGGCCGGGCACAGAAATCTAACTGAGGTCTGGAGGAGGGGCATAGAGGGAGGAGCCAGTGCACACCAGGTAGTACCAAATCTTTCTTTTAGTGTGCCCAGTCTCCTGCGGAGCCGTCTATTCCCCATGGTCCTTACGGAGTCCCCAGCATCCACTAGGACGTCAGAGAAACACATGCGTGTCCAAGCGTTTGCAAGACGGGTGTCTGGCGTCAATTCCGGGACTGGACAGGCTGAAGTGATCGCAGCGGCTGTGTAAGCTCAGACCTACTCAGAAACTGCACAAACTATATTTGTACTGCTCAGCTGCACAGGCGTTCGCACACTTGCAAAGCTAAAATACACTCCCCAGTCGGCGGCACCTTGAGAAAGACTTCTTCAGTCGAAACGCGTTGGTGTGAGGGCCTAGGACTACCAGGGACCGATTCGGGACGGTATTGACTAAGGTATCATACGAGGGGAACGGGCCCTAGAATAAGGACTATTTAGATCCTGCAGGACCACTCAAAGATACCATTACATACAAGTCTTCGCATTGAGCAGTGTGAGTTGGGTACGCCCACCCCTCATTCACTTAACGTATATGAGTGTGACCGTGTGCGACAACATACTAAGCTAAAGATACCTTTATGTGTTTTTCACACCCCATTATGGATGTGAGTACGGTATGCACTCCCCCACTGTGAAATTACAATTTAGAAGAGTACATCACCTTCGAGCAATTATACCCCCCAACTTACTACACTATCAACTGTTCTCTTTCTACTCCCGAGGATAAGAACCACAAGGGATCCTGTTTGGAGAAGGAGGACAAATCCATAAGAATACCAAAGATACCTTTACGCGAGGGTATATCACGTCTTTCTACGTGAGTACTGGTACGCAACCAACAGCTACCATTCCGTTAAAGATTTTATATTTAGACGCCTCCATCCTTTGATATATCTACTACACTATTAGCGAACTTTTTCTCTGTCTCTTTGTCTCCAATTATTGAGGAGAAGAACTTTCCCGATATCTTGGACACTTATACAGGAGAAAACTTGGAGAATGACCAATTGAGACTTCTCTAAAGTGAAATACTATTCGATGCGGACGTGACCAAGGACAGTTATTTCAACCACACAAAAAGGTCCACACGTTTTAAATGACATTACGTGACTTTTTTATTTACCTTTAACACTATTGTTCAGTAACTGTGTACGTTTGACTTTTTATTATTCATATATATCAACGAGCGCAGACGTGATCTCTCAATTTTGTGTATTGGCGGCGACTATGCATTTGCACGGCTGCAAAAAGTAGCTAGCTAGCGAGCGATCAACTCGGAATGACCCCCTGTATCTTGAGGACCAGGTTCCACTGAACTAACATTCACACCAGCGACCTTCAAACAATCCAGGTTGGAGTCTGCCCCAGCACTAACCAATGCGGGCTCCACAGTACCACTTATAACCAGCTTAATGGGCCCTGCTCTGGGAGGTAGAGGGACGGAAAGGGCATGCCCTTCTCTAACAGACCGGGCTACTGCCTGCTGTCCCTCAGTAACCCCAGGTTTTGGCACATCTGTGGAATCTTTCTCCTATGCTGATCACCTTTCACCTCATCCACGGGTATTTTAGACATAACCCCATATCTTTTACCTGGCTCTGGCTTGGCACCTTGCAGATTCAAAGGGCCATAGTTCATACCAGACAAAGTAAGCATATTACATACATTGGTGTGTATATCAGGATTAGGTGTCACCCGGATGGGAGAAATTTCATTAAAACATACAGTGGAAAATACAGTTATGTCATTTGCCCACAAATAATCTTATTCTGTTCCCTCACCCTCATCCTTTGGCTTGTGGGAGGATGGGAGGAAAGTGGTTTGGCCTCTGTGTGCAACTGTGCCGAGTGTGAAGGGAAGGGGGCTGTGGGGGATGTGGCCAGACCTCTGTTCCATGTCAACTCCTTGACCAGCCATTCAGAGGTTAATGAAGGGTAGTTTATCTGTGCTGCTCTGGCACACATTCCCACACCCTTGGTCACTCTCCAATCCTAGCACATGTAAATTAGCATGAACACTGTCATATCCACAGGAATTTCAACCTGAATAGGCACCGCTATACATATTCCTTTCCGTTAGCACAGAAACAGTGCAATTTCAGAGGGCTATTTTCAATGACAACAAGCTTGACATCATCAGTACATATATTTACACTTGGTTTCCCTTGTTCTATATGGAAGACTAATTTTCCCACTGTGGGAATGGCAGCATGGGCGGTGTAATGGTTAGCATTACTGCCTCACAGCACTGAGGCCCATCTGTGTGGAGTTTGTATATTCTCCCCATGCTTGCATGGGTTTCTTCCGGGGACTCCGGTTTCCTCCCACAATCCAAAAATATACTGGTAGGTTAACAGACTCCCAACAAGATTAACCCTAGTGTGAATGTGTCTGCATGTACATGTGGTAGGGAATATGGATTGTAAACTCCACTAGGGCAGGGACCGATGTGAATGGTCAAATATTCTTTGTAAAAGAGCTGCAGAATACGTGTGCGCTATATAAATAACTAGTAATAAATAATAATAAATATATATTCCCTTTGTTTATGGGATTGATAGTGGGACTGCACTGCAGTTAGATTGTGATCGCATGAAATCGGAGTGGCTGCGTGTGACGTCATGCACCTGCCCCGAAAATGGCGCCACCCCACCCACATTTTGACAGTCCTGCAATGACACATCGCTGCCTTACGAATGCCTCTGCATGTCAATCACGAACGTCAATCACGAACGCCTCTGCTTGTCAATCAGGCAGAGGCTTTCGCATCAATGCTATGCGATCGCATTGGCCCAGCCGGGCATGTGCAGAATGGGACATGTACACTGGCTTCAGGGACGGGAAAATGCAATCGCTTCGCAATGCGACCTGAATGAGGTCCACCGTTCTGTACTTTTTTTGTTTTTGTTCTATGATGGGTGACTAACCCCCATTGCCACTTGCTCAGGTTATCATGTTATGGTACCTGTTTTGACCCCATGTGGGTCATTTCGATTAGCTCTTCTTTATTGTTTACCTATAATTTTTTATTTGTATTTTTTTTATTACAGTTATTGTGAATTTACCTGTGATGATACGTATTTGCACTAACTTTGCCTCTCATGACAAATAGTGTATCCATTAATGCCAAAGTTTGAACTCTCCCCATAAAAGAAAGCTTGCTCTGAATTACTTTCATAGGCTTAAAGCGCATATTTTAGCGGGCCAGGAAACCCACTTTAAGCAGTCAGCCATACCTCTATTTTAGTATTCTAGATTCCCCTTTTGCAATACGGCTAACAGCCCTGAGAAGAAAGCCGGTACTGCCATTCTTATATCCCAGCACTGTTCATTTCAATTGACATCACAATATTCTGATTCAGATGGGAGGTTTCTGATCCTGGTGGGCAAACTGGAAAAAGAGGATTTTAATGACCTACCGGTAAATCATTTTCTCGTATTCCATAAGGGATACTGGGGACCTTAGAACTATGGGGTATAGAAGAGGTCCAAAGGAGACGGTGCACTTTAAATTTCTTCCACAGGGTGTGCTGGCTCCTCCCCTCTATGCCCTCCCCTACAGCTCAGTGTAGACAAACTGTGCCCGAAGGAGATGTACATACAGTTGTGCTCATAAGTTTAGATACCCTAGCAGAATTTGTGATTTTCTAGCCATTTGTCAGAGAATATGAATGATAACTCACAAACTTTTCTTTCACTCATGGTTAGTGGTTGGGTGAAGCCATTTATTGTCAAACAACTGTGTTTACTCTTTTTAAATCATAATGACAACAGAAACTATCCAAATGACCCTGATCAAAAGTTTACATACCCTGTAGATTTTGGCCTGATAACATGCACACAAGTTAACACAAACGGGTTTGAATGGATACTAAAGGTAACCATCCTCACCTGTGATCTGTTTGCTTGTAATCAGTGTGTGTGTGTATGAAAGGTCAGTGAGTTTCTGGACTCCTGAAAGACCCTTGCATCTTTCATCCAGTGCTGCACTAACGTGTCTGGATTCTGAGTCATGGGGAAAGCAAAAGAATTGTCAAAGGATCTGCGGGAAAAGGTAATTAAACTGTATAAAACAGGAAAGGTATATAAAAAGATATCCAAGCAATTGAGAATGCCAATCAGCAGTGTTCAAACTCTAATTAAGAAGCGGAAAATGAGGGATTCTGTGGAAACCAAATCACGGTCAGGTAGACCAACAAAAATTTCAGCCACAACTGCCAGGAAAATTGTTCGGGATGCAAAGAAAAATCCACAAATAACTTCAGCTGAAATACTGGACTCTCTGAAAAAAAGTGGTGTGGTTGTTTCAAGATGCACAATAAGGAGGCATTTGAAGAAAAATGGGCTGCATGGTCGAGTCGCCAGAAGAAAGCCATTACTACGCAAATGCCACAAAGCATCCAGCTTACAATACTCCAAACAGCACAGAGACAAGCCTCAAAACTTCTGGAACAAAGTCATTTGGAGTGATGAGACCAAAATTTAACTTTTTGGCCACAACCATAAATGTTACATTTGGAGAGGAGTCAACAAGGCCTATGATGAAAGGTACACCATTCCTACTATGAAACAAGGAGGTGGATCGCTGATGTTTTGGGGATGTGTGAGTTACAAAGGCAGTGGAAACTTGGTCAAAATTGATGGCAAGATGAATGCAGCATGTTATCAGAAAATACTGGAGGAAAATTTGCACTCATCAGCCCGGAAGCTGCGCATGGGACGTTCCAACATGACAATGATCCAAAACACAAGGCCAAGTCGACCTGTCATTGGCTACAGCAGAATAAAGTGAAGGTTCTGGAGTGGCCATCTCAATCTCCTGACCTCAATATCATTGAGTCACTCTGGGGAGATCTCAAATGTGCAGTTCATGCAAGACAGCCCAAGAATTTACAGGAACTGGAGGCTTTTTGCCAAGAAGAATGGGCAGCTTTACCATCTGAGAAAATAAAGAGCCTCATCCACAACTACCACAAAAGACTTCAAGCTGTCATTGATGTTAAAGGGGGCAATACACGGTATTAAGAACTGGGGTATGTAAACTTTTGATCAGGGTCATTTGGGTAGGTTCTGTTGTCATTATGATTTAAAAAAAAGAGTAAACACAGTTGTTTGACAATAAATGGCTTCACCCAACCATTAACCATGAGTGAAAGAAAAGTTTGTGAGTTATCATTCATATTCTCTGACAAATGGCCAGAAAATCACAAATTCTGCTAGGGTATGTAAACTTATGAGCACAACTGTAACTGAGAGGAGGATACATGACGAGTGGTGAGATTAACGAACCAGCACTCAACACAACAATGAGCTAGCAACAGCTAGCAAAACACAACAGAAATAGCTGTTGAACAACTTCACACAAAACCTTGCAGGAAAGTCACAGCACAGAGGCGGGCACCCAGTATCCCTTATGGACTGCGAGAAAAGGATTTACCGGTAGGAAATTAAAATCCTCTTTTCTCTATCATCCATAAGGGATACTGGGGACCTCAATACAATGGGGACGTCCCAAAGCTTCCAAACAGGGTGGAAACGTGCTAAGACGCCTGCAACACTGTACGTCCAAACTGGACATCCTCTGCAGCCAGGGTATCAAACCTGTAAAACTTAACAAGGTTTGTCCCTAACCAGGTAGTGGCCTGACACAGTTTTAGGCCCGACACTCCCCGGGCAGCCGCCCAGGAGGAAACCACAGACCTTGTGGAGTAGGCCATGATAGACCGAGGAATAGGCAAGGCCGCCGAAGCGTAGGCCTGTTGAACAGCAAGCCTAATCCAACAGGCAATGTACTGCTTTGAAGCAGGACGACCCTTTTTGAGAGCATCATACAGCACAAAGAGGGAATCCGATTTTCTGACAGCAGCTGTCCTCTTGATATAAATTCTCAGGGCTTGCACCACATCCAATGACTCAGAAATTGAGGAAGGTGTTGAAGCCGCCGGAACCACAATAGGCTGATTCAAGTGGAATGCAGATACCACCAGGGCAGGAACTGTTGTCGAGTCCTCATGAAAGACCAAGTAGGGACTTTTACAGGACAAGCACCAGGTTCGGAGACATGCCTAGCAGAAGCCAAAGCTAGGAGCATAACAGTCTTCCACGAAGGTATTTGACCTCCGTCTACACCATAGGTTCAAACCAAGAGGACTGCAGAAAGGACAAAACCACGTTTAGATCCCAAGATGCCGTGGGCAGCACAAAAGGAGTCGGATGTGCAGGACACCATGCAGGAAAGTCTGGACTTCAGGCAAAGCAGCCGGTTTCTTCTGAAAGAAAATGGACAAGGTCGAGATCTGAACCTTTATGGAGCCCAACCTTAGGCCCATATCCACCCCAGCCTGTAAATAACGCCACAGGTTGAAATCCGCAGGAGGATATTTTCGGCACTCACACCAGGAGATGTATCATTTCCAGATATGGTGGTAGTGCTTCGACGTAACCGGTTTTCTGGCTTGAATCATGGTGGTAAAAACCTTGCCCAGAATGCCCTTCTCAGCTAGAAGGTTCTGCTCAACCGCCATGCCGTCAAACAAAGCCACCATAAGTCCAGGTAGACGAACGGTCCTTGTTGAAGAAGATCTTCCCTTAGCGGTAGGGGCCAGGGGTCTTCTATGGCCATCTCCAGAAGATCCGCATACCAAACCCTCAGAGGTCAGTCTGGGGCGATGGGAATCACCTGAGCTCCCTCTTTTTTGATCTGCTTTAGAACCTTGGGGAGCAACGTAATCGGAGGAAACAGGTACACCAGCTGTTAATTCCATGGAGTCATCAGCGCATCCACTGCTGATGCCAGAGGGTCCCTCATTCTGGAACAATATCACTGAAGCATTTTGTTGAGCCGAGAGGCTGTCAGATCGATCTGTGGGCAGCCCCAAAGATCTGTTATCAGTTGAAACACGTGATGGTGAAGACCCCATTCTCCTGGGTGGAGGTTGTAACGGCTAAGGAAGTCTGCTTCCAATTTGTCGACTCCTGGAATGAATATGGCCAACACCGCCCTTGCATTCTGTTCGGCCCAGCGGAGAATCTTGGATACCTTCCTCATGCAGGCCCTGCTCTTTGTTCCACCTTGCCGATTGACTTAAGCCACAGCCGTGGTGTTGTCCGACTGTACCTGAATGGCCAGGCCTTGGAGCAGATGAGCTGCATGTAGCAGAGAACTGTAGATCGCTGATTTCCAGTATGTTTATAGGGAGGCGGGTTTTGAGGAGTGACCACCGGCCCTGGAACTGTAGTCCCTGGGTTACTGCTCCCCAGCTCCGAAGGCTGGCATCTGTGATCAAGAAAATCGAATCCTGGATCCTGAAGTTGGAGTAGAGCAACCACCACAAGAGGGAGATCCTGGCCTGAGGTGAGAGACGTATGACCTGGTGCATCTGCAGATGTGATCCCGACCATTTCTTCAGGAGATCCAGTTGGAATATCCTCATATAAAATCTGCCAAATTGAATGGCCTTGAAGGAGGCCACCATCTTTCCCAACAGATGGGTGCAGAGAAGTACCGAGACCCGGTCCTTCTGCAGAACGGCCTGAACCAACTCCTGAATTGAGTTTGCCTTGTCCGTAGGGAGGAAGACCTTCTGAGACACAGTGTCCAGGATCATCCCGAGAAACTGGAGATGCTGGATTGGCTCCAGGTGGGACTTTTGAAAGTTGAAAATCAACCTGTGGCGTGATAGCAGGGATGTAGTGCAGGAGATGTTGTCCAGCAGTACTTCCTTCGATCTTGCTTTGATCAGCAGATCGTCCAGATAGGGGACAATGTCCACACCTTGGATCCTGAGTTGGAACATCATTTCCGCCATCACTTTGGTGAAAACCCCTGGGGCCATGGATAGGCCGAAGGGCAGCGCCTGGAACTGGTAATGTTCCTGCATCAGAGCAAACCTGAGGTAAGCATCCTTTATATCCAGGGAGACCAAGAACTATCCCTCCTCCAGACCTGAGATCACTGCTCTCAGAGACTCCATTTTGAACCTGAAAACCCGCAGATATAGGTTTAACGATTTAAGGTTCAAAATGGGTCTTACTGAACGGTTCAATTTTGGCACCACAAAAAAGCTGGAGTAGTATCCCTCGCCTTGTTGTTGAGGTGGCACAGGAACAATGACCTGGGTCCGGACTAACTTTTGAATGGCCTCCTGCAATGTGAGGCGCATGGTTTCTGAAGCTGTTAAACCCGACTTGAAGAATCTAAGAGGTGGAAGACTTTCGAATTCCAGCTTGTTGCCTTGGGAGATCAGATCCTTTACCCGGGCGTCCTGGCAGGAGCTGTTCCAGATGGAGTTGAAGAAACTCAGATGAGCTCCCACCCTTAGGTCCCCCTGGAGTGGAGGGACACCGTCATGCTGAGGGTTTGGAGGAGACAGAGCTGACGCCCTGTTCCTGGGAAGCGGAGGTGGTAGGTCTATGAGACTTACCTCTTGAACCTCGTGCTGCATTTGAGGCACCTCACACTTTACCTTTAAAGCGCTGTGTCCAAAAGAACTGCAGAGATGGCCCAGAGTAGGAACGTCTAGCCGGTGGAGCAGCCGAGGGGAGGTACGTGGACTTACCAGCTGTAGCCTTCGAAATCCAGGTATCCAATTAACCCACAAATAGCTAATCTCCTATGAAGGGTAAGGCTTCCACACTCTTTTATGACTCTGGGTCCGCCACCCACTGACGTAACCACAACGCTCTGCGTGTGGAAACCGCCATGGTAGCAGTATGGGCATTTATTACCCCAATATGTTTGATGGTATCACAGAGGAAGAGGGCAGACTCCTGCATGTGCTGAATTAATATCACCATATCAGCTAGGGACTTGTCCCCAGTAAGGTCCTCTTGGATGTTACCGGCCCAAGTAGGAATGGCATCTGTCACCCAACAACCTGCAATAACAGGCCTCTGGGCGGCCCATGCTGCAACATAAATAGATTTTAAAGTAGTTTCTATTTTCCTGTCTGCGGGTTCCTTTAAGGTCGTAGCCCCAGGAACCAGCAGTACTGTATTTTTTGACAGACGCGATACTGATGCATCGGCAGCAGGAAAGTTTCCCAGACCTTGCGTCCCTCTTGTGCAAAAGGGAAGTTGGACATCCATTTCTTTGATACCTGGAATTTCTTATCAGGATTTGCCAATGGCAAAAAGATCATCCAGTTCCATACAGTCACCAGTGACCTGTAGCTTTTTCTGTGATGAGAAAAAAAAAAGATTGCTGCACATCTGTCTCATTCCCAGGAATATTTAAGACATCCCTTATAGCAATGATAAATAAGTCTACTCCTTGTGCAGCAGAAGAATCATCTCATTCAGTATTAGATTCCAGCTCTTCCCCCTCCTCTACCTCTGGTACCTCCTCCTCAGATTCTGAGAGGATATCAGATATGATAGAGGGAAAACACGTCTACTGTCTGCCCTATCCTTTGCCAGAGCAGCCATAGATTGTTGTAACTGCTGCCTTTCTTGTCTAGCAGTAGTCCGTTCTTTAGACATGTCAGCCATTACAGATCTTATAGAGCTGAGCCACGCAGGTTCTTGCAAATCACCCCCTGGAGCCCTCACTATCTTGTGAGGGCTGGCTGCATTGATCACACATGAGAGAATCTGCAGGGGAGGGGGAAAATAGGATTTTAATTACCTACCGGTAAATCCTTTTCTCGTAGTCCGTAGAGGATGCTGGGGTCCACATTAGTACCATGGGGTATAAACTGGTCAACTAGGAGCCATTGGAACTTTAAGAGTTTGAGAGTGTGGGCTGGCTCCTCCCTCTATGCCCCTCCTACCAGACTCCGTCTAGAAACTGTGCCCGAGGAGACAGACATCTTCGAGAGAAGGATTTTACACAGATAGTGGCGAGATTCACACCAGCTCACACACAAGGCAAAACAAGCTAACTAGCTTGAAACATCAGCAACGGCTGAACAGGATTACTTACCAAGTAACAAAACAGTACTAATCAAGAACTAAGCAGTACTGAACTAAATAACCACTGCAAGATAACGAAGCGCTGGGCAGGCGCCCAGCATCCTCTATGGACTACGAGAAAAGGATTTACCTGTAGGTAATTAAAATCCTATTTTCTCTTACGTCCTAGAGCCGTGATTTTCAACCTTTTTAAACTCGTGGCACACTAACCAAGATTTTAAAATTGCCAAGGCACACCATCAGTTTTTTAAATCAAATATAATACAAATAATAATAAATATCGACATATATTTAATATATGTTGATATTTTGTTATTATTTCTCTTAAAATTAGTAGAAATAATAAGATTTTACTTACCGATAAATCTATTTCTCGTAGTCCGTAGTGGATGCTGGGACTCCGTCAGGACCATGGGGAATAGCGGCTCCGCAGGAGACAGGGCACAAAATTTAAAAGTTTGACCACTAGGTGGTGTGTACTGGCTCCTCCCCCTATGACCCTCCTCCAAGCCTCAGTTAGGATACTGTGCCCGGACGAGCGTACACAATAAGGAAGGATTTTGAATCCCGGGTAAGACTCATACCAGCCACACCAATCACACCGTACAACTTGTGATCTGAACCCAGTTAACAGTATGACAAACGTAGGAGCCTCTGAACAGACGGCTCACAACAATAACAACCCGATTTTTTTGTAACAATAACTATGTACAAGTATTGCAGACAATCCGCACTTGGGATGGGCGCCCAGCATCCACTACGGACTACGAGAAATAGATTTATCGGTAAGTAAAATCTTATTTTCTCTGACGTCCTAGTGGATGCTGGGACACCGTCAGGACCATGGGGATTATACCAAAGCTCCCAAACGGGCGGGAGAGTGCGGATGACTCTGCAGCACCGAATGAGAGAACTCCAGGTCCTCCTTAGCCAGGGTATCAAATTTGTAGAATTTTACAAACGTGTTCTCCCCTGACCACGTAGCTGCTCGGCAGAGTTGTAATGCCGAGACCCCTCGGGCAGCCGCCCAAGATGAGCCCACCTTCCTTGTGGAATGGGCCTTGACAGATTTAGGCTGTGGCAGGCCTGCCACAGAATGTGCAAGTTGAATTGTGCTACAAATCCAACGAGCAATCGTCTGCTTAGAAGCAGGAGCACCCAGCTTGTTGGGTGCATACAGTATAAACAGCGAGTCAGATTTTCTGACTCCAGCCGTCCTTGAAATATATATCTTCAATGCTCTGACAACGTCCAGCAACTTGGAATCCTCCAAATCGCTAGTAGCCGCAGGCACCACAATAGGCTGGTTCAGGTGAAACGCTGAAACCACCTTAGGCAGAAACTGAGGACGCGTCCGCAGTTCTGCCCTGTCCGAATGGAAAATCAGATATGGGCTTTTATACGATAAAGCCGCCAATTCTGACACTCTCCTGGCTGAAGCCAGGGCCAGTAGCATGGTTACTTTCCATGTAAGATATTTCAAATCCACCGATTTGAGTGGCTCAAACCAATGGGATTTGAGAAAATCCAAAACTACATTAAGATCCCACGGTGCCACTGGGGGCACAACCGGGGGCTGTATATGTAGTACTCCTTTTACAAAAGTCTGGACTTCAGGAACTGAAGCCAATTCTTTCTGGAAGAAAATCGACAGGGCCGAAATTTGAACCTTAATGGACCCTAATTTGAGGCCCATAGACAATCCTGTTTGCAGGAAATGTAGGAATCGACCCAGTTGAAATTCCTCCGTCGGGGCCTTCCTGGCCTCACACCACGCAACATATTTTCTCCAAATGCGGTGATAATGTTGTGCAGTCACCTCCTTCCTGGCTTTTACCAGGGTAGGGATGACCTCTTCCGGAATGCCTTTTTCCCTTAGGATTCGGCGTTCAACCGCCATGCCGTCAAACGCAGCCGCGGTAAGTCTTGGAATAGACACGGTCCCTGCTGAAGCAGGTCCCGTCTTAGAGGTAGAGGCCACGGATCTTCCGTGAGCATCTCCTGAAGTTCCGGGTACCAAGTTCTTCTTGGCCAATCCGGAGCCACGAGTATCGTTCTTACTCTTCTTTGCCGTATAATTCTCAGTACTTTTGGTATGAGAGGCAGAGGAGGAAACACATACACTGACTGGTACACCCATGGTGTTACCAGAGCGTCTACAGCTATTGCCTGAGGGTCTCTTGACCTGGCGCAATACCTGTCCAGTTTTTTGTTGAGGCGGGACGCCATCATGTCCACCATTGGTCTTTCCCAATGGACCACAATCATGTGGAAGACTTCTGGATGAAGTCCCCACTCTCCCGGGTGCAGATCGTGTCTGCTGAGGAAGTCTGCTTCCCAGTTGTCCACTCCCGGGATGAACACAGCTGACAGTGCTAACACATGATTTTCTGCCCAGCGAAGAATCCTTGCAGCTTCTGCCATTGCCCTCCTGCTTCTTGTGCCGCCCTGTCTGTTTACGTGGGCGACTGCCGTGATGTTGTCCGACTGAATCAACACCGGCTGACCCTGAAGCAGAGGTTTTGCCAGGCTTAGAGCATTGTATATTGCTCTTAGCTCCAGTATATTTGTGTGAAGAGACGTCTCCAGGCTTGACCACACGCCCTGGAAGTTTCTTCCCTGTGTGACCGCTCCCCAGCCTCTCAGGCTGGCATCCGTGGTCACTAGGACCCAGTTCTGTATGCCGAATCTGCGGCCCTCTAACAGATGAGCACTCTGCAACCACCATAGCAGAGACACTCTTGTCCTTGTGGACAATTTTATCCGCTGATGCATCTGCAGATGCGATCCGGACCATTTGTCCAGCAGATCCCACTGAAAAGTTCGTGCATGGAATCTGCCGAATGGAATCGCTTCGTAAGAAGCTACCATTTTTCCCAGGACTCTTGTGCATTGATGCACAGATACTTTTCCTGGTTTTAGGAGGTTCCTGACTAGATCGGATAACTCCCTGGCTTTCTCCTCCGGAAGAAATACCTTTTTCTGAACAGTGTCCAGAATCATCCCTAGGAACAACAGACGTGTCGTCGGGATCAGTTGGGATTTTGGAAAATTCAGAATCCACCCGTGTTGTTGGAGCACTACTTGGGTTAGTGCTACTCCGACCTCCAGCTGTTCTCTGGATCTTGCCCTTATCAGGAGATCGTCCAAGTAAGGGATAATTAAGACGCCTTCTCTTCGAAGAAGGATCATCATTTCGGCCATTACCTTGGTAAAGACCCGGGGTGCCGTGGACAATCCAAACGTCAGCGTCTGAAACTGATAATGACAGTTTTGTACCACGAACCTGAGGTACCCTTGGCCTGTTGTAGGAGGGGTACCTTGACTATCACCTGCTGAGAATACAGCTTGTGAATGGCCTCCAATACCGTCGCCCTGTCGGAGGGAGACGTTGGCAAAGCAGACTTTAGGAAACGGCGAGGAGGAGACTTCTCGAATTCCAACCTGTAACCCTGAGATACTACCTGCAGGATCCAGGGGTCCACCTGCGAGTGAGAAATGTTTGAGGCGACCCCCCACCGCCCCTGAGTCTGCTTGTAAGGTCCCAGCGTCATGCTGAAGCCTTTGTAGAAGCCGGGGAGGGCTTCTGCTCCTGGGAAGGAGCTGCTTGTTGCAGTCTCTTACCCTTTCCTTTGCCTCGGGGCAAATAGGAATGTCCTTTTGCTCGTTTGTTCTTATAGGAACGAAAGGACTGCGGCTGAAAAGCCTGCGGCTTTTTCTGCTGGGAGGTGACCTGGGGTAAAAAGGTGGATTTTCCGGCCGTTGCCGTGGCCACCAGATCCGATAGACCGACCCCAAATAATTCCTCCCCCTTATACGGCAATACTTCCATATGTCGTTTGGAATCCGCATCACCTGACCACTGGCGCGTCCATAAACTTCTTCTGGCAGATATGGACATCGCACTTACTCTCGATGCCAGAGTGCAAATATCTCTCTGTGCATCTCGCATATAAAGAAATGCATCCTTTAACTGCTCTATAGTCAGTAAAATACTGTCCCTATCCAGGGTGTCAATATTTTCAGACAGTGACTCCGACCAAGCCACGCCAGCACTGCACATCCAGGCTGAGGCGATTGCTGGTCTCAGTATAACACCAGTATGTGTGTATATACTTTTTAATGTATTCTCCAGCCTCCTATCAGCTGGATCCTTGAGGGCGGCCGTATCAGGAGACGGTAACGCCACTTGCTTTGATAAGCGTGTGAGCGCCTTATCCACCCTAGGAGGTGTTTCCCAGCGCGCCCTAACCTCTGGCGGGAAAGGGTATAATGCCAATAACTTCTTTGAAATTAGCAGTTTTCTATCTGGAGTAACCCACGCTTCATCACACACTTCATTCAGTTCCTCTGATTCAGGAAAAACTATCGGTAGTTTTTTCACACCCCACATAATACCCCCTTTTTTTTGGTACTTGCAGTATCAGAGATATGCAAAGCCTCCTTCATTGCCGTGATCATATAACGTGTGGCCCTACTGGAAAATACGTTTGTTTCTTCACCGTCGACACTGGATTCAGTGTCAGTGTCTGTGTCGACCGACTGAGGTAAAGGGCGTTTTACAGCCCCTGACGGTGTCTGAGACGCCTGGACAGGTACTAACTGGTTTGCCGGCTGTCTCATGTCGTCAACCGACTTTTGTAGCGTGCTGACACTATCCCGTAATTCCATAAACAAAGCCATCCATTCTGGTGTCGACTCCCTAGGGGGTGACATCACCATTACAGGCAATTGCTCCGCCTCCACGCCAACATCGTCCTCATACATGTCGACACACACGTACCGACACACAGCAGACACACAGGGAATGCTCTGATAGAAGACAGGACCCCACTAGCCCTTTGGGGAGACAGAGGGAGAGTTTGCCAGCACACACCCAAGCGCTATAAATATATATAGGGACAACCTTAATAAGTGTGTTCCCTTTATAGCAGCTCAAATATTATAAATATCGCCAATAAGTGCCCCCCCTCTCTGTTTTTACCCGGTTTCTGTAGTGCAGTGCAGGGGAGAGTCCTGGGAGCCTTCCTCGCAGCGGAGCTGGGCAGGAAAATGGCGCTGTGTGCTGAGGAGAATAGGCCCCGCCCCCTTTTCGGCGGGCTTCTTCTCCCGGTTTTTTTGGAACCTGGCAGGGGTTAAATACATCCATATAGCCCCAGGGGCTATATGTGATATATTTTAGCCAGAATAGGTATATTACATTGCTGCCCAGGGCGCCCCCCCCCCCAGCGCCCTGCACCCTCAGTGACCGCTGGTGTGAAGTGTGCGGAGAGCAATGGCGCACAGCTGCAGTGCTGTGCGCTACCTCATGAAGACTGAGACGTCTTCTGCCGCCGGTTTCTGAACCTCTTCTCTATTCGGCATCTGCAAGGGGGTCGGCGGCGCGGCTCCGGTGACCCATCCAGGCTGTACCTGTGATCGTCCCTCTGGAGCTAGTGTCCAGTAGCCTAAGAAGCAAATCCATCCTGCACGCAGGTGAGTTCACTTCTTCTCCCCTAAGTCCCTCGTTGCAGTGAGCCTGTTGCCAGCAGGACTCACTGAAAATAAAAAACTTAACAAACTTTTTCTAAGCAGCTCTTTAGGAGAGCCACCTAGATTGCACCCTGCTCGGACGGGCACAAAAACCTAACTGAGGCTTGGAGGAGGGTCATAGGGGGAGGAGCCAGTACACACCACCTAGTGGTCAAACTTTTAAATTTTGTGCCCTGTCTCCTGCGGAGCCGCTATTCCCCATGGTCCTGACGGAGTCCCAGCATCCACTAGGACGTCAGAGAAAAAATAAGAATTTACTCACCGGTAATTCTGTTTCTCGTAGTCCGTAGTGGATGCTGGGAACTCCGTAAGGACCATGGGGAATAGCGGGCTCCGAAGGAGGCTGGGCACTATAGAAAGATCTTAGACTACCCGGTGTGCACTGGCTCCTCCCACTATGACCCTCCTCCAAGCCTCAGTTAGGTACTGTGCCCGGACGAGCGTACACAATAAGGAAGGATTTTGAATCCCGGGTAAGACTCATACCAGCCACACCAATCACACCGAACAACTCGTGATATGAAACACAGTTAACAGTATGAAACGATAGAGCCTCTCAACAGATGGCTCAACAATAACCCGATTTAGTTAACAATAACTATGTACAAGTATTGCAGATAGACCGCACTTGGGATGGGCGCCCAGCATCCACTACGGACTACGAGAAACAGAATTACCGGTGAGTAAATTCTTATTTTCTCTAACGTCCTAGTGGATGCTGGGAACTCCGTAAGGACCATGGGGATTATACCAAAGCTCCCAAACGGGCGGGAGAGTGCGGATGACTCTGCAGCACCGAATGAGAGAACTCCAGGTCCTCCTCAGCCAGGGTATCAAATTTATAGAATTTTGCAAACGTGTTTGCCCCTGACCAAGTAGCTGCTCGGCAAAGTTGTAAAGCCGAGACCCCTCGGGCAGCCGCCCAAGATGAGCCCACCTTCCTTGTGGAATGGGCATTGACAGATTTTGGCTGTGGCAGGCCTGCCACAGTATGTGCAAGCTGAATTGTACTACAAATCCAACGAGCAATAGTCTGCTTAGAAGCAGGAGCACCCAGCTTGTTGGGTGCATATAGGATAAACAGCGAGTCAGATTTTCTGACTCCAGCCGTCCTGGAAACATATATTTTCAGGGCCCTGACAACGTCTAGCAACTTGGAGTCCTCCAAATCCTTAGTAGCCGCAGGCACCACAATAGGCTGGTTCAGGTGAAACGCTGACACCACCTTAGGGAGAAACTGGGGACGAGTCCTCAATTCTGCCCTATCCATATGAAAAATCAGATAAGGGCTTTTACATGATAAAGCCGCCAATTCTGACACTCGCCTGGCTGATGCCAGGGCCAATAACATGACCACTTTCCACGTGAGATATTTCAGATCCACGGTTTTTAGTGGCTCAAACCAATGTGATTTCAAGAAATTCAACATCACGTTGAGATCCCAAGGTGCCACAGGAGGCACAAATGGGGGCTGAATATGCAGCACTCCTTTCACAAATGTCTGAACTTCAGGTACTGAAGCTAGTTCCTTTTGAAAGAAAATCGACAGAGCCGAGATCTGTACTTTAATGGAGCCTAGTTTTAGGCCCATATTCACTCCTGCTTGCAGGAAATGCAGAAATCGACCCAGTTGAAATTCCTCTGTTGGGGCCTTTTTGGCCTCGCACCATGCAACATATTTCCGCCATATGCGGTGATAATGTTTTGCCGTAACATCTTTTCTGGCTTTAATAAGCGTAGGAATGACTTCCTCCGGAATGCCCTTTTCCTTCAGGATCCGGCGTTCAACCGCCATGCCGTCAAACGCAGCCGCGGTAAGTCTTGGAACAGACAGGGGCCCTGCTGTAGCAGGTCCTGTCTGAGCGGCAGGGACCAAGGGTCCTCTGAGATCATCTCTTGAAGTTCCGGGTACCACGCTCTTCTTGGCCAATCCGGAACCACGAGAATTGTGTTTACTCCTCGCTTTCTTATTATTCTCAGTACCTTTGGTATGAGAGGTAGAGGAGGGAACACATACACTGACCGGTACACCCACGGTGTCACTAGGGCGTCCACCGCTATCGCCTGAGGGTCTCTTGACCTGGCGCAATACTTCTCTAGTTTTTTGTTTATGCGGGACGCCATCATGTCCACCTGTGGACGACCCCATTGATTTACAATCATTTGGAAGACTTCTGGATGAAGTCCCCACTCTCCCGGGTGGAGGTCGTGCCTGCTGAGAAAGTCTGCTTCCCAGTTGTCCACTCCCGGGATGAACACTGCTGACAGTGCTAGTACATGATTCTCCGCCCATCGGAGAATTTTTGTGGCTTCTGCCATCGCCGTCCTGCTTCTTGTGCCGCCCTGTCGATTCACATGGGCGACTGCCGTGATGTTGTCTGACTGGATCAGCACCGGCTGGTGTAGGAGCAGGGATTTTGCTTGACTTAGGGCATTGTAAATGGCCCTTAGTTCCAGAATATTTATGTGAAGGGCAGTCTCCTGACTTGACCATAGTCCTTGGAAATTTCCTCCCTTTGTGACTGCCCCCCAGCCTCGTAGGCTGGCATCCGTGGTCACCAGGACCCAGTCCTGTATGCCGAATCTGCGGCCCTCCAGAAGATGAGCACTGTGCAGCCACCACAGAAGAGACACCCTGGTTCGTGGAGACAGGGTTATTAACCGATGCATCTGAAGATGCGATCCGGACCACTTGTCCAACAGGTCCCACTGAAAGATTCTGGCATGGAACCTGCCGAATGGAATTGCTTCGTAAGAAGCTACCATCTTTCCCAGGACCCGCGTGCAGTGATGCACCGATACCTGTTTTGGTTTTAGGAGGTCTCTGACTAGAGAAGACAACTCCCTGGCTTTCTCCTCCGGGAGAAACACTTTTTTCTGGGCCGTGTCCAGAATCATTCCCAGGAACATTAGACGTGTCGTGGGGACCAGCTGTGACTTTGGGATATTCAGAATCCAACCGTGCTGGCTCAGCACTTCCTGAGATAGTGCTACTCCCACTAACAACTGTTCCTTGGATCGTGCCTTTATTAGGAGATCGTCCAAGTATGGGATAATTAAAACTCCCTTTTTTCGAAGGAGTATCATCATTTCCGCCATAACCTTGGTAAATACCCTCGGTGCCGTGGAGAGTCCAAACGGCAGCGTCTGGAATTGGTAATGGCAATCCTGTACCACAAATCTGAGGTACTCCTGGTGAGAATTGTAAATGGGGACATGCAGGTAAGCATCCTTGATGTCCAGGGATACCATGTAATCCCCCTCGTCCAGGCTTGCAATAACCGCCCTGAGCGATTCCATCTTGAACTTGAATTTTTTTATGTATGTGTTCAAGGACTTCAAATTTAAAATGGGTCTCACCGAACCGTCCGGTTTCGGTACCACAAATAGTGTGGAATAGTAACCCCGGCCTTGTTGAAGTAGGGGTACCTTGATTATCACCTGCTGGGAATACAGCTTGTGAATTGCCGCTAGCACTGCCTCCCTGTCTGAGGGAGCAATCGGCAAGGCGGATTTGAGGAAACGGCGGGGTGGAATCGCCTCGAATTCCAGCCTGTATCCCTGAGATACTATTTGAAGGATCCAGGGATCCACCTGTGAGCGAACCCACTGATCGCTGAAATTCCTGAGGCGGGCCCCCACCGTACCTGGCTCCGCCTGTGAAGCCCCACCGTCATGCGGCGGACTTGGAAGAGGAAGCGGGGGAGGACTTTTGTTCCTGGGAACCTGCTGTTTGCTGCAGCCTTTTTCCCCTGCCTCTGCCTCTTGACAGAAAAGACCCTCCTTTTCCCCGCTTGTTTTTCTGGGATCGAAAGGACTGAACCTGATAAAATGGCGCCTTCTTAGGCTGTGAGGGGACATGGGGTAAAAATGCTGACTTCCCAGACGTTGCTGTGGAAACTAGGTCGGAGAGACCATCCCCAAATAATTCCTCCCCTTTATAAGGCAAAACTTCCATGTGCCTTTTGGAATCTGCATCTCCAGTCCACTGGCGAGTCCATAAGCATCTCCTAGCAGAGATAGATAGTGCACTTACTTTAGATGCCAGCCGGCAGATTTCCCTCTGTGCATCTCTCATGTATAAGACTGAGTCTTTGATATGGTCAATTGTTAACAGGATCGTGTCTCTGTCTAGTGTGTCAATATTTTCTGACAGGTTATCTGACCATGCAGCGGCAGCACTGCACATCCAAGCTGACGCAATCGCTGGTCTGAGTATAATGCCTGAGTGTGTATATACAGACTTCAGGATCGCCTCCTGCCTTCTATCAGCAGGTTCCTTAAGGGCGGCCGTATCCTGGGACGGTAGTGCCACCTTTTTTGACAAACGTGTGAGCGCTTTATCCACCCTCGGGGGTGTTTCCCAACGTAACCTATCCTCTGGCGGGAAAGGGAACGCCATTAGTAATTTCTTAGGAATCACCAATTTCTTATCAGGGGAAGCCCACGCTTCTTCACACACTTCATTTAATTCATCTGACGGGGGAAAAACTACAGGTAGTTTTTTCTCCCCAAACATAATACACTTTTTTGTGGTACCTGGATGTAAATCAGAAATATTTAACACCTCTTTCATTGCCTCAATCATGCAGCGAATGGCCTTAACGGGCATTAAATTTGACTCATCGTCGTCGACACTGGCGTCAGTATCCGTGTCGACATCTACTTGTGCCACCTGAGATAACGGGCGTTTTAGAGCCCCTGATGACTTTTGAGACCCTTGGACAGGCACGAGCTGAAGACTCGGCTGTCCCACAGTCGGCATGTTGTCAAATTTTTTATGTAAGGAGTCTATACGTGCACTCATTTCTTGCCATAATACCATCCACTCAGGTGTCTGCCCCGCAGGGGGTGACATCTCTGCTAAAGGCATCTGCTCCCCCTCCACATCATTATCCTCCTCAAACATGTCGACACAGCCGTACCGACACACTCCACACACACAGGGAATGCTCAAATAGAGGACAGGACCCACAAAAGCGCTATATATATACAGGGACTAACTGAGTTATGTCCCTAATAGCTGCTTATACTGTATACAGTGCCAATTTAGTGCCCCCCCTCTCTTTTCCCTCTTACTGTACTGTAGAAATGCAGGGAAGAGCCAGGGAGCTTCCTTCCAGCCGAGCTGTGAGGGAAAAATGGCGCCAGTGTGCTGAGGAGATAGGCTCCGCCCCTTTTTCGCAGCCTATTCTCCCGCTTTTTTTGGGGATTCTGGCAGGGGTATTTACCTCATATATAGCCCCAGGGGCTATATATTGAGGTATTTTAGCCAGCCAAGGTGTTTTTATTGCTGCCTCAGGGCGCCCCCCCCCCCCCCAGCGCCCTGCACCCTCAGTGACCGGAGTGTGAAGTGTGTATGAGGAGCAAAGGCGCACAGCTGCAGTGCTGTGCGCTACCTTGGTGAAGACAGGATGTCTTCATGCCGCCGATTTTCCGGACCATCTTCCTGCTTCTGGCTCTGTAAGGGGGACGGCGGCGCGGCTCCGGGACCGAACATCAAGGCTGGGCCTGCGGTCGATCCCTCTGGAGCTAATGGTGTCCAGTAGCCTAAGAAGCCCAATCCGGCTGCAAGCAGGCGAGTTCGCTTCTTCTCCCCTTAGTCCCTCGCTGCAGTGAGCCTGTTGCCAGCAGGTCTCACTGAAAAAAAACAAATTCTAAGACTATAACTTTCTAAGAGCTCAGGAGAGCCCCTAGTGTGCATCCAACCTCGGCCGGGCACAAAATCTAACTGAGGCTTGGAGGAGGGTCATAGTGGGAGGAGCCAGTGCACACCAGGTAGTCTAAGATCTTTCTAGAGTGCCCAGCCTTCTTCGGAGCCCGCTATTCCCCATGGTCCTTACGGAGTTCCCAGCATCCACTAGGACGTTAGAGAAATAGGTTTTACTTACATAAGAATATCAGTGGAAAACCTGTGCTTGGTGATGTCTCATGATGTCTCTTGTCCGAGGACGGATGGTTGACAAGCATACCCTCAACACACCAGCTGCCCCTAACCAGCTCCCCCCTTAGTAATTCCTCACACCAGCTCCCACTTTACCAGCTCCCCCCTTAGTAATTCCTCACACCAGCTCCCCCCTTACCAGCTCCCCCCTTAGTAATTCCACACACATGCCCCCCCTTAGTAATTCCTCACACCAGCTCCCCCTTAGTAATTCCACACACCAGCTCCCCCTTAGTAATTCCTCACACCAGCTCCCCCCTTAGTAATTCCACACACATGCCCCCCTTAGTTATTCCACACACCTGCCCCTCATATTTCCAAACACCTTCCTCCCCCCTTAGTAATTCCACACACCAGCTCCCCCCTTAGTAATTCCACACAGCAGCTCCCCCACTTAGTAATTCCACACACCAGCCCCCCACTTAGTAATTCCACACATCAGCTCCCCCCTTATTAATTCCACACATCAGCTCCCCCTTACCAGCTCCCCCCTTAGTAATTCCACACACCAGCTTCCCCCTTACCAGCTCCCCCCTTAGTAATTCCACACACCAGCTTCCCCCTTACCAGCTCCCCCCTTAGAAATCCTTCACACCAGCTCCCCCTTAGTAATTCCACACACCAGCTCCACCTTAGTAATTCCACACACCAGCTCCCCCCTTAGTAATTCCACACACCAGCTTCCCCCTTACCAGCTCCCCCCTTAGTAATTCCACACACCAGCTCCCCCTTAGTAATTCCACACACCAGCTCCCCCCTTAGTTATTCCTCACACCAGATCCCCCCTTAGTTATGCCCCTCATATTTCCAAACACCTTCCTCCCCCCTTAGAAATTCCACACACCAGTTCCCCCCTTAGTAAGTCCACACACCAGCTCCCCCCTTAGTAATTTCACACACCAGCTCCCCCCTTTATAAATCCACACACCAGCTCCCCCCTTAGTAATTCCTCACACCAGCTCCCCCACTTAGTAATTACACACATCAGCTCCCCCCTTAGTAATTCCACACACCAGCTCCCCCCTTACCAGCTCCCCCCTTAGTAATCCCTCACACCAGCTTCCCCCTTACCAGCTCCTCCCTTAGTAATCCCTCACACCAGCTTCCTCCTTAACCAGCTCCCCCCTTAGTAATTCCACACACCAGCTTCCCCCTTACCAGCTCCCCCCTTAGTAATTCCACACACCAGCTCCGCCCTTAGTAATTCCACACACCAGCTCCCCCCTTAGTAATTCCACACACCAGCTTCCCCCTTACCAGCTGCCCCCTTAGTAATTCCACACACCAGCTCCCCCCTTAGTAATTCCACACATATGCCCCCCCTTAGTAATTCCTCACACCAGCTCCCCTTTTAGTAATTCCACACATTAGCTCCCCCCTTAGTAATCCCCCTTACCAGCTCTCCCCTTAGTAATTCCACACATCAGCTCCCCCCTTACCAGCTCCCCCCGTAGTAATCCGTCACACCAGCTCCTCCCTTAGTAATTCCTCACACCACCTTCCCCCTTACCAGCTCCCCCCTTAGTAATCCCTCACACCATCTCCCCCTTATCAGCTCCTCCCTTAGTAATCCTTCACACCAGCTTCCCCCTTAACCAGCTCCCCCCTTAGTAATTCCACACACCAGCTTCCCCCTTACCAGCTTCCCCCTTAGTAATTCCACACACCAGCTTCCCCCTTACCAGCTCCCCCCTTAGTAATTCCACACAGCAGCTCCCCCCTTAGTAATTCCACACACATGCCCCCCTTAGTTATTCCACACACCTGCCCCTCATATTTCCAAACACCTTCCTCCCCCCTTAGTAATTCCACACACCAGCTCCCCCCTTAGTAATTCCACACACCAGCTCCCCCACTTAGTATTTCCACACATCAGCTCCCCCCTTAGTAATTCCACACATCAGCTCCCCCCTTAGTAATCCCTCACATCAGCTCCCCCTTACCAGCTCCCCCCTTAGTAATTCCACACACCAGCTTCCCCCTTACCAGCTCCCCCTTAGTAATCCTTCACACCAGCTCTCCCTTAGTAATTCCACACACCAGCTCCACCTTAGTAATTCCACACACCAGCTCCCCCCTTAGTAATTCCACACACCAGCTTCCCCCTTACCAGCTCCCCCCTTAGTAATTCCACACACCAGCTACCCCTTAGTAATTCCTCACACCAGCTCCCCCCTTACCAGCTCCCCCCTTAGTTATTCCACACACCTGCCCCTCATATTTCCAAACACCTTCCTCCCCCTTTAGTAATTCCACACATCAACTCCCCCCTTAGTAATCCCTCACACCAGCTCACCCTTACCAGCTCCTCCCTTAGTAATTCCTCACACCAGCTTCCCCCTTACCAGCTACCCCCTTAGTAATCCCTCACACCAGCTCCCCCTTACCAGCTCCTCCCTTAGTAATCCCTCACACCAGCTTCCCCCTTAACCAGCTCCCCCCTTAGTAATTCCACACACCAGCTCCCCCCTTAGTAATTCCACACACCAGCTTCCCCCTTCCCCTTAACCAGCTCCCCCCTTAGTAATTCCACACACCAGCTTCCCCTTTACCAGCTCCCCCCTTAGTAATTCCACACAGCAGCTCCCCCCTTAGTAATTCCTCACACCAGCTCCCCCCTTAGTAATTCCACACACATGCCCCCCTTAGTTATTCCACACACCTGCCCCTCATATTTCCAAACACCTTCCTCCCCCCTTAGTAATTCCACACACCAGCTCCCCACTTAGTAATTCCACACATCAGCTCCCCCCTTAGTAATTCCACACATCAGCTCCCCCCTTACCAGCTCCCCCTTAGTAATCCCTCACACCAGCTCCCCTTACCAGCTCCCCCCTTAGTAATTCCACACACCAGCTTCCCCCTTACCAGCTCCCCCCTTAGTAATCCTTCACACCAGCTCCCCCTTAGTAATTCCACACACCAGCTCCACCTTAGTAATTCCACACACCAGCTCCCCCCTTAGTAATTCCACACACCAGCTTCCCCCTTACCAGCTCCCCCCTTAGTAATTCCACACACCAGCCCCCCCTTAGTTATTCCACACACCAGCTCCCCCCTTAGTAATTCCTCACACCAGCTCCCCCCTTAGTTATTCCACACACCTGCCCCTCATATTTCCAAACACCTTCCTCCCCCTTTAGTAATTCCACACACCAGCTCCCCCCTTGGTAAGTCCACACACCAGCTCCCCCCTTAGTAATTCCACACACCAGCTCCCCCCTTACCAGCTCCCCCCTTAGTAATCCCGCACACCAGCTTCCCCCTTACCAGCTCCTCCTTTAGTAATCCCTCACACCAGCTTCCCCCTTAACCAGCTCCCCCCTTAGTAATTCCACACACCAGCTTCCCCCTTACCAGCTCCCCCCTTAGTAATTCCACACACCAGCTCCCCCCTTAGTAATTCCACACACATGCCCCCCCTCTTAGTAATTCCTCACACCAGCTTCCCCCTTACCAGCTCCTCCTTTAGTAATCCCTCACACCAGCTTCCCCCTTAACCAGCTCCCCCCTTAGTAATTCCACACACCAGCTTCCCCCTTACCAGCTCCCCCCTTAGTAATTCCACACACCAGCTCCCCCCTTAGTAATTCCACACACATGCCCCCCCTCTTAGTAATTCCACACACCAGTTCCCCCCTTAGTAAGTCCACACACCAGCTCCCCCCTTAGTAATTTCACACACCAGCTCCCCCCTTTATAAATCCACACACCAGCTCCCCCCTTAGTAATTCCTCACACCAGCTCCCCCACTTAGTAATTACACACATCAGCTCCCCCCTTAGTAATTCCACACACCAGCTCCCCCCTTACCAGCTCCCCCCTTAGTAATCCCTCACACCAGCTTCCCCCTTACCAGCTCCTCCCTTAGTAATCCCTCACACCAGCTTCCTCCTTAACCAGCTCCCCCCTTAGTAATTCCACACACCAGCTTCCCCCTTACCAGCTCCCCCCTTAGTAATTCCACACACCAGCTCCGCCCTTAGTAATTCCACACACCAGCTCCCCCCTTAGTAATTCCACACACCAGCTTCCCCCTTACCAGCTGCCCCCTTAGTAATTCCACACACCAGCTCCCCCCTTAGTAATTCCACACATATGCCCCCCCTTAGTAATTCCTCACACCAGCTCCCCTTTTAGTAATTCCACACATTAGCTCCCCCCTTAGTAATCCCCCTTACCAGCTCTCCCCTTAGTAATTCCACACATCAGCTCCCCCCTTACCAGCTCCCCCCGTAGTAATCCGTCACACCAGCTCCTCCCTTAGTAATTCCTCACACCACCTTCCCCCTTACCAGCTCCCCCCTTAGTAATCCCTCACACCATCTCCCCCTTATCAGCTCCTCCCTTAGTAATCCTTCACACCAGCTTCCCCCTTAACCAGCTCCCCCCTTAGTAATTCCACACACCAGCTTCCCCCTTACCAGCTCCCCCCTTAGTAATTCCACACACCAGCTTCCCCCTTACCAGCTCCCCCCTTAGTAATTCCACACAGCAGCTCCCCCCTTAGTAATTCCACACACATGCCCCCCTTAGTTATTCCACACACCTGCCCCTCATATTTCCAAACACCTTCCTCCCCCCTTAGTAATTCCACACACCAGCTCCCCCCTTAGTAATTCCACACACCAGCTCCCCCATTTAGTATTTCCACACATCAGCTCCCCCCTTAGTAATTCCACACATCAGCTCCCCCCTTACCAGCTCCCCCCTTAGTAATCCCTCACACCAGCTCCCCCTTACCAGCTCCCCCCTTAGTAATTCCACACACCAGCTTCCCCCTTACCAGCTCCCCCTTAGTAATCCTTCACACCAGCTCTCCCTTAGTAATTCCACACACCAGCTCCACCTTAGTAATTTCACACACCAGCTCCCCCCTTAGTAATTCCACACACCAGCTTCCCCCTTACCAGCTCCCCCCTTAGTAATTCCACACACCAGCTACCCCTTAGTAATTCCTCACACCAGCTCCCCCCTTACCAGCTCCCCCCTTAGTTATTCCACACACCTGCCCCTCATATTTCCAAACACCTTCCTCCCCCTTTAGTAATTCCACACATCAACTCCCCCCTTAGTAATCCCTCACACCAGCTCACCCTTAGCAGCTCCTCCCTTAGTAATTCCTCACACCAGCTTCCCCCTTACCAGCTCCCCCTTAGTAATCCCTCACACCAGCTCCCCCTTACCAGCTCCTCCCTTAGTAATCCCTCACACCAGCTTCCCCCTTAACCAGCTCCCCCCTTAGTAATTCCACACACCAGCTCCCCCCTTAGTAATTCCACACACCAGCTTCCCCCTTCCCCTTAACCAGCTCCCCCCTTAGTAATTCCACACACCAGCTTCCCCTTTACCAGCTCCCCCCTTAGTAATTCCACACAGCAGCTCCCCCCTTACCAGCTCCCCCCTTAGTAATTCCACACACCAGCTCCCCCCTTAGTAATTCCACACACATGCCCCCTCTTAGTAATTCCACACATTAGCTCCCCCCTTAGTAATTCCACACATCAGCTCCCCCCTTAGTAATCCCTCACACCAGCTCCCCCTTAGTAATCCCTCACACCAGCTCCCTCTTAGTAATTCCACACACCAGCTCCCTCTTAGTAATTCCACACACCAGCTCCCCCCTTAGTAATTCCACACACCAGCTTCCCCCTTACCAGCTCCCCCCTTAGTAATTCCACACAGCAGCTTCCCCTTACCAGCTCCCCCCTTAGTAATTCCACACAGCAGCTTCCCCCTTACCAGCTCCCCCCTTAGTAATTCCACACAGCAGCTCCCCCCCTTACTAATTCCACACACATGCCCCCCCTTAGTAATTCCTCACACCAGCTCCCCCACTTAGTAATTCCACACATCAGCTCCCCCCTTAGTAATCCCTCACACCAGCTTCCCCCTTACCAGCTCCCCCTTAGTAATCCCTCACACATGCCCCCCTTTAGTAATTCCACACACATGCCCCCCCTTAGTAATCCCCCACACCAGCTCCCCCTTAGTAATTCCACACTCCAGCTCCCCCCTTAGTAATTCCTCACACATGCCCCCCCTTAGTAATTCCACACATCAGCTCCCCCCTTAGTAATCCCTCACACCAGCTCCCCCTTAGTAATCACTCACACCAGCTCCCTCTTAGTAATTCCACACACCAGCTCCCCCCTTAGTAATTCCTCACACCAGCTCCCCCTTAGTAATCACTCACACCAGCTCCCTCTTAGTAATTCCACACACCAGCTTCCCCCTTACCAGCTCCCCCCTTAGAAATCCTTCACACCAGCTCCCCCTTAGTAATTCCACACACCAGCTCCACCTTAGTAATTCCACACACCAGCTCCCCCCTTAGTAATTCCACACACCAGCTTCCCCCTTACCAGCTCCCCCCTTAGTAATTCCACACACCAGCTCCCCCTTAGTAATTCCACACACCAGCTCCCCCCTTAGTTATTCCTCACACCAGATCCCCCCTTAGTTATGCCCCTCATATTTCCAAACACCTTCCTCCCCCCTTAGAAATTCCACACACCAGTTCCCCCCTTAGTAAGTCCACACACCAGCTCCCCCCTTAGTAATTTCACACACCAGCTCCCCCCTTTATAAATCCACACACCAGCTCCCCCCTTAGTAATTCCTCACACCAGCTCCCCCACTTAGTAATTACACACATCAGCTCCCCCCTTAGTAATTCCACACACCAGCTCCCCCCTTAGTAATCCCTCACACCAGCTTCCCCCTTACCAGCTCCTCCCTTAGTAATCCCTCACACCAGCTTCCTCCTTAACCAGCTCCCCCCTTAGTAATTCCACACACCAGCTTCCCCCTTACCAGCTCCCCCCTTAGTAATTCCACACACCAGCTCCGCCCTTAGTAATTCCACACACCAGCTTCCCCCTTACCAGCTGCCCCCTTAGTAATTCCACACACCAGCTCCCCCCTTAGTAATTCCACACATATGCCCCCCCTTAGTAATTCCTCACACCAGCTCCCCTTTTAGTAATTCCACACATTAGCTCCCCCCTTAGTAATCCCCCTTACCAGCTCTCCCCTTAGTAATTCCACACATCAGCTCCCCCCTTACCAGCTCCCCCCGTAGTAATCCGTCACACCAGCTCCTCCCTTAGTAATTCCTCACACCACCTTCCCCCTTACCAGCTCCCCCCTTAGTAATCCCTCACACCATCTCCCCCTTATCAGCTCCTCCCTTAGTAATCCTTCACACCAGCTTCCCCCTTAACCAGCTCCCCCCTTAGTAATTCCACACACCAGCTTCCCCCTTACCAGCTCCCCCCTTAGTAATTCCACACACCAGCTTCCCCCTTACCAGCTCCCCCCTTAGTAATTCCACACAGCAGCTCCCCCCTTAGTAATTCCACACACATGCCCCCCTTAGTTATTCCACACACCTGCCCCTCATATTTCCAAACACCTTCCTCCCCCCTTAGTAATTCCACACATCAGCTCCCCCCTTAGTAATTCCACACATCAGCTCCCCCCTTACCAGCTCCCCCCTTAGTAATCCCTCACACCAGCTCCCCCTTACCAGCTCCCCCCTTAGTAATTCCACACACCAGCTTCCCCCTTACCAGCTCCCCCTTAGTAATCCTTCACACCAGCTCTCCCTTAGTAATTCCACACACCAGCTCCACCTTAGTAATTCCACACACCAGCTCCCCCCTTAGTAATTCCACACACCAGCTTCCCCCTTACCAGCTCCCCCCTTAGTAATTCCACACACCAGCTACCCCTTAGTAATTCCTCACACCAGCTCCCCCCTTACCAGCTCCCCCCTTAGTTATTCCACACACCTGCCCCTCATATTTCCAAACACCTTCCTTCCCCTTTAGTAATTCCACACATCAACTCCCCCCTTAGTAATCCCTCACACCAGCTCACCCTTACCAGCTCCTCCCTTAGTAATTCCTCACACCAGCTTCCCCCTTACCAGCTCCCCCCTTAGTAATCCCTCACACCAGCTCCCCCTTACCAGCTCCTCCCTTAGTAATCCCTCACACCAGCTTCCCCCTTAACCAGCTCCCCCCTTAGTAATTCCACACACCAGCTCCCCCCTTAGTAATTCCACACACCAGCTTCCCCCTTCCCCTTAACCAGCTCCCCCCTTAGTAATTCCACACACCAGCTTCCCCTTTACCAGCTCCCCCCTTAGTAATTCCACACAGCAGCTCCCCCCTTAGTAATTCCACACACATGCCCCCCCTTAGTAATTCCTCACACCAGCTCCCCCCTTAGTAATTCCACACACATGCCCCCCTTAGTTATTCCACACACCTGCCCCTCATATTTCCAAACACCTTCCTCCCCCCTTAGTAATTCCACACACCAGCTCCCCCCTTAGTAATTCCACACACCAGCTCCCCACTTAGTAATTCCACACATCAGCTCCCCCCTTAGTAATTCCACACATCAGCTCCCCCCTTACCAGTTCCCCCTTAGTAATCCCTCACACCAGCTCTCCTTACCAGCTCCCCCCTTAGTAATTCCACACACCAGCTTCCCCCTTACCAGCTCCCCCCTTAGTAATCCTTCACACCAGCTCCCCCTTAGTAATTCCACACACCAGCTCCACCTTAGTAATTCCACACACCAGCTCCCCCCTTAGTAATTCCACACACCAGCTTCCCCCTTACCAGCTCCCCCCTTAGTAATTCCACACACCAGCCCCCCCTTAGTTATTCCACACACCAGCTCCCCCCTTAGTAATTCCTCACACCAGCTCCCCCCTTAGTTATTCCACACACCTGCCCCTCATATTTCCAAACACCTTCCTCCCCCTTTAGTAATTCCACACACCAGCTCCCCCCTTGGTAAGTCCACACACCAGCTCCCCCCTTAGTAATTCCACACACCAGCTCCCCCCTTACCAGCTCCCCCTTTAGTAATCCCGCACACCAGCTTCCCCCTTACCAGCTCCTCCTTTAGTAATCCCTCACACCAGCTTCCCCCTTAACCAGCTCCCCCCTTAGTAATTCCACACACCAGCTTCCCCCTTACCAGCTCCCCCCTTAGTAATTCCACACACCAGCTCCCCCCTTAGTAATTCCTCACACCAGCTCCCCCTTAGTAATCACTCACACCAGCTCCCTCTTAGTAATTCCACACACCAGCTTCCCCCTTACCAGCTCCCCCCTTAGAAATCCTTCACACCAGCTCCCCCTTAGTAATTCCACACACCAGCTCCACCTTAGTAATTCCACACACCAGCTCCCCCCTTAGTAATTCCACACACCAGCTTCCCCCTTACCAGCTCCCCCCTTAGTAATTCCACACACCAGCTCCCCCTTAGTAATTCCACACACCAGCTCCCCCCTTAGTTATTCCTCACACCAGATCCCCCCTTAGTTATGCCCCTCATATTTCCAAACACCTTCCTCCCCCCTTAGAAATTCCACACACCAGTTCCCCCCTTAGTAAGTCCACACACCAGCTCCCCCCTTAGTAATTTCACACACCAGCTCCCCCCTTTATAAATCCACACACCAGCTCCCCCCTTAGTAATTCCTCACACCAGCTCCCCCACTTAGTAATTACACACATCAGCTCCCCCCTTAGTAATTCCACACACCAGCTCCCCCCTTAGTAATCCCTCACACCAGCTTCCCCCTTACCAGCTCCTCCCTTAGTAATCCCTCACACCAGCTTCCTCCTTAACCAGCTCCCCCCTTAGTAATTCCACACACCAGCTTCCCCCTTACCAGCTCCCCCCTTAGTAATTCCACACACCAGCTCCGCCCTTAGTAATTCCACACACCAGCTCCCCCCTTAGTAATTCCACACACCAGCTTCCCCCTTACCAGCTGCCCCCTTAGTAATTCCACACACCAGCTCCCCCCTTAGTAATTCCACACATATGCCCCCCCTTAGTAATTCCTCACACCAGCTCCCCTTTTAGTAATTCCACACATTAGCTCCCCCCTTAGTAATCCCCCTTACCAGCTCTCCCCTTAGTAATTCCACACATCAGCTCCCCCCTTACCAGCTCCCCCCGTAGTAATCCGTCACACCAGCTCCTCCCTTAGTAATTCCTCACACCACCTTCCCCCTTACCAGCTCCCCCCTTAGTAATCCCTCACACCATCTCCCCCTTATCAGCTCCTCCCTTAGTAATCCTTCACACCAGCTTCCCCCTTAACCAGCTCCCCCCTTAGTAATTCCACACACCAGCTTCCCCCTTACCAGCTCCCCCCTTAGTAATTCCACACACCAGCTTCCCCCTTACCAGCTCCCCCCTTAGTAATTCCACACAGCAGCTCCCCCCTTAGTAATTCCACACACATGCCCCCCTTAGTTATTCCACACACCTGCCCCTCATATTTCCAAACACCTTCCTCCCCCCTTAGTAATTCCACACATCAGCTCCCCCCTTAGTAATTCCACACATCAGCTCCCCCCTTACCAGCTCCCCCCTTAGTAATCCCTCACACCAGCTCCCCCTTACCAGCTCCCCCCTTAGTAATTCCACACACCAGCTTCCCCCTTACCAGCTCCCCCTTAGTAATCCTTCACACCAGCTCTCCCTTAGTAATTCCACACACCAGCTCCACCTTAGTAATTCCACACACCAGCTCCCCCCTTAGTAATTCCACACACCAGCTTCCCCCTTACCAGCTCCCCCCTTAGTAATTCCACACACCAGCTACCCCTTAGTAATTCCTCACACCAGCTCCCCCCTTACCAGCTCCCCCCTTAGTTATTCCACACACCTGCCCCTCATATTTCCAAACACCTTCCTTCCCCTTTAGTAATTCCACACATCAACTCCCCCCTTAGTAATCCCTCACACCAGCTCACCCTTACCAGCTCCTCCCTTAGTAATTCCTCACACCAGCTTCCCCCTTACCAGCTCCCCCCTTAGTAATCCCTCACACCAGCTCCCCCTTACCAGCTCCTCCCTTAGTAATCCCTCACACCAGCTTCCCCCTTAACCAGCTCCCCCCTTAGTAATTCCACACACCAGCTCCCCCCTTAGTAATTCCACACACCAGCTTCCCCCTTCCCCTTAACCAGCTCCCCCCTTAGTAATTCCACACACCAGCTTCCCCTTTACCAGCTCCCCCCTTAGTAATTCCACACAGCAGCTCCCCCCTTAGTAATTCCACACACATGCCCCCCCTTAGTAATTCCTCACACCAGCTCCCCCCTTAGTAATTCCACACACATGCCCCCCTTAGTTATTCCACACACCTGCCCCTCATATTTCCAAACACCTTCCTCCCCCCTTAGTAATTCCACACACCAGCTCCCCCCTTAGTAATTCCACACACCAGCTCCCCACTTAGTAATTCCACACATCAGCTCCCCCCTTAGTAATTCCACACATCAGCTCCCCCCTTACCAGTTCCCCCTTAGTAATCCCTCACACCAGCTCTCCTTACCAGCTCCCCCCTTAGTAATTCCACACACCAGCTTCCCCCTTACCAGCTCCCCCCTTAGTAATCCTTCACACCAGCTCCCCCTTAGTAATTCCACACACCAGCTCCACCTTAGTAATTCCACACACCAGCTCCCCCCTTAGTAATTCCACACACCAGCTTCCCCCTTACCAGCTCCCCCCTTAGTAATTCCACACACCAGCCCCCCCTTAGTTATTCCACACACCAGCTCCCCCCTTAGTAATTCCTCACACCAGCTCCCCCCTTAGTTATTCCACACACCTGCCCCTCATATTTCCAAACACCTTCCTCCCCCTTTAGTAATTCCACACACCAGCTCCCCCCTTGGTAAGTCCACACACCAGCTCCCCCCTTAGTAATTCCACACACCAGCTCCCCCCTTACCAGCTCCCCCTTTAGTAATCCCGCACACCAGCTTCCCCCTTACCAGCTCCTCCTTTAGTAATCCCTCACACCAGCTTCCCCCTTAACCAGCTCCCCCCTTAGTAATTCCACACACCAGCTTCCCCCTTACCAGCTCCCCCCTTAGTAATTCCACACACCAGCTCCCCCCTTAGTAATTCCACACACATGCCCCCCCTCTTAGTAATTTCACACACCAGCTCCCCCCTTAGTAAATCCACACACCAGCTCCCCCCTTAGTAATTCCACACACCAGCTCCCCCATTAGTAAGTCCACACACCAGCTCCCCCCTTTGTAATTCCTCACACCAGCTCCCCCACTTAGTAATTCCACACATCAGCTCCCCCCTTAGTAATTCCACACACCAGCTCCCCCCTTAGTAATCCCTCACACCAGCTTCCCCCTTACCAGCTCCTCCCTTAGTAATCCCTCACACCAGCTTCCCCCTTAATCAGCTCCCCCTTTAGTAATTCCACACACCAGCTCCCCCCTTACCAGCTCCCCCCTTAGTAATTCCACACACCAGCTCCCCCCTTAGTAATTCCATACACATGCCCCCTCTTAGTAATTCCACACATTAGCTCCCCCCTTAGTAATTCCACACATCAGCTCCCCCCTTAGTAATCCCTCACACCAGCTCCCCTTTAGTAATCCCTCACACCAGCTCCCCCTTAGTAATCCCTCACACCAGCTCCCTTTTAGTAATTCCACACACCAGCTCCCCCCTTAGTAATTCCACACACCAGCTCCCCCCTTAGTAATTCCACACACCAGCTTCCCCCTTACCAGCTCCCCCCTTAGTAATTCCACACACATGCCCCCTTTTAGTAATTCCTCACACCAGCTCCCCTTTTAGTAATTCCACACATTAGCTCCCCCCTTAGTAATTCCACACATCAGCTCCCCCCTTGCCAGCTCTCCCCTTAGTAATCCCTCACACCAGATCACCCTTACCAGCTCCTCCCTTAGTAATTCCTCACACCAGCTCCCCCCCCCCTTACCAGCTCCCCCCTTAGTAATCCCTCACACCAGCTCCCCCTTACCAGCTCCTCCCTTAGTAATCCCTCACACCAGCTTCCCCCTTAACCAGCTCCCCCTTAGTAATTCCACACACCAGCTTCCCCCTTACCAGCTCCCCCTTAGTAATTCCACACACCAGCTCCCCCCTTACCAGCTCCTCCCTTAGTAATGCCTCACACCAGCTTCCCCTTAACCAGCTCCCCCCTTAGTAATTCCACACACCAGCTCCCCCCTTACCAGCTCCCCCCTTAGTAATTCCACACACCAGCTCCCCCCTTAGTAATTCCACACACATGCCCCCTCTTAGTAATTCCACACATTAGCTCCCCCCTTAGTAATTCCACACATCAGCTCCCCCCTTAGTAATCCCTCACACCAGCTCCCCCTTAGTAATCCCTCACACCAGCTCCCTTTTAGTAATTCCACACACCAGCTCCCTCTTAGTAATTCCACACACCAGCTCCCCCCTTAGTAATTCCACACACCAGCTTCCCCCTTACCAGCTCCCCCCTTAGTAATTCCACACAGCAGCTTCCCCTTACCAGCTCCCCCCTTAGTAATTCCACACAGCAGCTTCCCCCTTACCAGCTCCCCCCTTAGTAATTCCACACAGCAGCTCCCCCCCTTACTAATTCCACACACATGCCCCCCCTTAGTAATTCCTCACACCAGCTCCCCCACTTAGTAATTCCACGCATCAGCTCCCCCCTTAGTAATCCCTCACACCAGCTTCCCCCTTACCAGCTCCCCCTTAGTAATCCCTCACACATGCCCCCCTTTAGTAATTCCACACACATGCCCCCCCTTAGTAATCCCCCACACCAGCTCCCCCTTAGTAATTTCACACTCCAGCTCCCCCCTTAGTAATTCCTCACACATGCCCCCCCTTAGTAATTCCACACATCAGCTCCCCCCTTAGTAATCCCTCACACCAGCTCCCCCTTAGTAATCACTCACACCAGCTCCCTCTTAGTAATTCCACACACCAGCTCCCCCCTTAGTAATTCCACACACCAGCTTCCCCCTTACCAGCTCCCCCCTTAGTAATTCCACACACCAGCTCCCCCCTTAGTAATTCCACACACATGCCTCCTCTTAGTAATTCTTCACACCAGCTCCCCTTTTAGTAATTCCACACATTAGCTCCCCCCTTAGTAATTCCACACATCAGCTCCCCCCTTAGTAATTCCACACATCAGCTCCCCCCTTGCCAGCTCTCTCCTTAGTAATCCCTCACACCAGATCACCCTTACCAGCTCCTCCCTTAGTAATTCCTCACACCAGCTTCCCCCTTACCAGCTCCCCCCTTAGTAATCCCTCACACCAGCTCCCCCTTACCAGCTCCTCCCTTAGTAATCCCTCACACCAGCTTCCCCCTTAACCAGCTCCCCCTTTAGTAATTCCACACACCAGCTTCCCCCTTACCAGCTCCCCCTTAGTAATTCCACACACCAGCTTCCCCCTTAACCAGCTCCCCCCTTAGTAATTCCACACAGCAGCTTCCCCTTACCAGCTCCCCCCTTAGTAATTCCACACAGCAGCTCCCCCCTTACTAATTCCACACACATGCCCCCCCTTAGTAATTCCTCACACCAGCTCCCCCCTTAGTAATCCCTCACACCAGCTTCCCCCTTACCAGCTCCCCCTTAGTAATCCCTCACACATGCCCCCCTTAGTAATTCCACACACATGCCCCCCCTTAGTAATCCCCCACACCAGCTCCCCCTTAGTAATTCCACACTCCAGCTCCCCCTTACCAGCTGCCCCCTTAGTAATTCCACACTCCAGCTCCCCCTTACCAGCTCCCCCCTTAGTAATTCCACACTCCAGCTCCCCCTTACCAGCTCCCCCCTTAGTAATTCCTCACAAATGCCCCCCCCCCCTTAGTTATTCCACACACCCACCCCTCATATTTCCATACACCTTCCTCCCCCGTGCTTTATATAAAAAATTGCGGTGAGGAGTGCCTGGACCTCACCACGGAGCAGCAAGCAGAGCAGGATGTGAGTGGGCGGCCGCAGCGACAGCCGGACCGTGACCTATGGTGAGTCATAGGTCACAGTCCGGCTGTCGCTGCGGAATGGGTATGAGAAGGGCTGGATGCTGCAGGTCTGTCAGGCGTGCGGCGTGTGGTGATCTGCTTGGCACCAGTAACAAATCTTGCTGGCGGCAGCGAGCGGGTCTGTGCGGCGGGAGGCGAGCGGTGTACGGCGATCTGCTTGGCAGTGACAGGTCTAGCTGGCGGCAGCGAGCGGGTCTGTGCAGCGGGGGCGGGCGGCGGCACACATAGCAACTCGTCGCGGCACACTAGTGTGTCGCGGCACACCAGTTGAAAAAGGCTGTCCTAGAGGATGCTGGGGTCCACATTAGTACCATGGGGATGTACCAAAGCTCCCAGAACAGGAGGGAGAGCGCGGAGGCTCCTGCAGAACCAATTGACCAAACTTTAGGTCCTCAGAGGCCAAAGTATTGAACTTGTAGAACTTTGCGAACGCGTTCGACCCCGACCAAGTAGCTGCTCGGCAGATTTGTAATGCCAAGACACCCCACCCCGGGCACCCGCCCAGGAAGAACCCACCTTACGAGTAGAGTGGGCCTTAACAGACGTAGGACACGGCAAGCCTGCCGTAGAATACGCATGCTGGATAGTGAACCTGATCCAGCGAGAGATCGTCTGCTTAGAAGCAGGACACCTTAATTTTTGTTGGACTATAAATTGGATATGTGCAGATGGATTAATGGAGGGCTGATGGCACAGTCCTTTATTAACATTACCACTGTGATAGCCGCTGGAGGAAGGAATCCCATAGAAGAAGTCCCTTTTGTGTTGGTAAAGTCGATGGGGACCTGAATCCTCACCAGGTTTGCAGTGTCCTCAATGCTGAGTAGATGGACAGTGGCGCCGACTGTCCATCTAACACTGACGCGTTTCGCTGCAAACCTTTGAAAAAGCTGCATGTTCTGCAGCGAAACGCTTCAGGTGTTATTACAGATTGCCCACCATCTACTTGGACGCTGCTCTTGTTGTATCCGGACCTTTATTGGACTTCTATAGTTTTGTGCAGACGCAACTGATGATTACTATTGCCAGTCGGCACCACTGTCCATCTACTCAGCATTGACGACACCGCAAACCTGGTGAGGATTCAGGTCCCCATCGACTTTACCCACACAAAAGGGACTTCTTCTATGGGATTCCTTCCTCCAGCGGCTATCACAGTGGTAATGTTAATAAAGGACTGTGCCATCAGCCCTCCATTAATCCATCTGCACATATCCAATTTATAGTCCAACAAAAATTAAGGAACGGACATCACTATCACAGCAGCCTCGTGGTGGTTCTGGTTGTTTTCATTTTTTAATCAGTTAGCATCAATTACCGTATATTGCATGTATTGCTAATCGTTTTATTAAATCAATTGTTTTTTTACCTTTCAATCCATTCATCTCCACATGCTTTTTTGAGAAATTTCTTTATATAAATTCACTCATATTAATTTCATTTCTAAGCGCTGCTATCCATTTCTTTGTTTGTCCTTCCGAGCTAGTATCTGGCGTTCAACCTCCATGCCGTCAAACATAGCCGTGGCAAGTGTTGAAAGGCGAACGGCCCCTGCTGCAGCAGGTCCTCCCGAAGAGGAAGTGTTACGTTCTTGGTGCTCTGAACAAAGAGGTGTAGTGTAGCAACTCCAAAGCACCAGAACGTGACGCTGAAGTAATGGCCAGGTGTGATGGTAACCCCTAGCAACCTACCTCCGTTGTTTCACCCGCGTGGTCAGTTCGCGCCTGCGAGACTATGGTTTCTTGGGCCTCCGGCAGCCGCGTTTGAAGGGCGGATTAGGTCTGCCCAACTCCGATGCCCCCAGGTCTTAATGTGAGACAAGGCGTGAACCGAGACGGGATGATAACAAGGGGACCTCTAACTAAACCAAACTGAGAGCTAGGGGCTACCAAGAGACCTAAAACTAAACGTATATGCGGCCCAGCCGCAGGGATAAACAACAACCAAGGAAATGCTGTCCACACGCCGACACAATACTGTTGTGTACCGGCGGTGACAGCATATGCAGAACCCCCTGCAAAACACCAGTAACTAGTATAACTAAAGAATACAGCGGCCTTGGCAAAGCAGCTACTCACGAAACCGGTACAAATACTGGCAAGCGGACAGGAACCCCCAATGTAGCTGACACAGGCTCTCAGGACCGGAGGACAGGCAGAGTTCCAATGACTGAGCAGTGGACACCAAGGAACAGGATACGGGATCAGGATCATGAACAGACAAAACCACTGAACTTCAGGACAGGAACGCTTCAAGGCAAGACACTGGATCAGACACTGGATCAAGGCTGGAAGCAGCTAGACAGAAACTGCTAGACAGAAGCTCAGAAACTATCACCGGCATCTGTGTAATGCACTGAGACAGAATATAACAGGCAGCCCTCCAATAGCTGCAAAGAACCTAATTAATTATGTTGTGCAGCTGCCCTGCTGCACAACTGACAGGTGCAATTAACAGACAGGTGAGGCTGAACACATGGGAACAGGCTGCAATTACACAGACTCACCACCGGCAGCAAACAAGAGTCTTCTAAACCAGAGCAAAGGGAAATCCTGGCCTGCAAGAGAACTATAACATAAAATATATAACCAAAATGCAAAACAGGAATGAGACACTGCTGTGGCTCATAACAGTAGAGGCCTCGGCTCTCCTAGCAGTAGATCCTTCTAGCAGTAGATCCGCGTACTAAGCCCTTCTTGGCCAGTCCGGAGCAATGAGGATTGCCTGAACTCTTGTTCTCCTTATGAGTTTGAGAATTCTTGGAATAAGTGGAAGCGGAGGAAACACATACACCGACTGGAACACGCAAAGAGTCACCAGCGCGTCCACTGCCACTGCTTGCGGGTCCCTCGACCTGGAACAATAATGCTAAAGCTTCTTGTTGAGACGAGAGGCCATCATGTCGATCTGGGGTACGCCCCAAAGATCTGTTACCGCCCTGAACACCTCCCGACGGAGACCCCACTACCCTGGGTGGAGGTAGTGTCTGCTGAGGAAGTCCGCTTCCCAGTTGTCTACTCCCGGAATGAAGATCGCTGCCAGCGCAAATGCGTGCTTTTCTGATTCTTGTTACCTCTGACATTGCAGCTCTGCTCTTCTGTCTGCCCTGTCGATTTATGTAAGCCACTGTCATTACACTGTCCGACTGCACTTGAATGACCCGATTTCTCAAAAGATGGGCCGCTTGGAGAAGACAGTTGTAGACGGCTCTTACTTTCAGAATGTTCATCGGCAGGCCGGCTTCCAGACTTGACCACCTTCTTTGGAAGGTTTCCCCTTGAGCGACCGCGCCCCAACCCCGGAGACTTGCATCCGTGGTTAGAAGGATCCAGTCCTGAATCCCGAACCAGCGGCCCTCCAGAAGGTGAGGTAATTGCAGCCACCAGAGGAGTGAAATCCTGGCCTTTGGAGACAGACGAACTCTCTGGTGCATGTGAAGATGGGACCACTTGTCCAGGAGATCCAGTTGGAAGGACCGAGCAAGAAACCTCCCGTACTGCAGCATCTCGTAAGAGGCCATCATCTTCCCCAGAAGGCGAATGCACTGATGAACCGGTACCCGGGCTGGCTTCAGGACATCCCGGACTATTGTTTGAATCACCAAAGCTTTTTCCTCTGGAAGAAACACCCTCTGCACCTCCGTGTCAAGGATCATTCCCAAAAAGGGCAACCTCCTTGTAGGTTCCAAATGTGATTTTGGAAGATTCAGGATCCAACCATGTTCCCTGAGAACTGGGTTCGTGAGAGCTATGGACCGTAACAGCTTCTCCTTGGACGATGCCTTTATCAGCAGATCGTCCAGATATGGAATTATGTTCACTCCCCCGTCTGCGGAGGAGAACCATTATTTCCGCAACACCTTGGTGAATAACCTCGGTGCTGTGGAGAGGCCGAATGGCAGGACCTGGAACTGAAAATAACAGTCCAACAGTGCGAATCGCAGATAAGCTTGATGCGGCAGCCAAATCGGAATGTGGAGGTAGGCAACCTTGATATCCAGGGATACTAGGAATTCCCCCACCTCCAGACCTGATATCACTGCCCTTAGAGACTCCATTTTGAACTTGAACTCGCTCAGAAAGGGGTTTAGTGATTTTAATTTCAGAAAAGGCCTGACCGAACCATCCGGTTTCGGTACCATGAAAAGGTTCGAATAGTAACCTGTAGGGTAGCCCTGTCTGCCGGCATAGCTGGCAAGCCCGATTTGAAGAACCGATGAGGATGGAGATCTTGAAATTCCAGCCGGTACCGCTGGGACACAATATCTAGTACCCAGAAGTCCAGGCTGGATGACACCCAGATGTGACTGAAATGTCAGTCTCGCCCCCACCGACCCTACCTCCAGGCCGTGCTGTCCACCGTCATGCTGAGGACTTTGGAGTACCTCAAGCAGGCTTCTGTTCCTGGGAACCCGCTGCAGCAGGTTTCTTGGATTTTGGTCGGCCACCTCTAAAGAAGGTGGTGGACGGTTTGGCCTTTCTCGGTTTAGTAACCCGAAAGGACTGTGATGCAGGTGAAGAAAAAGGTTTCTTCGTAGCAGGAGCTGCTGAGGGAAGAAAAGGGGACATACCTGCTGCAGCCGTGGAGATCCACGCATCCAACGCTTCCCCAAAGAGACACCTCTCCTGGATTCCGCGTTGGCAGACCACTGGCACAGCCACAGTTCTCGACGAGCCGAGACAGACATGGAAGAAATTCCTGCAGCCATTGAACCCAGGTCTTTCATGGATTCCACCATAAATCCTGCAGAATCCTGAATGTTACATAAAAACAATTCAACGTCACTTTTATCCATTGTATCCAAATCCTCAAGTAATGTGCCTGACCAGCTTTGGAAATCCATGCACAGGCAATAGTAGGCCGTAGTATCGCCCCTGAAGCCGTGTATATGGATTTGAGCGTAGTGTAAATTTTGCAATCAGCCGGTTCCTTTAAGGCGGTAGATCCTGGAACCGGTAAAATCACCTTTTTCGAGAGTTTGGATAAAGATGCGTCCACCATGGGTGGGTTTTCCCATTTCTTTCTATCCTCCTCCGGGAAGGGGAAAGCAACCAGAACCTTTCTAGAGATCTGAATTTTTTTCTCTGGGTTTTCCCATGCCTTTTCAAAAATAGCATTTAATTCTTTGGACGCAGGGATGGTTAGCGAGGCTTTCTTATTATCAGTAAAGTAAGCCTCCTCAACCTGCTCAGGAGTTGTGTCAGCAATATTCGACACATCTCTAATCGCCTCTATCATCAACTGTACCCCTCTAGCAAGAGATGCGGCCCCCCTGAGCACATCCCCATCACAGTCTGCTGTGTCAGTCGGTATCCGTGTCATCTTGCATAATCTGGGCAAGAGCACGTTTGGGGGTCCTGAGGTAACAGAACCAAACCAAACTGCAATAGAATTCTGTAAAACATGAGTTGCAGATTCATTCTGAGCAACCCTAGTAGAAATCTGAGAAATCATAGTTTTGATAGAGGATAACCATTCAGGCTCCCTTGCTGGTATCTGTGCTACAACAGAGCAATCCTGATTACATGGGATGAGATCATCCTGGGAGGACATATCCTCAGCCACATATGACACAGAGTCCCTGGACATAGCTAACTGGAGACCCCAAATACTACACACACACACACACACACACACACACACACACACACACACACACACGGCTAATCAGAGTTTCCCCCCCTGAGAATGGCAAGAGATACACAGAGATTGTAGCCAACCCACACACAGCGCTGTTTAGATAAAGGACACCCCTTACCAGCGCCCACTGTGTACTGTAATAGTTACACAGAACTAATTCACAGCCTCCTCCCCTTCTACAACCCCCTGGTACCGCACAGGATAGCTGGAGTTGCTCGGAGGGACAGCTCTGTCAGCGTCTGTGTACAGGAACTACAGGCAGGAAAATGGCGCCGAACGCTGCTGGGTCTGCTCTGGGGAGAAGCTCCGCCCCTTGAAGATGGCGCGTCTTCCCGCACAAAGTCTTTATACTGGCCTGAGGATACCGTCGCTAGGCGGGGGATTCCGTCCCCTGTGAGCGTCTGAGTACGGAGGATTCTGACGCTAGCCTGGGGATTCATTCTCCGGTTAGCGTCTGTGACCAATGTAGGGTATTAAGACGCTAGCTCAGGACGCCCCTCATAGCGCCAACATTGTGTGCCGCTGTGCTCCTACCCTTGTGCCGCCATATCTCGCCATCTTCTGATCTTCTGGCTCTGGAAGGGGATGGCGGCATGCTGCCGGGGTGAGCGATCCCCTGTGGCGGGGAACGTTCGATCCCCTCAGGAGCTCAGTGTCCTGTCAGCGGAGATAGTGGCTCAGACTCCGCAGGGCGGACACTACTCCCCCCCCTAAGTCCCTCGAAGCAGGGAGGCTGTTGCCAGCAGCCTCCCTGTAAAATAATAAACTCTAAAATAAACTTTTACTAAAGCAGCTCTGGAGAGCTCCCCTAGCTGTGACCGGCTCCTCCGGGCACATTTTCTAAACTGGTAGGAAGGGCATAGATGGAGGAGCCAACCCACACTCTCAAACTCTTTAAGTGCCAATGGCTCCTAGTGGGCCCGTCTATACCCCATGGTACTAATGTGGACGCCAGCATCCTCTAGGGAAAACCTTTTGTGACAAACAGCGCACACAGCTTTTTTCACCGTGAAGACAGAGGACATTTACATTCACACACACAAACACAGAGAACAACAGGTACAAGCAAGCCTGCCCAGACTATTGTGTGTGGAGTTCCTCAGAGAGGAGGGACCAGCACCAGCCTGAGAACAAACAATTATATACTTAGAAGTGAGGTAATTTGGTATATAGTGCTTGAGGAGCCTAATATACAGGTCTCACAGCGGGCTCTCCCCCTTAACTACACCATTGTACCAGTGTCTGGGCATGGAGGATCACTTGGAGGAGCTGGCAGTCCTGCAGCAGCGCTGTGTGTGCAGGTAATGGCACCAAGAAGCCGCTGGTCCTGCTCTAAGGAAAGATCCGCCCCTTACAATGGCGCCGGAGCTATGCTGATATTTATACTGGCAAATGTCCCCAAAGTGTGTAAAATAAGGTACAATCACCTATTTTCACTATCAATGCAAGTCTACGGGTGGGGGGTGGTCATGGGATCACCACCAGGGGCGTCCATATGCCCGCCCCGTGTTCATACCACACATAGGAACCGGGTCCCCCCCCCTAGCGGGGTCCCCGGTTGTCACTCACCACTCTGCCGACCTTCAGGCTCTGTACTGGGGGTGTGTGGCGTGCTGCAGGTGTGTGCGCGAGGGCAAATGCCTGCGGTACACTGACCCTCAGGACCGTTATCCTGTCAGCAGGATCCGGCTCAGCACCTCTAAACGAGGCCGGTGTCGGTCCCCCTAGTGTCCCTCGGTGCAGGTAAGCTGTTGCCCAAACAGCTTATCTGAAACTAACAAACAGAAACTAAACTGAAGAAAAACTCTCTGGAGCTCCAGGGTGTGCACATTTTACGAAACTGAGCTGTAGGGGAGGACATAGAGGGGAGGACACAGCACACCCTGTGGAAGAAATTTAAAGTGCACAGGCTCCTTTGGACCCCTTCTATACCCCATTGTACTAAGGTCCCCAGTATCCCTTTTGGATGATAGAGAAACAATGTTTCTCTGGTTTTTTGTTATGCCCCTATTAGTAAACAATTGTAGGACATTTTGTGAGGTCCTTCAAAGTCATGTTAAGGCTGCCCTGTTAATTCTTGGGGACTTTAATATACTAGTAGACCCAATCATAGATAGATCCAGGTTTACCGTTTTGCGTGGTGCTTTGCATCATGAGTCTGCCAAGGATTTTTAATGTTATTTCCATGTCCATAGGTCATACCCTAGAATTGATTTAGCCCTCTCGGATAAATGGACTCTTGGTCTATTAGTAAAATAGAAATTCTACCTATGACATGGTCGGATCACTCCCCTCTATTGTTGACAAGGGAGGTAGGTGTGCAGAAGGTTGTTCCAGGGCCATGGAGGTTAGGGAGTCACACCCTTTCTCAGCCAGAGGCTCGTCAAGCCATGTAGTAATCCTTGTCTTATTATCTTGGTGAGAATGATCCTGAGGAGACTTCCATATTTAACCACTGGTGTTCTCTTAAAGCTGTTGTTAGCCACGAAACTTAAGAGAAATCATATATGCCGATATGAGCAAGTTGAAGCTGATGCCGCTTCTTTGAAGAAGATCCATAAGGCTAATCTCTCTGCTAAATCACTCTTTCAACGCCTTCTTTTAGCTGCATGAAGTACAGCGTACTTTGACTCACCTCAATCAGAAGTAGTATGTTTTTGGCAACTGAGCTAGCCACTTCCTTGCTCACAAATGAGGTGAGGGGGTAAGGGGGTTTGCAAAAGATTGTGTGCAGCATATGCTGTATACACACTTCTAGAGGTTCTAGGGTCTCTGAGACTATTGAAATTGATAATGGATTTGCTGAATACTATTCACGTCTTTATAATCTTAAGGATGATCCCAGTACTAAGCCGACAGGTGCTGAAATACATATTTTTACAAGCACACACTCTACCTTCTTTAGATTCTGCGGCCTGCCTGTCTTTGAGCTTCCCCTGGTCATAAGCTGAGGTTGAGGTAGCTATTGACTCTTTGCCTCCTGACAAAGCTTTCTGACCAGATAATTACCCTTCAAAATTTGACATGGAGTTTACAGCCAATATACCACCAGTACTGGTGTATGTGTTTAATAAAGCATTACAGGCTAAGTGTTTTCCGAAAGAAATGTTGGATGCAGAGATTGTTACCATCCCTAAGCCAGGTCAATCTCCCGCCTCTAAACACAGATGTCAAGCTTTTTGCCAAATTAGTTGCCACCCGCCTATGTGCTTTCTTACCCACTATCATTAAGCCGAACCAGGAGGGGTTTGTGCCGGGCAGGAAGGCCCCAGATTATACACGCAGGGTTATTGATGTTATAGAATATTGTACCTGTTAAGTCCCCTTTACTAATTTTGTTCTTGAATACAGGGAAGGCATTTGACAGACTTCATTGGGGATATTTACAGGCCACTATACAACGTTATACTATACTCCTTCTGCTTGGGTCTTTGTTAATGGTTGTCTCTCCTCTGGGTTTGAAATTACGAATGGCACGTGACAAGGATGCCCTTTATCACCTCTTATTTTTGCTCTGGCAATGGAGCCTTTGACTGAAAGGATTAGGTTATTAGATTTAAGTTATGGCCCCATTATTGGAATTATCTCCCACAAAATTAGCTTGTTTGCCGACAATATTCTTTATGTTTGCTGAAGCCTGAAGCCTCACTTCATCAATTGCATTCTGTTCTGGATCAGTATGCTGGGATATCTTGCTATAAGTTAAATACCTCTAAGACTGAGACTCTCCCATTTAATGTACCTGAGTAAACCCTAAGGAAAATAAAACAGAACTATAAGTATGTCTGACAGTCTAAATCACTTAAATACTTAGGAGTTAATCTGGCTGGAGATTCTGCAATAACGGACTTCAATTTTGGGCCATTCATGAAAGCTTTTGAGAGGCTGACTAAGGAGTGAATGTTACATGAAATATCATGGTTACGGCGCACAGCAGCTGCTAGGATGGTGCTCCTACCAAAGCTTACAGTATGTATCTTTTTTGTACTATCCCCAGACCTCTTCCTAGACCCCTCTTATCAATTTAACCAAATTCTACTTAGGTATATTTGGAAGGAATCTAGGCCTAAAATAGCTAGGAATACCATTTCTCTCCCGAAGGCTAGGGGTGGAGTTGCCTTCCCAGATTTTGAAATTTACCACTCTGCTTGTATATTGTCAGGCCAAAGACTGGTGTCAACCTGATTCTTCAAAGCCATGGGTAGCTATTGAAAAAGCTCTTATGGGAGCTTTTGATCTTTCAGATTTGTTATGGCTAATTTCATCTGCAAATCCCCCGGGACTAAGTTCCTGTAAAGCAGTGCACACTACTATACTGGTTTTTCGTAAATGTGCGTCTTCCAGTAAGGAGATTTCTTTACCATCCCCCTGTCTCCAAAATCCATGGCTACCCTGATTCCCACCTTACATTTGACTTCTTTAAAGGATGTTTTTGATGGAGGATGGTTTAGCTTCCTGTTCTTGTCTTCAAAGCCACTTTACTATCCAGTCCCGGGACTTTTAAATATTTAAATATTTACAACTGAGACATTGGTTGCAGAGCTATCTTCCTATCCCATTTAAGAAATTGTCTTTTTTTTACCTCCGTGTTAGTGTCTTGCTTTCACTTTCCTTTCATAAGGGGAATATTTCATGGTGGTACCAATACCAGCTCTTGGATAGAGTTAATGAGAAACTATCATCGCAATCCAAGTGGGGAAAGCATTTTTCGTGGACCCTTTCCGAGGAATATTGGGACATTATTTTTTAAAACCTGCTTTAAAATATCTAAATGTATTAATCACTCAGAAATGTTCCACAAATTGACCCACAGGGCTTATTTCACTCCTGAGCGACTACACAAGATTTGACCCTCCATCTCGCAGTATTGTTTGAGGAATTGTTGCCATGTTGGAGATATTTATCATATCTTTTGGTCATGCCCACTGTCGTTGTTGCTCTGGACTGAGACATTCAGTCTGATCAATACTGTGCTAGGTGTGGATCTTAAAATTCTAATAAAAACTATTGATTAAGGGGTGTGGCTTGGCCGAGCATGGAGTAAGGAGCTAGGAGTTAGAGCTCCGTCTATCCTGCTTTCTTTATCCTGATTCCCCCGCTGGTGACCGCTACTGACCTGGCTCACCCTTTGTGACTCTTAACCCTGCTCATTTTGAGGGGTCTGCGGGACTGTGTTTCTGCCCTGGGCGGCCGCTGGACGGATCGCGGCCTACACCGCTCGGCCTCACTCCTTCCGCCCGGCGCCATCTTGAGAACTAACAGCGGAGGCCGGAGCCGCGCTGGGACGGAGCTCCCTTCACTCGTACCCTCTGCTGTTTCTGCTGATCCGGAGGTCGGCGTGTGTCCCTGTCTCCCTCCACCTTGCGTCTGGCGGGCTGAATGTCCCTGTGTGGCGGTGATTGTTGCTGACAGTGCGGGGGTGCATCTATCTGCACGGACCGTCCCTCCTCACGTCCCCTGCCTCCCTGCACTGCTGGTCGGTGCCTCCCAGTCTACACTACTCTGCCTGCGGAGCTGCCTAGATACCTGCAGCTATCCTATTCTACCTACACTGCTGGTTGACGCTTCCATATCTACACTACTCTCCAGGAGGGTCCACTCGAAAGCCTGCTGTTGATTATACTGCCTGACTGCTGTCACTAAAGATTTCCTTTTCCCTGCTTGGGTTCATTCACCTACGTGAGACTCTGGAGGCCTGTGGATTTTACAGCCTGTGGTGAGCACGTATTGTTTGTTCTATATCATCGCTGCGGGAGTCCTCTCTCTGCACCCGTGTTCCACCCGTGTCCCATCATGGTGCGTGGGGGCAGTGCTGCTGCTGCTACCGCTGCTGCTAAGCTTGAAAAATATGCTAGAGGCTTTCAGTCCTTCTCCCAGCCCACCCGGGGTGCTGCTCCCCCATCCCCCCCTTCCCCCTCGGGGTCACCTCCTCGAGAGGACGACACGTCTCAGTCGACGCAGCAAATTCTTTTGGCCATATCCACGTCCGAACACAGAGTCATGGATAAAATCGGCCAAGTACAGGTGGATATCACTTTAATCAGACATGACATGCAAAAGATTCGTGAACGGGTGGGGGAAGCGGAGCACCGTATCTCCGACCTAGAAGACATCACCAATCCTCTTAAAGATACAGTTTCCAATCTCACAACCCAGATGTCGGCGGTTAAGGCGAAGCTCTCCGATATTGAAGGAAGACTACGTCGTAATAACGTCCGCTTTGTGGGCCTCCCGGAGAGAGCGGAGGGCTCCTCCCCATAATCGTTCCTGGAAACATGGCTTCTCCGATTATTTCAACGCGATGACTTTGGTCCTCAGTTTTCTGTGGAGAGGGCCCACCGATTGCCTGCCAGGGCTCCTCTTCCGGGCGCACCTGCACGCACTTTCATAGCCCGTTTTCTACACTACAGGGACCGGGATGCGGTCCTGCGGCTGGCCCGCACACAGGGTCCTTTGAAATTTGACAACCATGATATTTCTGTTTATCCGGACTTTGCCGTAGATGTCCAGAAGTCGCGTGCGCAGTTCCTTCAGGTCAAAAGGAAGCTTCGTGACCATCAAATTCAATATGCCATGTTGTTTCCGGCACGTTTAAGGGTGGTGTATGATGGCTCCACACACTTCTTCAATACCCCTCAGGAGGCGGAGGCCTGGCTGGAGCGTAGATCCCGGCCCCCTATCTGAGGACTGTTTCTCCCTCAGGGGTCGCATTGTCTGCTGGGTTTTGTACTCCTCCTATCCATGTAGCGGGGATGATCTTTAATTTTAGGAGCTGAATGCTAGGATATAGCCTTTTTGTAGAGGCAATAGTTGTCTCTACTCCCTGGGGTTGTTATAGGTTTTCAGCCTTAGTTTAGTTAGGTTTTTTTTGGGATCCAGGCGTGTCTAGTTTGGGATGGATATGCAGGGAGGGGGGGGGGGGGGGTTTGGGCCGTTTTGGGTTTGTTCTTTTTTTTTTGTATATGTATTGCTCCATGTGTCACTGTGTTGTTTTTTTTTTGAACTGTAATGTGTCCATGATTTTTTTTTATATATGCTTTCTGGTCTCCGGATGCTCTGCCTGTTTGCTGGCGGGGGGCCGTAGCGATCCCTTTGCTCCTTCCTCCTCTACACTATGGGTTCCTCTCTGTTGCGTGCCTTGCTTGCCTTGGATTTTCCTCTTCTCCTGCCTCTCCATATTTGCCCCTTGCTTCTTTTCTCCTTCTGTCCTTTCTCTCTTATACTCATGGCTGTAGGGGTTGATGGACTCCGCATACTCGGCTGGAATGTGAGGGGCCTGAACGACCGCATCAAGCGGGCTTTGGTTTTATCTCAGGTGAGAAAGTATAAGGCAGATGTCATATGCCTCTCCGAAACGCACTTGGTTGGTACTAGAACCTTGGCTCTCAGGAAGCCCTGGGTGGGTCTCTCCTATCATTCCACCTTCTCTGCTAACTCCAGGGGGGTTTCAGTTTTGGTGCGGAAGTCGGTTAATTTCCATTTAGTTCATAGCCAAATTGACCAATATGGCAGGTATGTATTTCTTAGGGCCTATGTTAACCGTACACTTTTGCACATACTTGCTGTTTATATCCCCCCCCCCTACAATAATGAAGTACTCAGGCAGGCAATGTCGTTTATTGCTACTTCTCCCTCAGCACCGGTCCTTTGCATCGGAGACTTCAATAATGTTTTAGATAAAGTTTTAGATCGGTGGGCTGAGCTTCCCCCTTCTCTACCCTCTGCTTCCCCGTCCCCCACACCGTTTGCGAGGCTGGTTTCCGAGCTTGGACTCCTTGATGTTTGGAGGTTGAGACACCCCAAACAACTCCAATACTCTTGCCACTCGGCCAGCTTTCACACGTTCTCGAGAATAGATTTGGCCCTCATTTCCCCTGATCTCACTGCTAGAATACTGGATGTCGAGTACCTTCAGAGGGGAATCTCGGACCACTCACCCTTGCTGGTGGCCCTAGATTCTGTGCCTGTCTGTGGGGCTAAACTGTGGAAATTGAATCCCTTTTGGTTGACCTTGCTGACTGACCCCGAGGCCTTGACTCGTGAGTGGAATGATTTTGGGGTTCATAATGCGTCCTGTTCTGATCAACTGGTTAAACATGATGCATTTAAGGCTTCACTACGGGGCTCCTTCATACGACAAATAGCTAATGTCAAGAAATCTAGTAGGGAGGAGGAGGTGCGCCTGGAGCTTGCCTGTTCCCAATCCGAGTCTGTTTACCTTACTACTAAGATCCTTGGTGATCGAGTAAGGTGGGATTTGGCCAGGAAAGCCTGGTCTGACCACTTGCTTGATAAATCAAGGCGCAAATTACTTTTCTCCCAGCACACCCTCTATTCACAATCGGACACGGGGGGTAGTTACTTGGCTTTTCTGGCTCGGGGGGAGAGAACTGGGGGTTCCATTCAACAGATCTGTGATACCCAGGGTGAAATGGTATATGCCACTCCTGAAATAGCTCAGGTTTTCCAGTCCTTTTATTCCTCGTTGTATGCCTCTAAAGTCACTTATACCCCACTCAACTATAACAATATCTTTCATGCATTGCCCTGCCGCAGTTGTCCCAACAATCTGTAGATATTTTAGATGCTAATATCACTCCAGAGGAAGTTGAGGCTGCTATTGCCTCCTTCCCTAATAAAAAGGCCCCGGGTAGCGACGGTATACTGGTTGAAGTCTATAGACAATATCGTACATACTTTGGACCCATCTTTTGACTCTCTTTAATGCCTTGTTGGAGGGTGCTCGTTTGCCTCCCTCTATGTCCGAAGCTATTATTGTGGTGATCCTCAAACCAGGTAAAGACCCTACGGCCCCAGAATCCTACCGTCCAATCTCATTGCTACCTACTGATGTCAAGATTTTGGCCAAAATTCTGGCACTCAGACTCAATAGTGTTATCACCTCAATCATTCATGATGATCAGACAGGATTTATGCCAGGCAAGTCCACCCTCCAAAATTTGAGGCGACTGTTTTGTCACCTGCAGATGGGGGACCGGCCCGAGTCGGGAGCTGTGGTGGTTTCCTTGGATGCTGCCAAGGCCTTCGACTCTGTGGAATGGGAGTATTTGTGGGAGGTCCTTAGACGGTTTGCTTTTGGCCCCAAATTCATACGCTGGGTACAATTACTCTACTCCTCCCCCGTGGCTCGAATATCTGTCAATGGCTATGTGACGTCCCCATTTGCTTTGTCCCGTGGTACTAGACAGGGCTGCCCACTGTCCCCTGCCCTTTTTGCCCTGGCTGTGGAACCATTGGCATGTTTCATCAGAGCGTCCCCTGATGTTAGGGGCATCACTATTGACGGACATGAGGATGTTATTGCATTATATGCTGATGAAATGCTCTTGTTCCTCAGAGACCCTGATAATTCCCTGACCTCCCTCCTGGGTATTGTTGATACATTTGGCCTTTATTCCGGCCTGACTATCAACTGGAATAAATCTAATGTCTTTCCCATATCTGGTATTCTTCCTGACCCGTTGCCAGTTGTGTCCTCCTTGGCCTGGACCCTTCGCTTTCAGTATCTTGGTGTCTGGATCACTCCTAATGTTAAGTCTTTTGTACATCAAAACATTGACCAGGTCACGGTGGATCTGAAGCGATGGATTCATGTATGGAAGAAGCTTCCCCTTGCTGTCACGGGTCGCATTAACCTGATCAAGATGGTGATGCAACCAAAATATCTTTATCTATTGCAGCACTCTCCTACCTATATCCCCAAGAAAATTTTCACTAGCATTGATAGTGTGCTTTCCTCCTTTGTTTGGGGCGACAAAACGCCTAGGGTTGCCCTGAGAGCTCTGGTTAGGGCTAAATTGGATGGAGGTTTGTGCTTTCCCAATCTCCGGGCCTATTATCTAGCTGCTCAACTTGCACATTTGTCTAACTGGATTCTCAGTAGGGATAGTCCCACGTTTGAGAGATTCTTTGCCGAGTATGTGGGGTCTCATTTCTCCCCTCTCCAGTTCTTTCTCTCTGCCTCTTCTACTGCTGGTCTTCCTCCTTTACTCCGTCAGTCGCTACTTGTATGGCGCCAAGCTCACTCCTACTATGCATGGCAAGGTACAGTGTTATGATTCCTGTACTCCAGACCGGAGGAGATCTTATGGCAGGGATCTGAGTACAGGAAAATAAGCTGGTTGTGGGAGCTGGATAGCCTAGTAACCCCTGGCGCCCTAACTCCGTTGTCTCGCCCGTGTTATCAGAAATCCCCTGCGAGACTATGGTTGCTTGAGCCCATGGCAGCCGCGTTCGAAGGGCGGATTATGTCTGCCCAACCCCGATGCCCCCGCAGGTCTTAATGGGAGACAAGGGGAAGTCCGAGACAGGGTGATAACAAGGGGCCCTCTGACTAAGCAACCAGGCCAGGGGTTACAAGCTAACTAACTAAATCAAAAGGTATGTGCGGACTAGCCGCCAGGAAAAAGGACAACCAAGGATCCACTGATCCGACACTCCTATCCGGCACCGCCGGACACCAGAGTGGATCTGTGGAAGCGGAATCCTCCGCAAAGCTCCAGAACACAATTAAACAAAATAATAAACAGAAGCGGACAAGCCGCAACACACGGCTGCGCCGCGACTCACGAACACCACCAGATGTTAAAGGTGCTCGGTCAGACTCCAGGAACAGATGGTAACTTCCGAGTACAGGATCTCTGAGGACAGGAACAACCGAAAAGACCGGGACTGGGAACTCTCTGCAGCAGACACAGGCAAACAGGAAGCTATCACCGGCGTCTGTAAGAAGTCCTGAGGGTGCCTTTATTCAGGCACCCTCCAATCAGGATCCAGACAGGACAATCAAATAGAAATGCCGTGCAGCTTGCATGCTGCACGGCCAGCACATAATCAGGGTAATGAGAATAGACCCAGCAACGGGGAACGCGGCTGAACGTGGCGTCCCCGTTGCTAAGGTCAGAGCGGCTCCGTGCGCCCGGCGTCTTAGCGTTGCCAGGGAGCCGGCGGCTGAACGCGCACGGCGTCCCTGGTTGCTAGGCGCCGGGCCGCACGGCCGAGCGGACCCCGGCGCCTAACAGTACCCCCCCCTTGAGGAGGGGTCAAGGAACCCCTAAAGCCAGGTTTCCGAGGAAATTCACGAAAAAATGCCCTTTTGAGCTTTGGGGCATGAAGGTCTTCATCCAGGACCCACGACCTTTCCTCTGGCCCATAACCTCTCCAATGCACCAAAAAATAAAGCCGACCCCGGGACAACTTGGAATCGAGAACCTTCTCAACCAAGAACTCTTGCTGACCCTGTACATTAACTGGTGATCTCCCCTGAGATTTTTTACGAGGAAATCTGCTGGACGAAACATATGGTTTAAGCAATGAGCAATGGAAGGTATTTCCGATCCGTAAAGTTTTTGGTAAACGTAACCGGAAAGCAACTGGATTGACTTTTTTGATAATGAGAAATGGTCCAATATATCTAGGACCCAATCTGGCTGAGGTTTGTCGAAGTTTGATGTTGCGAGTCGACAACCACACCCTGTCTCCTACTTTAAAAGTGCACGGCCGCCGGAGCCTGTCAGAAAATTTTTTTTCCCGGAAAGCTGCTTTTCTGAGAGCCAGGTGCACTTTTTTCCAAATAAGTTTAAGATGAGAGGTCAGGGCCAGAGAGGAGACAGAGTAATGTTGAAAAAATGAATTAGCTCTGGGGTGGAAACCAAAAACTGCAAAAAATGGAGACACATTGGTGGAGGAATGACAGGCATTATTATAAGCAAACTCCGCCAATGGAAGAAACTCAGACCAGTCATTTTGGAGTTTGGCCGAGTACAAACGCAAATATTGTTTTAGAGATTGGTTAACTCGCTCAGTCTGTCCATTGGATTGTGGATGATAGCCGGAGGTTAATGATAATTTCATCTTTAATGAAGCACAAAAAGACTTCCAAAATTGCGCAATGAATTGTGGACCCCTGTCAGAAACAATATCAGTGGGTAACCCATGGAGTCTGAAAACATGACGGAGGAACAAGACTGCCAATCCCTGGGCAGATGGCAATCGGGGAAGAGCAATAAAATGGGCCATCTTGCTAAAACGGTCCACTACCACCCATATGACTCGGCATCCGGCTGACAGAGGGAGATCCACCACAAAATCCATGGAGATATGCGACCATGGCCTAAGAGGAACTTTCAAGGGCATAAGTTGACCAATAGGCAAAGAACGGGGAACTTTATGCTGTGCACAGACCTGACACGAAAAAACAAACTCTTTAATGTCTTTGGAAAGACCAGGCCACCATACTGAGCGGGATACTAATTCCAAAGTCTTAGCGATTCCCGGATGCCCTGCAACTTTGCTATCATGAAATTCCGCCAAAACAGTTGCTCTCAAAAACTCAGGAACAAAAAGACGACTAGCAGGAGTATTTCCCGGAGCTTGATGTTGAAGCAGCTTTAATTGGGAAAATACATCCTGTGTGAGACCTGCCTGAATGACTGAAGGCGGAAGTATGGGAGTAACAGGACTGTTGTCTTGAACCGGAAGGAAACTGCGTGACAGGGCATCTGCCTTGGTATTCTTGGAACCTGGTCTGAAGGTGATAATGAATTTGAAACGAGTAAAAAATAAAGCCCAACGAGCCTGTCGGGCATTCAGTCGTTTAGCCGATTCAATGTATTGAAGATTTTTGTGATCAGTCAAAACTGAAATGGTGTGGGTAGCTCCTTCAAGCCAATGTCTCCACTCCTCGAAAGCCCATTTAATAGCCAGCAATTCCCGGTTACCAACATCGTAGTTGGATTCTGCAGATGAGAATTTCCTGGACATAAAGGCACAAGGATGTAACTCAAGGGAATCTGGATCCTTCTGAGAAAGGATAGCCCCTACTCCAACCTCCGAGGCATCCACCTCAATAATGAAAGGTAATTCTGGGTTGGGATGTCTAAGGACAGGGGCTGAGACAAAGGCTTGTTTTAAGGCCTGAAAAGATAACTCCGCTTCACATGACCAATTGGTAGGATCTGCTCCCTTCTTAGTAAGTGCCACAATGGGAGCAACTAGGTCAGAGAAAGAGTGAATAAATCTTCTATAGTAGTTTGCAAACCCTAAAAAGCGCTGAATTGCTTTTAAATTGGTGGGTTGCGCCCAACTAAGGATGGCTTGGAGCTTTTTTGGTTCCATTCGGAATCCCCGAGGGGAAATAATGTACCCTAAAAAGGATACTTCCGTGACATGAAATTCACACTTCTCCAGCTTGGCATATAAGTGATTTTCACGTAATCTCTTTAGCACCTGACGCACCTGGGTAACATGTTGTTCCACGGAGTCAGAATATATCAAAATATCGTCTAAATAGACCACGACGAATCTTCCCAGAAACTCACGGAGCACATCATTAATGAGATCCTGGAAAACTGCCGGAGCGTTAGATAGGCCGAATGGCATGACCAGATACTCATAGTGGCCCGACTGAGTACTAAATGCCGTTTTCCACTCATCCCCTGACCTGATTCTGATGAGGTTATATGCTCCTCTAAGATCAATCTTAGAAAAAATAACAGCCGAACGTAGCTGATCAAAGAGGACAGAGATCAGCGGCAGAGGGTAAGTATTCTTTACTGAGATTTTATTCAAAGCTCTAAAGTCAATGCAGGGTCTGAGTGAACCATCCTTCTTCTCTACGAAGAAGAAACCTGCACTTAAAGGGGATTTAGATGGCCTGATAAACCCTTTCCCAAGGCTTTCTTTCACATACTCATTCATGGCCACAGTTTCAGGACCAGACAATGCATATAACCTTCCTTTAGGCAACGTGGCACCAGGAATTAACTCAATGGCACAATCATAAGGCCTATGGGGAGGCAAAATATCCGCATTGCCCTTGGAAAACACATCAACAAAATCCTGGTATTCCCCAGGAATATGTGCGGAACTGGCGGCAGCTACTCGGATAGGAAGCGTAATACATTCTTTATCACAGATGGTACCCCATTGTAGGATCTCCCCAGACTGCCAATCAATGACGGGATTATGAAAGGCCAGCCAAGGATGACCCAGAACCACAGGAACTGCTGGACAATGGGTAAGGAAAAACTCAATTTTTTCAGAATGCAGAGCTCCCACCGAGAGCAAAACAGGAGGTGTACATAGAGAAATAACCCCATTGGATAAAGGACTCCCATCTAAACCATGCATGGTGATACACCTACCTAAGGTTAGCTGAGGAATACCTAAGGCCTTGGCCCATGTTAAATCCATAAAGTTTCCTGCAGCTCCACTGTCCACAAAAGCAGAGACCGAGGAACAGAGGCTGCCATAGGAAACTTTAGCAGGAACCAACAGTGAATTATTTGAGGAGATGAGCTGCAGACCAAAGTGAACCCCCTCACAATTCACTTGGTCAGGAAGTTTCCCAACTTGTTTGGACAACTACGGGCAAAATGTCCCTTACCTCCGCAGTATAAACACAGACCATAATTTTGCCTCCTGGTTCTTTCTTCCGGAGACAATTTGGAGAGACCAATCTGCATAGGCTCCTCTATGTCTACAGGAATGGAAGGAACCCAGGGAGAGGACCCGACAGATGCCCCTTTTTCAGCCCTCCGCTCTCTGAGCCGACGATCTATTTTAATAGATAGCTCCATGAGGTTATCGAGGGTCTCAGGAGCGGGATACTGGAGGAGACTGTCTTTTATAGATTCCGATAAGCCGAGGCGAAACTGACTGCGCAGGGCTGGGTCATTCCAGCCACAGTCGTTCGACCAACGGCGAAACTCCGTACAATAATTCTCTGCGGGATTCCTACCCTGTCTAAGAGCAAGCAACTGACTTTCTGCGGACGCCTCTCTATCAGGGTCGTCATACAATAGCCCTAAAGATTTTAAAAAGGCGTCTACAGACGATAAGGCCGGATCGTCTGTCTTTAAACCAAAAGCCCAGGTCTGAGGATCCCCCTGAAGTAGAGAAATAATAATCCCAACCCGCTGAGCCTCTGTACCTGAGGTAACTGGTCTTAAACGAAAATACAGTTTGCAAGATTCTTTAAAATTAAAAAACTGTTTTCTATCCCCAGAAAAACGGTCAGGCAGATGCATTTTTGGTTCAGGGATGACCCTCGGGGAAGTCCGTAACAGATCTTCCTGTGACCTCACCCGGAGGGACAGATCCTGAACCATCTGAGTAAGTTCCTGAATCTGACTAACAAGAAGCTGGCCAGGGTTTGGCCCAACACCGGTGGGATTCATAAGGCCGACAAAAATCTCCCAACTAAAAAGTGAAAAATTTACTGTAAGTTAAATCTTTTTTTGTAGGCCGGTGATAATGTTATGATTCCTGTACTCCAGACCGGAGGAGATCTTATGGCAGGGATCTGAGTACAGGAAAATAAGCTGGTTGTGGGAGCTGGATAGCCTAGTAACCCCTGGCGCCCTAACTCCGTTGTCTCGCCCGTGTTATCAGAAATCCCCTGCGAGACTATGGTTGCTTGAGCCCATGGCAGCCGCGTTCGAAGGGCGGATTATGTCTGCCCAACCCCGATGCCCCCGCAGGTCTTAATGGGAGACAAGGGGAAGTCCGAGACAGGGTGATAACAAGGGGCCCTCTGACTAAGCAACCAGGCCAGGGGTTACAAGCTAACTAACTAAATCAAAAGGTATGTGCGGACTAGCCGCCAGGAAAAAGGACAACCAAGGATCCACTGATCCGACACTCCTATCCGGCACCGCCGGACACCAGAGTGGATCTGTGGAAGTGGAATCCTCCGCAAAGCTCCAGAACACAATTAAACAAAATAATAAACAGAAGCGGACAAGCCGCAACACACGGCTGCGCCGCGACTCACGAACACCACCAGATGTTAAAGGTGCTCGGTCAGACTCCAGGAACAGATGGTAACTTCCGAGTACAGGATCTCTGAGGACAGGAACAACCGAAAAGACCGGGACTGGGAACTCTCTGCAGCAGACACAGGCAAACAGGAAGCTATCACCGGCGTCTGTAAGAAGTCCTGAGGGTGCCTTTATTCAGGCACCCTCCAATCAGGATCCAGACAGGACAATCAAATAGAAATGCCGTGCAGCTTGCATGCTGCACGGCCAGCACATAATCAGGGTAATGAGAATAGACCCAGCAACGGGGAACGCGGCTGAACGTGGCGTCCCCGTTGCTAAGGTCAGAGCGGCTCCGTGCGCCCGGCGTCTTAGCGTTGCCAGGGAGCCGGCGGCTGAACGCGCACGACGTCCCTGGTTGCTAGGCGCCGGGCCGCACGGCCGAGCGGACCCCGGCGCCTAACATACAGACTCTGATACGCCACTTTGGTTCAACCCAGGGTATAGGGAGTTGTTGCAGCTCTCACAGGACAACATATGGATTGGGGCGGGCCTTACCACAATTTCGCAACTGTATGATAACTGTGTTTTCAAATCTTTCACACAACTGAAGGAGGAGCTTGAAATATCCAACAGACCCTTTTATCGCTATCTACAGCTCCGCCATGCGGTGCAGGCACAGTTTGGGACCTCGCCCCCGTCCATTTCTGATTCCCCGATTAAAGATATGGTTATGAATTTGGGTGCAAGACACCAAGTTTCCATTTTATATGGTAGTCTTAATGCCCACATCTGTCCGAATATATTTGACCAACTTAAACTTAAATGGGAGCAAGACATTGGCTCACTTACAGATGACCAGTGGCTACAGGTGTTGTGCTCACTTAAATATTCTACTCAGTGTGTCAAATACCAGCAGGTTTATTTCTTTGTTTTGCATAAGACGTATAGAACTCCAGTTTCTTTATGTAAAGCAGGTCTACGGCCTGGTAGTACCTGCCCAAGATGTGGTGCCTCTGAAGCTACCTTTTGGCACTTATTATGGCTGTGCCCCACTGTATATGCCTTTTGGGAAGCAGTTTGGTCGGACATTCTGCTCACTGAACCTACGCTGCCCCCCCCCTCTCTTCTACTATGTGTATGTTTGCGCTAGACTTAGAGGAATCCTACTGCCTGGCACTATATAAATATGTTCTTTGCCTGACTACCTTAGCTAAGGTGATTATAGCGCGTAACTGGTTTGCTACTTCTTCCCCTAATGTGTACAATTGGCGAGCTCTAGTGAATGAGGTGTCAGGACATGAGAGGTTTACACATAGGTCTAGAGGGACCCTACCCCATTACTTTAGCAAGTGGGATAGGTGGAATACCTCCCGTCTGGCTACAGCTGCAGCACTATTCTCTAACTGATTGAGGCTTAGTATGTGAATTTGCGATATTGCCGTGACACTTATTATCTTTTTCTATGTGACACAGATGGTATTATTTACTGTATTCTTCCTGTATCTTTTTCTTTGTTTTGTTTGATGTTCTGGTTTTGTTCTGTATTTAATGTTTTTTTTTTCCCTCTGAAAACCTTCAATAAAAAAATTACACAAGTAAAAACAAAAAAACAAAAAACTATTGATTAAAATAAATAAATAAATACTTTGCAGGCAATGACTGCCTTAAGTCTGAAACCCATGGGCTTCCCCAGTTGTGTTTTTTTTTACCTTTGTTATGCTTTGCCAGGTCTATGAGGCAGTTGTTGTTTGCTCGTGGTTCTTTCTGCCTTTAGCAAGTGTCTTCGGCAACTGAAGTGCATGCTCGATCGGGTTGTGATTAGGTGATGGACTTAACCATTGCAGAATATTCCACTTTTTGCCTTAAACTCCTGGCTTGCTTTAGCAGTATGTTTGGGTCAAGGTCCATCTATAATGTTACGTGCCATGGAATCAACGTTGCTGAATTTGGCTGAATCTGAGCAGACTGCTGCTCCTATCTTCTGTCACATCATCAATAAACACTAGTGACCAAGTGCCAGTGGAAGCCATGCATGCCCATGCCATCCTACTGCCTCCACCATGTTTTCCTGATAATGTGGTATGCTTCAAACAATAAGTCATTCCAAAATATAGAAAATGGAGAATAAGACTTAACCAGCGCTTATGTTTAGACGTCCAACTCTGGCGTATTTCTTATATGTTCGTCCTCGTAGTATACCATATAAAAGGAGAAAGATGTATATAGCATAACACCATTTATTATACACAAAAACAAATAAAATGCAGCACAAATCCTGGAGTATTAACAGGTGCAGTGGGTAATTACCAGATGTTCCATTACTGTGATTAAACAGTTCTAAATAGGCATGAAGATATAAATGGTGGGGGTCCGGATTCCCCCCAGTAGTCGGTTAGATGTTGCTGCAGCCGAATCTTCACTCCACTGTAAACCTGTGATCAACTCCCTGGATCTCACCAACGCGTTTCCACCCCGGGCTGGGGTCTTTTTTCAAGGTGCAAAATGTGCAATGCTGCTCTCTCCATGGATTCCAATATCTAACTAACCAGGGCACCAATCATAGTCCAGCAGGTCCAGCTGGACCCTATACACAAATCACCTAGAGTTCCGTGGTCCTCTGCTGGACCAGTGCGTCACTTCCCCCCGTTGCCCTGGTAACCCGTCTTTCTAAACACTACTGTGTCCAGCCGAATCCTCGTTACCATGGGGACCCATCTCTCGTAATCCGGAAGTGCGTCTCTCAGCGGTTTCACGTCATTCCGCTCCCGTGCGCCGGCCATACAGCGTCCCGGTTGCCATAGGAATAGGTGTCTTTATAACATCTCTGTACTTCCATATCCCATTTCGGATTTTCGTTTGTTTAAAAAGTTAAAACATTTTACTAAAATAAAACAAAAATAGTATACTTAAAATACTTAAAACATATAATAATCCCTGATATCCATTACAGTACCATATTCCATAAATCCCCTACTACAATAATCCAGACCCCAAGTTCAATTATTTTTAACGGTGAAGATCAGAGAGTATACAACCTAGTGTACCTATCTATAAAAACCATTTGACCTCAAAATCCTGATTTAGGCCCCCCCCCCCCCGGTTTTGAAGTTCCTAGGTCGTAAATAGCCTTCATTTCGGCTTTGGCCAACTGGGACGAGACATCTTTTCGCCTCCAGTGCCCTTTAACATGTTTAAAACCGCAAAATTGTTTGATGCCAGAGGTATTACTTTGATGTTGTAATCTAAAATGTTCGGATAAAGCATGGGTCGTGAGCCCATTCCTTGTATTTCTCAGGTGCTCACTAACACGAACCTTAAGGGGTCTGGAGGTCCGGCCAATGTACCATAAGCCACACTTACACTTGATGGCGTAAATGATGTTAGAAGTGTTACAAGTTACAAAATCTCCTATTTTGCACTCATGACCATTGATAGATATCTCCGTGATCTTACAATTCATACTTGGTATCCCACGACATCCCAAACACAAACCACACCGAAAGAATCCCTTTGATTTTATTGTGCACATTGCTTTCTTCAAAGGTTGGGCGCTTTTTACAAGACTAGTTTTTAAATTGGGCGCCTTTTTAAAGATACATTTTGGTTTGGACGGGATCTGCCCCCCCAATAATGGGGTCCTTTTTTAGTATCCCCCAATGTTTCCTTAATGATTTTTCCACATTCCTATACTGACTAGTAAAGGATGTGACAAATGCCCAGTCATAATTAATTCCCCCCTTCTCCTTTTCTTTCGGTATAAGCAACTGATCCCTATCAATAAGGGCTACTTTACTCTTCACATTATCTATTCTCTCTTTCGGGTAACCTGATGCTGTAAATCTTGCTGCCATATCCTCTGCTTGTACCTCATATGTCTGAATCTCTGTGCAGTTACGTTTCAGGCGTCGGAACTGGCCTTCTGGAATTGAGCCTAGCCAGTCTGGATGATGGCAGCTCGTTGCCCCTATATATACGCCAGAATCCGTAGGTTTCTTAAAATTCATAGTTTGCACCTTCCCATTTTCAATAAACACAGTGATATCTAGGAAATTAATCCTAGTCTCACTTTTCTCAAATGTGAAAAAAATATTCAAAGTATTAGTATTAAGATATTCAAAAAATTGATCTAAAAGCTCCTCTCCCCCTTTCCAAATAAATAAGACATCATCTATGTATCTTTTCCAGGCCACCAGGTTCGCCCCAAAGGGACAGTGGTTCCAGATATTATCCTCCTCCCACTGTCCCATAAAAATATTAGCATAACTTGGGGCGAACCTGGTGCCGATTGCTGTACCGATGTTTTGCAGATAAAATGAGTTATTAAAAGAAAAATAATTATCTAAAATGAATAAAACACCTTTCTGAATAAAATCCTGTAATCCTTTATCCAGTTCACTTTTTTCTAGGGCTGTTATTAAGGATTTCATACCTGCTTGATGTTCTATAATCGTATAGAGGGACCGGACATCAGCCGTAACTAAAAAAAGTCCCTCTTCCCATTGTATTTCTGCAATTACATTTAAAAAATCTCTCGTATCCTTCAGATGTGATCTATTTTTAAAAACCAAGGGTTGTAAATAAAAATCGATAAATTCCAAAAGGTTAGAGGTAATCGAGCCTATCCCTGACACAATAGGGCGGCTTGGAGGTCTCAGTGGGTCTTTGTGGACCTTGGGTAAAATATACAGGACTGGAATAATTGGTTCTTCTATACAAGATGTCTTGTCCCAGTTGGCCAAAGCCGAAATGAAGGCTATTTACGACCTAGGAACTTTAAAACCGGGTGGCCTAAATCAGGATTTTGAGGTCAAATGGTTTTTATAGATAGGTACACTAGGTTGTATACTCTCTGATCTTCACCGTTAAAAATAATTGAACTTGGGGTCTGGATTATTGTAGTAGGGGATTTATGGAATATGGTACTGTAATGGATATCAGGGATTATTATATGTTTTAAGTATGTTAAGTATACTATTTTTGTTTTATTTTAGTAAAATGTTTTAACTTTTTAAACAAACGAAAATCCGAAATGGGATATGGAAGTACAGAGATGTTATAAAGACACCTATTCCTATGGCAACCGGAACTCTGTATGGCCAGCGCACGGGAGCGGAATGACATATCATCGCTGAGAGACGCACTTCCGGATTACGAGAGACGGGTCCCCATGGTAACGAGGACGCGGCCGGACACAGTAGTGTTTAGAAAGATGGGTTACCAGGGCAACGGGGGGGGGGGGGGGGGGGGAGTGATGCACTGGTCCAGCAGAGGACCACGGAACTCTAGGTGATTTGTGTATAGGGTCCAGCTGGACCTGCTGGACTATGATTGGTGCCCTGGTTAGTTAAATATTGGAATCCATGGAGAGAGCAGCATTGCACATTTTGCACCTTGAAAAAAAACCCAGCCCGGGGTGGAAACACGTTGGTGAGATCCAGGGAGTTGATCACAGGTTTACAGTGGAGTGAAGATTCGGCTGCAGCAACATCTAACTGACTACTGGGGGGAATCCGGACCCCCACCAGTTATATCTTCATGCCTATTTAGAACTGTTTAATCACAGTTCTGGAACATCTGGTAATTACCCACTGCACCTGTTAATACTCCAGGATTTGTGCTGCATTTTATTTGTTTTTGTGTGTATAATAAATGGTGTTATGCTATATACATCTTTCTCCTTTTATATGGTATACTACGAGGACGAACATATAAGAAATACGCCAGAGTTGGACATCTAAACATAAGCGCTGGTTAAGACTTATTCTCCATTTTCTATATTTTGTGCACTTGTGGTGAGGGGTTGGAAGAAGCCTCACAGGAGTTCGAGCATTACTACCTGCTGTTGCGCACGGAACACTTTCTCATTGTCTGTTGTTACGTAATAAGTCATTCCAAGCCTTCTCCATCCTTTTTTCTTCCCATCATTCTGTTACAGGTTGATATTTGCTTTACCTGTCTATTTTGAGGCTTATGAATTATGAATGGTTTGTACCCAGTGGTGAACTCTCTTTATTTGCTCTCTTGAAGTCTTCTCTTTATGGTAGACTTGGATAATAATATGCCTACCTCCTGAAGAGTGATCAATGTTTTGGATACTGATCCAAAATTAAAATTAACTCTGGAATCCTTTACATTTGCAAGTGATGTAATTTTTAGTCTGTGGCTGGATAAAATGATCAGTCACTGTCATGGCTGAGGTTATTTGTGAACCCGGACTAGTACTGGACACTGGGTTTGGTCTTGAGCGCAGTGTACAGAATCGGGCTGGCTCAGTGAATGATCCGCTCATCCTGAAGAGGCAGTCAGGCAGTATACTTTATGGGAAAGGTGACCAGCTATGGGTACCGGAACACTGGTGGTGCAAGCCAACAGTGCAATGGGTAGCTGGGTTGTCACCTAATGGAGAGTCACGTGAGAACTGGTGAGTTGAAGGAATGCTGGGAGGATCAACAATGCAGGAAAGTCACAGATCACTGGCTGGAACCAGTGTGATAGCTGTCGACGAGGCTGAGGACAACAGCAGTACTTGAAGACGAAGCTGAGGATGTCAGTGATACTGGTATACGAAGCGAAAAATGTCGGCAATGCTTGTAGCAGAAGCCGAGGACATCAGCAATACCTGTAAAGGAAGCGGAGGATGTCAGCAACACAGGTTTCCAGATGCTGGGCAGCTGAGGTAGCGCAATGGGGATTCCGTATGCTGTGCAGTGCAGTGTCGGCACTGCTGGTTTCCCAGTAGCTGTGATGCGGTAATTCTACTCAATGGATACTGCAATGTTGTAGACAGCAGTGGTATGTTTTCCGGATACTATGGTGCGCTAACTTGCGCAGCGGAGAACTTGAAGCTGGCAAAAACCAGCAGTCTCTAAGGCCGCTAGGGATATAGGACTGTCCCTCTGGTTCACTGGAGGACTTCCAGTGAGTCTGGAGATGCCAGGATGTAGTGGCAGCGATGGCCCTTTAAATCATCCAGGGAGTCAGGAAGTGCGTGAGATGACAATTGCACATGCCACTAGGGATATAGGATAGTCCCTCTGGATCACTGGAGGACATCCACTGAATCTGGCACTGCCGGGATGTAGTGGCAGCGATGGCCCTTCAGGGAGTCAGGCAGTGCGGGGGATGGTAACTTGCACAGAGTCTATTACCAGAAGGAGATTCTGGAGCTCACTCCAGGCTGAGAGACACCAAAACACCAACAGCTTGCTAGTGCTTGAGACCTGGAACTTATACCCAGTGCTTACAGCTGAGTGGATAAACGGCTCACATGATGCGGAAGTGAATCCGTATTGGACCCTGGAAGGTCAGCTGACCAGGAACTGTTATGGCGACGTCCATAGCTGGTTTTGGAGGGAACTCCGGCGTGGTGTGTGCATAGGACAGGCAAAAATGGCCACAGGTCCTGAGAGCACAGGAAGGTATATCTGGTAACCCACTGGACTTGTGGATGCTGGCACGGAAGTATAGGACAGCATGAGAATCCTCAATGATTGATATGCAGGCACACCATGAAGAGACTTGCTGAGTTCTGAATTCACACAGAAGGTTAATCAATACAGATGTACTCGTTAGCAGAAAGTGAGCTCAGCACACAGAGAACTCACAATACTGGTGAGCTGTTTATCCCATGCAGGTTACAGGACAGATGGCAGAGGTAAGTCACCAAATTATATGATTTTAGTCAAAATGAAAAGGTCCTTTTGAGCTTCTGAAGAGCAAGAAGGGGTCATTAAGTACAGTACTCTGCTGCTCGTGGAGAAGAGAAAAAGGGAACATCGACTTGGTCATTTAAAGACTAGTTTCTAAACCTGAGAAGCAAACAGCAGAATGGTTATTCTGCACATTTGGAAAAGTTGAGATCAATGATTTACTTCCACTTCAGATACATAAGTGAGAGGAAGAATATACTCAGACTACATTTCCAATCTTCTGTGGCCCACTCCCAGATGCTTTTTTACAACAGGTCTTGCTGGAAACCAAATGGAACTTTCCTTCCCATTGCAAGCGTGAAAGAGTTGAACACTCATCTTCAAGTTAACAGGTTCAAAATGGAGTCAAATAAAGTAGCTGATAAATAGCACTGAAGAACAATTTCCCAGTACTCATAGGCTTCAGGGAAACATGGTCAGCGCTGACTTCAACATCCAGGATCTAATCTCAATATATTCAGTTTAATGTTTCTCCTTTCAGCCCAGGAACAGAAGGAACAGCGTAGAGAGTTTTTACAAAAAAAAACATGGTAGCTATGTTGAGATCCACAGGTGTGATAATCACTCCAGACCTTATAGTTGCACAGGTAGTTGGTTCACCAACAACCAAGAATCCTGTCTAATTCCAACACCGCGGACGATCTCACTAGGGGCCTAATTCAGAGTTGATCGCAGCAGCAAATTTGTTAGCAGTTGGGCAAAACCATGTGTACTGCAGGGTGGCCAGATATAACATGTGCAGAGAGAATTAAGGCCCGTACACACTGGCCGATATATCGGCCGTTCTCTTGAACAGCCGATATGTCGCAGGTCCGTCGGCCAGTGTGTACGGCCAATACGTCTGTGAACTCCATCGTTCACAGACGTATCGCGTCGGCCCCGCAGCACAGCCGACGGCCAATATATCTACCGATATATTGGCGCGTCGCTGGGTGTGTACGGGCGGTCGGCTGACCGCCCGTACACATGCTGCGGCGGCTGGCGGTGATTGACAGCTGAACTGGGCAGGCCTGTGTACACGCCCGCCCAGTTCATGACGTCAGTCCCCGACGAATCGGGCAGTGTGTATGCACAGCACACTGCCCCGTCCATAGATATATCTGCCGATCAATTGATCGGCAGATATATCTTTCAGTGTGTACCCACCTATAGACTTGGGTAGGGTGTGTTCAAACTGAAATCTAAATTGCAGTGTAAAAATAAAGCAGCCAGTATTTACCCTGCACAGAAACAATATAACCCACCTGTCACGATCCGGGTAACTGGACGCCATTTCCTACCAGTCAGGTGTCTCCTGAGATTGGCTCAGCGTGCCAGGGCCGGGTCATAACTATGTTTTGTCTTACATTGCTTTTTTGTGTTACACGCAGCACTGGCTCAGCGGCCTTCTTAGTGTTTTCACTTAGCTTTGTATGGCGCTCTCAGTCCCGTTGCGGCCGTCACCGCTGCACCCGCGATCTTGCCGCATGGAAGCCGAGTGTGGCGCCCTCGGTGTGCTGCGGCCGCCGCCGTCATCCCTGTGGCCGCTGTGCGTGTGTGTGGGAGCGTGGAGTCTTCTGCTGCTGCGGCCTCCGCCACCATTGTTGTTTGGCACATGGTTCTTTCCCCTTCAAGCTCTGTCATAGGCGCAGCCATGTTGGATAAAGTCACATGTCATTCTTCTCACCAATCTGCAGCGCTGCTGGTACCTGTGTCTAATTGTCAGCCAATGCCTGCTCACCAGCAGGTATAAATATCCTGCCCCAGCACCCAGGAAGTTGTCAGTGCTTCAATTGTCTTTTCAGTGATTCCAGTCTTCAACTTCACTAGAGACTCTCCTGTAATTATACTCTGCGGTGCAGCCTGCTTCTCCTGTGGTTACACTCTGCATTTACAGCCTGACTCCCCTGTGACTATACTCTGCGGTGCAGCCTGCTTCTCCTGTGATTACCCCTGCGGTGCAGTCTGACTCTCTTGCTATTGCACCCAGCATTGGCAGAGTATATGCCTTGGCTTCCAGTAGCTTTCCTCCAGCGGTATCCTGTTCTCATTGTTCTCAAATATCTACTATTACAGCAAAGTGCTGTCCCTGCGATCGCTAGCATCACTTAACCCCTCACCTGCGATCTCAAGCATCATAACACACATTGACAGCTAAGTGCTGTCCCTGCGATCTCTAGCATCACTTTAACCCCTCACCTATGGTCTCAAGCATCATAATGCACCTTGAACCAATTCCTAAGTTACTGGTCTCAAACCAGTAGGAATTCGGAGACTCTCTTTGATGGTTATTGTTTTGTTGCACCTTCTATGACTTTTATTATTTAATAAAAACCGTAAAGTTACTTCCAGTTGTCGTGGTCACGCCTTCGGGCATTGGTGTTGCAGTTCCTGCGCATGTCTAGGAGTCCCATCTCACCTCCTAAGTTCAAGTAACCGTCAGTCCCTACAACTCAGGCTTCCCGCTACCAACACCTGCCCTCAGTTGTGACACCACCCAAATCTAACTCTCTGCACATTATATCTGCCACACCTGCAGTGCACATAGTTTAGCCCAAATGCTAACAAATTTGCTGCTGCGATCAACTCTGAATTACCCCCTAGGACTCCACCGTACAAGAGAGTATTCTTACCAGCTGACACAATTCTCTCACTGCAGAGACTAATAAGACTCATTATGGCTCTCAGATGGATAGCTATTGTTTTAGGCATACGAGTCCTAGGGAAGATGATGGGCCTAATGTATTAGGGTGTGATATTATGAAACTGTGAAGATTTCTGAGAGTTAGCAGTCAATGTTTAGTCTGGCCAACTATGTCTTCATCAGTATATACCTGAATTGTCATAGCTGTTGAGTGTTGGTCTTTCCTGCAGTTTAAGAAATAGCTAAATGTTTAAATTTCAGCTTTGTTGGTAGTCGTTCAAAGAAGACTGGCAATCATTACAGAAGTACAAACTTTTTTGCAAGAGCGCTGCATGTCCAGCCTCCTATTGCTTTGTAGAATCTTAACTTGGACTTGCATCTTTCATTTGAACCTTTTGGATTTAGTGGAATTTGAATTTAGAACTTGAAGAACGTTCTTCACTTGGTGATTTCCACAGAGAGAAGATTATAAAAGAGGGTCTCTCTCTCTCTTGCAGATCTCCAGATATAATTTTTTCATGAAGACAGGGCTGTATTAAAAAACAGTGGGGTAGATGCATTAACCTGGAGAAGGCATAAGGAAGTGATAAACCAGTGATCAATGAAAGGTGATAAACGCACAAGCCAATCAGCTCCAATATGTAAATTAACAGTTAGGAGCTGATAGGCTGGTGCATTTATCACTGATTTATCACTTCCTTATGGCTTCTCCAAGTTAATACATCTGCCCCAATGACCTCTATTCAACCTAAAGTACTATAAAATTAAAATAAAAAATGTATAGCCCTTCCGGAACAAAATTCAGATGTTCAAGATTCTATTTTATTTTAGATGTTGTCAGGGCTCTAAAAATATACCTTTATAAAACTATGAGAGGTCAGTTTGTTATCAGACAATTACTCCTAATTTGGCACACACACATTTGAAATGGATAAACCTGTTCATAAAAACATGAGAGCACTTTCTACCAGATGAGTGTATGTCTCTTTGGCAGTGCAGCATGGGACTTTGGCAGAGCAACTATGGCAGTCTTCTGTCCATACATTCACAGAGTTCTACAAGCTACAGTGTATCCGGAAAGTATTCACAGTATTCACAGCTCCACTATTTCCACATTTTGTTATGTTACAGCCTTATTCCACAATGAAATAAATTAATTTTTTCCCTCAAAATTCTACACACAATATCCCATAATGACAACGTGAACATTTTTTGGGGGAGATTTTTGCTACTTTATTAGAAATAAAAAAACTAAGAAATCACATGTACATAAGTATTCACAGCCTTTGCCATGAAGCTCAAAATTGAGCACAGTTGCATCCTGTTTCCACTGATCATCCTTGAGATGTTCCTACAGCTTAATTGGAGTCCACCTGTGGTAAATTCAGTTGATTGGACATGATTTGGAAAGGCACACACCTGTCTATATAAGGTCCCACACTTGACAGTGCATGTCTGAGCACAAACCAAGCATGAAGTCAAAAGAATTGTCTGTAGACCTCCGAGACAGGATTGTCTCAAGGCACAAATCTGGGGAAGGGTACAGAAAATTATCTGCTGTTTTGAAGGTCCCAATGAGCACACTGGCCGCCATCACCCGTAAATGGAAGAAGTTCGGAACCACCAGGAATCTTCCTAGAGCTGGCCGGCCGTCTAAACTGAGCGATTGGGGGTGAAGGGCCCTAGTCAGGGAGGTGACCAATAACCCGATGGTCACTCTGTCAGAGCTACAGCATTCCTCTGTGGAGAGAGGAGAACCTTCTAGAAGGACAACCATCTCTGCAGCAATCCACCAATCAGGCCTGTATGGTAGAGTGGTCAGACGGAAGTCACTCCTTAGTAAAAAGCACATGGCAGCCCACCTGGAGTTTGCCAAAATGCACGTGAAAGACTCTCGGACCGTGAGAAACAAAATTCTCTGGTCTGATGAGACAAAGATTGAACTCTCTGGCGTTTATGTCAGGCGTCGTATTTGGAGAAAACCAGGAACCACTCATCACCAGGCCAATACCATCTCTACAGTGAAGCATGGTGGTAGCAGCATCATGCTGTGGGGATGTTTTTCAGTGGCAGGAACTGGGAGACTAGTCAGGATAGAGGGAGAGATGAATGCAACAATGTACAGAGACATCCTGGATGAAAACCTGCTCCAGAGCCCTCTTGACCTCAGACTAGGGTGACGGTTCATCTTTCAACAGGACAACGACCCTAAGCACACAGCCAAGATATCAAAGGAGTGGCTTCAGGTCAACTCTGTGTATGTACTTGAGTGGCCCAGCAAGTGCCCAAACTTGAATCCAATTGAACATCTCTGGAGAGATCTGAAATGGCTGTGCACCGACACTTTCCATCCAACCTGATGGAGCTTGAGAGGTGCTGCAAAGAAGAATGGCGAAACTGCCCAAACTTAGGTGTGCCAAGCTTGTGGCGTCATAGTCAAAAAGACTTGAGGCTGTAATTGTTGCCAAAGGTACATCAACAAAGTATTGAGCAAAGGCTGTGAGTACTTATGTACATGTGATCTCTTAGTTTTTTATTTTTAATAGATTTGAAAAATCTCAAAAATACTTTTTTCACGTTGTCATTATGGGGTATTGTGTGTAGAATTTTGAGGGAAAAAATTAATTTACTCCATTTTGGAATAAGACTAACATAACAAAATGTGGAAAAAGTGAAGCGCTGTGAATACGTTCCGGATGCACTGTAAATGTTTTTACATGCAAAGACACTAGTTTTTGACGGAATGTTTTGCGCTCAGCAGCATCAGAGTCTAGTGTCCAACAATGCTTGCAAGACAAAAATAGTGCTTTCTGTACTTAAATTAAATCTGTTTCTCAAATTCCATTGGGGGGCACTTTTCAAGAATTATTGTAGCTCTTGTTGTCTACTTTGAGTAAAGTATCCAGCTGTCGGATGTTAATATCTTCTTTCGGTTTTTCTCACTCTTTATTTTCCTTTCACTCACTCCTTTGGACTAGGGCTGAGTTAATAAAAGAACTTACTCCCAGGTACAGGATATGGAGGGGGGAGAAGCACAAACTTTGGCGAGAATTTATTGAAGTGCTCAAGCTAGTAGTTCTAAAACCATACCTCCCAACATGACCATCTCCAGGAGGGACACGACGCTCTGCTTCTGGACTTTTCTCTTAGTGTATGATTGCTGGCACCTGTGTTGAACAGGTAAATGGATAAGAAAGGTGTTTCACCACAGGTGATGGCAATCATACATGAAGAGAAAAGTCCAGGAGCAGAGTATTCTGTCCCTCCTGGAGAGGGTCATGTTGGGAGGTATGCTAAAACAGCTAGACAAGCAGTGATCTGTGTATTATAGCACAGTTTACATTGAAATTAACCTTAAACAGAAGGTGTTACCTTTGCATTTGTTCCTCTTGTAATTGCACTTTCAGCTTAGCTTCCCCTTCTCTTGTTTTTTTCACTTCCTCCTCCAGGTGGTACTTTTCTGCTACCTGAGTTTGTAATAGCAATAACTGATGTTGAGAGGCTCTCAGTTGTTGCTGCAAGACTAAGATCTATAAAAGTTAAAATGTAAACAAGTCACTCATAATAGTAAGGATAACAGTAAATACAAGACAACTTCTACTAATGATAATAAATAAGACAGCAAAAAAAAAGATTTAACAGGATGGAAAAATGTGTCCTAACTACACGACGTATGTAAATGCATACCTCCCAACATGACCCTCTCCAGGAGGGACACAATGCTCTGCTCCTGGACTTTTCTCTTAATGTATGATTGCCGGCACCTGTGTTGAACAGGTTAATGGATAAGAAAGGTGTTTCAGCACAGGTGATGGCAATCATACATTAAGAGAAAAGTCCAGGAGCAGAGCCTTGTGTCCCTCCTGGAGAGGGTCATGTTGGGAGGTATGTAAATGCCACCAAAGTGGAGGCACATGCTGGTCAAAGGACTATTTTTTGGACAGCTTTCCTCATATGTCATAGATAATACATATATAGAAGTGATTTTTCCGTACATTTAATTGCAGTAGTGTATATTATTTGTACATTATTATTATTACAGCATACCTCCCAACATGACCCTCTCCAGGAGGGACAAAATGCTCTACTCCTGGACTTTCCTCTTAATGTATAATTGCTGGCACCTGTGTTGAACAGGTAATGGATAAGAAAGGTGTTTCAGCACAGGTGTCAGCAATCATTTATTAAGAGGGAAGTCCAGGAACACAGCATTTTGTCCCTTCTGGAGAGGGTCATGTTGGGAGGTATGCTACTGTTAAGTATTTGTTTTAGAAACCACTCTCTAAAACTGGATCATATCTCTGTATTGTAATATAAATTGATGTTAGAGAAAACCACAGATTGTTTTGACTATTTCAGAGGTAGGCAGTCTGTGATTCACCAGCTGTTGCAGAACTACAAGTCCCAGCATGTAATAAGCAAAGCCAGAGGATGCCTAAGCCTGATCTATACATACATAACCATTGAATGAATCTGTATACTGAGGCTCAGTTTCCTATAACATGGACATTTAAATTCCAGGACAAATTCAAACTTGTATGCGCAAAATAAGTATTCAAATACTATGGGCCATATTCAGACCTGATCGCTGCCGTGTGTTTTCGCGCAGCAACCGATCAGGTCTGGCCGACGCATGACAGCCAGCCGATGGCCATCTTAGCCCTGTGACCGCCTCTGCCTGATTGACAGGCAGAGGCGTTCGCTGGGCGGGAGGGGGGCGGGCCGCGGCGGCTGCATGATGACACACGCAGCCAATGCGACCCGGACAATGACTGGTAGATTCCTGCGCTGGTAGGGAGCTACTCGTCAGGTAGAAAAGCATCGCGGCTGTGCAATGCTTTTGTACTTATGCGGGGGTAGGGGGGGGCATACATACGGGGCGGACTATCCCTGTGCTGGGCGTCCCCCCGCATGTCTGAGTAACTGATCGTAGCCGTGCAAAATTTTGCACGGCTACGATCAAGTCTGAATTAGGCCCAGTGTCAGGAAAACAATAATGACTATTACCAAGTACTTCAAATTGTTTCGGAAGCATGTATTTATGTAGCAAATAAAAGATTGGTGAAAATCTTCAAGTACAGTTTGACCATCCACAGATAAATAATATTACATTCATAATTCCCCAATTATATTATTCTGAATATTACAGAATAGCTCCACCTAAAAGCTCATTACAACCTTACATGAAGCTGATGTTATACTGTATATGTGCATATGAACTGAACCAAATGCGTATGATTGTGCATAATATTGGTGTAATAGATACAGCTATTCAGCTATTTTATAGTGTAATTATTTTACCTATGTGCATTTTTAAAATACATTATTATTTTTATCTTTAAATTTGCTTATTCTCATTATCTACAGAACCAAGGGGGTCATTCCGAGTTGATCGCTAGCTGCATTCATTCGCTGTGCATCGATGAGGCAAAAAAACGGCACTGCAGTGCAATGCGCACGCGCGACGTACTATTACAATGAACGATGTAGTTTCACACATGGTCTAGCGAAGCTTTTCAGTCGCACTGCTGGCCGCAGAGTGATTGACATGAAGTGGGCGTTTCTGGGTGTCAACTGACCGTTTTCAGGGAGTGTTCGAAAAAACGCAGGCGTGCCAGGAAAAACGCAGGCGTGGCTGGGCGAACGCAGGGCGTGTTTGTGACGTCAAAACAGGAGCTAAACAGTCTGAAGTCATCGCAAGCGCTGAGTAGGTATTGAGCTACTCTAAAACTGCACAAAAAAGCTTTATAGCCGCTCTGCGATCCTTTCGTTCGCACTTCTCCTAAGCTAAAATACACTCCCAGTGGGAGGCGGCATAGCGTTTGCACGGCTGCTAAAAACAGCTAGCGAGTGAACAACTCGGAATGACCACCCAAGTGTTTACTGGTCATATACATAATACCAGCATTGAGAGAGAGTGTCAGGGAGAGAGCAGGGGAGTAAGCAGGAGACACTACCTGTTACAGGCCACAGAATCAGGTCTCAGATGGGGGAGGGAACTTCACGACATTAGGCCCCACCCCCTTCCCCATACACCAGCAAATCGCTGCATTATGTCACAACAACTGAGTGTAGAGATGGAGACAAAGCAGTCTCAAAAAGATAAAACTCATCCATCACTGACAGTGCTGCTGGTAGCCGGCCAGGTAGGGTGCAGTGTGGGCTGGGCCGTGGCAATGTTTGCTGCAGTGTGGGGGTTCCACGGCAACACCCCTGTCTGCTCCACCTATAATTCAGCTCTGCACCTATCCCACAACATCTAACAGCAATGTCAGTGTCGGTTTTTACCTATGGGCTGCAGAATTGCAGCCTCACCAGGTAAAATCTGCCACCTCAGCTCAGTTGTAGTGAAGCCAGATACAGTCCGTGAGACTGCACTGGCTTCACTGTGACTGGAAGTAATTTCCTACGGGATGCCCTACCTGCCAGTCAGACACTACAGGCAGTACCATTTAGAGGTGTTTCCTACCTCTGGGACTGCCAGACCTGGCTGCAATAGGCAGGGAGTTAGCTTTCTGGAGTGGCTTCCATCTGGCCACTCTACCATACTTGGTGGATTGCTGCAGAGATGGCTGTCCTTCTGGAAGGTTCTCCTCTCTCCACAGAGGAATGCTGTAGCTCTGACAGAGTGACCATAGGGTTCTTGGTCACCACTCTGACTAGGGCCCTTCTCCCCTGATCGCTCAGTTTAGAAGGCCGGCCAGCTCTAGGAAGAGTCCTGGTGGTTCCGAACTTCTTCCATTTACGGATGTTGGAGGCCAGTGTGCTCATTGGGACCTTCAAAGCAGCAGAAATTTTTATGTGCCCTTCCCCACATTTGTGCCTCAAGACAATCCTGTCACGGAGGTCTACAGACAATTCCTTTGACTTCATGCTTGGTTTGTGCTCAGACATGCACTGTCAAGTGTGGGACCTTATACAGGTGAAAATTAGAATAAAGTGCAAAAGTGAATTTATTTCAGTAATTTAACCTAAAAGGTGAAACTAATATATTATACAGAGTCATTACATGCAAAGTGATATTTTAAGCCTTTGTTATAATTTTGATGATTGTGGCTTACAGTTTAAGAAAACCCCAAATCCAAAATCTCAGAAAATTAGATTACATTAAAAAAAAAAAAAAGGATTTTGAATACAGAAATGGCGGCCCCTGAAGATTATAATCATGCATGCGTACTTCGTACTATCTTCTTTCTCTTGGCAATGCCCCATAGATTCTCTTTTTTCTTTAGTCCAGGTAAGATGCTTCTGACGTTGTTTGTTGTTCAGCAGCAGCTTGACAAAAGGAATACGACATTTGAAGCCCATGTCCAGGATCCGTATGTGTGTGGTGGCTCTTGATGCACTTACTACAGCCTCAGTCTACTCCTTGTGAAGCTCCCCCACACTTTTGAATGGCCTTTTCCTGACAAGAAAAAAAGAACTGGTCTGTTGCTCAGTTGTCCAAAGTCCTCTTTTATGATGAGAGCAAATGTTGCATCTCATTTGGAAACCAAGGTCCCAGAGTATGGAGAAAGAATGGAAAGGCACACAATCCAAGATGCTTAAAGTCCAGTGTGTTGTTTCCACAATCTGTGTTTTTTTGGGGAGCCATGTCATCTGCTGGTGTTGGTCCACTGTGCTTTATTAAGTCCAGAGTCAACACAGCAGTCTACCAGGAAATTTTAGAGCACTTCATGCTTCCTACAGCCGAAAAGCATTATGGAGATGCGGACTTCATTTTCCAGCAGGACTTGGCACCTGCCCACACTGCCAAAAGTACCAAAACATGGTTCAACGACCGTGTGATTACTGCGCTAGATTGGCCAGCAAACTCACCTGACCTGAACCCCATAGAGAATCTATGGGGCATTGCCAAGAGAAAGATGAGAGACATGAGACCGAACAATGCAGAATAGCTGAAGGCCGCTATTGAAGCATGCTGGTTTTACATAACACCTCAGCAGTGCCACAGGCTGATACAATCCATGCCACGCCGCATTGAGGCAGTATTTCATGCAAAAGGGGTCCAAACCAAGTACTGAGTACATACTGTATGCATAATTTTACTTTTTAGAGGGCCGACATTTCTGTATTTAAAATTATTTTTTTATTGATTTTATGTAATATTCAAATTTTCTGAGATTTTGGATTTGGGGTTATCTTAAGCTGTAAGACACAATCATCGCAACTATAACAAATAAAGGCTTGAAATATCTCACTTTGCATGTAATGAGTTTATATAATATATTAGTTTTACCTTTTAAGTAGAATTACTGAAATAAATTAACTTTTGCACGAAATTCTAATTTTCTGGGTTTCACTTGTACAGACAGGTGGGTGCCTTTCCAAATCATGTCCAATCAACTGAATTTACCACAGGTGGACTCCAATTAAGCTGTAGGAACATCTCAAGGATGATCAGTGGAAATAGGGTGCACCTGAGCTCAATTTTGAGCTTTATGGCAAAGGCTGTGAATACTTATGTACATGTGATTTCTTAGCTTTTTATTTTTAATAAATTTGCAAAAATCTCAAAAAAACTTTTCACATTGTCCATATGCGGTATTGTGTGTAGAATTTTGAGGACAAAAATTAATTTATTCGATTTTGGAATAAGGCTGCAACATAAAATGTGGAAAAAATGAAGCGCTGTGAATACGTTCCGGATGTACAGTACTGTATATTCTATATTACTAATGCCGGGCATTACATTGAAGCCACTATTTTCTGTTCTATATCTACTGACGCTGCTGCTATTTTGCCTTTTCAAAGATTATCTTCACTATCCTTACGCGGTGACAACTTTTTCTGTTTATATGAGGAAGAGAGACTCGAAAATTACATATATTGTATATGTTGATAATAGATAATATTATATTTGTTTTTAAAACTATACGTTCTGACTGCTGTCTGACAATAAACCTCTGTGGGGTTTATAAACTCGCTATTAAGAAAAAACACAAAAAAGGAGACCACTCCTAAGCTTGGTACACACTGGCAGATATATCTGCAGTTCAACTGATCTGCAGATATATCTGCTGATAGTGGTTGTACATACACACAGAAAGATGCGCCAAAATATCTTAAAGATATATCTGCTGTTCAATCTATCAGCAGCTATATATATGCATATGGGGGTTGTTCATACACACAGAAAGATGCACCAATATATCTGCAGATGTATTAGCCATCTGCTGTGTTGCACAGCAGATGCAATATATCTGTGAAAGACGCCTTTTGGTGCCCATACACTTGTGAGATATTAGGTGCTATCCTTCGATTTCGACCTCATCTGTGAGAGAAATCGAAGGATGCACATTTTAGGTACCTTGGGACGTGATGCGCGTGCACGCTGCTCGAATATCGCGTCTCAAGATAGTATGTGCTGCGCTTAATATTTCTCGTATTGCAGTGCGATCGCATATGGTTTTTAAACCACATGCGATATATCGCACTGCGATGTGCGATGGGCTCCCACTCGGCGGTGAGGTTCTGATCATGTGATTACCATGCAATCTATCGCGTGATTGCATGGTAATCACTTTGGCAGTTCATGTGTGATTTCATCGCACCTGAACTGCCAGTGCGATGCCCCCGCGATGTCGCGTCACGGGGCATTGCACAAGTGTATGGGTACCATTACACAGACATATTGCTTGTATACACCTGCAAATCGCCAAAAGATATATTGGCTGGTCAATTGATTGGCCAATATATCTGCCAGTCTGTACCCAGCATTATGCTGGGTACACACCTACATATATATCTGCAGATCAACTGATCTGCAGATATATCTAAAGGCGGATCGGGCAGTGTGCTGTGCATTTACACACGGCTGCCCAGTTCAGCTGTCAGTCACCGCCAACTGCTGCAGCTTGTGTAGGGGCAGTCAGCTGACAGCCCGTACCCACACACCAACGTGCCAACATATCTAACGATATATTGGCTGTGGTTGTGCAGCAGGGCCGACGCGATATGTCTGTGAACGACGGAGTTCACAGACATATCGCTCGTACACACTGGCCGACGGACCTGCAATATATCGACCATTTAAGAGAATGGCAGACACAGTATATCGGCCAGTGTGTACGCACCTTTAGAGTGAACAAAAAAATCAGATGGTTCCAAATGTAATAAAAATAGATTCCATATAAGAAAAAAAAGATTAATATCTGTGGCACATAGAATGATCCTAAGACATAAAAGTTTAAAATTAAATATATACTGTATAATTAAATACTTTGTTGCAATCCCTCACTTAAAGGTATTCAGCTGCAATAAGGACTGTGACTGATTAACTGTGGTAATAGTACACCATAACTCACAATAGTGCCATTATGTTTTTTTGTACTCTTTCTACTTCTACATTTACAGTACCTGATTCCAACTCACCTAATACCCTCACAACAACCACTCCAACGCAATGTCTATATTTGTATTGAGCAACCTTCAGTAGCACTTTCCATAATTTGATGCTAGGTGGCTGGGATTATCAGACAATACAAAGAGCATCCCTGTGACCACAATAAAGTACAGAAAGAATACTAGTGACTGCCATATAATGCATCCTAGTGAACACCTTACAATATAGAAAGTATTCTAGTCACTGCCATGCAGTGCAGATAGCATTTTGGTGACCAACATACAGTACAATGAACATTCTAGTGACTGTCATAAAATAGAAAGCATCCCCGTGACCAATATACAGCATGGAGAACATCCCAGAGAACACTATACAATACAGAGAGCATACTAGTGACTTCCTTACAGTACAGGGATGATAAGGCATAATGTCTACATTTACACTGTAAAAATCAACACCACAATATTGACATTTATGATGTCTCCAGATTTGTAACCATCTGCATTGGTCCGCGTTACTGAATGTTTTTCGGTCATTTCATCTTAGATGCCATCAAACTTTACAAAACAAAATTAATTATTGGCCACTGGCCAACAGTAGTTGCCAAACTGATATCTCTATAACTGTTGACAACTCAATAGTCAACCTAACTCCACAAGCTTGCTGCCCAGGTGTCATCTTTTTCTCTGAACTATCAATGTAATGTTTATAAATCCTGTTAAATACATCGGATAAACATATCCAGAATACACCCATATTTTACACAAGACACTGCAAAAAAATCAACATATCCTGCATTTATTATTGCAACAGTCTCCTTACTGAGCTTCTGCAAAACAGACTTTCACCACTACATTCCAGTTTGAATGCAACTGCAATGCTGATCTTCTGCACTACGGGCCTATTTCAGCAAAAATTTGCAAAACTACAAATTATTTCTCTAACATGCGGTGGGCCGCCCAGCACAAGGCAAGGCCGCCCCACATGCCGGGTCCTGCCCCCCCCCCCCCCCTCCCCACTAAAATGCAAGAGCATCGCCATACAGCGATGTGCTTGTATGCTTAGGGCTGCCTCACATCATTTCTGCGAAGGCAGTCACTAGGCAGCCATCTTTTGAGCCACAGCGGCTGCTCGTGATGTCAAGCAGCTGCCGCGGCCCACACTGCAATAGGTCCGGGCATGCCTGCATTGCCCTGATCCCCCCACGCGGTGTTGATGCCCATAAAATGCAGCGTCGACATCTCCGCCCCGCAAATGCCTCTGCCAGTCAATCAGGCAAAGCCATTCGTAGAAGTGAGATGCCATCACACCTCACTATATGCGCAGTGCGTGTGTACAGTGCACATGGAGTTCAGTTTGATTACACATCGTAGATGCATTCCATACTGAATTAATCCCTAAGAAGGCTATTTAGAGATGGATACAGTGGTGTAAATTTCGCAAAAAGGGCCGCCTGCGCACTCTCTGTGGCCGCAGTGCACGACCAATCATTATACAATCGCATCCCAGTAGGATGCAACTGTATCATGATTGACAGGTGAAGGGCGTTCGGGGGTGGAGTTGAGGCATGGGGGGGGGGGGGCGCACCAGGAAACGCAGATCGAAAATATGATTTTAATTACCTACCAGTAAATCCTTTTCTTGTAGTCCGTAGAGGATACTGTGGTCCATTTAGTACCACAGGGTATAGACTGGTCCACTAGGAGCCACGACCACTTTAAGAATTTGATAGTGTGGGCTGGCTCCTCCCTCTATGCCCCTCAGTCTAAAAAACTGTGCTTGAGGAGATGGACATACTTTGAGAGAAGGATAGATAAGGCTAGTGGTGAGATTCCGAACCAGCACACACAAGAGGAATGCCAAGCTAGCAAAAACTTGAAGCAGGAACAGTTGAACCAACATTACTTAACTAAGTAACATTGCAGGAAGAGCGAAGCACTGGGCAGGCGCCCAGTATCCTCTATGGACTACGAGATAAGGATTTGCCGGTAGGTAATTAAAATTCTATTTTCTCTTACGTCCTACAGGCTACTGGGGTCCATTTAGTACCATGGGGATGTACCAAAGCTCCCAAACCGGGTGGGATAGTGCTGAGGTTCCTGCAGAACTGATTGACCAAACTGAAGGTCCTCAGAGGCCAAAGTATCGAACTTGTAGATCTTACCAAATGTGTTTGAACCTGACCAAGTAGCTGCTTGGCAGAGCTGTAAAGCCGAGACACCCCGGGCAGCCGCCCAGGAAGAACCCACCGACCTAGTAAAGTGGGCATGTACAGAGTTTGGACATGGCAAACCTGCCGTGGAATAAGCATGCTGGATAGTAAGTCTGTTCCAGCGTGCAATAGACTGCTTTGAAGCAGGGCACCCAATCTTATTGGGATCATAAAGAACAAACAGCGAGTCCGTTCTCCTGTGACGAGCTGTTCTCTTCACATACACCTTCAAAGCCCTTCCATCATCCAAAGACTTTGAAGTAGCAGAAGTGTCGGTGACAATCAGAACCACAATAGGTAGCGAGTTCCGAGTTCAGCTCTGTCCTCACGGAAAATAGAGATTTTTATGACAAAGCCCCCAATTCCGGCACACGTCTTGCTGAAGCCAAGACCAACAGTGTGACGGTCTTCCACATAAGATATTTTACGTTCATCTCCTGTAACGGTTCAAACCAGTCCGAATGGAGGAACTGCAGCACCACGTTGAGATCCCAAGGTGCCGTGGGAGGCACAAAGGGAGGTTGGATGTGCAGAACACCTTTCAAGATTGTCTGGACCTCAGGGAGAGAAGCCAATTGTTTTTTTTAAAGAAAATGGACAAGGCCGAAATCTGGACTTTTATGTAACCCAGACATAGGCCCACATCCACACCTGCCTGCAGAAAAAGCAGGAAACATCCAGATGAAATTTCACCACAGAATAATTTCTGCTCCCACACCAAGAGACATATTTCTTCCAAATACGATGGTAATGCTTAGACGTTACCCCCTTCCCGGCTTTTCTGAATTCCGAACCTCCGACCATCGACGAGGTGAGAAGTCTGTAGTCACCACAGAAGGGAGATCCTGGCTTTTGGCGACAGACGGATCCTATGGTGCATGTGAAGATGCGATCCGGACCATTTGTCCAACAGATCGAGCTGGAAGGGTCTTGGGTGAAACCTTCCGTATTGAAGCGCCTCGTAGGAGGCCATCATGTTCCCCAGAAGGCAAATGCACAGAAGCATCTACAGTAAACCCGGGTTGGCTTCCGGACGTCCCGAACCATCGACTAAATCACCAATACCTTTTCCTACGGAAGGAACACTTTCTGCGACTCCTTGTCCAGTATCATTCCCAGGAATGGGAGCATCCTTGTTGGCTCTAGGTGAGATTTTGGAAGGTTCAGAATCCACCCGTTATCCTGGAGGAGCTTGGTTGAGAGACCAATGCTGTCCAGCAACCTTTCCCTGGACTGTGCCTTTATCAGGAGATCGTCCAAGTACGGAATTATGTTCACTCCCTGTTTGCGGAGTAGAAACATCATCTCTGTATCACCTTGGTGAACACCGTCGGCGCCGCGGAGAGACCAAAAGGCAGGGCCTGGAACTGGTAGTGACAGTCCTGCAGTGCAAACCGTAGATAGGCCTGATGAGGCTGCCAGATCAGAATGTGAAGGTACGCATCCTTAATATCCAGAGACACTAGGAATTCCCCCTCCTCCAGACCTCAGATTACTACTCACAGTGACTCCATCTTAAATTCAAACACTCGTAAGTACGGGTTCAAAGACTTGAATTTCAGAATCGGTCTTACTGAACCGTACGGTTTCGGTACTACGAACAAGTTGGAATAGTACCCCTTGTTGAGCAGATGAGGTGGTACTGGAACAATGATCAAAGTCTGTACCAGATTTGTATGGCATACTGAAAAGGTATACTTGCCCATTGTGAAACTGGCAACCTGATTTGAAGAATCTGTGAGGTGGGAGCTTTTGGAACTCCAGTCTGTAGCCCTGGGAAATAAGATCTATGACCCAGGGATCCTGTCAAGAAGTTGACCAGATCTGACTGAAGAATTGTAGTCGGGCTCCCACCTGACAGCCTTCCAGGCATTGCGGTCCACCCTCATGCTGAAGTCTGTGAGAAATCAGAGCCTGGGCTCTGTTTCCGAGCACCTGCAGTTGCTGGCTTGCGTGGTTTACCTCTTGCGCCGCTGGAGAATGTAGAAGCACCTCTGGATTTGCCCTTGAACTTGGCCTTCCGAAAGGACTGTAACTTAGAAACTGAATAAGTCTTCTTGGTTGGGGGGGCTGTGGAAGGAAGATACGTAGACTTACCTGCAGTAGCTGTGGAGATCCATTTGTCTACTTCATCTCCAAACAAGGCCTCTCCTGTGAATGGTAGGCCTTCCACACCTTTCCTGGAGTCCGCGTCAGCAGTCCACTGGCGTAGCCAAAGCCCCTGCGTGCCGACACTGCCACAGCGGTGGTGCGTGCGTTAAGCAAACCAATCTCTTATGGCTTCCACCATAAAGTTCGCATAATCCTGTATATGCTGCAGGAGTAAAACAACACCCCCCTAGACAAGGAATCTAACCCCTCAATTAGGTTACCTGACCATTTTGCAATTGCTTTTGTGATCCACGCACATGCAATAGTGGGTCTTTGGGCCACCCCAGCAGCTGTGTACAATGATTTGAGTGTAGTCTCAATTTTACAATCAGCTGCGTCTTTCAGGGAGACTGCACCAGGAACAGGCAATACAATTTTACGTGACAGCCTTGAGACTGATGCGTCCACTATCGGTGGATTTTCCAATTTTTTCCTATCCTCCATAGGAAAGGGAAAAGATGAGAGCAACCTTTTAGGGATCTGAAATTTTTTATTATGAGGATTAACCCATGGTTCTTCAAACAGGGTATTCAATTCCTTTGACACAGGAAAAGTGACTGAGAACTTCTTTTTTACATTAAAATAAGATTCCTCACACTCCTCTGACACCTTATCAGGAATATACAGAACATCTCTGATAGCTTCTATAAGAGCCTCTATTACCTGTGACAGAGCCGCATACCCCCTTTCCAAGTCTACCTCACCCTCCTTCAAGTCTGACCCTTCAGCATCAGACCGCAGGATATGGGCCAGAGATCGCTTTTGCGGACAAATGGGAGGGGATTGAGACGCTGGCTTGGGGACTGAGTCTATGCTCATAAACCCATCCTCAGTCTGCGTCTCTTTCTCATTGCGTGACAATTTTTTTTAGAAAAAGTGGAGATAATTCCTTTCAGAGAATTAAACCACTCTGGTTCAGCCCCGCTATTCTGGGAAGGTACCCTGCCCTGAGTACCCACTAGTGAGCCCCCTGGTGAAGAGGAACACTCCGCTGTACAAGAAACACACTCTTTGCCTGACATAATGTAAATGTGACAGCACACACACACAGGAAAAGGTTAAACACAATTAACCCACAAAAAGCCCTTCAGGGAGATACAGAGTTGTTTGGAGCCGGCCCCACCGCGCCCTTACTGCTAATGCCAAGCTTACCCGGGTCGCAGACTAGGGGGTATATGCAATTGCGGTCGAATTCCCGAAATTGTCGAAAAACGGGACTTTCCCCCCCAAAAAAAAAAAATCGACAATGCAATTCAGTACTTTCCGTCAAAAAAACGGACTTTCAAAATTCGACTTTTTGAAATTCGACATTTGTCAAATTCGACTTTTCTGCAATGGTACAAATGCGGAAATTCGACAAAAGTATATTCAATTGAAGTTTGGAAATTCGACAACAGTGCTTTTAGACAGTAAATTCGTCATTTTCAATCCGCCACACTTTGGTGGGCGAATCTAATAAAAAAAAATTAAAACATGTTTTTTTTGGTGTTTTTTTTATTGGTAATAGCATATCTATTTATATTAGAAGGGATTAGGTACTTGGTTTGTCTTTTTGGGAGGCACAAGTATTATTTATATATTTAAATTTTTTTTTTTTTTTTTTTTTAGATGGAATGGTAAAATTTTGGAAAAAAATGGCGTGGGGTCCCCCCTCCAAAGCATAACCAGCCTCGGGCTCTTCGAGCCGGTCCTGGTTCTAAAAATCCGGGGGGAAAATGGACAGGGGATCCCCCGTATTTTTAAAACCAGCACCGGGCTCTGCGCCTGGTGCTGGTGCAAAAAATACGGGGGACAAAAAGAGTAGGGGTCCCCCGTATTTTTTACACCAGCATTGGGCTCCACTAGCTGGACAGATAATGCCACAGCCGGGGGTCACTTTTATACAGAGCCCTGCGGCCGTGGCATTAAATATCCAACTAGTCACACCTAGCCGGGGTACCCTGGGGGAGTGGGGACCCCTTCAATTAAGGGGTCCCCCCCAGCCACCCAAGGGCCAGGGGTGAAGCCCCATGCAATTTTTTTCGTGTTTTTCCCCGTTTTTAAAAATCGGAACAAAATCCGTCAAATCGGCCGTTTTTCGTCAGCGGGACTGTCGAATCCGTTTTTTATTGAATATGGTCAATTTCGGCACCCACTTGACGAAATTAGACGGTCGAATTGTGTCGAATTAAAAAACGGCCGAAAAATTGCCGCGATTCGCCGCTAATTGCATATACCCCTAAGTACCCTGATAGGGGACTTAGTACACTAGTAATTGCTCCCCCCCTGCTATGACCCCCTGGTACCGCTGAGGTAATTTGGAGTCACACTGTAGGAGCTGCGCGTCTCTGTCAGTCAGCGTCTGTGTCCACTGCAGAGGGAAAATGGCGCTGGTGAGCTGCTGGATCCTCTCATAGTGAAACCCCGCTCCTTCAATGGCGCACAGTCTTCCCACATTTTTTAAACTGGAATTTGGTGCTTAAAATGGACAGAAACGGTTTTAAGGCTGAGTTGCCAGTATGGGTACCGTGTACTGAGACGCAGTTGTGTACTGTGTCTGGAGATGCATTCCGCCCCGTTTAGAAGCCGTGCGTCTTCATACCCTTGTGCCGCCATAATGGCTGGCGCCCCGCTAACCGGGACGCCGGCTCAGTACTCGCCACTCTTCATTCTTCTGGCTCTGTTAGGGGTGACTGCGTACTGTGGGAATGTACGCTCGCCGTGGTGGGGTTTGCGAATAGTTCCCTCAGGAGCTCAGTGTCCTGTCAGCAGGGAACAGGACCAATTAACCCTTCAAGAGGTTGGGCCGTTCCCTCCCCCCACCTTCCCAAGTCCCATGAAGCAGGCAGGCTGATGCCACCCAGACCTGCCTGAAAATAACATAAAATAAATGCAGAAAACTCTTCAGGAGCTTCCTTCAGCGTGACTTGCTCCTCCTAGAGGGAGGAGCTAGCCTACACTATCAAATTCTTAGCGGACCTCACGGTACTAAATGGACCCCAGTATCCTCTAGGACGTAAGAGAAAACATGGTGGCGGTGCGCCTGCCTACGCAGACATGCTGGCAGGGGTAAACCTTTATTTGAGGTTTTTGTGATGCAATCGCTACTGAATTATGATCTCATCGCAGGGCGGCACCACACTTGCTGGGCGGCTGTGCTCTGTGCTGGGCGGGGGCAGCCTGCATCCAATTTTAGTGGTCGCAGATTTTCCTAAAATATAAATCTCTTTCCTTATCTCAAAAGACTAGTCGCAGCTAGCCGCGATGTGTATATCTGTACGTATACATCGCGGCAACAATGAGAGTGGCTACATCTGTATCTCGCAGCTCAACCTCTCCTATCAGCACAACACCTGGGTATTTTATCCATACTCATAACCTGCTCCCATTAACGGTTACAGGACATATTTTAGGCTATACCCACTCTGTGGAACGCATTCCATGCACAATAAGACTTTCCTCTAGTCACCAAACCTTCAAGGGTTCCCTGAATTCCTTAACTACCAACATAACCTGCATTAGATAATCTACCAAATTACATCACCTCTATAAAGTCCACACTGCATATTTTCTTTCTTCACGATCGCATCCAGCTGACCCTAAGCCAACATTCCTGTGTGACTGGATCACACCTGGCCAACAAGAACCTTTACAAGCTGGCTGGACCAATATTCAATAAGTAGCCTTGTGTATCAATATCTATTTCCCAATAGATATTAATCTTACAAGCAGGAACCTCTTACCTCTTTGTCTGTCATTACACAATCTTGTTTTATACAGATGTGTCCTGATACATCTTGCCTCAATATGCCACATGGATAGGATGCACAAGCAGACTCTGCTGATTAAAATGATATGCGGCATGCCAATATTCTCTGTGGGTCTGCGGCTGTAACTGCATTTTTTAATAGGAAAACACTATGCAGATACAGCCACAGTCGCAAACAGTAAATAGGCATGCTGCATATCATTTTAATTAGCATACGCTGCTTGTATGTCCTATTTGCACAGTTTTGCGAGTAAGATGCCTTTTAATGGAAAAAGACGCACATAAAGACATACTCTCCGAGTTACACCACGGCATGGTGTGACTAGAAGGGCTGTTTAAATGCAGGGTGGCTAGATGTAAGTGGACACATATGTAAGTATTTTGTTCCCATTTGTAAAGTGTAACGGAATATGCTGGCACTATATAAGTAACTACTGATAATAATAATAATCATTGAAATGTTGACATTGAACATGTTGGCCTCATGTTCACAATGTCAACATGTGAAATGTCAACATGTGAAATGTCAACATTCTGCACAGGCAGTGGAGGGTTAGGATTAGGCTACAGGAGGGGATAGTTAGGGTTAGGCTGTGGGAGGTTAGGGTTAAGCACTAGTAGGAGGGTTAGGGGCTAGCCCTACTAACAGCTGGAAGCGCTGCAAGATCTACCGGAAGTCATCAAGATGTGACCGCCAGATCCTAATGACAGCCAAACATAACAGAGCATCCTAGTGACCACAATACATATAAAAGAGCATCCCCAAATCCACAATATAGTACAATGAACAGCTTAGTAACTATAATTTAAAAAAAAACAGAGCATCCTGATGACTGCCATTAGAGAGCAACTTAGTGACTGCTATATTAGAACAATTTAGTGACTTCCACATCACCTGGTAATCTTCCCCTCATTACTTGGGGGTTTGCATTCCCCCAAACCCCGGTGTCCTATGCTGCAGCATGATCAGTATATTTGTTGATCAGGCGCTGTAGATTCAGCAGATTTTCTGATCATGGCAGTGTCTTTTTCCCCAACATACTGAAAATGCTTTTTAAAGCATGACTTTGCCTCGTATATATTTATATATAGTTACCATGGATTTGCCTCATGTACATTTAAATAGGAATTTATAACCCTTTCCATAAAATGCTATATTACATTTTTGTTTTTATCTCTTACCATTTTTTCAGCATCCACAGCTCGGGATTTTTCCTGTTCCAGCTTCTCCAGCAAGCTGCTTTGCACTTTAGAATTTTGATTCCTCTTTAGTATCTCAAGCTCCATCTCCTTTATTTTTTGCTGTCGCTGATCAAGTTCCGTTTCAAGACTGGAACATGTTGCAGTCATATATGAGAATTTCTGTTTAACATCATTTACTTCTGCAGAAAGCTAGTTAGAAGCAGAGGAGTAATGAAGAAAAAACGTTATATACCTTTACCTACCAGTAACTATTACAAGATTTTGGGTATTTACTGTTAAATGTCTTACTCAGAGTCCATCTAGGGAACACTTCTTGACCATTTAGCTAGGGTTGAGGAGCCAGCTATTAATAGTTTAACTTTTTAGGGTATATAAGCTCCTCCCATCCAACCCTTCCTCATTTGGAACTTAATAAGGTCTAAGGTCTGGTTGAAGAATAAGAACAGGATTACAGCCTTCTCACACGCACAACCAAACAAGGAAGGGAATCTGAGAAAGAGATTTAATGTTAGGTACCCCAAATCTTTTTTTCTCCTTTATCCATCTTGGGGACACTTCTTAACCACGGAGATGTACAAAAGCTGCTCCTAGGGCCTCGACGGCATGTTCATCCCTATCTAAACCCAACTTTCCATCCAAGAAACATTCGTGAACGCAAAATCATGAATGTATAAACTCGTGAATGTATGAACCGAAGAAACAGATTTCTGCATAACTGTTCTGTTCTGAGCAAGTAATGAGATGAGATCCTAACTGGGATAGATCGTTCAGCATCCTCATATGTCTGCTGAATTTTGACCCTACTCAACCTGGCTGTAGTGTCATTAGTGTCATAATAATAAGTATCAGTTTGCCTTATGCAGATACATATTATGTTACAATATCTAACAGGGACATTAAGTCTGATTCAATGTTTTGCTGATTTAGCAAAAGCTGTTAATACAGTTTCATGATTAATGAGAAAAGAGGTCACTACTTTTGGATAGAAACCCAGAAGTGTGTAACACTGTCCAAAAGTCCTTGGAACAGAGTTTTCCAAGACATGCTCCAAATTCCGACATTCCTGTATTCAAGTTACCCACTTCAGATCTACCTCCTGCAAGGTTCAAAGGATAGTAACTGAAGTGAAAATATCTCCTACATGGCTTGATGGATCTGGATCAAACTTGGTACACATACCCTTCATTATCAAACTTTAAATACTGGCAGAGTTTAACCTAAAAAAACAATCCACCCCTTTAGGGGACCAGGCCATATATATATCTTATATATCAAATTCATTGGACTGTTTGTTTGTCCAGTTATGCACCCCTGCACCGACAGGGAAGAAATGAACACAAAGTGGTACAGTAAGATTTGGCAAGGATTTTTTTTTTGGGGGGGGGGGGTTAGGGCCCCAGATGGACCTCAAAGTGGAATACAGCGGGCAAAACTTTGCCCCAGGGAGCAAGTTCTGGGCCTTACACTGGATTGATTTTAAAGAAAACTTTAGAGTGGTAACATTGGATCCCAGAAGACAAACTAGGCGGTTGAGGGTCAGTCGGACCTCATTGCGAAATGCGCCGCACAGAACTTTGAACCAAGGAGCCTGTTCTGGGCCTTCCACTGGATGGAATTGGGTGAAAACTTTAATGCACTGTAATAACTAACAGAAATCACCATAATTCAATGATCTGAAATAACCGACTGAAATAAACATAAATAAATAAACAAACTAAAATAACGGACAGAAATGGAGGTGGGAAGAAAAAAAAAATATTGTGTGCCCAAAAGCCTTGAAATAGTAACATTAACAGAAGAAAAACTTTAAACTCATCTTGCAATGGAAAAGGGATTATAAAACTTTACAGAAAGAAAAGCTGGGGATCAGGGCTACCGGTGACACTTTTGTGTAAGTGTGATTTAGATTTCTCTTCACTTTGCATTTTGTTAACTCATAAAAATAAACTATTAACACATCTATTTTTGAAAGCATTCTTACTTTGCAGCACTTTTTCCACACCTGCCTAAAACTTTTCCACAGTTCTGTACATCTGTCTGCTTCCACAGAGTCTCAGACCTCATCCCTCTCTGATTATATCAGCATCTTTGATAATTTCTGGGGCACACAACAGAATTCATCTTATAGTAGCAATTTTTTTCCATATCAACTCCCAACAACTTGGTCTTCATTTGGAACTTCCAAGCTTCCTCACTGGGGATGATTTCAAACAATGATGAAATGTTGACAGAACGTTGACATATCGTCCAGCAGTGACTAACCTACTGCAGCGGCTCAGCGCAGCTTCTAGGTTCCGGGTCAATATGACCATCACTTCCAGGTCAGACTTCCGATTCGCCAATGTTCGGTGAGTATTCCCTAATCCCTACAACTAACCCTCCCACCCACAGTCTAACCCTAATGTTGACATTCTGATAGTGTAGACATTCCACACATCGACGTTCTGAGAATGTCAACATCGGAACTCTCGACACTGTGGTATAGGCATTATGAATGTCAACTTTGTAAATTCCAACCTAATGACTACATCCCACATGACACAATATTGAGCAAACTGAGTACAATGCATCAGATTATTAACTAAGCTATACAATATACATCAGGAAACAGTTCTAAATGTAATGGATAATGCATTATTTTCTTCTGATAAGGTTAGAGATCTGTCCATGCTTTTTGCGCAAATGCAGTTTAGCTTTTGAGGCAGTTCCCCACTTCCAGCTTCTTTGCATGAGTATAATGCAGCATGAAACCATTATGTACTAGCTGGGATTACCCAGCGTTGCCCGGGCTGAAGAACAGATGGCAAAGTACAGTACATTGTCCTCGCCTATAACCCCATTCCATTAATCCTGAAAAGAACACCACTGTTTGCTAACATGGTTATGTGTATGGTCAGCACACTCTGTGGGGAAATGGGAGTAGAGGAGAGGTAGATGGGAATAGGGGGACATGCAAGGGAGGGGATGTAGGTATGGATTCCCACTGTCAACACAGGAAGCGGAGAACACTGGGACATAGATTTTTTAGACCTAGAGGCAGGCTTTGCATCCTGCCGATCACCAGCAGTACAAACACAAACCAACAAAAGAAAAATTACAGAACCAGACGAGGTTGCAGGGGAGGCCAAAAAAACAAAACCCACACTGATATAAGTAACTCGCAACAATCTGAAGGGATCTTCAATCTAAGCAATTTCCAAATGGGAGACCAACATAAAACATTACTTAACAAGGGACTTAAGTTTGCCCCATGAAAAGAATGAATAAGTTTGAAACATATAGGCTTTCACAAGGAAAATAACCCTTAAGTAGTATTTTGCACAAACCAAATTACAATACACACCAGCCGTCCAAACACCGGATTTCAAACATACTGACTTCAAACTTCAATCCACCTTCTATCCACAACATGTTAAGGGACACATCATAAATACATTCGAACAACTGGTGGTAAACGACTTGGACAAAATTGGGTACACTCATATCAAACAGCAAAATTTGACAAGGGGGGAGACGCAGGCTTTGGAGGAACTGAGGAACATGAAGGACTTGATCATTAAACCAGCAAATAAGGGGGGTGGGATAGTACTACTTGACAAAAGTGACTACATTCAAGAATCAAGACGATTATTGGGAGATACACAGACATACATCAAACTAACAGGCGATCCAACACAGGAATACAGACAGGAATTACAAACACTACTAAACAAAGGCCTATCATTAGGAATCATAAACAAAAAATAATTCGACTTCCTTACCCCCAATAATCCAGTAATACCGGTATTTTACTACTTACCAAAAATTCACAAGAACATGGAACATCCACCGGGAAGACCTATCATTTCAGGCATTAACTCACTCACCTCAAACCTATCAAGATACATAGACTTTTTCCTCCAACAACATGTGGTCAAACAGAAATCATATCTCAGAGACACCACACATACGCTTAAATTATTACAAGACATAACATGGACAGATGACATGACATTAGTAACGAGTGACGTGACATCTCTTTACACAGTCATAGAACATACACAAGGCACAGAAAGCACAAAACACTTTCTTTTGCAGGACGACACACTTCAACAAATACAGACAGAATTCATCATAAAAGCCATTACATTCATTTTGGAACATAACTACACTTGGTTTGATAACAACTACTACCAACAGCGGACAGGGACAGCCATGGGGACCAGGTTCGCTCCAAGCTACGCAAACCTGTTCATGAGTAAGTGGGAGGAGGACAACATCTGGCAGGTGCATGGCTTTGGAGAGAACCTGGTCCTCTGGCGACTGTACAGAGATGATATACTATACATCTGGAAAGGGACTGAGCATGACTTACAGACATTCATAGCATAGATTAACGACAACGACCGGAATTTACATTTCACCACCAATTACAGTAAAGAGAAAGTAGAATTCCTCGATTTAGACATCCACATAGTCAATGGTAGGATAGAAACCCGCACGCATCACAAACGAGTAGATGTGAACAGTTACATCTTATCTACCAGCAGTCATCATCCCAACTGGCTTAAAAGCATCCCTACAGGATAATTCACGATTGAGAAGGAACTACACGCAGATAGACTATTACAAAGAACAAGGACAAGAACTGAAACAAAAATTCTTAGATAAAAAATATAACAAAGAAATTGTGGATAAGGCATACAAAAAACTGGAAGACACAGATAGACATGAGCTACTAAAATACAAAGAAAGGAACCCAGTACAACAAGGGAATGACATATTTTGTGATGCAATACAATACTGCAGCGGGACAAATCAGAGTATACAGAAACATTGGGCCATCCTGATGCAAGACGACACACTGGCTAAGATCTTACCAAAACAACCAAAAGTGATATACAAGAAGGTTCCAGATTTGAGGGAGAAATTAGTACACAATCATATACCACCATCCAAGACACAGCAGACAAAATAGACGGCATTGTAAAGAGACAAGGATTCCACCATTGTGGTACATGTATAGGTTGTAGGACTACGAATTCTCGCACAACCAAAAGCATCACAAAATTCTCTTCAAACAGTACAGGACAAAAACACAAAGTCAGAGAAGAACTATCATGCCATACTAAGGGGGTCATATATCTCATCACATGCTCATGCGGACTCTAATATGTTGGACGCACAATCAGAACACTAAAAGTCAGAATATCAGAACACGTACAGAATATCAAAAGAGGGCATGAGAAACAGTGTATCACAACACTTCAAAGAAAAACATACACAGGATCCGACACAAATTAAATTCATGGCCATACAACTAGTCACTAACAACTGGCGAGGAGGGGACTATTTGAAAAAAATAAACAGGGAAGAACTCAGATGGAATTTCACACTCAAAACCCTCACACCTAGAGGTCTAAACATAGAATACCATATCACCTCACTGATGTAATAAGACACCATTTTACCCAGTATACGGTTCTTCAAGGAGAACCATTAAAGAATAGATCATAAGCATACAAAAACATTTAACAAGCAATATGTAGACCATGCATCAAGTCCAGGGAAGCATCTTATATCAATCCTGATCAGTGGTACTAATACAATTAGGCTGCTGATCATGGGGTTAGAATATGGTCAGACAATAGAAACACAATCCTTTCCAGGATGGGAATAAGATCTAACGCCGGCACACACTGCACCAGAGTGTGCCTCCATTTTTCTCATAATCATCTTCAATCTCTACCTCTAAAGTACAAACGACAAGAGTGGAGGCATACACATAAATGTATATGCATGTGTGTGTTTAAATACATACACATAGAGAACAATACATTAATTATAATTAACCATATCAAATCCCCCCTCTTTCCCACAATCCCATTTGAAAAATGGACACAATTACTCCAATCATAGGACATGCATACCAGCTGTCATTTTTTACACTACATAATTCAAGGTGTACACAAAATCCAATTATAACCCAATTCATTTATCACCTAAATTTACATCACTGATTCTTCACAGTTTCTTTCATAGTAACAAAATCCAGTGCAGATACAGTATTTCTTCAATATAATCATATATTACACATAAGACAAGCACACACTTTAGCACAGACATGAATTACAGTTTTCAATTTATTCTTATCCAATCGAATCAAGGACTGGCAACCAATGATAACCAATCATCGTAGCCCAGAGAGATTATAACCATCCCCACACTCCAGGCAAGTTATCCTAGACAAAGGCATTCACTGCTGAAACGCGTTAAAAAAAAAAAAAAAAAAAGGAAGAACTTGCACATCACTTAATTACAGACCCCCTCCTCGGCTGGAAAAGGGATTCTACACTATCTGGTATACGAACTCCCGCTCACGTGACGCGGCAAAGCCGGAAGCCATAGACGGGACCCGAAGCAGGAGAAGGACAGCGGCCGCTGGATCCGAATGGGGACCAGGCGATCAGGCGGACAAAGACACTGGAGGACGAGGGCACTGGAGCTGAACCGGCGGCAGGCGCTTCTCAGCGTACTCCCGGTGGTAAGTGTAAGAACACAGCCCCACACCCGAAACCTCCAGCGGTGCACATATCAAGGGACTGACAGGCGGGACGCCGCACTAGTCACACTCCCAGACTCATGTACTAATACACAGCCCCAGCAGCCACATAGGTTATTACCAGACCTATGGTAAAGGTGTACCCAAAATGGCACACCTGACATTCATCCTAGCAGGGGACCTTCCTGACTGAGTATACAGTACCATTAGGAGGGTATACCGGAAAAGGGTAGTCTGCAGGACACACCTGACAGTGGTACTGGACATAACAAGCAAGGGGCTTATGAGCATTATTGATTTTAGATCACAACCTTAAAGGGTCATCTGCAAGGTACATCTGCAGGATAAATATTACACCCCAATAAAAACGTTACATCCATACATTGATATTCATGGTCATTATACATAGGTAGGAATTAGTACATTATAGATAATCTCCATACCTACATCCCCTCCCTTGCATGTCCCCCTATTCCCACCTACCTCTCCTCTACTCCCATTTCCCCACAGAGTGCGCTGACCATACCCATTACCAATCCAGTGTCAGGAGGTAGGACACCTCCAGGTTTAGCAGCACCTACCCCCATCCTCCCCAGTGAGCGCAGCCTCCTCAAATTTGCATCTGCTAACATGGTGAAAAGAATTTACCTAGCCATTTGCACAGAGTATTTAGACTGTCAGCACTGAGGTATAAACAGTGTTGTTTGTTTTTCCATCAGAAGCCAGACTAAAAAGGCAGTTGCAAGAGGCAAGTTTAAAGTCTTGCCATGGTTGTAATCTGAGAACTGCAGTTCTTGTAGCATTAGCAGATTGTTGAATCTGTGTTGCTGCTGGAGACTCCATGGCTCTCAAAGCTGCAGCTTGTACAGCATTTGCCCACAGGCAGGTTTGTCTTGCAGTTACAGACTCCATGGGTTAAATTTACTAATATGGGAGTTCTATTTAAGATGTGATGTTACCCATAGCAACCAATCAGATTCCAGGTATTATGTTCTAGAAGGTGCTAGATAAATGAGAACTAGAATCTGATTGGTTGCTATGTGCAACATCCCATCTTAAATAGAACTCCCCGTCTTAGTAAATTTACCCCCATGTCCCCTGAGGCTGCATGTGTAGAAGCATCAGCTGATTGATGTGTTTGTCTGGCAGCTGGGGACTCCATGGCCCTGGATACTGCATGTCTAGTAGCATCAGCAGATAAGCGAGCTAGCCTTGCATTTAGTGAGTCTCTCTCTCTCTTGTGGCTGCTTGTTTCTCTTGTTGAGCTGCCAAGCATGCTTGTACTTTCTCTAAAGTCTCCTCATATCTTGCCACTCTGCTACATTTAGCAACCGAGGAGCTACAGTATGGATCGTTTTTCTTGGTGTCATGGCTTTTCTGAAACTTAGCATGTGGTTGTGTTTTTTTAACAGTGAATGGTACTGAAAAGGACCACACTTTTGAAAACTGAGATGTGAAAAGACGTAAACTTAGTCTGACTGTGGTATACTACAATGGGGAAGCTTTGAGAAGGAACAGAAATCATTCATACTTGCATGATAATGCAATTTAGGAATAAATGACACAAAGGTATATTTTTGGACTGTTTAGAATGGGGTTTATCTGACTTACAGAACAGAAATCAAAATAGCTTCCAAAATCACTGCAGAATAGAAATCATAGGAGATTAGAAATCTCTGCAAACCAACATTGTAGACCATGGCTAATACAGTCACTGCAGGTGCAGTGCGACATTTGATCCTCCTGCTCACTGCTCTGCTGTTGGAGCTCTGCTTGACCCCACTGGTACATATTAGCATGTGCTTTTTTCGGCCAAGAGAGACATCCTGAGCAAAGTTGCTTAAATGAAAATTTCAATTCAGAGACTCCACGGTCTAGTTGGTGGGCACCATGTAGACTTCCATGGCCTCGAGGCAAAAACCTAATCCTGGTCAAACTACATCACCATGCCAAATTTGGTGTAGCTAGGTACAAAACTGTGGTCGTAAATAACATACACTTTCTCGCTTATATATATGTGTATATATATATATATATGTGTATATATATATATATATATATGTGTATATATATATATATATATATATATATATATATATGACGGTGGGGACATAGAATGAAATTTAGTGAAATTTGATGGAGTCCTTTGCATTAGGGCGAAACGCGTCAGCAGTTACCCTGGACCCTCTTTTGATGGACAGATAAGCTTTTATATCAATTGTTTCTTGTATGTGTGATACCTGCTTGTTTTAAACCGTGGATATATTTTATGTACTTAATTAAATGTGAAAAATGATCTTTATACTACGCTATTGTGGAGTGTGATATTCTGGGAGCATTTCCAATTAACACTCACTAAGTAGAAAAATGCTATAAGTACATATAGGTTTAAACGGTACACACTATTGGTTGTTTCTTTTTCTCTTTTGCATATCACTGTGATTATATTGGTCTGAGCACCGAAGATTCCTATCTGAGATAAGTGCTTGTCCCATTTTTTTAGCTAAATATCATTCTATGTCCCCATCGTCATTTTCTAGGCATTATTAGGCACTGATTACTTCTATTTTTTACACATTCTACTCGCCATAATTTGTTATCAGCTGCCACCCAAGTTTGTGAGGAATGCATGTGAAAATATTTTAATTATAAGAAAATATTTTAATATTTTACTACAGATTATATTTGATCCACATGAGCACACACTTATACATTTTGATGATATATATATCTCCTATATATTAGGCCAAATATGTGACTCTGTGCCTGGGCCTCTAACGCTGGGTGGAGTCATAGGGCTTCTGCCCTATGCCAGTGCCAGCACTACACTACCTACACGTAGGGAGGTGGACAGGGGGCACAGCAGCTACACAATCCGGCCACCATCACCACAGAAAAACCACCAGTGGACAGACGCCCCACCGTGAACGGTAACACAATATACACCCACACCCCATGCCATGGACCCCTCCCTTGGGCAACCCCACCACCACCTAACACAGGGGCGTCATACAGACCAACACACGCCATTGACACAACTCCTCACGACCCACCCATTCCAGCTCACAACTCACACTGCACGCACCATGCTGCTCCCAGGACACAGCTTCCAGCTCACACATACACACAGCCCTGTGGAAACGGCCACCTCCTTTCCCCGCAACACACAGCCACCCACACCCTGACTGACACCCGCACCCCACACAACCCTCCCTCCACAAAACCCCGTCACCAGCTCCCACATCCAGCCACTGACGGGACACGCTGGCCGGGAGCCGCCATCCAAGCAACGGACTAACACACACCATGTTAACACAGCCCATTGCTGTACATGCGGCGCCGCATAACACTGACAGCACGCCGCACCTCACTCTGTACTGCCGTTAGGTGTAGCACCGCTCCTCTCACCAGCCCCGCAGAAAGCAGGTCTCTTCCCAGACAGCACCAGACAACCACACCGCCGGCCAAGGGACATGAGCGCCCATTCAAAAATGTATTTACCTAACGCTGTCAGACACTGACAAACGGGCAGTGTGCGCGATCACCCATCCCCCTATGTGCAGCAATCCCTTTTGCCCTAATCCCCACCCGTCCATCACAAGGGGGGGAAAAGTGCAGCCTCATGGTCCCAGATATACCATCGCCAATCAGCACACAAACACTGCAGCCACTTCTACTTTACACACACAAACACTCACCCTCCACACTCCTAACAACAAGCACGCACCCTCCCCCTCCAAACACACAAACACCTCCCCCATCTTTGCCACACCCCCACCATACAACAACCCCTCCTGCCCCCATCACCCTCACACCACTAAGACAAAAAAAATAAGAATTTACTTACCGATAATTCTATTTCTCGGAGTCCGTAGTGGATGCTGGGGTTCCTGAAAGGACCATGGGGAATAGCGGCTCCGCAGGAGACAGGGCACAAAAAGTAAAGCTTTTCCAGATCAGGTGGTGTGCACTGGCTCCTCCCCCTATGACCCTCCTCCAGACTCCAGTTAGGTACTGTGCCCGGACGAGCGTACACAATAAGGGAGGATTTTGAATCCCGGGTAAGACTCATACCAGCCACACCAATCACACCGTACAACTTGTGATCTAAACCCAGTTAACAGTATGATAACAGAGGAGCCTCTGAAAGATGGCTCCCTAAACAATAACCCGAATTAGTTAACAATAACTATGTACAAGTATTGCAGATAATCCGCACTTGGGATGGGCGCCCAGCATCCACTACGGACTCCGAGAAATAGAATTATCGGTAAGTAAATTCTTATTTTCTCTATCGTCCTAGTGGATGCTGGGGTTCCTGAAAGGACCATGGGGATTATACCAAAGCTCCCAAACGGGCGGGAGAGTGCGGATGACTCTGCAGCACCGAATGAGAGAACTCCAGGTCCTCTTTTGCCAGGGTATCAAATTTGTAGAATTTTACAAACGTGTTCTCCCCTGACCACGTAGCTGCTCGGCAGAGTTGTAATGCCGAGACCCCTCGGGCAGCCGCCCAAGATGAGCCCACCTTCCTTGTGGAATGGGCCTTAACAGATTTAGGCTGTGGCAGGCCTGCCACAGAATGTGCAAGTTGAATTGTGTTACAAATCCAACGAGCAATCGACTGCTTAGAAGCAGGCGCACCCAACTTGTTGGGTGCATACAGTATAAACAGCGAGTCAGATTTTCTGACTCCAGCCGTCCTTGAAATGTATATTTTTAAAGCTCTGACAACGTCCAACAACTTGGAGTCCTCCAAGTCGCTTGTAGCCGCAGGCACTACAATAGGCTGGTTCAGGTGAAACGCTGATACCACCTTAGGGAGAAAATGCGGACGCGTCCGCAGCTCTGCCCTATCCGAATGGAAAATTAAATAAGGGCTTTTATAAGATAAAGCCGCCAGTTCAGATACTCTCCTGGCGGAAGCCAGGGCCAGTAACATAGTCACTTTCCATGTGAGATATTTCAAATCCACATCTTTTAGTGGTTCAAACCAATGGGATTTGAGGAAATCTAAAACTACATTTAGATCCCACGGTGCCACCGGAGGCACCACAGGAGGCTGTATATGCAGTACTCCTTTGACAAAAGTCTGGACCTCAGGGACTGAGGCCAATTCTTTTTGGAAGAATATTGACAGGGCCGAAATTTGAACCTTAATAGATCCCAATTTGAGACCCATAGACAATCCTGATTGCAGGAAATGTAGGAAACGACCCAGTTGAAATTCCTCCGTCGGAGCACTCCGATCCTCGCACCACGCAACATATTTCCGCCAAATGCGGTGATAATGCTTCGCGGTGACTTCCTTTCTTGCCTTAATCAAGGTAGGAATGACTTCTTCTGGAATGCCTTTTCCTTTTAGGATCTGGCGTTCAACCGCCATGCCGTCAAACGCAGCCGCGGTAAGTCTTGAAAGAGGCAGGGACCCTGTTGAAGCAGGTCCCTTCTCAGAGGTAGAGGCCACGGATCGTCCGTGACCATCTCTTGAAGTTCCGGGTACCAAGACCTTCTTGGCCAATCCGGAGCCACTAGTATCGTTCTTACTCCGCTTTGCCGTATGATTCTCAATACCTTTGGTATGAGAGGCAGAGGAGGAAACACATACACCGACTGGTACACCCAAGGTGTTACCAGCGCGTCCACAGCTATTGCCTGCGGATCTCTTGACCTGGCGCAATACCTGTCCAGTTTTTTGTTGAGGCGAGACGCCATCATGTCCACCATTGGTCTTTCCCAACGGTTTATTAGCATGTGGAAAACTTCTGGATGAAGTCCCCACTCTCCCGGGTGAAGATCGTGTCTGCTGAGGAAGTCTGCTTCCCAGTTGTCCACGCCCGGGATGAACACTGCTGACAGTGCTATCACGTGATTCTCCGCCCAGCGAAGGATCCTGGCAGCTTCTGCCATTGCACTCCTGCTTCTTGTGCCGCCCTGTCTGTTTACATGGGCGACTGCCGTGATGTTGTCCGACTGGATCAACACCGGTCTTCCTTGAAGCAGAGGTTCCGCCTGGCTTAGAGCATTGTAGATTGCTCTTAGTTCCAGAATGTTTATGTGAAGAGACTTTTCCAGGCTCGACCACACTCCCTGGAAGTTTCTTCCTTGTGTGACTGCTCCCCAGCCTCTCAGGCTGGCGTCCGTGGTCACCAGGATCCAATCCTGTATGCCGAATCTGCGGCCCTCCAATAGATGAGCCCTCTGCAACCACCACAGAAGAGATACCCTTGTCCTTGGAGACAGGGTTATCCGCAGGTGCATCTGAAGATGCGACCCTGACCATTTGTCCAACAGATCCCTTTGGAAAATTCTTGCATGGAATCTGCCGAATGGAATTGCTTCGTAAGAAGCCACCATTTTTCCCAGGACTCTTGTGCATTGATGCACAGACACCTTTCCTGGTTTTAGGAGGTTCCTGACCAGGTCGGATAACTCCTTGGCTTTTTCCTCGGGAAGAAAAACCTTTTTCTGAACCGTGTCCAGAATCATCCCTAGGAACAGCAGACGAGTTGTCGGCATTAATTGGGATTTTGGAATATTCAGAATCCATCCGTGCTGCTTTAGCACCTCTTGAGATAGTGCTAATCCCATCTCTAGCTGTTCTCTGGACCTTGCCCTTATTAGGAGATCGTCCAAGTATGGGATAATTAATACGCCTTTTCTTCGAAGAAGAATCATCATCTCGGCCATTACCTTTGTAAAGACCCGAGGTGCCGTGGACAAACCAAACGGCAGCGTCTGAAACTGATAGTGACAGTTTTGTACAACGAACCTGAGGTAGCCCTGGTGTGAGGGGTAAATTGGAACGTGGAGATACGCATCCTTGATGTCCAAGGATACCATAAAGTCCCCTTCTTCCAGGTTCGCTATCACTGCTCTGTGTAGAAGAGGTACCTTGACTATCACCTGCTGAGAGTACAGCTTGTGAATGGCTTCCAAAACCGTCTCCCTTTCGGAGGGGGACGTTGGTAAAGCAGACTTCAGGAAACGGCGAGGTGGATCTGTCTCTAATTCCAACCTGTACCCCTGAGATATTATCTGCAGGATCCAGGGATCTACCTGCGAGTGAGCCCACTGCGCGCTGTAATTTTTGAGACGACCGCCCACCGTCCCCGAGTCCGCTTGAGAAGCCCCAGCGTCATGCTGAGGCTTTTGTAGAAGCCGGGGAGGGCTTCTGTTCCTGGGAAGGAGCTGCCTGTTGCTGTCTCTTCCCTCGACCTCTGCCTCGTGGCAGATATGAATAGCCCTTTGCTCTCTTATTTTTAAAGGAACGAAAGGGCTGCGGTTGAAAAGTCGGTGCCTTTTTCTGTTGGGGAGTGACTTGAGGTAGAAAGGTGGATTTCCCGGCTGTAGCCGTGGCCACCAAATCTGATAGACCGACTCCAAATAACTCCTCCCCTTTATACGGCAAAACTTCCATATGCCGTTTTGAATCCGCATCGCCTGTCCACTGTCGCGTCCATAAAGCTCTTCTGGCCGAAATGGACATAGCACTTACCCGTGATGCCAGTGTGCAGATATCCCTCTGTGCATCACGCATATAAAGAAATGCATCCTTTATTTGTTCTAACGACAGTAAAATATTGTCCCTGTCCAGGGTATCAATATTTTCAATCAGGGACTCTGACCAAACTACCCCAGCACTGCACATCCAGGCAGTCGCTATAGCTGGTCGTAGTATAACACCTGCATGTGTGTATATACTTTTTTGGATATTTTCCATCCTCCTATCTGATGGATCTTTAAGTGCGGCCGTCTCAGGAGAGGGTAACGCCACTTGTTTAGATAAGCGTGTTAGCGCCTTGTCCACCCTAGGAGGTGTTTCCCAGCGCTCCCTAACCTCTGGCGGGAAAGGGTATAATGCCAATAATTTCTTTGAAATTATCAGCTTTTTATCAGGGGCAACCCACGCTTCATCACACACGTCATTTAATTCTTCTGATTCAGGAAAAACTATAGGTAGTTTTTTCACACCCCACATAATACCCTGTTTAGTGGTACCTGTAGTATCAGCTAAATGTAACGCCTCCTTCATTGCCAAAATCATATAACGTGTGGCCCTACTGGAAAATACGGTTGATTCGTCACCGTCACCACTGGAATCAGTGCCTGTGTCTGGGTCTGTGTCGACCGACTGAGGCAAAGGGCGTTTCACAGCCCCTGACGGTGTTTGAGGCGCCTGGACAGGCACTAATTGATTGTCCGGCCGCCTCATGTCGTCAAACGACTGCTTAAGCGAGTTGACGCTATCCCGTAATTCCACAAATAAAGGCATCCATTCTGGTGTCGACCCCCTAGGAGGTGACATCCCCATATTTGGCAATTGCTCCGCCTCCACACCAATATCGTCCTCATACATGTCGACACACACGTACCGACACACAGCAGACACACAGGGAATGCTCTACACGAAGACAGGACCCACTAGCCCTTTGGGGAGACAGAGGGAGAGTCTGCCAGCACACACCAAAAAAGCGCTATATATGACAGGGATAGCCTTATAATAAGTGCTCCCTTATAGCTGCTTTATATATATCAAAATATTGCCATTAAATTTGCCCCCCCTCTCTGTTTTACCCTGTTTCTGTAGTGCAGTGCAGGGGAGAGACCTGGGAGCCGTCCTGACCAGCGGAGCTGTGAGAGGAAATGGCGCCGTGTGCTGAGGAGATAGGCCCCGCCCCTTTTCCGGCGGGCTCGTCTCCCGCTATTTTGTGAATCCAGGCAGGGGTTAAATATCTCCATATAGCCTCTGGGGGCTATATGTGAGGTATTTTTAGCCTTTTAATAGGTTTTAATTTGCCTCCCAGGGCGCCCCCCCCCAGCGCCCTGCACCCTCAGTGACTGCGTGTGAAGTGTGCTGAGAGGAAAATGGCGCACAGCTGCAGTGCTGTGCGCTACCTTTAGAAGACTGCAGGAGTCTTCAGCCGCCGATTCTGGACCTCTTCTTACTTCAGCATCTGCAAGGGGGCCGGCGGCGCGGCTCCGGTGACCATCCAGGCTGTACCTGTGATCGTCCCTCTGGAGCTGATGTCCAGTAGCCAAGAAGCCAATCCATCCTGCACGCAGGTGAGTTCACTTCTTCTCCCCTCTGTCCCTCGTTGCAGTGATCCTGTTGCCAGCAGGAATCACTGTAAAATAAAAAACCTAAGCTAAACTTTCTCTAAGCAGCTCTTTATGAGAGCCACCTAGAATTGCACCCTTCTCGGCCGGGCACAAAAATCTAACTGGAGTCTGGAGGAGGGTCATAGGGGGAGGAGCCAGTGCACACCACCTGATCTGGAAAAGCTTTACTTTTTGTGCCCTGTCTCCTGCGGAGCCGCTATTCCCCATGGTCCTTTCAGGAACCCCAGCATCCACTAGGACGATAGAGAAAAAACCTCACACACCAAACACTACATATTTTGCAAACAAACCCACACCCACGCAAACACCGGTCCAACACCCCCCGCGCACCGCAAGCCCATCTCACATCCACAATACTCCCATACCTTCCACCCACCCTCCACAAATACACCACCCATCCAACACCCCCTGCACCACAGCACAACCTTACCCATCTGCCTGACCCAGTCACCCCCCCCCCCCCTCTTCAATGCACACAACCCCCACAAAACCCTCCACCATCCACCCACCCATCCCATGTGGACCTCCTCCACCCATGCAAACTTCCAACACCCTTCCCCCTGCCACCCACAACTCCATCACGCACTACACCTCCTGTCACCAAACCCATCCCTCACCCCTAGCCCAAAACATATACAGGCCGCGACCCCCCTCCACGCACTTGCCCAAGCACCATAAATCACTACCCCCAGCATTTATGTAACCCACACACCAAACTACGTAGCCCTCCCAAAGAACACTCCACCACGCACATTCCCTTCAACACCCTCCACAATCCAGCCCAACACCACCCTAACCCTATCACACACCCACTTCCCTCACCTCCCTCCCTCTGCAGCCAACTCATTATGTCAAACCATAAAACCACCAGTTAGCCCACAATACTAACGGCACATCCTACAGCCACAAATATGCCAACTCCAACATCTGCAAAACCAACACAGCTCTGCCCCCAACAAACACCCTTATACCACATCCTCTTCCCCTTGACACAAGCAGGAACAATCCACGCACCCCTCCCCCAAACACACCATACACACACCCCTACTCGCACAACACCAGTTCCCCATACTCGCTAAACCCCCACCCACCAACACCACCTTAGCAAACGGTAACCCTCACAGCTAATAACACAACCCTCGCACACCCACAACTCCAACACACAACAAACCCCGACACTACAATTGAACCACAACGCCTCACAAACACATCCAACAACCACCCAAGCCCAATACCTAACACTCACCTTCCACAAATACACCACCCCCTGCACCTCAACACAACCTTCCACATCCCCCTAGCCTACTTCCCCCCCCCCCCCCTCGCACACACCACAATACCGTACACAAACCACCCTATGCAGATATCCCTCAGCCATGGCACGTTCACCCACCCTCCCCTTAACTCTACACCTACAACTCCACCAAGTACAACACCTCCTGTCCCCTCCCCCAACCCTCACCCCTAGCCCACAGTATACAGTGACCGGATCACATCCACCGTCCAGCCTCACTTTGGTCAGCCACCACCCACAGCATCTTCGGGACAGCCATCCCAATCCATGTACCCTTTCCCACAAAACACTCCACAGTCCCTTCACCCCCCTCCACAATGCAGCATAAAACCACCCAACACCTATCACATACAAACGGTGTGACAGTGTGAAAAGCACCCATAGGGCGCGATGACTCACCTAGTACACATATATATATATATATATAAAAAAAATAGGATTTTAAGGACCTCTCTAGCATAGCACAGAAATACTGAAACTCCAGAGCTTTCTTCCTACCCACGTTGAAACACATAGTTGAAACTCATGCCCCAGACTTGGACAGTTTGCAGAGGGTATGTTCTGTGTAGGATGAACTATCCCCATACGTTCAGCATTTCAGTGGGAATCCTGTACCTTAGTGTTCTCCTTCTGTAGTAGGAAATGTTGTTTCTTGGCATTCAGGTTCTTGTCTCGCTCATATCGCAGTTCCTTCTCAGCAGAGCTGCAGACATTTTGGACTCTGTGGAGGTCTTGGCGTAGCTGACGGATTTCCTCATACTGCTGTTGGACTAGTGAATCCCCAGCCAGATGCTGTCAAACACAAGAGAAAACAACAGTGAGATGATAACCTCTTGTTAATTCCTTAAAGTGGGCAAAAAAAGGAGAAAAAGTTGTCATTTTTAGATACATTCAAAATGAAATTGAACTTTTAATATTTGTAATAAAAACAAATCAGCTGGTCAGGGCTCGTATGTTGACCTTTATTATATATAATTCTGTGTGATATTGTCAGAAGTCAATACAGTATTCCCTTTAGCACCCCACACCCCCTCAAATATTTGATATATTAATATAAAATGGGTTCTTCATGCCTTTTGCTTAATGGGAATTGACCCATTTAATTTCCAATACCTGTGCGGACGAATGTGCCTTTCCACTAACACTATAATTCCTTAAAGTGGTAACAAACCTAATTTACAGATTGCTGGTGTAAATTCTGCTTAGATTACATGTGTGTCTGTCTGTATAATTTATCATTATACCAGAATATCAAATAGCTGAGGGTACTACCACAGGGACATCTGGATATCTTGCCTAATCCCCTTCTGTGGGATTCTCCCTTCTGTCTGTTAATAAGTAGATGGCCCACAAGACTCGGAAGACTCAAAGTTATCCGAAGACTACGCATGCACTGCAAACACCGTGCGATCACAGCCTCAGTGAAATGTGATTTCAGAGTGATTGACAGGAAGGGACTGTCCATGGGTGTTAATATAGCATTTGTGGGGAGTGGTTGGAAAAATACAGGTGCGTCGTTTTCGGGGCATGTATCGGACGTCAGCTGCGATTGCTTGTGATTAAAAACATGGTGCCGATGCGACTGCATCCACATTACTCTGAGTAGGCATGGATCAACAGCAACTGTCGATGGTACTCAGTTTCTGTGCATGGATCGCATATCTGCAAATGCATAAGCACAGCTGCGATCACATTAGTGGGCATCTTTTAATCTTTCTGAGCGGTGCTTCACATGCGATTTTTCACAGTAGCAGTTTTGAGACAATTGTAATTTCAGACAAAACAGCAATAAAAGAATACTGGGTAATAACAGTCAGACAGAGAGGTAGGAGGGAGAAATTTGACATACTGTAGCAGTAGTGTGTAGTTACAAGTAATAGTCCTGGTTACAGATGTGTTTGCCTGTGATGCAAGCTGGTGATCCCGGCACAGCGTCAAGTAGCAGGCGCTACATAGTGAGGGAAAAAGTTGCATTGCGTCCGCAGGGGAGCAATGCTCCCGCTGCAACAGGGGGAGGCGGCGGCACTCATTAGGAATGGGCAGCAGAGAGCTGTGCTCCCGCAACCCAGTTCTTATAACAAATTTTTGTATGTGGCATTCACAGGAGTGTCCCGCGAATAGTAGCTTAACAATAGATGGCTGCTGGTACGCTGTGCCACAATCACGGCAACACCACACCAAGTAGCAATTTATTGCAAAGACGTATAAATTATTGCATCTGTAGGTAAGAGGGCCCTGCTATACATGGTGTGGCTATTAAATAACAAGACTATACTTGTAAAAAATAAGAATTTACTCACCGGTAATTCTATTTCTCGTAGTCCGTAGTGGATGCTGGGGACTCCGTAAGGACCATGGGGAATAGACGGGCTCCGCAGGAGACTGGGCACTCTATAAGAAAGATTTGGTACTATCTGGTGTGCACTGGCTCCTCCCTCTATGCCCCTCCTCCAGACCTCAGTTAGGATACTGTGCCCGGAAGAGCTGACACAATAAGGAAGGATTTTGAATCCCGGGTAAGACTCATACCAGCCACACCAATCACACCGTATAACTCGTGATATTATACCCAGTTAACAGTATGAAATATAACTGAGCCTCTCAACAGATGGCTCAACAATAACCCTTTAGTTAGGCAATAACTATATACAAGTATTGCAGACAATCCGCACTTGGGATGGGCGCCCAGCATCCACTACGGACTACGAGAAATAGAATTACCGGTGAGTAAATTCTTATTTTCTCTGACGTCCTAGTGGATGCTGGGGACTCCGTAAGGACCATGGGGATTATACCAAAGCTCCCAAACGGGCGGGAGAGTGCGGATGACTCTGCAGCACCGAATGAGAGAACTCAAGGTCCTCCTCAGCCAGGGTATCAAATTTGTAGAATTTAGCAAACGTGTTTGCCCCTGACCAAGTTGCAGCTCGGCAAAGTTGTAAAGCCGAGACCCCTCGGGCAGCCGCCCAAGATGAGCCCACCTTCCTCGTGGAATGGGCTTTCACTGATTTAGGATGCGGCAATCCAGCCGCAGAATGCGCCAGCTGAATTGTGCTACAAATCCAGCGAGCAATAGTCTGCTTAGAAGCAGGAGCACCTATTTTGTTGGGTGTATACAGGATAAAAAGCGAGTCAGTTTTCCTGACTCCAGCCGTCCTGGAAACATAAATTTTCAAGGCCCTGACTACGTCCAGTAACTTGAAATCCTCCAAGTCCCTAGTAGCCGCAGGCACCACAATAGGTTGGTTCAAGTGAAAAGCTGATACCACCTTAGGGAGAAACTGTGGACGAGTCCTCAATTCTGCCCTATCCATATGGAAAATCAGATAAGGGCTTTTACATGACAAAGCCGCCAATTCTGACACACGCCTGACCGAAGCCAAGGCCAATAACATGACCACTTTCCACGTGAGATATTTCAGATCCACAGTTTTAAGTGGTTCAAACCAATGTGATTTTAGGAAACTCAACACCACATTGACATCCCAAGGTGCCACAGGAGGCACAAAAGGGGGCTGAATATGAAGCACTCCCTTTACAAAAGTCTGAACTTCAGGCAGTGAAGCCAGTTCTTTCTGGAAGAAAATCGACAGAGCCGAAATCTGGACCTTAATGGAACCCAATTATAGGCCCATAGTCACTCCCGACTGTAGGAAGTGCAGAAAACGACCCAGCTGAAATTCCTCTGTAGGGGCCTTCCTGGCCTCACACCACGCAACATATTTTCGCCAAATGCGGTGATAATGGTTTGCGGTTACTCCTTTCCTGGCTTTTATCAGCGTAGGAATGACTTCCTCCGGAATGCCCTTTTCCTTTAGGATCCGGAATTCAACCGCCATGCCGTCAAACGCAGCCGCGGTAAGTCTTGGAACAGACAGGGCCCCTGCTGTAGCAGATCCTGTCTGAGCGGTAGAGGCCATGGGTCCTCTGACAACATTTCTTGAAGTTCTGGGTACCAAGCTCTTCTTGGCCAATCCAGAACCACGAGTATCGTTCTTACTCCTCGCCTTCTTATTATTCTCAGTACCTTTGGTATGAGAGGCAGAGGAGGGAACACATAAACCGACTGGTACACCCACGGTGTCACTAGAGCGTCCACAGCTATCGCCTGAGGGTCCCTTGACCTGGCGCAATATCTCTTTAGTTTTTTGATGAGGCGGGACGCCATCATGTCCACCTGTGGCCTTTCCCAACGGTTTACCAACAGTAGGAAGACTTCTGGATGAAGTCCCCACTCTCCCGGGTGTAGGTCGTGTCTGCTGAGGAAGTCTGCTTCCCAGTTGTCCACTCCCGGAATGAACACTGCTGACAGTGCTAGTACGTGATTTTCCGCCTATCGGAGAATCCTTGTGGCTTCTGCCATCGCCATCCTGCTTCTTGTGCCGCCCTGTCGGTTTACATGGGCGACTGCCGTGATGTTGTCTGATTGGATCAGAACCGGCTGGTTTTGAAGCAGGGGCCTTGCCTGACTTAGGGTATTGTAAATAGCCCTCAGTTCTAGAATATTTATGTGTAGGGACGACTCCTGACTTGACCAAAGTCCCTGGAAATTTCTTCCCTGTGTGACTGCGCCACAGCCTCGAAGGCTGGCATCCGTGGTCACCAGGACCCAGTCCTGTATGCCGAATCTGCGGCCCTCTAGAAGATGAGCACTCTGCAGCCACCACAGTAGAGACACCCTGGTCCTTGGAGACAGGGTTATCAGTTGATGCATCTGAAGATGCGATCCTGACCACTTGTCCAAGAGGTCCCACTGGAAGGTCCTTGCATGGAACCTGCCGAATGGAATTGCTTCGTATGAAGCCACCATTTTTCCCAGGACTCGTGTGCAGTGATGCACCGATAACCGTTTTGGTTTTAGGAGGTCTCTGACTAGAGATGACAGCTCCTTGGCTTTCTCCTGCGGGAGAAACACTTTTTTCTGTTCTGTGTCCAGAATCATCCCCAGGAACAGTAAGCGTGTGGAAGGAACCAGTTGTGACTTTGGAATGTTTAGAATCCAGCCATGCTGTTGTAGCACTTCCCGAGATAGTGCTACTCCGACCAGTAACTGTTCCCTGGACCTCGCCTTTATTAGGAGATCGTCCAAGTACGGGATAATTAAAACTCCCTTTTTTCGAAGGAGTATCATCATTTCTGCCATTACCTTGGTAAACACCCTCGGTGCCGTAGACAGTCCAAACGGTAGTGTCTGGAATTGGTAATGGCAATCCTGTACCACAAATCTGAGGTACTCCTGGTGAGGAAGGTAAATTGGGACATGCAGGTAAGCATCCTTGATGTCCAGGGATACCATGTAATCCCCCTCGTCCAGGCTTGCAATAACCGCCCTGAGCGATTCCATCTTGAACTTGAATCTTTTTATGTATGTGTTCAAGGATTTCAAATTTAAAATGGGTCTCACCGAACCGTCCGGTTTCGGTACCACAAACAGTGTGGAATAGTAACCCCGTCCTTGTTGAAGTAGGGGTACCTTGACTATCACCTGCTGGGTATACAGCTTGTGAATTGCCTCTAGTACAGCCTCCCTGCCTGAGGGAGTTGCCGGTAAGGCCGATTTGAGGAAACGGCGGGGGGGAAGCGCCTCAAATTCCAGCTTGTACCCCTGAGATACTACTTGAAGGATCCAGGGATCCACCCGTGAGCGAAGCCACTGATCGCTGACATTTTTCAGGCGGCCCCCCACCGTACCTGGCTCCGCCTGTGGAGCCCCACCGTCATGCGGCGGATTTGGAAGAAGCGGGGGAGGACTTTTGTTCCTGGGAACCTGCTGCGTGTTGCAGCTTTTTTCCCCTTCCTCTGCCTCTGGACAGAAAGGACCCGCCTTTTCCCCGCCTGTTTTTCTGGGGTCGAACGGACTGTACCTGATAATACGGCGCTTTCTTAGGCTGTGAGGGGACATGGGGCAAAAATGCTGACTTCCCATCTGTTGCTGTGGAAACAAGGTCTGAGAGACCATCCCCGAATAACTCCTCATCCTTATAAGGCAAAACTTCCATGTGCCTTTTAGAATCTGCATCCCCTGTTCACTGCCGAGTCCATAAGCCTCTCCTAGCAGAAATGGACAATGCACTTATTCTAGATGCATCTCTCATGTACAAGACTGAGTCTTTTATATGCTCTACGGTTTGCAATATAGTGTCCCTGTCTAGGGTGTCAATATTTTCCGACAGGGAATCTGACCAAGCAGCAGCAGCACTGCTGGTCTCAGTATAACACCAGTGTGTGTATATATAGACTTTAGGATAGCCTCCTGCTTTCTATCAGCAGGTTCCTTTAGGGCGGCCGTATCCGGAGACGGTAGTGCCACCTTTTTAGACAAACGTGTGAGCGCTTTATCCACCCTAGGGGGAGTTTCCCAACGTGACCTATCCTCTGGCGAGAAAGGGAACGCCATTAGTAATTTTTTTGAAATCACCAATTTTTTATCGGGGAAAGCCCACGCTTCTTCACACACTTCATTTAATTCTTCAGATGGGGGAAAAACTATTGGTAGTTTTTTCTCCCCAAACATAATACCCTTTTTTGAGGTACCTGGGTTTATATCAGAAATGTGTAATACCTCTTTCATTGCCTCAATCATGCAACGAATGGCCCTAGTGGACATTAAATTTGACTCATCGTCGTCGACACTGGTATCAGTATCCGTGTCGACATCTGTGTCTGCCATCTGAGGTAGTGGGCGTTTCAGAGCCCCTGATGGCCTTTGAATTGTCTGGGCAGGCACGAGCTGAGAAGCCGGCTGTCCCGCATTTGGCATGTCGTCAAATTTTTTATGTAAGGAGTCGACACTTGCACGTAATTCCTTCCATAAGTCCATCCACTCAGGTGTCTGCCCCGCAGGGGGTGACATCACATTTATAGGCATCTGCTCCGCCTCCACATAAGCCTCCTCATCAAACATGTCGACACAGCCGTACCGACACACCGCACACACACAGGGAATGTTCTTAAAGGAGACAGGACCCCACAAAAGCCCTTTGGGGAGACAGAGAGAGAGTATGCCAGCACACACCAGAGCGCTATATAATGCAGGGACTAACTGAATTATGTCCCCTATAGCTGCTATAATATTTACTGCGCCTAATTTTAGTGCCCCCCCTCTCTTTTTTACCCTTTTCTGTAGTGTAGACTGCAGGGGAGAGTCAGGGAGCTTCCTTCCAGCGGAACTGTGAGGGAGAAATGGCGCCAGTGTGCTGAGGGAGATGGCTCCGCCCCTTTTTCGGCGGACTTTTCTCCCGCTTTTTTCTGTATTCTGGCAGGGGTAATTACCACATATATAGCCTCTGGGGCTATATATTGTGGTTATTTTGCCAGCCAAGGTGATTTTATTGCTGCTCAGGGCGCGCCGCGCCCCCCCCCCCCCCCCAGCGCCCTGCACCCTCAGTGCCCGGAGTGTGAAGTGTGTATGAGGAACAATGGCGCACAGCTGCAGTGCTGTGCGCTACCTTGGTGAAGACTGAAGTCTTCTGCCGCCGATTTTCCGGACCATCTTCTTGCTTCTGGCTCTGTAAGGGGGACGGCGGCGCGGCTCCAGGAACGAACACCAAGGACGGGTCCTGCGGTCGATCCCTCTGGAGCTAATGGTGTCCAGTAGCCTAAGAAGCCCAAGCTAGCTGCAAGCAGGTAGGTTCGCTTCTTCTCCCCTTAGTCCCTCGTTGCAGTGAGCCTGTTGCAAGCAGGTCTCACTGTAAAATAAAAAACCTAACATTTACTTTCTTTCTAGGAGCTCAGGAGAGCCCCTAGTGTGCATCCAGCTCGGCCGGGCACAGAAATCTAACTGAGGTCTGGAGGAGGGGCATAGAGGGAGGAGCCAGTGCACACCAGATAGTACCAAATCTTTCTTATAGAGTGCCCAGTCTCCTGCGGAGCCCGTCTATTCCCCATGGTCCTTACGGAGTCCCCAGCATCCACTAGGACGTCAGAGAAATAAAACATACTGCTTAAGCTAAAAGGGAGTGGGGGAACATTGACCTTGGACTATCCCAAAACGGTTTTGTAAGTTTCACCCCTATCGCACAGAGTTTGCTGTTAACTGCAGACGAAGAAATTATGTTTTTCTCGGGTGTCGCAAAACTGCTTAGTTCAAAAGTAGAGCAACGTGTTAACTCTCTTAGTTAAATTTGACAAAATGCCCATCGACTCTTTCCGTATGCTGAGGCTTATGGGGAAGATTGTATGTCAATGCACGTGTGTTTGAGTGGCACAAAAGATTTAGTGAGGAAGCTGAAAATTTTGGACGTCTCAGAAGGCCTTTTAAAAATGTGGGAATAAAAATTAGGCATCCGAATGGTAGCAGAACTGGCAAACATCGACGAAAAAAACCTTTTAGGCAAGGGCCTAATTCTGATCTGATCGCAGCAGCAAATTTGTTAGCTAATGGGCAAAACCATGTGCACTGCAGGGGAGGCAGATATAACATTTGCAGAGAGTTAGATTTGGGTGGGGTGTGTTCAAACTGAAATCTAATTTGCAGTGTAAAAATAAAGCAGCCACTATTTACCCTGCACAGAAACAACATAACCCACCCAAATCTAACTCTCTCTGCACATGTTATATCTGCCCCCCGTGGAGTGCACATGGGTTTTGCCCATTAGCTATTAAATTTGCCGCTGCGATCAGGTCTGAATTAGGCCCCAAGATCTTAACATGACAAAAGTTTGTGCTAAGATGGTTCTACGGCTTCTCACGGCCAAGCAGAAAGAAAATTGAAGGTCAAATATGTAGACGTTTTGGAACAAATTCAAGCAGATTCACATTTTTTACATAAAGCTATTACCTGTGATGAGACATGGATTTCTCGAGCACGATCCTGACACAAAACTCGAGTCATGCACTGGAAAACACTATCATCACCAACAATGAAGAAAGCATGTCAAATCAAACCCAAATTCAAAGCCGTGTTGTTTTCTTTGATATTAAAGGGTGTTATTTTGACAGACCAGAAGGCGTAACCGTGGATCAACATTACTACAAAAATGTTTTAGAAACTTTGCGGTTAAGAATCAGAAGAAAGAGGCCAGAATTGTGGAAAAATGGTTCTGTCCTCCATCACGACAACGCACCAGCCCACACAGCTCTCTCTGTGAAGCAGTTTTTCGCCATGAAACAGATCGCAGTGCTAGAACACCCCCATACTCGCCAGACCTAGCTGCGTGTGACTTCTTTCTTTTCACTAAAGTCAAATCTCAAGGGAACCTGTTTTGCATCAGTTACTGAAGTAAAGAAGAAACGACAGAGCTGTTCTATTGGCTACAGCATGGCTTTGGCCAATGGAAAATAAGAATGTGGCAGTGTGTGGATGCAGAAGGAGAGTACACAGAAGCAGAATGGAGTTAAAATGTACTTAATATCATTAAACGTAAAGTATAGGATCAGTTATTTAATAGCCACACCTTTGTAGAAATCTATAGAAATTGAGCAGTTCTGGTCACAGGGAATTAACTTCCAGACCATGCATATCTTCTCTCCCATCACTTGCAAGACGCATCATATTAATTCCATGCAACTGCTAAGAAATACCTAATACTAACAAAATTAAAATAAAATGGAAGCTTCCAAAAGTCCACATTGTAAGGCTCACGAAGATTTGGGAACCCTAAGTTGAGTTACTACATATTGCCTACAAGTGGGCTCTTGCATGGTGTCTGACAGTACGAAGCACTGTAACTCTCAATGAAAGTACATGTAGTGAAAAGTAGTTAAAGGATTTGTTTTTTGTTGTTTTTCAAGTTTAACTAAAGCCTGTTTGAAATAAGTTAGGCATGACAGATCTGTGATAATTTTACCTCCGCTCCATCTCCAAAGCTATGGTATCTGGATACTTGCTCCTGCAAACCAGAGAGTTCCTGCTTTAGTCGTGAATTCTCCTCTCTCTTAGCCTGGAGATCTTGTCTAGAGACTGTTACATCCTGTCTAAGCTGCAGGTTCTCCTCCTGCAGACTCTTCTTCTCCTTAGTTTCTTCATGGAGATGTCTTTGAAGGATTTCACATTTTTTCTTGTGTTCTGATAGCGTGATGCTTTCAAATATAAAAAAGATTTATATAAAAAAAATCAACAGAAATAAAAGGAAACTTACAAACATTGTCAGGGACATCTAAGTAGACCACAACATATAGTTTGAAAAAGTAATGATGGGTTGCAATGATTCTTGTATTTAACAAATGGCAATTGCAGAAAACAGCCTTGGGAAGACGGCTGGTAAATGGCAACCCCATCCAGAAACAGTGCTGGGGTAGTAGTCTTGAGGGCTAAAAAGTAAAAAGTTCAGGAACTAATTAACTGGTGCAGCAAATGTCAGAACAGCCAAGGGAGTTACTCAGTTACTCTGTATATCAGTGCAAATAAGTCAACAGCTGGTTAGTATACTGTATATATTCGTACTGGTTCTTTGTAGACAATGGGATTTACGTCTGGTGCTCTGTCTGCCATGGCCATAACATACTGGTCACATTTTAAACACTAAATGGTGTTCTACATAATAAGTAAAAATATGCAGTAAGTACAGCTCTATTTAATAAACACATTTCAGAGGTGAGAATGTTTATCCCAGTCAATAGGGTGAACAGTTTTGAAAGTTATCACTGTAACACTATTTCATATATGAATTAAATTGGCATAGCTTAGGATAGAATAGAAATTATTTCTTCTGATACTGTGGAATTGCTAATGTTCTGTATATAACGGAGGGCCACACTTCTGTAACCTGGCATGGTCCTATTTAGACCTCAATTTGTTCACCCAAACATACAATGTAATTGTGGAGGATTATTATTATTACATTTTATAGCACCACCAAGATAACGAAGATCTGTACAACATTCACTGGGATTACATATTTGCTGGTGCCCAAAATGGCTGCCTCACCTTTTGCATGCTCCTGATCATCTCCATAAACAGCTTAAATTCACCACAACTGACCTATGAATCATCATAAGTATCCAGGGACTTACCTTTAACTTGTACTACTCTACGCGGACATATCATCAAAACCAACTGATTGCATTCCTTCGCTGAGATACACACTGGATTGAAACCTCTGCATCTCTCCACTGAGAAGTCCTTCAGTTTGGCATCTACTCTTTGTATATACTTTGGCATCTGTACTCTGCATTGGACATCCCAGACAAGGTACTGTGGACTACAACCTATCTTTGGCTCCATCCAGCCCCTCACTTACACATCATTCACCTATGTTCTATGAGCAACAAATAACTCTGAGTTCTTGCATTAATCAACTAATATACAGTATATTCAGGCTCTGAATTGCTGAAAGGTCACTGTTCATTTAAAATCGCAGGAACCCAGCCATTCCTCAGGACTCATGTTATCACTACCCCCACAAGAACTTCAAAGGCCTCTCACACTGATATTTTTCACATCTACACAATAAGAATTGGATTCTAACACCTTTCCACAAGCCTGCTTTGTCCTGGAATAATTTACTAAATCAGCAACAGGAAAAGCAAAGTTATTTTATTTATCACTTTTTTCAAATATACCCATTGGATTAAAGAGCAGCAATATGTTATAGCAATAACTCTGTTCATGAACCCATTATAATTTTTTGGATCACATAACATTATAAATGAGTTCAAGAAGGCGCCGCTGATGGCTGCCTCGGTGCTGCTCTGCCAAGCAGCTTTCGTTTTTATTTTTTTTATATGTTTATATCCCCACCGTAAGCGCCACTGTCAGACACAGCAAAGAGGAAATTCTCAGGTTCTCAAGACTCGCGCCCCCCCCCCCTCACCAAACTCACCGAAGCTGCTGGCCGGATCGGCGGTTCTTGCTGCTCTCGCCGTCCTGAGTGGGGGCAGTGAAGACGGAGCGGCCGGAAGTATGGAGGCGGTCATGTGGTGACCTCACAGCAGCCCAAGGAGAAGAGGCGCCCCATCGGGAAACGTGCGGCTGGCCACCGGGAACCCCCGCAGTGGCCCTTTATGGCGCGCCTGTGTGAGAGTTGCCGGCGATGCCCTCAAGCCCGGAGCTACGGCAAGCACTTCAGGAAGCGTTACGCACGCCGGCAGCAGAGGAAGAAGAGTGCCTCTCAGCCCGCGGCCTGGAGACCCGGCTCCTGGAAAGGCCGGCGGCGGGTCCCATGGGACAGCCAATGGAGAAGGCAGCATGTGAAGCCTCTGCCCCAGTGAGTACTAGCAGCGGCCCCCAGCCCAGTGATGGCCCATCCCACAGCTCCTGCTCCTGTAGTTGCGGTGCGTTGGCGGACCCCGGGAGCTGCCGTGCGAAGCTGGCCCCCTGCGGCACCACCAGGAGGCACAACGGAGCAGAAAAGACCCCATGGCATGTGCCCCGCAACCAAACTCCCAGCAGTGGAGCAGTAACAACCCAGGCTGGCATGCTGGCCCACCCAGGATGGACTGGGCACACCCCCACAGCTGCGGCCGGAACAGCGGACAGGGTACCCCCAGCAGACTGAAGGGCAGAATGGGCGTGGGACACGCAAGAGGGGCTGCCATGCTGGGCCCTAGTCAGGTGGAGACGCAGAGGCCACCGATCTGCTCTTCCAGCAATCCTACTCTCAAACACTCGATCCCTCGCGAACAAGATGGATGAGCTATCCCTGTTCATGAGCGACGCGAGGTCGGGCACTGCTGGGTCATCCATTCTTTGCTTCACTGAGACGTGGCTGGAAGACCTAATTGCCAACTCCACACTGTCACTGACAGGCTACAGCCATTTCAGGGCCGACCGCAATAAGGACCTCACCGCAAAAAACAGAGGCGGTGGCATCTGCTTCTACATAAACGAAGGGTGGTGCTCCATCGTTACAATCCTAAGTAAATCAAGCAACACGCAATTGGAGACGCTCATCATTAACTGCAACACGTTCAACTCCCCCTGAGAATTTGCCTCAACAGTACTGGTGGGGGTGTATATCCCCCCCCAAGCAAGCGCAAATGATGCCCTGCAACAGCTGGCCACCAGGATAACAGATACAGAACTCAAATATCCGGACTCACTGTTTATAGTACTGCGAGACTTCAACAACGCCAACCTGAGCCAGGAGCTACCTAAGTGCAACCAGCAAGTCAATTGCCATACCAGGGAGGGGCGAACCCTGGACCACTGCTATACCTACATCAAGACAGCTTACCAGTCCATCCCACGCACAGCCCTAGGCCTCTCCGACCACTGCATTACCCATCTGCTCCACACATACATCCATAAGCTGGGAACGGAAAAGCCCGTGGTCAGGTCCGTCAATTGCTGGACAAGCAAAGCAAAGCTGAAGCTTCAGGCCTCTTTTGACTGCACAGATTGGAGGGTTTTTGAAATTTCGGCTACCGACATGGACGACCTGGCTGATATAGTGACATCCTACATCAGCTTCTGGGGGACACATGTGTACCAACAAAGAGAGTCAGCACCCTCAATAACAACAAGCCTTGGTTCAACTCCCAGCTCAGGAAGCTTCGCCGGGCCAATGAGGAGGCATACAGCAGCGGATACAGGGCCCTGTACAAACAGGCCAGGAACTCTCTGACATGCGAAATCAGGATGGCTAAAATCTGATTCTCCAACAAGCTGACTAACAACCTCTTGGCCAATGACCCCACATCAGTTTGGAGAGGTATGCAAGCCATAACCAACTACAAGAAAACCCGAAAACCCACTGTCATACACCAGGAACTGGGGGACGAACTGAACAACTTTTAATGCAGATTTGTGAAGGAGGCCCCCTGTCACCGTCCTACCCCTGTTCCGAGCGAAGCTGACCACCCACTCCTCTATCCTGGTCTCCACTCCCAGGCACTGCGGGTGGATCAGAAAGAGGTAGAAGGAATGTTCAGAAGGGTCAAACCTAGGAAAGCCACAGGCCTGGATGGAGTATCGCCATCTGCCCTAAAGAACTGTGCTGTTCAGCTCGCCCCCATCTTCTCCAAGATCTTCAACACCTCACTGGAGATATGCAAGGCTCCCTCCTGCTCCCGGTTCCAAAGAGCACAGCTGCAAAAGACCTAAACGACTATAGGCCGCTAAAATCTGTGGCAATAAAAGTGTTTGAACGGCTGGTGCTGAACCACCTGAAAGAAGCAACTAACACCCACCTAGACCCCTTGCAGTTCGCATTCCGAGCTAACAGGAGTGTCGAAGACGCAGGTAACTTGGGGCTGCACTACATCCTACTACACCTAGACTGACCGGGCTCTTATGCGAAAGTCCTATTTGTCGACTTCAGTTCGGCAATCAACACAATTGTCCACAGTATCCTGCAAGACAAACTCCTCTCGTTAGGGGTCCCAGAATCAACATGCTTCTGGAACGTCGACTTCCTGACAGCAAGGAAACAGGTGGTGAAAGCCGGGTCATTCACGTCTAGTGGGAGCGCGATCAGCATGGGGGCCCCTCAAGGATGTGTCCTCTCCACCCTACTCTTCTCTGCTATATACCAACGACTGCACCTCAGCCGAGCAATCGGTAAAAATAAAATTTGCAGACGAAACCACCGTTATCGGTTTAATCAAGGACGAAGACAAATCTGCATACAGACGCGAAGTGGAACGGCTAACGCAGTGGTGCAGCAGGAACAACCTTGACTTAAATCCCCTCAAAACAGTTGAGATGCAACCACTCATAATAGCAGACAGCGTGGTTTCGTGGGACAACTCCTTCAAATTCCTAGGGCCAAAAATTTCCTGAGACCTCAAATGGGGACTCAAATTACAGTAAGCACTGTCGTAAAGAAGGCCCAGCAGCGGATGTTCTTTCTGATGCAACTCAGGAAATTCAACATCCCGCAGAAGCTGCTGTTCATCTTCTACACAGCAATCGTAGAATTGGTCCTATGTTCGTCGATCACAGTCTGGTATGGAGCTGCCAATGAGAGTGACAAACAGAGGCTGCAAAGAGTGGTGAGGACAGCTGAAAAGATTGTTGGAGCTGACCTCCCTCCCGTCCAGAAATTATACCAGTCAATGGTCAGGAAGCGAAAAAACCGTGGCAGATATGCAGCACCCAGGTCACAAACTGTTTGAACCGCTTCCATCAGGCTACCATTCCCGCGAAGACGACCAGATCCATTAAAAGCTTCTTCTCACTACCTGTCCACCAGCTGAACAATATATAAAACGTCTAACATGTATAATATGTCTAATACTGTATGTCGAGTCTATCGTACAGTTGGAATGTGCAGTATGAACTCATACTTGTAATGTTTGTAATATATGCTACTTTTCCCCCCCGTCCGTATGCAATGTATTCCCCCATCATGTTGCTGCTTGGCGATGCACTGTACCGCAAAAAAATTAGTGATGAGCGGGTTCGGATCCTCGGGATCCGAACCCCCCCGAACTTCACCCATTTTACACGGGTCAGAGGCAGACTCGGATCCTCCCGCCTTGCTCGGTTAACCCGAGCGCGCCCGAACGTCATCATCCCGCGGTCGGATTCTCGCAAGATTCGTATTCTATATAAGGAACCGTGCGTCGCCGCCATTTTTCACTCGTGCATTGGAGATGATCGTGAGAAAACGTGGCTGGCGTCCTCTCAGTTTCTATGTTAAGTGGGCTGCAAATTGTGTTGCAAATATCTGTGCTCAGTGTGCTGCAAGTGCAAATATCTACGTTCTCTGCCTGAAAAACGCTCCATATCTGACTGTGCTCAGTGTGCTGCAAATATCTGTGCTCAGTGTGCTAATTGCTTTATTGTGGGGACTGGGGACCAGCAGTATTATATAGTAGGAGGACAGTGCAGAGTTTTGCTGACCAGTAACCACCAGTATTATACGTTCTCTGCCTGAAAAATGCTCCATATCTGTGCTGCATTGTAGTATATAGTAGGAGGACAGTGCAGAATTTTGCCGACCACCAGTATAACTATATATATAGCAGTACGTTACAGTAGTCCACTGCTCTACCTACCTCTGTGTCGTCAAGTATACTATCCATCCATACCTGTGGTGCATTTCAGTTTTGCACAGTTTGCTGACCACCAGTATATACTATATAGCAGTACGGTACAGTAGGCCACTGCTCTACCTACCTCTGTGTCGTCAAGTATACTATCCATCCATACCTGTGGTGCATTTCAGTTTTGCACAGTTTGCTGACCACCAGTATATACTATATAGCAGTACGGTACAGTAGGCCACTGCTCTACCTACCTCTGTGTCGTCAAGTATACTATCCATCCATACCTGTGGTGCATTTCAGTTTTGCACAGTTTGCTGTCCACCAGTATATAATATATAGCAGTACGGTACAGTAGGCCACTGCTCTACCTACCTCTGTGTCGTCAAGTATACTATCCATCCATACCTGTGGTGCATTTCAGTTTTGCACAGTTTGCTGACCACCAGTATATACTATATAGCAGTATGGTACAGTAGGCCACTGCTCTACCTACCTCTGTGTCGTCAAGTATACTATCCATCCATACCTGTGGTGCACTTCAGTTTTGCACAGTTTGCTGTCCACCAGTATATAATATATAGCAGTACGGTACAGTAGGCCACTGCTCTACCTACCTCTGTGTCGTCAAGTATACTATCCATCCATACCTGTGGTGCATTTCAGTTTTGCACAGTTTGCTGACCACCAGTATATACTATATAGCAGTACGGTACAGTAGGCCACTGCTCTACCTACCTCTGTGTCGTCAAGAATACTATCCATCCATACCTGTGGTGCATTTCAGTAATGCACAGTTTGCTGACCACCAGTATATACTATATAGCAGTACGGTATTGTCAAAGTCAGAAAAATATCATGCTGCACATTGCCATATATGCACCTCATGCGTGTGCCCGCTGCACGTGCATGAGCCCTCCCATGCGTGCGTATACTCGCGGTCGCGTGCACTCGCAGGCGCGCGGTATGCGCATTTACGGTAGAGTTTGTGTTCGTCTAGCGGGCGACTCAATCGTAACATATTTTAGTCATATAATGTATTTTGTAGATTATGGTCCCTTTGATAGAATCTGAAAGTTTAGTTAATATAGCATGTTCGGGGACAAAGATTCCTCTTTGTTTGATATGAAGGGTCAGACAGGGGTTACACAGTGGTGTTTAGTATCCATCAGAAGAGAATATAATTAGCAATATTCCGGTGTTGGTTTGAAGCGGATTACTCGCTCGTGCGTATAGTTATGGACATAAGAAGTTTATGGACATTTACTATATTTGCACTTTATTACCCATGCGGCGGGAAACCCAGTTTCCCTCCCACCTGAGCAGTTTGAAATAGTCACAGCCCACCTGTATGAACCAACCTATGACCTTTTGTTATAATGCGGAGACGGATTCCTGTGTCCAATGAACAATAAGAATGCAGGGACCATTGTACTGTACTGTGTGTAAGTGTATATAAAGACAAGCCGACCTGGGCCAGCTCTCTACTCTTCGCAACGGTTCTCATCACTGATAATCGGGAGCTGGATATCCAGGAAGGCGCATGCGATTGTTTCCCCTTGTGCGTAAGTTCTCTGCAACCATATTTATCTCCTATTTTGTTGTAAGCCATTCTCTCTCTCCTTCCCCCTTTAAATGTAATTGTGTCTTTGTTGTATTTTAACGTGTAGTAACTCGGTTAGGTATTTTATGTTAGTTTGGTAGTGTATAACTTGTATTGTGTATTCTTTTACGATTGAACGTTCATTCTCTCCCTTAAAAGGTGTTAGACCCTTAGACCGGTATTTGAGTGTTTATTATATTGCTAAAGGGTTCTCAGAGCGTAAGAATCGCTCATACAGCTTTTAAACTAACAAGGTTACACTGTGTTGCATTTACACCTTATCACTGCACAAAGGTTTACAATTCAAGTACATTGTTTATGATATTGGTACAAAGGTTTAACTCTGTGAGCGTCAGCGCCGCTCGTGATCTCCTCGTGGTCTCGAGCGTCCGCTACGCTGATAGCGTATCATTACGTTAGACGGCAGCCTATAGCGTGCTTGCCTTTACGCTTTAAGCCGTGAGCGAACGTGCCGCTCGTGCGTCTCGTCCACGGCTAAGCGTTTGTACGCTACGTGCGTACTCTTACAGTATTCCATACGCCAATTGCATACTGTGTTCATTAACCTTTTAGAGTGTTTAATATAGGATATATATTATAGGCTTTAACAATTGGGGACTCGCTTGCTCTTCACATATCTGCACTAGGTAATTCCAGCAGACATTATCGGTCAGCAAAAGGCGGGAGGTAATATTCCTCGTAGTGCTGACCAGATAAGCGTCTGCTCCGCTTAGTAAGGAGTGCTGAAGGAATCCGGAACCGGAAGGTAGGAACAGTACGTTATTGTCTTTTAAAACCTGTTTAGTTTCTGTTTTGCGAACGTACGCATAAGCACACACACCTGTATTTCGTGTCTAGCATTATTTGTCCGCACCTCATTCTCCTGATTGCCACACACTAATGATAACGTGTTGAGACATTTGTTGTTATTAATAGTTAAAGGATAAATATTTAAGGGAATAATTGTAAAAGGCACGCACACAATCTCGCCTAGAATACAAGGGAGATTTGAGTGGTGTTCAGTGAAGGATTACTGTTAAAAATCATTCACATTGATAAACGTGTAGTGTGTTACTGTGGACGTACTTGGTCTGCGTACACGTGTCCTTACAAGGGCAGGGCGTACGCAACGCAAGGGTCGACGCACGTAGCGTATATCACGCAACGGAGCGTACGGATACGCCCACATAATACAAACCGCACGATAGTATTGTTTTAATAGGCGATAAGGAAGTAACGCGAAAATAACACAAATCTATCTCAAATCCAAAAGTTTAAAGTTAAAAGAAAAAGACTTTCTCTGTTGTAATTCTTCTGGGTTAGACTATTACTGAATGAAAGGAATTCTGTACAGAAATAAGAGTGTTTGAATGTAAGAGTGTGTATATATAAGATTTCTCTTTTATTACGGAAGTGGGAACCATAGGCCAGTAGAAAGAGGTACACCAGCGAGAGTGATATCGTGGGGTGGCTTGGGAGGCGTCCCTTGTTAGTCTCGACATATTTATGAGCAGTAGAGTCTGCTGTACATAACAGACCAGGAGGTCAAGGACCAGGAGGTTCAGGTACAGCAGACTAGAAGTAGAGAGCACAACCGAAGAGGGTTGGTGCGAGACCCATATAGGCCAAAGAAGCTCACTGCTGAAGGAATTCGCAGCCGAAATTTTCGATTCCACTGATCGTTCCACACATAAGATTAGTTGCTTGTGTGCAGATATGATTGTACCGCATGTGATTGTGTGCATCAGCGTGTCTTGAATTCAGAAGAACGCTGCTTGCACATTGTTAACGTGATTTGTGTAATTTTTTTTTATTTTAAGGGAAGTAGCCTGATCACTCAGGGACAGTCCAGCGACTGATACTTGCTGGGGAGGGTAAGACACTCCCACACGCCCGAGCAAGTAGACGTACTTAGGTGCCCTAGGTTGGGTACGGAACCTCTGGGAACTTTGGTCGCCGTATTGGCCAGCGTGGGCGGAGTTAAGTGGGCAGACCTCGTTGCAAAACCCCCACCGCAGCCTTACCCCGAGCATTTTGGTTTTCTGTAAAGGTTGCCGAAGACCCTGATTTGAAGTCAGAGGTAGTGAAAGCAGCACCTGCAGAGATGGGGGCCAGTTGTTCAGGTAAGGGGCGATCAACCCAGGTTCAGGTTGATTTGGTAAACCGACCAATCGGGTCGGCAAGGTATATCATGTGTGAGAAATATGGTCATCACACAGAAATGTTGTGCAATGAATGGGAAAGGATGACTGTGCATGATGGGGAAAAGTTTCCCCGGGTAGGTAGTTTTAACCCAGAAGTGTTACAGAATTTAAGGAGAAGAGTTTGCCTGATTAAATCTTCAAAAAGGCGTATTAGACATATATGATTAACATTGTGGCAACAGGAAGGTGAAATACAAAGGGGGTTGGCGCAAGCCACTGGATCTAACCCTATCAGGAAACTGATAGCCACTGCACCCCCACCACCGTACATACCTGGAGAGAAATTGGTTGCAGAGAATGGCACTCAGGGTTATGTTAAATGTGTAGAAGTTAAGGATAATGTAACCAAAGTAATTAATGCTAACACTAATCTGTGCAAGTTGTACCCTGTTTTGAACTTTCCCCAGGATTGTGACCAAGAGGATGAGCCCACAACAATATCAGCACTCTCCCTAGCAGCCACCATATCAGAAACAGCAGTAGGCACGACCCAACCCGTAAGATTAGTAGCAAAGGCCCCTAGCGGAGGGACAGGTGAGGTCGTATCGACTGGTAAGTACGGCACCATACACTATGCTGAAACCATTTCACCACATGTTGTAGAATCTACTCAGAATGATGTTGTTGGACTTAATCCTGTTAGGGTAATAGCAGTGCCAAATGGGAAAACTGACACTTCAGGAGCAACTCCTGTCAGGAACATGGCCATGCACTGTCCCTTTTCCCGAGCAGAATTAAGATCAATGATGTCTGAATTCCCTGATCCTAGGAAAGACTTAGTTGCATGTCAAAAGTATATTAGGGAGCTAGGAAATTCTGCAGAGCCAAATAACAAAGATTGGAGGACAATTTTGAGGGCATGTTTACCCCCCAGTGTTGATCCGTTAAAGTTTATCGCTGATTGCAAGTTAGATGAGGAAGTACCACTAACAGACGAGTATAATCAGGATAATGTAAAGAGAATCAACTTACAGTTAGGGGTATATTTTCCTGCAGTAGTAAAGTGGAATAAAATCTTTACAATAAAACAAAAAGAAGGTGAATCCACACCAGAGTATTTTCACCGGGCTCTGCAGGATATGGCTAGGTACACTGGTATAGATGACATTAAAACAAATGTACACCACAGGGAAGTAGCTGTTTCAGTATTAATGGACGGTCTAAAGGAGGTTTTAAGGAATAGAATACAAACCACTAGGCCTGATTGGAGAGGTATGTCGGTGGATGCATTGGGAGAGGCTGCTGCTGGGCATGATCAGAATATCATCAGACACAGGGAGTCACAGAGTGATAAGTTAATGGCTGTGAGCATACAGGCCCTCACTACCCGGCCACCTCAGCCCAGAACTGTGACCCCTGTGGGTAAGTCAAGAGGTATAAAATGTTATAGTTGTCACAGAGAGGGACACATGTCACGTGATTGTAAAGCAAGACAAATACAAAATTCATATCAATCCCCTAGACACCGACCTGATACGAGACATTGGGACCAAGGACCGAAAGGGCGGAGCTATGAGCCACATGCAGGGGAAACAAAAAGGTATCCCCAAGAAGAGACTGGCAAATCTCTGATAGTTCCCATCTAACCCCACCACAAGTAATTGCTGCCAGCGTGATTCAGGGAGGTCACCATACCCAATAGGGGTGTGGCCACACCTGTAATCTGCAGCCAGTGAAATTGATTGCAAGTCTTGGAAGTGAACCCGAGATCACAATTGATGTAGCTGGTAAATCATTAAATTTCCTTGTAGATACGGGGGCGGCCAAATCAGTGATAAATTCGACAGTGGGCATGAGAACCACTGGTAAAACAATTCCAGCCATGGGAGTAACGGGAGTAGTACAGCACTACCCTGTTAGCAAACCAGCAGAGATTACAATAAGGCCTTTGCATACCAAGCATTCCTTTTTGCTCGCTGCATCGGCACCGACTAATCTCCTGGGAAGAGATTTATTGTGTAAAATGGGGTGCGTCATTTATTGTACTCCTGAAGGTGTATTCTTAGACATACCTGAGAATCACGCTCAGGAAGTACGAGACATGCTAGACTCCCCATCAAAATTAATGTCACATACCGTTATGATAAATAGGAGTTCATCCCAGGTAGAAGAAATGACATCCCAAATACCAGAGTCACTTTGGACTAAAGATGGACAAGACACTGGATTAATGGCAAACGTAGCTCCAGTAGTTGTGCAAGTAAAAGATGGTAGGATAGCTCCAAAAACCCCACAATACCCTCTGAAGCCAGAGGTGGAGTTAGGAGTATACCCCGTAATAGAGCGCTTGCTACAACAGGGCATTCTGGTAAGAACATCCAGCACTGCCAATAGTCCCATCTTCCCTGTGAAAAAGAGTGGGGGGAGGGGTTACAGGCTAGTGCAGGATCTAAGGGGGATTAACAAAATAGTTGAGAGTCAGTTCCCCGTAGTGCCAAATCCAGCTGTCATCCTTATGCAGATCCCTCCCACTGCGAAATTTTTCACTGTTATTGACCTCTGCTCCGCCTTCTTCTCGGTACCTCTGCACCCCGACAGCCAATATTTGTTTGCATTCACATACAGAGGAGTCCAATACACATGGACTCGATTACCACAAGGTTTCATAGACAGCCCAAGTATATTTTCACAGGCTTTGCATGATTGTTTACAGTCTTTCCAACCAGAGAGTGGATCAGTATTGATCCAATATGTGGATGATTTACTACTATGTTCAGATTCACTGGAAGCGTCCCTGAAAGATACGAAACAGCTCCTGTTTCATCTTTCAGACACGGGACACAAGGTTTCCAAAGACAAGTTGCAATTATGCCAGACTAAAGTAAAATATCTGGGACACTGTCTGACACAAGGACTGAGACACCTGACCGCTGATAGAATTCAAGCAATTCGAGACATGACTCTGCCACAAACCCAGCAACAGATCAGAACGTTTCTAGGAATGTGTGGGTATTGCCGTAACTGGATCCCAGGTTTTTCCATTCTAGCATTACCTTTGCAGGAGATGGTCTCATCAAACAAACCTGATCGGATTTCGCATACAGACGAATCCAAGATGGCATTTGAGAGACTTAAACAGTGCCTAGCGCAGGCACCAGCATTAGGTATGCCAGACTATGGGAAACCCTTTGAGCTGTACGGAACAGAAAGTGCTGGTTGCGCTGCAGGCGTCCTAACCCAAAAGCACGGTGATGCCAGCAGGCCGGTAGCATACTACAGCGCTCAGCTAGATACGGTAGCGCGATCCCTCCCCACATGCTTGCAAAGTGTCGCTGCGATAGCATTGCTAGTAACGAAAAGCGAAGATGTAGTGCTAGGACACAACCTCACAATCCATACACCTCATGCAGTGTCAGCCTTACTAAATTCTGCCCAAACCAGACATGTCTCATCCGCACGGTTTACAAGGTGGGAATTAGCACTAATGGCCCCTGTAAACATCACCATAAAGAGATGCAGTGCACTAAATCCAGCAACGTATCTCCCAGGTGTGCCTGGACAGGCACAAAGGGTGGGGGATGAGAGGGATGGTGAAGGAGGATTTAGTACAGACACTGACTCACATGATTGTATGGAATATTTGACCCAAAATTTCACGGCAAGGCCTGACATCAGTGACAACCCACTGGAAGATGTAGATCTTACTTTCTACACTGACGGTAGTTGTCACAGATAGACGGACTCGGGAGACTTGTGTACTGGATACGCAGTCGTAGATGACCAAGGCACCATAGAAGCAGAACCGCTAGGCCCACCTCACTCAGCCCAGGTTGCTGAACTGGTTGCCCTAACCAGAGCACGTGAATTGGCTAAGGGCAAAACAGCCAATATCTATACCGACTCTAGATACGCCTTCGGGGTAGTCCATGATTTCGGAGCACTATGGCGCCTCAGAAATTTCATGACGGCAGCTGGTACACCGGTAGCGCATGCAGCTCACATCAAAAGGCTTCTAACAGCGATACAGGAACCTGACAGAGTGGCTGTTATCAAGTGTAAAGCACATACATATAGCCAAGACCCGGTATCACTTGGTAACAGCCGAGCAGACGAAGCTGCTAAGTTAGCAGCTGGTACCCCCAGACAAACAGACACCGCACAACTGATGGTATTTAATACCGTCAACACACAGAAATTGTGTGAAATGCTAAATTTGTGTTCCACACAGGAAAAGGCAGTTTGGAGGGCAAAAGGATATGGCCAGGAGTCCTCAGGACTCTGGACAGATGGGCAGGGTAAACCAGTGGCACCCAGAGCATACCTTCCAAGTTTAGCGGAAGCAGCACATGGGCTGACTCATCTAGGCAAGGAAGGGATGTGCAAGTTGGTAAGAGCATATTGGTGCGCCCCAGGATTTTCTTCCCATGCGGGAAAGAGGGCAATGACTTGCCTCACCTGCTTGAGGAAGAATATCGGAAAGGCAATACCAACAGAACCATCTCATATCCCACCTACAGGCGGCCCTTTTCAGGTAATACAAATTGATTTCATACAATTACCCCCTTGTCGAAATTTGAAGTATGTACTAGTTTGTATAGATGTGTTTTCAAATTGGGTCGAAGCATTTCCTGCGGCCACAAATACCGCAATGTTTACTGCTAAGAAAATTGTACAGGAATTTGTGTGTAGATACGGTATCCCTAGAATAATTGAAAGTGATAGGGGTACCCATTTTACAGGTGATGTCTTTCAAGGAATGTGTAAGTTGATGGGAATTGATAGTAAGCTGCACACTCCGTACCGCCCCCAGGCGAGTGCGAAAGTAGAAAGAGTGAACAGCACTATTAAAAATAAATTGAGCAAAGTTATGGCGGAAACAGGATTGACATGGCCAGAAGCTTTACCCCTTGTATTATACAGCATCAGAACCACTCCCAGGTCCCCTCTTAATCTGTCCCCCTTTGAAATTCTGTTTGGTCGACAACCGCATGTTATGATTAACCCTCAGGATGATTTGAAATGTAACAATGAAGTGACTGTAAAGTATTTGGTTAAGATGAGTAAACAGCTAAGGAATCAGAATGACAATTTGAAGTTGGTGATTCCTGATCTGCCAGATAGTAATTGTCATGACATTGAACCTGGGGATTATGTAATGATACAGAATTTTCTACGCTCAGGTTGCCTTATTGACAGATGGGAAGGACCATACCAAGTCTTATTGATTAGCACGACAGCATTGAAGGTTGCCGAGAGAGAGACTTGGGTTCATTCGTCCCATTGTAAGAAGGTTGCTGATCCAGAGAGGTCCCGTGATAAAGAACAGACGGTAGAGGAAGTTGTATCACTGGAGTGTCTGTTTCAGGAGGACTGAGACGGCACCTGAGCATTGAGAATAATAAGATCGGAGGCAGTTGTCGATTCCCTGTTCCCTTTTATTGTTTTTCTCCACTTCCCATCCCATCTCCCTCAATTGTTTCTTTCCCCCTTCTCATTCTTCTCCATTTCCTCCTATAAGATGGACTTGCCCCAAGAGACTGTGATCCGGATTTTCCTGTTGACCATGATGTTGACCACAGCAGTCTGTTCCGGCGAGAGTACCATGGAGGTCGAGAGAGGTTCTGGAATGGGTTCTGATGACAGAGATGGAGGCGTAGATTTCCAAGAACAACATAATCACCGAGTAAAGGCGAGTATCAGAAAACGATCTGGTAGCATTGACAATAGAAGGAATTGTGAAGGATTGTTAGCTGAAGAGAACTGTATCTGTAGACTCTGTGACAGTGTAGTTGAGGATGGGTGTATCAAGAAATGCCAATCCAGTTTCAATATCCACATGGACCGGCATCCATTGAGTGACTATCACTCCTTAGTGGGTAAAGTGTTAAATCAGACAGATTGTTGGGTATGCTCTCAAGTACCTCAAGGCCATAGCAAATCAGGGTTAGTACCATTCCCTCTAACTATAGGGGAGGTACTTGAGCTAAGTGGTGGGAGGCCGGTGGACAGGAGGTTTAATATCTCCAGTCCTCCTAGTTTGAAGCTCCACCAATATCATGTGGATAGATCCCTAGTATGTTTTAACATTTCCAATCCCCGAAAGCCGGGAAATTGGGAAGTGTCATGGAATAACCAAACCATGACCTTTTCATACAGAGCCGATAGAATGCCTACAGATACAGAACTTATACGCCACATAGCCGGTAGTGGAAAATATTTCCGATATAGGTATACCCTAGGAAGTAGGATCATGAGAGTTGGAGAAGTATCACCAGGATACTGTGCACATATCGTACAAACTGATACGTGTACTAAACAGATGGGAGAATTAGGGTTAGGAGATTTCATATGGAAAATGTGTAATATGGTTATGTCCTACTCCGTCCCATATGTTCTCCCCGATGATGCATATTTCATATGCGGGAGGAAGGCGTATAAGTGGCTTGCCCCAAACTCAGAAGGGTTATGTTATATTGGAAAAGTACTGCCTGAGGTAATGACCGTATCCCACACTAAAATGAAGGATGTTCACCGCAGTGCCCAAGCTCCTTATACTCACACTCATTACGAGCACATCGTTAAACGGCACCTGATAGAAAGAACAGAGCATCCGGCCTCTGACCTGATCCATGAATCCACCGGGATTCAATTCCTAATCGCGTTAGATATCACTCGTACCGCCAGAGGAGTGATAAATTATAAATATATATCTGCGCTTGCAAATTTATTAGACAATATCACTGAAATGTATGATGACACATTCAGGTATACCGGAAGGGAGCTCCAAGCTTATAAAACAGAACTGGTTCAGCATAGGATGATTCTCAATTATCTCACAGCTGTGACAGGCGGGTATTGTGTTACCCTAGCGACTCAGTATGGAATAAAGTGCTGCACGTATATTACAAACAGCACCGAGGACCCGGCCGAGGTCATAGACCAAAAGATGGATGACATTTTGCAATTAAAATGGGAGTTCCGAAGGAAACACAATCTCACCCTTGCCGCTGTGGGTAATGAGCTGACCAGTTGGGTGTCATGGTTGAACCCACGAAATTGGTTCTCTGCTTTAGGAGAATGGACCTGTCACGCACCGCGGGCAGCGGCGACCGCGCTTGTCCCTGCGGGTGGCCTGGTCTGCCCGGCGCCTCTCTTCTCCCGGCAGTCTCCGGCTCCGGCGGCGGGTCGGCGCGTCCCTCCGGCGGCTTCCCGGAAGCGAGGGCGCCGCCATCATAAGTGAGGTCAAGGAGGCGGAGCAGGTCTGACGTCACCTGCCTGCTCCGCCAATCAGGTTAGGGCGGGGGATTTAAAACCAGACACCGGGCAGAGATCCGGTGCCTGAGTATCTTCGTTTCTCCAAGCGCCTCCGTGCCTCCAAGCACCTCGTGCCTCCAAGCGCCTCCAAATACCTCCGTGCCTCCAAATACCTCCATGCCTCCAAGCACCTCCGTGCCTCCAAATACCTCTGTGCCTCCAAATACCTCGTGCCTCCAAGCACCTCCGTGCATCCAAATACCTCGTGCCTCCAAATACCTTGTGCCTCCAAGCACCTCGTGCCTCCAAGCACCTCCGTGCCTCCAAGCACCTCCGTGCCTCCACGCACCCCGTGCCTCCAAGCACCTCCGTGCCTCCAAGCACCTCCGTGCCTCCAAGCACCTCCGTGCCTCCAAGCACCTCCGTGCCTTCAAGCACTCCGTGTCACCAAGCACCTCGGTGCCTCCAGTGCCTCAGCATTTAGTCTCACTGTGCTCCCGGCACCCGGGTGTCTCAGTACCTGTACTACCAGCACCTCTGTGCCTCCAACACCACAGTGTCTCCAACACCACAGTGCCTTCAATATCTCAGTACCTCAGCATTCAGTATTTCTACAAGTCTTGTCTTTCAGGAAACCTTCAAGAATTCTTCTGTGCTTCCTGCCTGCCGTCTTAATCCTGCATGAGGAAGACCTACATCCGGCCATCTCTACTGCGACCCAGTAGCGGATCCTCTTCCCGGTCATCGGAAGAAGCCCCGAGTCCACAACACTCCCAAATCAGGTCAGTGACAGTATACTCAGGCCACATGGACCCGGGGAATCGGAACACAGACTCAAGTGCCATCCAGAACCTGGCTTCCCGAGTACAAAGTCAGGAAGCGGCACAAGGCCAGGTGATGCAGTACCTCCAGCAGTTGTCCGGGCGTCTGGATCAGATTCAGGCGTCTCTAGCCTCAGTAATTCCGGCACCTGTTCCAGTAGTCGCACCAGTTGCCGTTGCCAGCAATGTTCAACCATCGGCCGGTATCACTCCACGCCTTCAGCTGCCTACTCCGTCCCGCTATAATGGGAATCCTAAAAATTGTCGCGGTTTCTTAAACCAATGCGAGGTATATTTCGAGCTACTTGCACACAACTTTCCTACAGACCGGTCCAAGGTAGCATATATTATTTCTCTGCTGGAAGGGTCTGCTTTGGATTGGGTGTCTCCATTATGGGAACGATCTGATCCCATGGTTTCCAACTATACCAACTTCATCTCGTCCTTTCGAAGGATTTTCGACGAACCCGGCAGAATGACCACTGCTTCTTCCGACTTGCTCCGTGTTCGACAGGGCGCCCGTTCCGTGGGTCAGTACGTGGTTCATTTCCAGACCATTGCTTCCGAACTATGCTGGAATAATGACGCCCTGAGAGCTGCCTTCTGGAACGGTCTTTCCGACCGGCTGAAAGATGAGCTGGTTACCAGAGATCTGCCGGATCAATTAGAAGATTTGATTTCCCCTTGCGTCAAGGTGGATCTTCGGATGCAGGAGCGTGGAGGGGAACGTAGCCGTTTGGATCGTTCCAGGTTCCGGAATCCTACTCCTAGACCGGTGGCCTCACCTAGCTCAGATGAGCCCATGCAAATTAACCGATCCCGACTGTCTCCGGAAGAACGACAGCGTCGTCGTGAGGGTAAACTCTGCCTTTACTGTGGGGCCGCAGATCATTTTCTTAAATCTTGTAAATCCCGTCCGGGAAACGGGCAGGCCTAGCTTGTTCCGGAGGAGTCAAGCTGGGAGTTACGACAAAAGCTTCTCCAACTTCGGACTGTTTGCTTCCTGTAACACTGGTCTCCGATTCAGTCTCCAAGTCTTGTGAAGCCCTATTGGATTCCGGAGCTGCGGGGAACTTCGTTTCTTCCTTCTGTGCCCAAAGCTTGGGTTTAAAGTTACGGCCTATCGAGCGGCCAATTTCACTGACGGCTATCAACGGGACTAGAATTTCCAAAGGTCTTATAATGTGGCGCACGGGGCCAGTTAAGCTGCAGGTCGGGGCTCTACATCAGGAAGATTTGGAACTCTTGGTTATCCCAGAAATGCCCCATGATCTGGTTCTTGGAATGCCTTGGCTAAAAAGTCATAATCCCCACATCGACTGGAAGTCTTCACAAATTCTGTCCTGGAGTTCCTTTTGTCACACTAATTGTCTTACTCCGGTTTGTCCGCTCCGTGTCACCTCCAAGACGGATGAAGAGTACATTCCGGAGGCATATCAAGGGTACAAGGACGTATTTTCGGAACAAGCTGCTGACCTGTTACCACCTCATAGGCCTTGGGACTGCCCTATTGACCTTGTCCCAGGGAAGACGCCACCCCGTGGTCGCACATATCCTCTGTCCCTTCCCGAGACCCAAGCTATGTCGGAGTATATTAAGTCCAATATGCTCAAGGGATTTATTCGCCCCTCTTCCTCCCCTGCTGGTGCGGGCTTCTTTTTCGTGAAGAAAAAGGACGGGGGGTTGAGACCATGCATCGACTACCGCGGCTTAAACGACATTACTATCAAGAATAAATACCCCTTGCCACTAATCACAGAGTTATTTGATAGGGTTCGTGGTGCCCGCATTTTTTCCAAACTCGACTTGAGGGGAGCTTATAATCTTATACGCATCCGAGAAGGTGATGAATGGAAGACTGCCTTTAATACCCGAGATGGGCATTACGAATACTTGGTGATGCCGTTTGGTCTTAGTAATGCTCCCGCGGTTTTCCAGGAATTCGTCAATGAAATCTTTCGTGACATGTTGTAACGGAGTGTTGTGGTATATTTGGACGACATACTGATCTTTTCCAAGAATCTTGTCGAACACAGGACTCAAGTCAAAGAGGTGCTCCACCGTTTACGAGAGAATCATCTCTATGCCAAGCTTTCCAAATGTACCTTTGAAGTAACATCTATTCCGTTCCTCGGTTATATCATCTCAGGGACGGAGCTTCGCATGGATCCGGAAAAGCTGTCTGCCATTCGTGACTGGACTCGGCCTCTTTCTTTGAAAGCAATACAAAGGTTCCTGGGCTTTGCGAACTACTACAGGAAATTCATTAGGGGTTTCTCCACCATTGTTGTGCCCATTACTGCCCTGATGAGGAAGGGTTCTAATCCAAGTTTGTGGCCTCCGGAAGCCATTGTAGCTTTTTCTCACTTAAAGTTAGCTTTCATGACGGCTCCAGTTCTCCAACAACCAAATTTCGATGAACCCTTCTTCTTAGAGGTTGATGCATCTTCAGTCGGGGTTGGGGCTGTTCTCTCCCAGTACTCCTCTGATAAGAAATTACATCCGTGTGGTTTCCATTCTCGTAAATTCTCTCTGGCCGAACGAAATTACACTATTGGAGACCAGGAACTCTTGGCAATCAAATCTGCCTTGGAAGAGTGGAGATATCTTCTGGAAGGGGCTAAACATGTGTTTACCATCTACACGGATCACAAGAATTTGCTGTACATCAAATCCGCACAATGCTTGAATCCTCGCCAGGCGAGATGGGCACTTTTCTTTTCCCGATTCTCGTTCATTATTAAGTACCGGGCCGGGACTCTCAATATTAAAGCAGATGCGCTTTCCCGTTCACAAGTTTCCACAGACGAGGATGAACCTCCTGAGCGGGGTTTAATTCTGAATCCAGTTTCTGTCTCTGCTGCTTTAACTACTCCAGCTCCTCCTCCTGGAAGAATGTCCGTACCAGCTAGATTCCGGCCAAGAATACTACAATGGGTCCATAACTCCAAGTTTTCCGGTCATCCCGGTGTCCAGAAGATGTACAAGTTTCTGCAAAGGTCTTACTGGTGGAACACCATGAGGAAGGATGTACAAGATTGCGTTAATTCTTGTCCACAATGTACACAACATAAATCTCCTCGTCTGCCTCCTGCAGGGTTACTTCGTCCTTTGCCTATCCCTGTGAGACCCTGGACTCACATTTCCATGGACTTCATCACTGACTTGCCCTGTTCCAAGGGTTGCAACACCGTTTGGGTTATCGTTGACCGTTTTTCGAAGATGGCACACTTTGTGCCTTTGACTGGTCTCCCGACAGCACCGAAACTGGCTCTACTGTTCATCCAAGAACATTTTCGTTTGCACGGGTTGCCACAAGAGATTGTTTCTGACCGTGGAGTACAGTTCACCGCCAGGTTTTGGAAAGCCCTCTGTTCAACCCTACAAATTAAACTTAAGTTTTCGTCCGCTTATCATCCCCAAACAAATGGTCAAACGGAACGAGTCAATCAAGATCTAGAGACTTTCCTTCGTTTGTATCTCTCTCCTTCACAGGACAACTGGGTGAAGTTGTTGCCTTGGGCGGAGTTTGCCCATAACCATTTGTTTCATTCTTCCACTGGGGAATCACCATTCTTCATCAACTAGAGGGTTCCATCCCCGTGTTCCAGAATTTCCAAGCCTTCCGATAGTAGCGGTTCCTGCTGTAACGTCCACTCTATGACACTTTGGACAAATTTGGAGAAAGGTTCATGCTAACCTTAAGAAGGTTTCTGTCCGGTACAAGTTCTTCGCAGATAAGAAACGGCGAGCCGCACCTCAATATAAAGTTGGGGACAGGGTATGGCTGTCCACACGTAATCTCCGGTTGAAGGTGCCCACCATGAAGTTCGCTCCAAGGTTCATCGGTCCTTACCCTGTGCTACAAGTCTTAAATCCTGTGGTCTGTAAACTGGGTTTGCCTGCCCATCTTCGAATACCTAACGCCTTTCATGTTTCTCTACTCCGTCCCCTCATTCTGAATCGGTTCCACTCAGCATTCCCTAGGCCAACGTCTGTAGTGGCAGAAGCTGGAGCGGAGTTTGAAATCAAAGCTATTCTTGACTCTCGTTATCTTCATAAAAAATTACAGTACTTGGTGGACTGGAAGGGTTATGGTCCTGAGGAGAGAAGTTGGATTAAGGCTACTGAAGTAACGGCTCCTCGACTGGTTCGGATCTTTCACTCCAGACATCCGACTAAGCCCGGGAAGTGTCCAGGGGCCACTCCTGGAGGAGGGGGTACTGTCACGCACGCGGGCAGTGGCGACCGCGCTTGTCCCTGCGGGTGGCCTGGTCTGCCCGGCGCCTCCCTTCTCCCGGCAGTCTCCGGCTCCGGCGGCGGGTCGGCGCGTCCCTCCGGCGGCTTCCCGGAAGCGAGGGCGCCGCCATCATAAGTGAGGTCAAGGAGGCGGAGCAGGTCTGACGTCACCTGCCTGCTCCGCCAATCAGGTTAGGGCGGGGGATTTAAAACCAGACACCGGGCAGAGATCCGGTGCCTGAGTATCTTCGTTTCTCCTGCGGAAGCTGTTATTCCAGAGCTCCCTCGTCCCTGTGACCTCATGCCTCCAAGCACCTCCGTGCCTCCAAGCACCTCCGTGCCTCCAAGCACCTCGTGCCTCCAAGCGCCTCCGTGCCTCCAAGCACCTCGTGCCTCCAAGCGCCTCCGTGCCTCCAAGCACCTCCGTGCCTCCAAGCACCTCCGTGCCTCCATATACCTTCGTGCCTCCAAATACCTCGTGCCTCCAAGCACCTCCGTGCCTCCAAGCACCTCCGTGCCTCCAAGCACCTCGTGCCTCCAAGCACCTCCGTGCCTCCAAGCACCTCCGTGCCTCCACGCACCCCGTGCCTCCACGCACCACCGTGCCTCCAAGCACCTCCGTGCCTCCAAGCACCTCCGTGCCTCCAAGCACCACCATGCCTCCAAGCACCTCCGTGCCTCCAAGCACCTCCGTGCCTTCAAGCACCTCAGTGCCTCCAGTGCCTCAGCATTTAGTCTCACTGTGCTCCCGGCACCCGGGTGTCTCAGTACCTGTACTACCAGCACCTCTGTGCCTCCAACACCACAGTGTCTCCAACACCACAGTGCCTTCAATATCTCAGCATTCAGTATTTCTACAAGTCTTGTCTTTCAGGAAACCTTCAAGAATTCTTCTGTGCTTCCTGCCTGCCGTCTTAATCCTGCATGAGGAAGACCTACATCCGGCCATCTCTACTGCGACCCAGTAGCGGATCCTCTTCCCGGTCATCGGAAGAAGCCCCGAGTCCACAACACTCCCAAATCAGGTCAGTGACAGGACCCAAGGTATTATCATGGATGTAGGGAAATTTCTTTTGTGTATTCTGGGTGTCATCATATTGGTCGGTCTGATATTTAGATGCGTTTGGGTTTTAACAAAGTGTAAACGTAGCGCCCGAGTGATGAGTTTAAGAAGTGAAGATACTGTAATAACAATGACTGATTTGATTTACGACCCAACCATTGAGACAATGTTGTGATGAAAATGTGATTCCACGGTCCGTTTCTTTCACCCGTTTCTCCTTTGTTTTTCTCCAAGGTACAAAGACATCCGCTTGGAAGAAGAATTTGACAACCTTTTACACAGACAACTGATGGACTATGCCATAGACCCCCCATATCCCTAGTAACTTTAACTTTACGCTAGCCCAACATTTTTTGTAAGTCTATGGACATTGAAAAAGCTTTTTGCACACCGTTTATAGCAAAAGCATCGGGAGACTACAGTCAACATGTACATCGAGACAAGACACAAGACAAGACCTCAATCGGCAAATGTATATTAAACTCACATAGTTTATGACTGCATTTACCATAATTGCTTCTTTATCTGCATTTCTACAACCTTCAGGTAATAACACACATAGTCGATAGGGAATATAGGCACAGATATCAGCACTCACATATCCCCCCATTCATGTATCATCAACTAAAATGTGCTCCCCCATTTTGTTGCAACCAAAAGCCGAAAAAAGCTCGGTAAAGTTTGACAGCCCATCCACAGACCCGTACCACGGGATAAGAAGGAATTCAAATGTATACTTCGCAATACCTCAAAGCTTGATTTAAAACACGTACGGCACGATGATACATGACCCCCCAAACATGGATTCATACACACATGCTTCTGCTATCTCACTAGGTCATACCCTTTTCCTACCTTCTTCTCTCCTCCCCTACCCAATCATAGAAATGTATTATACATGACATATATTTTTCTCTTTTTGAACTGTTTTAGGAAGTGGCAGTTATTGGTGACTGCCAAAGGGTGGACTGTCAAAGTCAGAAAAATATCACGCTGCACATTGCCATATATGCACCTCATGCGTGTGCCCGCTGCACGTGCATGAGCCCTCCCGTGCGTGCGTATACTCGCGGTCGCGTGCACTCGCAGGCGCGCGGTATGCGCATTTACGGTAGAGTTTGTGTTCGTCTAGCGGGCGACTCAATCGTAACATATTTTAGTCATATAATGTATTTTGTAGATTATGGTCCCTTTGATAGAATCTGAAAGTTTAGTTAATATAGCATGTTCGGGGACAAAGAGATTCCTCTTTGTTTGATACGAAGGGTCAGACAGGGGTGACACAGTGGTGTTTAGTATCCATCGGAAGAGAATATAATTAGCAATATTCCGGTGTTGGTTTGAAGCGGATTACTCGCTCGTGCGTATAGTTATGGACATAAGAAGTTTATGGACATTTACTATATTTGCACTTTATTACCCATGCGGCGGGAAACCCAGTTTCCCTCCCACCTGAGCAGTTTGAAATAGTCACAGCCCACCTGTATGAACCAACCTATGACCTTTTGTTATAATGCGGAGACGGATTCCTGTGTCCAATGAACAATAAGAATGTAGGGACCATTGTACTGTACTGTGTGTAAGTGTATATAAAGACAAGCCGACCTGGGCCAGCTCTCTACTCTTCGCAACGGTTCTCATCACTGATAATCGGGAGCTGGATATCCAGGAAGGCGCATGCGATTGTTTCCCCTTGTGCGTAAGTTCTCTGCAACCATATTTATCTCCTATTTTGTTGTAAGCCATTCTCTCTCTCCTTCCCCCTTTAAATGTAATTGTGTCTTTGTTGTATTTTAACGTGTAGTAACTCGGTTAGGTATTTTATGTTAGTTTGGTAGTGTATAACTTGTATTGTGTATTCTTTTACGATTGAACGTTCATTCTATCCCTTAAAAGGTGTTAGACCCTTAGACCGGTATTTGAGTGTTTATTATATTGCTAAAGGGTTCTCAGAGCGTAAGAATCGCTCATACAGCTTTTAAACTAACAAGGTTACACTGTGTTGCATTTACACCTTATCACTGCACAAAGGTTTACAATTCAAGTACATTGTTTATGATATTGGTACAAAGGTTTAACTCTGTGAGCGTCAGCGCCGCTCGTGATCTCCTCGTGGTCTCGAGCGTCCGCTACGCTGATAGCGTATCATTACGTTAGACGGCAGCCTATAGCGTGCTTGCCTTTACGCTTTAAGCCGTGAGTGAACGTGCCGCTCGTGCGTCTCGTCCACGGCTAAGCGTTTGTACGCTACGTGCGTACTCTTACGGTATTCCATACGCCAATTGCGTACTGTGTTCATAAACCTTTTAGAGTGTTTAATATAGGATATATATTATAGGCTTTAACAATAGTAGGCCACTGCTCTACCTACCTCTGTGTCGTCAAGTATACTATCCATCCATACCTGTGGTGCATTTCAGTTGTGCGCAGTATATATAGTAGTAGGCCATTGCTATTGATATATTACTGACATATAATTCCACACATTAAAAAATGGAGAACAAAAATGTGGAGGGTAAAATAGGGAAAGATCAAGATCCACTTCCACCTCGTGCTGAAGCTGCTGCCACTAGTCATGGCCGAGACGATGAAATGCCATCAACGTTGTCTGCCAAGGCCGATGCCCAATGTCATAGTAGAGAGCATGTAAAATCCAAAAAATAAAGCTCAGTAAAATGACCCAAAAATCTAAATTAAAATCGTCTGAGGAGAAGCGTAAACTTGCCAATGTGCCATTTACGACTCGGAGTGGCAAGGAACGGCTGAGGCCCTGGCCTATGTTCAAGGCTAGTGGTTCAGCTTCACCTGAGGATGGAAGCACTCATCCTCCTGCTAGAAAACTTAAAAGAGTTAAGATGGCAAAAGCACAGCAAATAACTGTGCGTTCTTCTAAATCACAAATCCCAAAGGAGAGTCCAATTGTGTCGGTTGCGATGCCTGACCTTCCCAACACTGGACGGGAAGAGGCTGCGCCTTCCACCATTTGCACGCCCCCTGCAAGTGCTGGAAGGAGCACCCGCAGTCCAGTTCCTGATAGTCAAATTGAAGATGTCACTGTTGAAGTACACCAGGATGAGGATATGGGTGTTGCTGGCGCTGGGGAGGAAATTGACAAGGAGGATTCTGATGGTGAGGTGGTTTGTTTAAGTCAGGCACCCGGGAAAACACCTGTTGTCCGTGGGACGAATATGGCCATTGACATGCCTGTTCAAAATACAAAAAAAATCACCTCTTCGGTGTGGAATTATTTCAACAGAAATGCGGACATCTGGTGTCAAGCCGTGTGTTGCCTTTGTCAAGCTGTAATAAGTAGGGGTAAGGACGTTAACCACCTAGGAACATCCTCCCTTATATGTCACCTGGACCGCATTCATCAGAAGTCAGTGACAAGTTCAAAAACTTTGGATGACAGCGGAAGCAGTCCACTGACAACTAAATCCCTTCCTCTTGTAACCAAGCTCCTGCAAACCACACCACCAACTCCCTCAGTGTCAATTTCCTCCTTAGACAGGAAAGCAAATAGTGCTGCAGGCCATGTCACTGTCAAGTCTGACAAGTCCTCTCCTGCCTGGGATTCCTCCGATGCATCCTTGAGTGTAACGCCTACTGCTGCTGTTGTTGTTGCTGCTGCTGGGAGTCGATCGTCATCCCAGAGGGGAAGCCGGAAGACCACTTGTACTACTTCCAGTAAGCAATGGACTGTCCAACAGTCCTTTGCGAGGAAGATGAAATATCACAGCAGTTATCCTGCTGCAAAGCGGATAACTCAGGCCTTGGCAGCCTGGGTGGTGAGAAACGTGTTTCCGGTATCCACCGTTAATTCACAGGAAACTAGAGACTTGATTGAGGTACTGTGTCCCCGGTACCAAATACCATCTAGGTTGCATTTCTCTAGGCAGGCGATACCGAAAATATACACAGACCTCAGAAAAAGAGTCACCAGTGTCCTAAAAAATGCAGTTGTACCCAATGTCCACCTAACCACGGACATGTGGACAAGTGGAGCAGGGCAGACTCAGGACTATATGACTGTGACAACCCACTGGGTAGATGTATTGCCTCCCGCAGCAAGAACAGCAGCGGTGGCACCAGTAGCAGCATCTCGCAAACGCCAACTCGTTCCTAGGCAGGCTACGCTTTGTATCACCGCTTTCCATAAGAGGCACACAGCTGACAACCTCTTACGGAAACTGAGGAACATCATCGCAGAAAGGCTTACCCCAATTGGACTCTACTGGGGATTTGTGACATCGGACAATGCCACCAATATTGTGCGTGCATTACATCTGGGCAAATTCCAGCACGTCCCATGTTTTGCACATACATTGAATTTGGTGGTGCAGAATTATTTAAAAAACGACAGGGGCGTGCAAGAGATGCTGTCGGTGGCCCGAAGAATTGCGGGCCACTTTCGGCATTCAGCCACGGCGTGCCGAAGACTGGAGCACCAGCAAACAGTCCTGAACCTGCCCTGCCATCATCTGAAGCAAGAGGTGGTAACGAGGTGGAATTCAACCCTCTATATGCTTCAGAGGATGGAGGAGCAGCAAAAGGCCATTCAAGCCTATACATCTGCCTACGATATAGGCAAAGGAGGGGGAATGCACCTGACTCAAGCGCAGTGGAGAATGATTTCAACGTTGTGCAAGGTTCTGAAACCCTTTGAACTTGCCACACGTGAAGTCAGTTCAGACACTGCCAGCCTGAGTCAGGTCATTCCCCTCATCAGGCTTTTGCAGAAGAAGCTGGAGACATTGAAGGAGGAGCTAAAACAGAGCGATTCCGCTAGGCATGTGGGACTTGTGGATGGAGCCCTTAATTCGCTTAACCAGGATTCACGGGTGGTCAATCTGTTGAAATCAGAGCACTACATTTTGGCCACCGTGCTCGATCCTAGATTTAAAACCTACGTTGTATCTCACTTTCCGGCAGACACAAGTCTGCAGAGGTTCAAAGACCTGCTGGTGAGAAAATTGTCAAGTCAAGCGGAACGTGACCCGTCAACAGCTCCTCCTTCACATTCTCCCACAACTGGGGCTGCGAGGAAAAGGCTAAGAATTCCGAGCCCACCCGCTGGCGGTGCTGCAGAGCAGTCTGGAGCGAGTGCTGACATCTGGTCCGAACTGAAGGACCTGCCAACGATTACCGACATGTCGTCTACTGTCACTGCATATGATTCTGTCACCATTGAAAGAATGGTGGAGGATTATATGAGTGACTGCATCCAAGTAGGCACGTCAGACAGTCCGTACGTATACCGGCAGGAAAAAGAGGCAATTTGGAGGCCCTTGCAGAAACTGGCTTTATTTTACCTAAGTTGCCCCCCATCCAGTGTGTACTCCGAAAGAGTGTTTAGTGCAGCAGCTCACCTTGTCAGCAATCGGCGTACGAGGTTACTTCCAGAAAATGTGGAGAAGATGATGTTCATCAAAATGAATTATAAGCAATTCCTCCGTGGAGACATTCACCAGCAATTGCCTCCAGAAAGTACACAGGGACCTGAGATGGTGGATTCCAGTGGGGACGAATTAATAATCTGTGAGGAGGGGGATGTACACAGTGAAAGGGGTGAGGAATCGGACGATGAGGAGGAGGTGGACATCTTGCCTCTGTAGATTCAGTTTGTGCAAGGAGAGATTGATAGCTTCTTTTTTGGTGGGGGCCCAAACCAACCAGTCATTTCAGTCACAGTCGTGTGGCAGACCCTGTCGCTGAAATGATGGGTTCGTTAAAGTGTGCATGTCCTGTTTATACAACATAAGGGTGGGTGGGAGGGCCCAAGGACAATTCCATCTTGCACCTCTTTTTTCTTTCATTTTTCTTTGCATCTTGTGCTGTTTGGGGACTATTTTTTGGAAGTGCCATCCTGCCTGAAACTGCAGTGCCACTCCTAGATGGGCCAGGTGTTTGTGTCGGCCACTTGTGTCGCTTAGCTAAGCCATCCAGCGACCTTGGTGCACCTCTTTTTTTCTTTGCATCATGTGCTGTTTGGGGACTATTTTTTGGAAGTGCCATCCTTTCTGACACTGCAGTGCCACTCCTAGATGGCTCAGGTCTTTGTGTCGGCCACTTGGGTCGCTTAGCTTAGTCATCCAGCGACCTCATTGCGCCTCTTTTTTTCTTTGCATCATGTGCTGTTTGGGGACTATTTTTTGGAAGAACCATCCTTTCTGACACTGCAGTGCCACTTCTGGATGGGCCAGGTCTTTGTGTCGGCCACTTGGGTCGCTTAGCTTAGTCACACAGCTACCTCATTGCGCCTCTTTTTTTCTTTGCATCATGTGCTGTTTGGGGACTATTTTTTGGAAGTGCCATCCTGTCTGACACTGCAGTGCCACTCCTAGATGGGCCAGGTGTTTGTGTCGGCCACTTGGGTCGCTTAGTTAAGTCATCCAGCGACCTCGGTGCAAATTTTAGGACTAAAAATAATATTGTGAGGTGTTCAGAATAGACTGGAAAAGAGTGGAAATTATGGTTATTGAGGTTAATAATACTATGGGATCAAAATGACCCGCAAATTCTATGATTTAAGCTGTTATTGAGTTTTTTTTGGTAAAAAAACACCCAATCCAAAACACACCCGAATCCGACAAAAACTTTTCAGGGAGGTTTTGCCAAAACGCGTCCGAATCCAAAACACGGCAGCGGAACCGAATCCAAAACCCGAAAAATTTCCGGTGCACAACACTAAAAAAAAAATCCTAGTGTATGTGAGTACATCTGGCCAATAAAGCTGATTCTGATAATATGAAGTGTTCTATTTGATTTTCTTTACTAGGTTCCCCCAATCTATAGAGTTCCCACCCACAGTCTCCAACATTAAAGTGCTATACTCCTTACTTCAAGTGTAGTTTGCCTGATTCATGCAACTAGAAAGGTATGGGAGAGAGGGAATAACAAGACAGCTGCCTGTTTGAATCATGGTGGACAATGACACAGGGAATGCCATACTCACCGACTTTTTGGCTGCTCTCCGGGAGAGAGCAGCCAGGTCGGATCAGCAGGGGGCGGGGAAGGGTAGTGACGAGCAGAGGGGACAGAATAGAGGTGGAATGGGCGCATGGTGTATATGGGACATGGCTAATGTGTCGCGTCATTTAAGTCACGCCCCCTGTCACAGTCCTACCCCTGTCCCGAGCAAAGCTCCTCTATCCTGGTCTCTACTCCCAGGCACTGCCGGTGGATCCGAAAGAGGTAGAAGGAATGTTCAGAATGGTCAAACCTAGGAAAGCCACAGGCCTGGATGGAGTATAGCCATCTGCCCTAAAGAACTGTGCTGTTCAGCTCGCCCCCATCTTCTCCAAGATCTTCAACACCTCACTGGAGATGTGCAAGGCTCCCTCCTGCTCCCGGTTCCAAAGAGCACAGCTGCAAAAGACCTAAACAACTACAGGCCGCTAACATCTGTGGCAATAAAAGTGTTTGAACGGCTGGTGCTGAACCACCTGAGAGAAGCGACTAATACCCACCTAGACCTCTTGCAGGTAACTTGGGGCTGCACTACATCCTACTACACCTAGACTGACCGGGCTCTTATGCGAAAGTCCTATTTGTCGACTTCAGTTCAGCATTCAACACAATTGTCCCCTGTATCCTGCAAGACAAACTCCTCTCCTTAGGGGTCCCAGAATCAACATGCTTCTGGAACGTCGACTTCCTGACAGCAAGGAAACAGGTGGTGAAAGCCGGGTCATTCACGTCTAGTGGGAGCGCTATCAGCATGGGGGCCCCTCAAGGATGTGTCCTCTCCACCCTACTCTTCTCTGCTATATACCAACGACTGCACCTCAACCGAGCAATCGGTAAAAATTATAAAATTTGCAGACGAAACCACCGTCATCGGTTTAATCAAGGACGAAGACAAATCTGCATACAGACGCGAAGTGGAACGGCTAACGCAGTGGTGCAGCAGGAACAACCTTGACTTAATGTCACACGGCAAAGGCGGCGTTCACCGCGCTTACCCCTGGTCTGTGTTGCGGCCTCCGCCTTCGGTGGTCCACAGGCTCCGGCGTCTGGCTGGCGCGGCTCCCGGCGGTTCCCCGGGGCAGGGGCGCCGCCATGACACCCGGCGTCACGTGGGCGGGGAGCAGGTGACGTCATCAGACTGTTCCGCCAACCCAGCGGAGGAGGGAGATTCAAAGGCAGACGCCGGGCAGAGCCTCGGCGCCTGAGTATCGTCTTTTCCCCTGAAGTGGATGCCAGTGCTCTTGTTCTCGGCGAATCTCTCTGCAGTCGTACCCCAGTGTCTCCTGCACTTCCAGGTGCCAGTTGCTGCACAGTTCCAGCGTATACAGCGGCTGGTGTGTTCCCCTGCAATCCAGTCACCAGTGCTTCTTGGAGTCAGTGTGGGCTGCGGGCTAAACGCCGCTCTCAAGTTCTACAAGTCATCAGTGTCTTTAAACACCGCTCAAGTTCTACAAGTCATCTGTGTCTTTAAACACCGCTCTCAAGTTCTACAAGTCATCAGTGTCTTTAACCTCCGCTCCCAAGTTTTGCAAGTTACCAGCGTCTTTACCCACCGCTCCCAAGTTCTACAGTGTCTTTTATCATCGCTCTCAAGTCATACAAATCATCAGTGTCTTTAACCACCGTTCTCAAGTTCTACAGTGTCTTTAATCACCGCTCTCAAGTTATACAAATCATCAGTGTCTTTAACCACCGCTCACAAGTGTTTCAAATCATCAGAGTCTTTAAAAACATCACTCAAGTTCTTCAGCCACTATTATCTTGTACTAACACTCACAAGTACGTCTTTTCCTGGAATCTTTAACATTGCTTACAAGTTCCCCTATAGGCCTGGACATTCCCCCCATACGTTCCTTCTCTGCTATGTGACATTGTGTTGCTCCCTTCCTGCAATAAAGTTCTTTAATATTTTCACCAAGCTTTACTGTCATCCCTGTTCCGACCCAACTGTGGTTCCTCTCCCCTACCATCGGGAGAACCCCCGAGTTCACAACACCCCCAACCTAGGTCAGTGACACTTAAATCCCCTCAAAACAGTTGAGATGGTGGTGGACTTCAGAAGGAAACCCAATGCCATGCAACCACTCATAATAGCAGACAGCATGGTTTCGTGGGTCAACTCCTTCAAATTCCTAGGGCCAAAAATTTCCTGATACCTCAAACGGGGACTCAAATTACAGTAAGCACTGTCGTAAAGAAGGCCCAGCAGCGGATGTTCTTTCTGATGCAACTCAGGAAATTCAACATCCCGCAGAAGCCTGCTGTTGATCTTCTACACAGCAATCGTAGAATCGGTCCTATGTTCGTCGACCACAGTCTGGTATGGAGCTGCCAATGAGAGTGACAAACAGAGGCTGCAAAGAGTGGTGAGGACAGCTGAAAAGATTGTTGGAGCTGACCTCCCTTCCGTCCAGAAATTATACCAGTCAAGGGTCAGGAAGCGAAAAAACCGTGGCAGATATGCAGCACCCAGGTCACAAACTGTTTGAACCGTTACCATCAGGCAGACGCTACAGGTCCATTCCCGCGAAGACGACCAGATCCATTAAAAGCTTCTTCTCTCTACCTGTCCACCAGCTGAACAATATATAAAACGTCTAACATGTATAATATGTCTAATACTGTATGTCGAGTCTATCGTACAGTTGGAATGTGCAGTATGAACTCATACGTGTAATGTTTGTAATGTATGCTACTTTTTTCCCCACTTCGTATGCTATGTATTCCTCCTTCATGTTGCTGCTTGGCGATGCACTGTACCGCAAAAAATTCCTAGTGTATGTGAGTACATCTGGCCAATAAAGCTGATTCTGATAATATGAAGTGTTCTATTTGATTATCTTTACTAGGTTCCCCCAATCTATAGAGTTCCCACCCACAGTCTCCAACATTAAAGTGCTATACTCCTTACTTCAAGTGTAGTTTGCCTGATTCATGCAACTAGAAAGGACTTGGGAGAGAGGGAATAACAAGACAGCTGCCTGTCTGAATCATGGTGGACAATGACAGAGGGAATGCCAGACTCACCGACTTTTTGGCTGCTGTCCGGGAGAAAGCAGCCAGGTCGGATCAGCAGGGGGCGGGGAAGGGTAGTGACGAGCAGAGGGGACGGAGTAGAGGCGGAATGGGGGCATGGCGTAGACGGGGCATGGCTAAAGTGTTGCGTCATTTAAGTCACGCCCCCGCTGTATAATGCCGCTATTATCTGCATTATGCTGCAGGGGGCGTGGCTACGATGATGCGATTCAACAAGAAACACGTCACCGACTGCCCACTTTACTCACGGCCGCGCAGGGGGGAGCGCAGAAAATCGGGAGACTTGCCTGCTTTTGATTTTTGGGAGCCTCCTGGCCATTCTGGGAGAGTAGGCAAGTACGGGGAACGCCCTCCACCCAAACAAAATTTCTAGCTCTGGTTAAAGCAGACCTTTAAACACTGAAACATTTAAAAACCGTGTTATAAAAAAAAAAAAAGCCTTCAGGGGTTTTATAACGTGGGTCATAGTTTATAGTTACATTTCTATAGTAAATACCGATCACAAGAATTTCATGCCAGCCAGAAATTGAATCTAGAAATAATATTGCTAGTAGTACAATATGGATATATTAATAATCACCTCATTGTGTCCTTTTCATTTTCTAGATCCTTAACCTTTTCTTCTAACTGCTGGCAGGCCTGTTTTGCATTCCCCTCATTGTGGGATTTCTGCTCACTTAGTTCCACCTGCAGCTTTTTACATTGTTCCATAAGATCTGAAACCTGAGATAGAAACATTGCTAGCTTTTAACATGTTATTATTCCCAATGCATTGAAAATACAACATATAGTTAATGCATCAAATAAATACCACCACCTACAGGACAATGACGCCATACATTTTTCTATTTGTGTATGGTTGTAAACCAGCATTCAAATGTATCACAAACTGGTTGAATTTGTGTTTAATTTAAAACCATTATTTCCTAAACATATTACAAATGCAGGAATTTCTAATATTGATAATATTGAAGAACATTATTTATTAGGCTGCATGTTAACTACATTTATTGCACTGCAAAAGTATTGATTTTCACAAAGTTTGCTGCTTCAGTGTTTTTAGACCTTTTTGTCAAATGTTACTAAAGGTGTGTACACACGGTGAGATCCTTGCTATGCCCGATTTTGACTAAGCGATTTCCCTTGTACTCCCCCAGAGCCCAGATAGCACAGATTTTGAATATCTGTACTTGAGATTTTGTCTATGAACTATTTTGACTATACTTTGTACTAGATAGTACACTAAATAGTCAAGATTGACTTGCCTGCACAGTCTATCTAGCCTTACGATACTGAGCCCCACGGGAGCATGCATCGGGATTGAATCTGTATCGCAAGCTGCCTAACACCTTGAGATATGCACTAACTTTTTTTAAGATTTTGACAATGAGGTCAAAATCTTACAGATTTATCTCACCACGTGTACACACCTTTAGGTATACTGAAGTCAAATTACAAGCATTTCATAAGTTTTAAAGGCTCTTATTGACAATTACATTGAGTTTATGCAAAGAGTCAATATTTGTAGTGTTGACCCTTCTTTTTCAAGACCTCTGCAATTCACCCTGGCATGCTGTCAATCAACTTCTGGGTCACGCACTGACTGATGGCCGCCCATTCTTGCCAAATCAATGCTTGGAGGTTGTCAGAATTTGTGGGTTTTTGTTTGTCCTCCCGCCTCTTAACAAATTATAAGTTCTCAATGGGATAGAGGTCTGGGAAGTTTCCTGGCCATGGACCCAAAATTTTGATGTTTTGTTCCCCAAGCCACTTAGTTATCACTTTGGAAAAGGCATTGTTCGTCACCAAACTGTTCTTGGATGTTGGGATAAGTTGCTCTTTGAGGATGTTTTGATATCATTCTTTATTCATGGCTGTGTTCTTAAGCAAAATTGTAAATGAGCCCACTCCCTTGGCTGAGAAGCAATCCACACATGAATGGTCTCAGGATGCTTTACTGTTGGCATGACACAGTACTGATGATAGCACTCACCTTTCCTTCTCAGGACAAGCGTTTTTCCAGATGCACCAAAAAGTTTATTCATCAGAGAAAATTACTTTACCCCAGTCCACAGCAGTCCAATCCCTGTACCTTTAGCAGAATATCCGTCTGTCGCTAATGTTTATCCTGGAGAGAAGTGGCTTCTTTGCTGCCCTTTTTGACACCAGGCCATCCTCCGAAAGTCTTTGCATCACTGTGCGTGCAGATGCACTCACACCTGCCTACTGCCATTCCTGAGCAAGCTCTGCACTGGTGCTGCACCGATCCTGCAGCTGAATCAACTTTAGGAGACGGTCCTGGCGCTTGCTGGACGTTCTTGGGTGCCCTGAAGCCTTCTTCACAACTATTGAACCTCTCTCCTTGAAGTTCTTGATGACCTGATAAATGGTTGATTTAGGTGCAATCTTACTAGCAGCACTATCCTTGCCTGTGAAGTGAAGCCCTTTTTGCGCAAAGCAATGATAACTGCATGTGTTTCCTTGCAGGTAACTACTGAACATGGTTTAGCAAGTGGTGGTAAAACCAAAGATATCCAATGAACTGGTATTCCAGTATAAAATGTGACTTGAAACCTCTGCTGGACAGTCTCTCCGATCCATAACAGTTGATGGAGGGAGTCTGCATGCATCTATTAAATAATTCCCAGAGCTGCTCTCTCTGTGAAATGCTGTAGTGGGAGCCAGCGAGCACACCTGCTTCCACCCCATAGGATCATCCCCCAATGGCTCACGCAACAGCGATGGTTTTGATTCAACCAGTTTTTTTTGTAAATCAGTTTTTTGCATTAATGTTTTAAATTAGATAAAAAAGAAATCATATATTTCAATAAAACTTTTTTTCTGCTTATTACTCTTATTACATCTGAATATATGTAGTTAGACTAAACAAATTAAAACATACAAAGTACACAGAGATACTGTAGATGAAATTGAAAATAAGAATGTTACAGATGTGTCCTCTTACATCCTTGCTGCAGTCACGGCAGGCCTATACACTGTGTGTAATTGTGGCACAATATGCATCCGAAATGCCACGTTATAGTGTTTTAAAATACTGTAGCATAGCATTTTGTATGCAAAAACAGTCGCAGTAACACACAGAAATATAGGCATGTTGCACATAATTTTCATCAGCAGAAGCTGCTTGTGGTTCATATAACATTACTTTGTGTCTAAGATGCATTTTCTAAATAAAATGGCAAAAAGATGCTCAGCGCTACTGAGACACATGGCACTCACGCATTATGGGGGTAATTCCAAGTTGATCGCAGCAGGATTTTTTTTAGCAGTTGGGCAAAACCATGTGCATTGCAGGGGAGGCAGATATAACATGTGCAGAGAGAGTTAGATTTGGGTGTGGTGTGTTCAATCTGCAATCTAATTTGCAGTGTAAAAATAAAGCAGCCAGTATTTACCCTGCACAGAAATAAAATAACCCACCCAAATCTAACTCTTTCTACACGTTATATCTGCCTCCCCTGCAATGCACATGGGTTTGCCCAACTGCTAAAAAAATCCTGCTGCGATCAACTTGGAATTACCCCCTATGTTGTAAAGAGACTTGTAGCGCATGGAGCAAAGATGTAAGAAGACACTTCTATAGTTGTGGTTTTCTCCTGTCCTATAGTATTGTAATGAGAGGCATTTGTGGAGTCTTAGCTGATGCTATGCAGATTTAGTACCTTTCTGATCTGGGCCCTCATTCCGAGCGGATTTTAGCAGATTTGCTCATGCTAAGCCGCCGCCTACTGGGAGTGAATCTTAGCATCTTAAAATTGCGACTGATGTATTCGCAATATTGCGATTACACACCTCGTAGCAGTTTCAGAGTAGCTCCAGACTTACTCGGCATCTGCGATCAGTTCAGTGCTTGGCGTTCCTGGTTTGACGTCACAAACACACCCAGCGTTCGCCCAGACACTCCTCCGTTTCTCCGGCCACTCCTGCGTTTTTTCCGGAAATGGTAGCGTTTTTTCCCACACGCCCATAAAACGGCCTGTTACCGCCCAGTAACACCCATTTCCTGTCAATCACATTACGATCGCCAGAACGATGAAAAAGCCGTGAGTAAAAATCCTAACTGCATAGCAAATTTACTTGGCGCAGTCGCAGTGCGGACATTGCGCATGCGCATTAAGCGGAAAATCGCTGCGATGCGAAGATTTTTACCGAGCGAACAACTCGGAATGAGGGCCCTGGTTCACCCTCCCTATTTCTCTGCTGTGTGTGTGAATTTACTGCATTGGTTCAGCTCACTCAAATGAAGGCTACAAGCAACAAGAATGTGGAATAATACCAGGGGGATTCCTTTATATTAGATTTTTTTAAGAAGTTGCAGTGCCTGCCTGTAGCCACATCATAATACAAAAAACTCAGAATGTTTTTTTTTTTTAAACATTTGGTTTAAACCAACCAACCCTGGTATCATGGAACAAGCCACCACATATTATTAGCTAAATTTAGGTAGTAGTCTAGAACATTTATGGCCAGTGGGCAACTAAAACATAAAGTAAGTGACATAAGGTGACTTGTCTAGTAATTTAAAGCACTGTGATACCCTCATATGGAGCGCTAGTCACTGACTAAGTATAGGCAGGAAAAAATAAGATTTTACTCACCGGTAAATCTATTTCTCGTAGGCCCTCATTCCGAGTTGTTCGCTCGGTAAAAATCTTCGCATCGCAGCGATTTTCCGCTTAATGCGCATGCGCAATGTCCGCACTGCGACTGCGCCAAGTAAATTTGCTATGCACTTAGGATTTTTACTCACGGCTTTTTCATCGTTCTGGCGATCGTAATGTGATTGACAGGAAATGGGTGTTACTGGGCGGAAATAGGCCGTTTTATGGGCGTGTGGGAAAAAACGCTACCGTTTCCGGAAAAAACGCAGGAGAGGCCGGAGAAACGGAGGAGTGTCTGGGCGAACGCTGGGTGTGTTTGTGACGTCAAACCAGGGACGACAAGCACTGAACTGATCGCAGATGCCGAGTAAGTCTGGAGCTACTCAGAAACTGCTACGAGGTGTGTAATCGCAATATTGTGAATACATCGTTCGCATTTTTAAGATGCTAAGATTCACTCCCAGTAGGCGGCGGCTTAGCATGCGCAAATCTGCTAAAATCCGCTTACGAGCGAACAACTCGGAATGAGGGCCGTAGTCCGTAGTGGATGCTGGGGACTCCGTAAGGACCATGGGGAATAGACGGGCTCCGCAGGAGACTGGGCACTCCAAGAAAGATTTAGTACTACTGGTGTGCACTGGCTCCTCTCTCCACGCCCCTCCTCCAGACCTCAGTTAAGGAAACTGTGCCAGGAAGAGCTGACATTACAAGGAAAGGATTTTGGAATCCAGGGTAAGACTCATACCAGCCACACCAATCACACCGTATAACTTGTGATAAACTTACCCAGTTAACAGTATGAACAAACAACAGAGCATCAACCAATGGATGCTAACATAACATAACCCTTTATTAAGCAATAACTATATACACGTATTGCAGAAAGTCCGCACTTGGGACGGGCGCCCAGCATCCACTACGGACTACGAGAAATAGATTTACCGGTGAGTAAAATCTTATTTTCTCTAACGTCCTAGTGGATGCTGGGGACTCCGTAAGGACCATGGGGATTATACCAAAGCTCCCAAACGGGCTGTAGAGTGCGGATGACTCTGCAGCACCGAATGGGCAAACACAAGGTCCTCCTCAGCCAGGGTATCAAACTTGTAGAATTTTGCAAATGTGTTTGAACCCGACCAAGTAGCAGCTCGGCAAAGCTGTAATGCCGAGACCCCTCGGGCAGCCACCCAAGAAGAGCCCACCTTCCTTGTGGAATGGGCTTTCACAGATTTTGGATGCGGAAATCCAGCCGCAGAATGAGCCTGCTGAATCGTGTTACAGATCCAGCGAGCAATAGTTTGCTTTGAAGCAGGAGCACCCAGCTTGTTGGATGCATACAGGATAAGCAGCGAGTCAGTCTTCCTGACTCCAGCCGTTCTGGTTACATAAATCTTCAAAGCCCGGACTACGTCCAGCAACTTGGAATCCTCCAAGTCACAAGTAGCCGCAGGCACCACAATAGGTTGGTTCAAATGAAAAGATGACACCACCTTTGGCAGAAATTGCGGACGAGTCCGCAATTCTGCCCTGTCCATATGGAAAACCAGATAGGGGCTTTTACATGACAAAGCCGCCAATTCTGACACACGCCTAGCCGAAGCTAAGGCCAACAGCATGACCACTTTAAACGTGAGATACTTTAGCTCCACAGTCTTAAGTGGCTCAAACCAGTGGAATTTCAGGAAACCCAACACCACGTTAAGATCCCAAGGTGCCACTGGTGGCACAAAAGGGGGCTGAATATGCAGCACTCCCTTAACAAACGTCTGAACCTCAGGCAGTGAAGCCAGTTCTTTTTGAAAGAAAATGGATAGGGCCGAAATCTGGACCTTTATGGACCCTAATTTTAGGCCCACAGTCACTCCTGACTGTAGGAAGTGCAGGAATCGACCCAGCTGGAATTCTTCTGTAGGGGCCTTCCTGGCCTCACACCAAGCAACATATTTTCGCCATATACGGTGATAATGCTTTGCTGTCACGTCCTTCCTAGCCTTTATTAGCGTAGGAATTACTTCATCCGGAATGCCTTTTTCCGCTAGGATCCGGCGTTCAACCGCCATGCCGTCAAACGCAGCCACGGTAAGTCTTGGAACAGACAGGGCCCTTGTTGCAACAGGTCCTGTCTGAGAGGCAGAGGCCATGGGTCCTCTGTGAGCATTTCTTGCAGTTCCGGGTACCAAGTCCTTCTTGGCCAATACGGAACAATGAGTATTGTTCTCACTCCTCTTTTTCTTACAATTCTCAGCACCTTTGGTATGAGAGGAAGAGGAGGAAACACATAGACCGACTGGAACACACACGGTGTTACTAGTGCGTCCACAGCTATCGCCTGGGGGTCCCTTGACCTGGCGCAATACCTTTTTAGCTTTTTGTTGAGGCGGGACGCCATCATGTCCACCTGTGGCAGTTCCCGTCGATTTGCAATCTGCGTGAAGACTTCTTGGTGAAGTCCCCCCTCTCCCGGGTGGAGGTCGTGCCTGCTGAGGAAGTCTGCTTCCCAGTTGTCCACTCCCGGAATGAACACTGCTGATAGTGTGTTTACGTGATTCTCTGCCCAGCGAAGAATTCTGGTGGCTTCTACCATCGCCACCCTGCTCCTTGTGCCGCCTTGGCCGTTTACATGAGCCACTGCGGTCTGACTGGATCAGAACCGGTTGGTCGCGAAGCAGGGTCTCCGCTCGACTTAGGCCGTTCTATATGGCTCTTAGTTCCAGGATATTGATGTGAAGGCAAGTCTCCTGCCTTGACAACAGCCCTTGGAAATTTCTTCCCTGTGTGACTGCCCCCCACCCTCGGAGGCTTGCATCCGTGGTCACCAGGACCCAGTCCTGAATGCCGAATCTGCGACCTTCGAGAAGGTGAGCACTCTGCAGTCACCACAGGAGAGACACCCTTGCTCTGGGGGATAGGGTGATTAACCGATGCATGCGAAGATGTGATCCGGACCACTTGTCCAGTAAGTCCCATTGGAAGGTCCTCGTATGGAACCTGCCAAAGGGAATGGCCTCGTATGATGCCACCCTCCTTCCCAGGACTCGAGTGCAGTGATGCACTGACACCTGTTTTAGTTTTAGTAGATTCCTGACCAGTGTCACGAGCTCCTGAGCTCTCTCTATCGGGAGATAAACCTTTTTCTGGTCTGTGTCTAGGATCATGCCTAGGAGAGGCAGATGAGCTGTAAGAACCAACTATGACTTTGGAATATATAGAATCCAGCCGTGTTGCCATTTCACTTCCAGAGAAAGTTATACGCTGTTCAGCAACTGCTCTCTTGATCTCGCTTTTATGAGGAGATCGTCCAAGTACGTGATAATAGTGACACCTTGCTTCCGCAGGAGCACCATCATTTCCGCCATTACCTTGGTGAATATTCTCAAGGCCGTGGAGAGACCAAACGGCAACGTCTGAAATTGGTAATGACCATCCCGTACCGCAATTCTGAGCTACGCCTGATGAGGTGGATAAATGGGGACATGAAGGTATGCATCCTTTATGTCCCGAGTCACCATAAAATCTCCCCCTTTCAGGCTTGCAATAACCGCTCTTAGCGATTCCATCTTGAACCCTTTCAGGTATATGTTCAGGGATTTTAAATTCAATATGGGTCCGACCGAACCGTCTGGTTTCGGGACTACAACATGGTCGAATAATAACCCCCTCCTTGTTGAAGGAGGGGAACCTTGACCACCACCTGTTGAAGATACAATTTATGAATTGCAGTTAACACTGTTTCCCTCTCGTGGGGGGAAGCCGGCAGGGCCGTCGGTGAGGGGGCATCTTCTCAAAGTCCAGCTTGTATCCCTGAGACACAATATCTATTGCCCAGGGATCTACCAGGGAGTGAACCCACTTGTGGCTGAACTTACGAAGGCGTGCCCCCCCCCGGGCCTAGCTCCGCCTGTGGAGCCCCAGCGACATGCGGTGGATTTTTGTAGAGGCCGGGGAGGACTTCTGTTCCTGGGAACTAGCTGTGTTGTGCAGCTTCTTTCCTCTGCCCCCGCCTCTGGCAAGAAAGGACGCACTTTGGACTTTCTTGTTTCTTTATTCGAAAGGCTGCATTTGATAATGTCGTGCTTTCCTAGGCTATGCAGGAATATAAGGCAAAATATCAGAATTACCAGCTATAGCTGTGGAGACCAGGTCCGAGAACCCTTCTCCACACAATCCTCAGCCTTCCACATGCCTCTTAAGTCGGCAACATCTGTCCATTGCATAGTCTACAGGACACGTCAAGCAGAAATCGACATAGCTTTGACTCTAGGACCCAGTATACTCATGTCTCTTTGGGCATGTTTTATATATATATATATATATATATATATATATACACCTATCACTTAAGACAGCATCTTTAATATATATATATATATATATATCTCTATATATACACATATATATATATATATATATATATATATATCTATATATCTATATGCATACTAGGGTCTCAATCTCTGCTGATAAGGTACCTGTCCACGCTGCCACAGCGCTATAAACCCATGCCGACACAATCGTCGGTCTGAGTAGTATACTAGAATGTGCACGCTATCTGCAGGATCCCTGAGAATAGCTAGTGCTACCTTCTGTGCAAACGGGACACCCTAGTTGAAGATTCCCATCACATCCTGGCCCTAGTGGGGAAAGGATACTGCTTGAGAATTTTTTGTGGGAAGCTGCAGTCTCTTGTCTGGAGATTCCCGCTCTTTTTCCTCATGATAGGAGGGAAATTTACCTCAGCTTTCTTCCCCTTAACATGTGTACCCTTGTGTCAGGGACAAATGAGTCATCAGTGATATGCAAATCATCTTTTATTACAATAATCATATATTGAATACCTTTCAGCCATCTTGGCTGTAACTTTGCATTATCGTAGTCGACACTGGAGTCAAACTCCGTGTCGATATCAGTGTTTATTATTTTGGATAGTGAGCATTGTGAGACTCTGAAGGTCTCTGTGACATAGGGACAGACAAGGGTAGATTTCCTGTCTGTTCTCTAATCTTTTGTGCAATAAATTCACCTCAGCTCTTACACATATCCAAACAGGTGTCGGCATTGTCGACGGAGACACCCTCTCACACACATTTGCTCTATCTCCTCCTTAGGGGAGCCTTTTACCTCAGACATGTCGACACACACGTACCGACACACCACACACACAGGGGATGCTCTATTTGAAGACAGTTCCCCCACAAGGCCCTTTGGAGAGACAGAGAGAGAGTATGCCAGCACACACCCCAGCGCTATATGACCCAGGAATCACACAGTAACTTAGTGTTAACCCAGTAGCTGCTGTATATATTGTTTTTACGCCAAATTTATGTGCCCCCCCTCTCTTTTTCACCCTCTCTATCGTGTAGGAGAGAGCCTGGGGAGCTTCCTCTCAGCGGATCTGTGGAGAGAAAATGGCGCTGGTGAGTGCTGAGGAAGAAGGCCCCGCCCCCTCAGCGGCGGGCTTCTCCCGCGATTTTGTGTAAAATTAATAACGGGGGCTCATGCATATAACAGTGTCCAACTGTATATATGCTGCTTTTGCCAGGAGGTACTTAATTGCTGCCCAGGGCACCCCCCCCTGCGCCCTGCACCCTACAGTGACCGGAGTGTGTGGGTGTAATGCGGGAGCAATGGCGCACAGCTGCAGTGCTGTGCGCTACCTCATGTGAAGACAGGAGTCTTCTGCCGCCGATTTCGATGTCTTCTTGCTTCTGCCGGCTTCTGTCTTCTGGCTCTGCGAGGGGGACGGCGGCGCGGCTCCGGGAACGAACGACCAAGGTTAAGATCCTGTGTTCGAACCCTCTGGAGCTAATGGTGTCCAGTAGCCTAAGAAGCGCAACCTAGCCGCAGTTAGTAGGTTTGCTTCTCTCCACTCAGTCCCTCGTAGCAGAGAGTCTGTTGCCAGCAGAAGCTCTCTGAAAATAAAAAACCTAACTAAAATACTTTCTTTTTTTTGTATAATCTGTTTTTATTGTAACAATACAGACTTATAACAGGTTGCGAACATTTCTGGGAAACAATCAATGGCAAAATGATGTGACAACATGAGCGTACACAGATTGATTATCGCATGTTCAGTACAGTTATAGTCTGCATTAACATTTTGGGTTAAGGAAGCATGATAAAGGATAGGTATATAACATGAGAAAAGAAAAAGAAAGAGAAAACATCAAAGAGGTGAGGTGGCTGAACCGAGTATGTTATGAAAAGGAGAGTAGGATATGTGCAATGATTAAATGATTAAGCTTATTCGTCTAGGACCCCCTACAGGTTGAGTCAGAGAGCTGTTTCCGTCTACTACTCTATTTCACAGAGGAAATGTAAGTCTTATATGAGTCCGATGTTTTATAGTCTATCCAAGGCCACCATAAAGCAGTAAATTCCGAGCGCCTGTCCCCGGCGCTCATTAATACATCTTCCATGTTCATGTAATAATCTAGTCTGGAAAACCAGGTATGCCTTGTGGGGGGACTGACAGATTTCCACATTGTGGGGATCACTGCTCGTGCGGCATTGCCCAGGTGTCGTAATAACGATGACTTGTAGGTAGAGATTGGGGTAGTGGAATGATTTAGTAACCAAAAGGCCGGGTCAGATGGAACGGAAGTATGTAAAACAGCACCAGAGATAGAAATTACGTCATCCCAATAGTTTTTAATAAGGGGGCAGGTCCACCAAATGTGTAGTAGAGAGCCTAGGTCCCCATGACATCTCCAACAGATAGGTGAGATGGATGGGGAAATGACGTGTAAGAGAGTGGGGTGTCTGTACCATCTCATCAGGATCTTATATTGCGTTTCTCTAACCTGGATACAGATGGAGCTCTTATGGGTTTTAAGAAAGATAGAGTCCCCTTCCTTGTCTGAGAGTGAGATGTTTAGATCCCTCTCCCACTTTTGAATAAAATGGGGAGGTGTCAGGGAGTCAGATGCACTTAGGAGTTTGTACAGGGTGGAGACAGTGTGTACGGGAGTCATAGGAGCCACACACATTTTTTCAAACGCGGTCAGCTCCCTTGAAGCCTCACGGTATGCATTATCTGTGTATAGGAAGTGTCGGACCTGCAGGAATTTCCAGAAATCTGTCTGTGGGATCTCCCATTTCCCCCGTATCTCTGAGAACTGTTTAATCCCAGATGGGTGGACCAACTGCCCCACTCTAAAGAGTCCCTCTAGCGCCCAATTTTGATAATATCCCAGTGAGAGGCCAGGTGGAAAGGTTGGATTGCTGAGAAAGGAGGTGAGGGGGCCAAAGACAGAAGAGATACACGATCTTCGTCGTGCTCCCTTCCAAAAAGAAAGTGTAGGAGTAATGGTCGGGTGAGGGCGTTGTAGTTTGGGCAAGATCGGGAGCCACGGGAATATTTCTGGGAACAATTGTATGCATAAACCCTCTAAGACCACCCATTGTTTAATCTCCCGGCTCCTGGTCCAGTCTAAGACTCTGTTTAAGAGGATTGCTTGGTAATAAATTTTAATATCTGGGAGCATGAACCCACCTTTTTGAGGTGGTCGAGTCAGGATAGATCTACTGATCCTAGATCTCTTACGACGCCAAATAAATTGCTGGATCAAAGATCTCACTGTCCGGAACCAGGAGTCGGGGATCTGGATTGGTAAGGTCTGAAGGAGATAGAGCAGTTTGGGCAACGTGTTCATCTTTACAACGTTAATTCTTCCTAGCCAAGAGAGATTATGATATTGCCATCTGCAATAGTCGTTTCTGATGGCTTGGAGAATGGGGTAGAAGTTCAAGGACAATAGACGTGAGGGGTCGCTGGATAGCTGAACTCCCAGGTAAGTGATGTGGGAGTCTCTCCACTGAAAGGGAAATGTGGCTTTCAAATCGGTTAAGACCGAATGGGGGGTGGAGACATGAAGGGCGTAAGATTTGGATGTGTTGATTTTAAAACCTGACATCGAGCTGAAAATGTCCAACTCGCTCATCAGGTTGGGGAGCGAGAGTACGGGGTCTGTGACCGTCGTCAGCAGATCATCTGCAAATAGAGCAAGTTTATAATCTATATCTCCTACTTGTAGTCCTTTAATCTTGTCATTAGTCCTAATCGCCCTGGCCAGGGCTTCTATACAAAGGACGAAAATCAGGGGGGATAAGGGGCAGCCCTGTCTCGTTCCATTACTGATAAAAAAGTTATCAGAGAGGGTCCCGTTAACCCGTACTTTAGCTGATGGTTGTGTATACAAAGATAATATTCTATGGAGGGCTCGTGGGCCCAACCCAATATGCTCCAGCACCGCTCTCATGAAGTCCCAACTCACCCTGTCGAAGGCCTTTGCGGCATCTGTAGACAACAGTACAGTGGATGTCTTACTGCTAGAGGCCAAATGGATTAAATTGAGGAGTTTAGTCGTATTATCTTTAGCTTCACGACCGGGCACGAAGCCCACTTGGTCGTTATGGACGAGCGACGGGAGAAAGTCATTTAATCTAAGAGCCATCAACTTCGCAAAGAATTTGAGATCTAGATTAAGTAAGGAAATTGGTCTGTAACTGGAGCATACTGAGGGGTCCTTTCCTTGTTTGGGAATTACCGTGATGTGGGCCTCAAGTGATTGTCTAGAGAAGTGGGTTTCGGCAGATATGGAGTTAAAAGCCTGCAGTATTTTGGGAGCAAGAACTTCTTTAAACATCTTATAATAGGTGGCTGTGAAGCCGTCTGGGCCCGGACTTTTACGTAGGGGGGCGATAGAGATAACATGTTCCACCTCGTTTAAAGTGAAAGGTACTTCTAAAGATTCCCGAGCAGATTGTGATAGTTGAGGAAATGCCACATCGGCTAGATATTTCCTGGCTCTCAACATATTGGAGAGGGGATCGTGGGCCTGGGAAGGGTTACCTAGGTTATATAGAGTATTATAATAGTTTTTAAAGCATGCTGCTATCTCCGGAGATTTAAAGCATATGGAGCCCGTGTTATTTTTCATTGAGGGAATGAAGGAGGCCAATCTCTGGGATCTAAGTGCTTGGGCCAACAGTCTACCTGGTTTATTCCCCCACTTATAATATTTACTATTACATCTGCGTAGGGTGGCTTGAGTTTTGTTATTAAGGGTTGTTCGGAGTTGTGCTCGGGCCGCAGACAGCTCCACCAAGTCTGATGGGGTCAGGGAGGATTTGTGGCGGGTTTCTAAGGCATGAATTTTATGTAATAATGTAGTGATCAAGGCCTGACTATTTTTCTTCACAAATGAGCCTAATTGGATTAGTTTACCCCGTATAACACATTTATGGGCCTCCCAAATCGTAATTTTAGACACCTCTCCTGTATCGTTGATATCAAAGTAGTCGGACAATGCCTTATCCAGTTCTGATTTGCAATATGTATCGTACAAGAGTGATTCATTGAGGCGCCAGGTCCAAGGACCGGGGGTTCGAGAGGGGGCCGATAGGGACAAGGATACTGGGGCATGATCAGACCACGTGATGGAGCCGATAGAGGCTTCTACGATTAGGGGGAGATGTCTATGGCTTAAGAACAAATAGTCAAGGCGTGAGTAAACCTGATGTGGGTGTGAGAAAAAAGAGAAGTCCCTATCAGTGGGATGTGTGATCCGCCAGGAATCAGCCAATTGAGATTCATGGAAGATCTTCCTAACCTGTCTATGTTTGTGTTCAGAGAATCTAGGGGCTGGGGGAGAAGTGTCGATGGAGGGATCCATGGACCAATTTAGGTCAACTCCCAAAACCATTATACCTATCGCAAGGGCTTCAAGCCGGGGAAGGAAGGATCGAAAAAAGGGTACTTGGCCTTGATTTGGCGCATAGAGGGATATGAGAGTATATGCCTGGGAAAATATAGTGCACTGGACTACCAGCAACCTCCCTGGAACAAGTTTATGGACCGAGACATTAGACACTTGGAGGGCTTTGGAAAAAATTATGGCAACTCCCTTAGATTTACTTTCAGGGTTATTGGAATAGAAAGCCAGGGGATATCTTTGATTTACTAAAGAGGGGCCCCGAGCAGAGATCCTAAAGTGTGTCTCCTGAATTAGAGCCACATCCACCTTGTCGGATCTTAATGTCCGAAGTAAATGGGATCTTTTCTCGGGGGTATTGAGTCCCTTTGCGTTGATCGAGGTAAATTTAATTACTTTTGAAGTAGACATCACACTATATCACAACACTAATAGGCATAGGACTCGGACAGTTCACCAAAGAAATAAAGAAATTAAAGGAACCATGAAAAGAAAAAGAGTGAAAAAAGGAGCAGATTACAAAAAATAGAAACATCATAAACATAGTAACATCCGCAATGGGGGAGTTGGTAGGTATATTAACCAGCATCCCCATGGGGCACGGTGGCCGTATGCGGGATCGGGGTAAGGGAGTCACCCCTACAAGCACTATTTTAGCATAAACATCGTAATAGTACAATACTAATTTAATAAAGCTTATAATAACCAATAATATTAATCGGTGGAGACAAGTAATTATCTTCTAATAGAGTCTCGTCGCTGAGTTCTAGGACTGAGAATGCGACCGGGGGGAGGGGGGGAAAAAAGGGAACACAGCAAAGCGAGGTCAAATTGGCACTAGGCCGCGTGTAGCGTGTCTCACCCGGTACCTTACAGTCAGGATATTCAGTCCTCTCAGGGAGAACAGCAGAGTTCATTCAGCGAAATAGTGGGAGGTAATTTCTTCAGGTGGGGGGATGATCCTGGCGTGGAGAAAGTGGTTTTGAGGGTTTCTTTTGAGCACTGCCGACCACTTGCCATGGCTCTCCTCCTCCTGATGGCTGTGGTGGGTGTAAATCCGGGGGGGTAAAGTCCCAGTCTGGGATCTTTAAAGATGGGAGACCGAGACCGGAGCAGAAAGTTGGGAGGTCAGATATGGTGTGGAGAGAGTGTATCTTGCCAGAGGAAGATACTTGTAGGTTGAAAGGGAAACCCCATCTATATTTCAGCTGTCGCTTGCGGAGTTCATCCGTCAAGGGGCGGAGAATCTTCCTTTGTTGTAGGGTGTGCCAGGAGAGATCTTGAAAAATGGAGATAGGGACGCCGTTGTAGTTCAAGTCATCAATATGACGCACTTTATTCATGATTTCTTCCTTCTGGGAGTAATAATGCAGGCGACATATGACATCTCGGGGTCGATCGGAGGAAAGCCCCCTTGGTTTTAGAGCGCGGTGGGCTCTATCAAATGTTATGACGGCGGTTGGGTCCTTGCCCAGAATTGTGTTGAAGATTATCGTCAAGGCATCCACTATGCCCGCCTGGGGGACCTCATCCGGAACACCTCTCACCCGGATATTATTCCTCCTCCCTCTGTTATCTAAATCCAGTACACGGGACCGTAGCAATCTAATCTCTTCCGACTGGGATTTGATAACGTCTGTTAAGGACCCCAGAAATTTATCAGTGGAGTCTCGGTGCTCTTCCAGTGTGTTTACCCTTTCGGAGAGCTGTGAGATATCTTGTTTGATTGATGCCAGCTCTCTTCGCATGGTATCTTGGATATCCTGCTTAGTTGGGAGTGTTTTCATGAATTGCAGGATATCTTGAAGAGCGGTATCGCTGTGAGTGTGTAAAATAGGTTGCTCCATCATCAACGGGGAAGCAGAGGAAGCAGAATGACAGGAAGATGGGCTGGAAGGGGAGAGGTTTCCGGATAGCCTTGCGGGAGTAGGTTGTAGGAACGATCTCATTCCCGGTTGGGTCGCGGTCTCCTTAGGTTGTGTGGTATTACCTTTTTTTTTTTTCCTTTCCCAGGATCTGACCATGCTTAATAATGAGTAGATGAATACTTGGTTGTAAGAGTTATCATAAGTGTAGACTTGGCATTGCTTGGTGCGCTATGAAGTGCCTATAGCATGGTGACTCCCAGTGGAATGGCGCTAGCACGCCATTAATCGGTGGTCGTTATTACAGTAATAGGCATATAGATGGCGCCGGATCTCGCTTCTTCGGTGATGCGGAGGTAGACATGAGGTGCCCGCATTGCCGGCTCCCAGGGAGCGACTCACCTCCTTTACAGATTCTCTTAGGAAAGTATAAAGGGACCTGAGTGACACGTGTATAACTATGTATATGGATAGGCCACTAGAGGGAGCTCCAGCTCAGGACATAAATCACAGAGGGCACTGTCACTGGAGGTTAGGAGTTAATCCCACTGGTCCCAGTAGGTATAATATCAGAACTGTAAATTATGAAGAGATCTCTATGGGACTCCGCAGGCCTAATGGGATATGATGAAATAAATGGTGCAGGGTCTCCAAGGGGTGTATTCACATCAATGTGCTGTGTGTCATTAGGGCTTATAATATTAAATAATTAATACCCCTATACCTTGATTGCTGATGTAGGTTATTATTAGGCCTGCCACATGTGGGTAAAGGTCTTCTGGATGAGGAAGGTGGCCGAAGGCGCGTGCTTGGGGCCCGCCGTGTCTCGTTCCGGTCCCGGAACTCACGGCCGGGCCTCTTCTAAATTTCAGTCCCTTGCCCCCGAATGCAGGGGGGGGGGGGCCTCGGCTGTCGGGCCCAAGCTGGGTGCCTTTCTGGCTGAGCGACAAAGGGCGGGGGGAATGCAATGGGTGCCGCCGGGCCGTCGGGCGGCGAGGGACTGGCAGGCTAATAAAAACCTACCAGCCGTCGCCTCCGTCTGGTCCGCGGGTATTCTGGATCACCGTCACCGCCGTCACGCCTCGCGGTCTCCCTCCTCGCCTGTCGCCGCCTCTTGATGTGTGCAGGTGTAGACTCAGTCTCCGGGGTGTAGCACTCGGCCGAGTGTCGGGACGGATCCAGGTGGGGGGAAATCTCTTTTCCAGTCCCCGGCTTCACAGATCCCCTCAGGCCCTGTTTCCAAGATGGCCGCCGGGCTCCCGTCAGTCTGCCCCGCGCGGCGCCTCTCCGGGTCCCCGTCGGGTAGGAGTGTTATGGGTGTAGTGGGGAGCGGGGAGGTATGCTTAATCGCGGTCAGCGGCTAGCGGCAGCAGGAGGTCCAGAGCTCCGGAGGAGATTCACGGCCCAGGCAGCGGGTCCCGGAACCATCTCCGGCTGTAGGTCAAAATCGAGGCCCCGGCTTCTGTGATCCCCGTAGGCCGCAACCCGCGGGAGCAGTTAAAACTGCTCCCCGATTCCGCGGCGTCTCGGGGGACTCAGCAGGGGGTATAAGAAGGGCAAAGGAGGTGTTGGGGCATGTAGAGGACTTCAGGTGAGTGTGGTTTTATGCGTGTTTTGCCGTGGGTCCCGGGAGCTCTGCTAATACACAGTTGCTTCCTTCAGCAGCCAGACCACGCCCCCCTAAAATACTTTCTTATTAGCAAGCTCAGGAGAGCCCACTAAAAGCACCCAGCTCTGGCCGGGCACAGATTCTAACTGAGGTCTGGAGGAGGGGCGTGGAGGGAGGAGCCAGTGCACACCAGTAGTACTAAATCTTTCTTAGAGTGCCCAGTCTCCTGCGGAGCCCGTCTATTCCCCATGGTCCTTACGGAGTCCCCAGCATCCACTAGGACGTTAGAGAAAGCTTCTTACTACACTCTCTTACCCTAAAGAGCAGATGGTGTTGCTCCAATCTGCCGTTTGCTAAGGTAATAAGCATGTTGGGCCGGGGTGCAAAGGACGAGGGTAGGTGCGTGCCATTACCGCATGCACTGGCTTAGGTTGTGCAGCCTGTATGAAGTTGCAAAATATGGAGTTATCAGCTACCTATTAGTTTTGTTGCTCATGACTATCTCAGACAGCAGCCATTTTAGAATGGCGAAGCGTAGCTTTCACAAGACCATATGTTTATTAATAGCCGTTTTAGTTAATTGCTGATACCACATATGCTGTGCTGACAAAATGAACTATCACCTTGTTATCTTGCAAATGTTTTTCTTTCCCCAGCTGCTCAATTTTTAAATGCAAATTGATATTTTCTGGTTCGGTGCTCTTGAGGTCGTTGTGAACTCCTTTGAGTTTTGATCTCAATGTATCCAGCTCCTGGTAAAAAGATAATGAAAACATTACAAATTACTTTGAAATGTGTTTCACAAAATGGAGTGGAATATGAAAGACTCAAGTAGCCCATTTAAAATGTTTCAATTAACTGCAGCATGTAGTTTACTACAGTATGTACTGTATGTGGTTTCATGGAATAAAATATACTTCTACTTCAAGAAGATTTACAGACCATGATAAAAATAGCAACAAATCGAAAAAGGGGATTTTTCTTTACTTACCATTGAATCCTTTTCTCATGCTGGACCATGAGGGTTGCTGGTGTGCTATAGGAGCTGGCACTTAAATTGAAAACTATCCTTTAAGCCTAAGTTCCTCCCCTCTGTAACGCCTAAGAGATCAATGCAACTTCAAAACAGCTTGGTAAGGAAAATCAGTAACCCAGTGAAACTGTTGTAACAACAAGAAAACAGAATAGTAGGGAAAAGACAAGAACATAACATCCCACGACTCAGCATGAGGAAGGGAATGCAGTGTCCCCCCAGCATGACTTGGCAAAAAGTATTCAACAGTAGGTAGCCAAAAATACCCTTTTCTCTTTCATCACTGCTGGGTGACACTGGACCATGGGACGTTCAACAGCCTCTCAACAAGGAATGCTCAGGCTGCCTGACCAGAGAAATGAACGACCAAAGTGGGCATTGCCAGAGGCAAAAACATGAAGCCAATAAAAATGAGTGAAACTGTGGACAGAGGACCAAGACGCAGCCTAGAAAACCTGCTCAGCAGAACCCCTATGCCACGCCAGGCAGGAGGACACAACCGCCCTAGTAGAATGCACCAACACCATGTCCTGAGCCAGTCGCGCCACATTAGAATAGGCTCTAGTGATGACTGAGAGGATCCTATACGAAATGGTCTGCTTCATTGAAGGCCAACCATGTTTTTGAGAGTAATAAAGAACAAGCAAAGTATCTATGCTGCAGACTGAGGAAGTCCTGTCCAAATAGATCCGCAAGGCCCAGATAACATACAATAGTCCCAGTTAGTCCTGGTCCCGGGATGTCACGGATGGAGGAAACACAGCAAAAACGATGTCCTGATTCAAGTGGAAAGCCAAAACAACCTTTGATTGGAATGCAGGGACAGTACAGACTACCGCCTTATCATCATGGAAAATGAAAAAAGATGCAGCCTGCACAACAAAGCACCCAACTCAGAAGTAAATTGAGCTCAGGCAATAGCTATAAGGAAAACCAGTTTCCAAGTAACGAACTGAAGATCTATCAACTCCAAAGGCTCAAATGGAGACTGCTTGAGAGCCGACAGGACCAGGCTAAGATCCCACGGAACCATCGGAGAACAAAACGGAGGGTGAACCCGCAACACACCCTGTAGAAATGTTCGAACCTCTGGAAGCAGGGCCAGACACTGCTGGTAATAAACAGAGGCAAAATCTGCACTTCAAAGGAACAAAGACATACTCTGGCCTCAAAACCACCCTGAAAGAAAGACGAGAAACAAGAAAGGTGACACCTAGAAGTATGAGTCCCACTTTTATTTTACACCACAAGATGTAGATCTTCTAGACCATGTAGTAATTGTGTGATGAAAGCGGTTTCTGGGCCTGCAACATAGCATAGACAACCAATGAAGGAAAATCCTTGGCCTTCAAGAGTTTGGCCTCAAAAGCCAGGCCATCAAAGCAAACAGAGTAAAGTCCTTGTGCAGAAACAGACCCTGCTGTAGCAGATCTGGGACCCCCACCAGTATGAGAATGTCAGCGTACCAGTACATGCATGGTCAGTTGATCATTGACCCACTTGAGTCCCTGAGATAACATGGGAATTGGGGGAAAGAGATACGCCAGATGGAAGTTCCACGGAACTATCATGGCATTCACCGCAAATGCCATCAGGTCTCTGGACCTCGCACAAAAGCAGGGGATCTTAAAGTTCTGATGAAAGGTCCTGAGGTCAACCTCCTGAAGACCCCACTTCCAAACCAACTGTTGAAAGACATCCTGATGGAGTGACCACTCCCCTGGGAGAAACGTGGTTATGCTTAGGAAACCACCTCTGAATTTTCCACACCCGGTAACAACATTGCCAAGATCACCGGAACATAGGCCTCCTCCCAGCACAGAATGCTTGCCAAACTCTCTTGCTGCTAACCTCATAAATTAACATATGACACCGCTGTGATTTTATTTGACTGAATCCGTACTGGCTGGCCGGCCAGCACAGACTGGGCCCCCAATAGAGCAAGATATAGTTGGCTTGGAGCTCGAGCACATTGATTGGCAGGGCCGCTTCTTATGACATCCAAATACTCTGCAGGTGAATATGTAACGCCACAGCACCCCAACCAAGACGACTCGCGTCCACGATCACTATAACCCAAGTCGGAGAGACCAAGGATCGCCCCTGGAGCAGATAATTGGAAACTAGCCACTAAAATAGAGAATAATGAGTGTCGGCGGACAAGAAGCTGAGACAAGAGGGACTCCGTGCACCGCAACCAATTCCAAAAAATCCCCCATTGGAATTCCCGCAAATGGAATCTGGCAAACTGGTCTTGAAGGTGGAGACAACCATGCCCAACAGCTCATGCTGAAAGTACGGTCTTGACCAAATCCAGGAAGGCCTGGGCCTTGGACTCTGGTAGGAACCTTTGTTGCAGAGAGGTGTCGAAGACCACCGCCAGGAATGGCAGGTGCTGACAAAGTACTAGGTGAGATTTTACAAAACTCAGGCTACAGCCATGATCCGCACTGTGCGGTCCAGGTGTAGCTGCAACTGGGAAGCTGCATCAGCCTTCACGAGAAGATCATCTAAATAAGATATGACCGCAATACCTTCCTTGAATTGCAGGCTCCCCAACACCACCATGATCTATGTGGACATATGTAGGGCCATGGCCAAACCGAATGGCAGGGCCTGGAATGGATAGTGATCTGAGCAGACTGTGAATCGAAGGACAGAGTGATGGCCTACCCACATGGAAACGTGAAGGTACGTGTCCCTGCTGTCCAGTGAAGCCTCCATACTGTGGATCATCAGTCGGAAAGATTCTATTCAAAATGATCCACCCTCAGTCTAGTGTTAAAAGTGCAAAGATTCAGTATGGGCCGGAAGGATCTGCTCGGCTTTGAAACAAGGAGTAGATTACAGTAAAAGCCATGTTTGTGTTGTAGCTATGTTCTAGTTAAGTTATAGCTTTAGATTAAGAATCTGCGTCCCAGACGTGGAGCCAAAGGGCCCTCCTGGCCGCAATGGCCGTAGCGGAGACTCGTGGTGCAACTTGAGCTCAGTCTAGGACAGCCTCACAAACATAATAAGTTGTTCCATGGAGTTGCTTCACTAAATTTAGAAAGAACTCCTTGGTTGAGTCCTCTTGGAGTCCTTCTATGAGTTTGTCGGCCCAAATTTCCATTTCTCGGGCAACCCATGCCGAGACATATAACCAGGCCTAAACCCATAAAGATGTACTTAAGGGAACCCCCAAGCTTCTTTTCTAACGGAACCTTAAAGGACACCAAACCTTGAACAGGAAGAGCCATGTTCCTGGTTAAGCAAGCCACCAGGGCATCTACCTTGGGAGATTGTTCCCACTTTGACATATGATCCGCTGGAAGCGGTTACAGGGAGGCAAATCTGAGAGGCACAGAAAACTTATTTTCTGACGTTTTCCAGGCGTCCTCATAAAGATCAGAAAGATCTGCAGAAGAAGGACAAGTAACAACCGTCCTCCGCCAACGTTTGAAAAGGCACAACCAACTCTGATTGGGTATCCAAACAGTCAAAGGACAGTCAAAACCACAGAAATGAGATCTTCTACTCCCTGATCTGCTGAGAAACCAAGGTCCTCACCCTCAGGAGGAACTACCTCATACTGAAGTTCACCCTTTTCTTCCTCCGTATCTGCCAAGAGACCCCTGGAGGAAGGAAGACATTTTTGGGTCTTCCCTAGCCTAGGATCCTCAAAAAACCTCTCTAGGTAAGAAGACACATTCTCAAAACTGGACACCATATGCTCCATGGTCCGAAGCCAAGGCGGGTCAGACCCCGTCAGGTACTTAGCTGTCCTGAAGAGGCCCACACTACAATAGCAGAGCAGAGGAGCTGAAGTGGTCCATAAAACTTGTATCAGACCCAGCAGTCACAGTCAGCACATGAAAGGGGTCAGTGGAGCTAGTGCATACTTGGAAATTCAGGAGCCAGACTGCACCACTGCAGGCTGAGAGAGCAGCATCACACAAGCTATAATTCTCCCCGCACAGTACTTTCTAATCTCCATAGACCAGTTAACCCAACCCCTCTACACCGGGGAAAACACTGGTTTAACCCGATGCTCAGGGCTGACTGTGGTCTCCCAGAACGGGAGCTGACACAAAGACCTTTGTAAATGGTGGCAGCCATACAGGACAGTGCTACACTCCTGCACTGTCTAAAAGGGTGAGGGGGCTCTACTGTCCAGGTCCGGGACGTTTCCGATGACACTGAGGGGCAAGTCGGGGAATGACACTATTCAGCTCCCACTCCCACCACTGCTGCAGCACAGTGAGTCACAGAGGCTGCAGACAGCCACTACGCCCCCCCCCCACTGCTCTCTGCTAATAGCCGTGGACAGGGAACATAATTAGAAGCAAACAAGGACACTTACAATTAACAGTAAAACTAACTAAGAAGCAGGGCTGTAATAACAGCCACCCTCATAACATGCCCAACTTTGACGGGCACTTAAACCACACTATACTCTTGGGCGTTGCGAAGGGGAGGAGCTTAGGCTTAAAGGGAAAGTTTTTCATTTATGTAGCATCTCCTGTAGCACACCAGCAACCCACATAATCCAGAGTCCCCCAGCAGTGATGAAGGAGAAAACGAATACTCCTTTCACACCAGAAATGCAAGGACTTACCCGGGAATACGGTCCCCGGATCATGCTGGGGCATTCCCGGGTTGGCCCCCGTTTACATCAGCCTTTCGACCCGGGTCGGCACCTTTTATACTGAACAAGGGATCTCCTTGCATTTATATGAGAATGTCATTAGAAATGGCCTTTTTAGGCCCACAAAGATGAGGTTATTAGAGGGAGGGTGGGGCTGCTCACCTCATTGCAGCAATCATGGCCGACAGAGTACCACCGTGTATGCCTGTGTTCATGATTGTTTGGGCATTACTGCTGTTTGACCCAGCAAGTGAGAGCCTGATGCAGCTTCTGACTCTGTGCTCTATAGTACAGCGTTATATCTGGAGGAGGAGAGCGGTTTTTTTGGCAGAGGGGGCCAGGACTCAATGCCAGTATTTTCGCAGGAGGAGAACCCTGATTTTGCAAACCCTGGCTTCCATTATGCAAATGAGTACCATGACCGAGCGAAGAATGTGGGTCAGAGACCGCCCCCATGCAGATGTTTTCATGGAGACTGTAGAGGCTTTTCAAGATGAGCAGTGGATGGCCTACTTTCGCATTTCGTGTGCTACGTTCCACTACCTGCTGGACCTCTTCGCCCATGCACTTACTATGCAGACCACCCACTACCAGACACCCATCCAGCCAAGGAGAAGACTGGTGATTGCACTGTGGTGGTATGATACGCCAGGAGAGTACCGCACAATCTCCTGCTTGTTCTACACCAGGTGATGAAGGCTATTCTGGATACCCTATACCAACGGTTCATCTGCTTACCACAAGGGCAGCACCTAGATGAGACCATCCATGGCTTCCTGCGGCGTGGGTATCCCCACTGTGCCAGTGCCCTCGATGGGACCCATATCCCCATCATTGCCCCCCGTCATAACACGGCAGATTATTATAATTGTAAGACGATGGAATGCCATGCTTTCCTGTCTGTGGTCGACCATAAATACTGGTAAGCATATTTTTCACAGTGTGTTTAAAAAAAAAAAAAAATTATATATATATATATATATATATATATATATATATATATATATATATATATAGAGAAAGAAGTTGCGTAGTACAGCACTCAGACGCTGATGGACAAATTGGATTGAAGCCCTGGGTAGCTGTCAACGTTTCAATTTATTCAATTTTTCTCAAGACATACATATAAAAACAGAAGAGCACTCACCTTATAACCCCTCACCACTAGTGCATGTTGCGCGGGCCGGAGGGGGGACCGCCGGAGTCCGTCGGGCGGCAATCTCCCGTCAGCTGTGGCGCAGTCTGGTGACGTCATCGCGCTGAACGCGATGCACGTCAGGTGTCATAGAAACCGGCTGTAAACAATAACAACGTACAGGTGCTTATGGCTGGCTGAGTTTCTGTGGTATAGATGCAAAAACATCAAGGAAAATAAATACTGGATAAATCCATAAACATATCAAATGTACTATAGATCATTGAATGTAAACATATAATGATAATTATAATAATAATTATATCATAACACAAGCCAGGCAAAAAGACTGAAATATAGATAAAAACAAAAAATAAAGAATAAAAAATATAAGCCAAATACGGACAAATCGTGAGGGACCCACTAGGACCATACTGTCCAAGCAAACAATGTCTTCTTCCCACTGGCACATGGCTGGTGACAGCTGACGTCACCAGTCTATATACCGTCATACCTCATCAGGAAGGTCTCGCAGCGGTAAAGACCAGACTACAGGAAGACAACTTATTTGAGGCTCCACAGATTAATATCTTGATATGTCTATTAGAACTCATCTTAACAAGGAACTTTTTCTTATTTAACAACAAGTACTATTTACAAGAACGGGGGTGTGCTATGGGGTCGGCGGTGGCCCCCACGTACGCCAATCTGTACATGCTCCAGATAGAGGAAGACATCTTTTTCCGAAACCCTTCTGTGGCAGAACACATAATATTTTATTCTAGATATATAGACGATCTTTTACTATTATGGAAAGGACCCAAGGAACTATTGGAAACAATTATCACTGAACATAATACATCCAATAGTCCAGTAAAATTAACCATGAAAATGGACACACATACTATAGATTTTTTGGATGTCCGCATTTCTATTACAGACTCTGCCATTACTACTACGGTTTACACTAAGGACACTGATCGGAACTCCTATTTACATTGGAATAGTTGTCATCCCAGGAGCCTCAAAGCTGGTCTGCCTTACTCACAGATGTTGAGAATCCATCGGATTAACAGTGACCACCAGATGGCTGCCCAGCAAATGGACGAACTTATAATACGGTTTGTGCAAAGAGGCTATAACCTTAATAAACTGCAGTCTACTAAACAAAAAGTTCTGCGTCTGAACAGGGAATCTCTTCTTCTCCCTAAAGTCAAAGCTTCTAATCATACCAAACTCCCTTGGGTGACGACTTATAATACGTCCTCTGAGAATACCATGAAAGTCGCCAAGAGACACTGGCCTATAATTAAATCTGATCAACATCTACCTCTCCAACAGATGGACCTTATGCCTTGCTATAAGAGATCCAGGAATCTACGTGACCTACTGGTGAAAGCAGACATCTCAGAATTAACCAAATCTTCTAAAAAGGGTTCCTTAGCACCCCTGAAAACGGGTTGCTTTAGATGTACCTGTGTCACGTGCAGCTACATGATCACAGGCAACACGTTTTTTCATCCCCACTTAGGCACGAAATTCTACATCAAATATCATCTGACCTGCGAGACCACACATACAGTATATCAGATAGTTTGCCCGTGTGGTCTAGTATATGTGGGTAAAACCACACGAAAATTCAAAGAACGCATGACCGCCCACAGGTCTTCCATCAGACTAGGTCTACAAAAAGGAAGCAGTGACCAGCCGGTCGCTCGTCACTTCATACTAGCCAAACATGCTCTGGCTACCATTAAATATAGAATGATAGACCACATACCTCCATCACTTAGAGGGGGTGACCGTGGCAGTGCCTTATTGAGGTGTGAATCCAAATGGATTCATAAATTGGATACAGTAAGCCCCAGGGGCCTCAATGATATGGTACCTCTTTCCTGCTTCACGTAATCTTTGTAGCATGTAAATTTTATATTTATATATATGACATTGTTTGCTTGGACAGTATGGTCCTAGTGGGTCCCTCACGATTTGTCCGTATTTGGCTTATATTTTTTATTCTTTATTTTTTGTTTTTATCTATATTTCAGTCTTTTTGCCTGGCTTGTGTTATGATATAATTATTATTATAATTATCATTATATGTTTACATTCAATGATCTATAGTACATTTGATATGTTTATGGATTTATCCAGTATTTATTTTCCTTGATGTTTTTGCATCTATACCACAGAAACTCAGCCAGCCATAAGCACCTGTACGTTGTTATTGTTTACAGCCGGTTTCTATGACACCTGACGTGCATCGCGTTCAGCGCGATGACGTCACCAGACTGCGCCACAGCTGACGGGAGATTGCCGCCCGACGGACTCCGGCGGTAGGCGGTCCCCGCTCCGGCCCGCGCAACATGCACTAGTGGTGAGGGGTTATAAGGTGAGTGCTCTTCTGTTTTTATATGTATGTCTTGAGAAAAATTGAATAAATTGAAACGTTGACAGCTACCCAGGGCTTCAATCCAATTTGTCCATCAGCGTCTGAGTGCCGTACTACGCAACTTCTGTCTACATCTTCCTGCTCATGGAGGACGAGTAAGGGCACCGGACCAAATTGCCACCATTACCAGTGAGTGCCAGATCACCATACAATATATATATATATATATATATATATATATATATATATATATATATATATAGAGAGAGATATATATATATATATAGAGAGAGATATATATATAGATATATATTTTTTTTTTTTCCACAACGGTGTTATAGATCATTTTCCTGATTTCACTTTTGGGTGTGAATTGTTGTTGGAATGTGTGGGCTATAGTGTTTCTCTTTTTAAAAGGTTTATTTAAATACTTTATGTCAGTGTAGATTGCTGTCACCTGCTGCACCCACATACTTGTTTCAGCAATGAAATATAATGATACTCTTGTATTTCCTTACAGATATCCAAGACTGTGGATGGGGTGGACATTCCAGTCCACATTATCGGGGATGCAGCCTACCCTTTGTGGCGTTGGCTAATGAAGGGTGTGTGCAGCTGTCTACCATCCAAGTGGCATACACCCACACTCTCAGTTCAGCAAGGATGGTGGTGGAGAATGTATTTGGCCACCTGAAAGGACGTTGGCACTGCCTCATGAAGAGAAGTGATGTGGACCTCCAATATATGTTCCGTGTAGTAGCGGCCTGCTGTATCCTTCACAACTTATGTGAGATACAGGAGGAACAGTTTCTAGAGGAGTGGACTGCGCAGAACCCTGAAGTGGCACACTCTACTCTTGATTTGGCGGCCTGAAGGGCAACATTCCTCAAGTGCGAAAATCATAAGAGAAACCATTTCTATCCACCTTACAGAAAGGATACACAATAAATAATAAAGTCATTTCTTAATAAATACACCAGTTTGGAGTGTCTTAATCTTTATTTAGGGTGGTATTCAGGTTGCCAGCGGCCGGGCTCCCAGCGACCACCATACCGGCGCCGGAATCCTGACCACTGGCATACAGACATCTGTTCTCCCTCTTGGGGTCCACGACGGTATGCCGGTGGTCGGGATTCCGGCGCCGGTATGCTGGTCTACGGGAGCCCGACCACCGGCATACCATACTACACGCTTTTATTTATTATTGGTAGAAATCGAACCTGAATAATGCATAGACATTTAAATGAGCCAAACTTGGCCTTATCTGTAGGCATTAAATTAGAACATGTGGAGAACACATACCTAACATATCAATAGACAATACAAAACCCCCCAAACTCAACCTCACCCCCAACTTAAACATGAAAACAGTCAAAATAAAACACTGGCTATAGCAATTGCCTATATACTGGGTATACAGAAGACTGTGGATTAGGGTTACGGGGGTCATAGTAGGGATTTCTGGAATACCGGGGTAACTGTGCTCGGGGATAGGAGGGACCTGGATAGCTGGGTGCATGTGGCTACCCTGAACGCGTGGCAAGATGCGTGCCAGAAACTGAAATTGTCGGTCTTGGTACTCGTACAAGATGTACTCTTGGTGGCCCATTATCTGTGTTATAAAGGATTGCTGCAGCTTTCTTTCCGCCACTATGAACTAGAGGTGTGCACCGGAAATTTTTCGGGTTTTGTGTTTTGGATTTGGATTCGGTTCCGCGGCCGTGTTTGTCGGATTCGGGTGCGTTTTGGATTTGGGTGTTTTTTTTCATAAACCCCTCAAAAACAGCTTAAATCATAGAAATTGGGGGTATTTTTGATCCCATAGTATTATTAACCTCAATAACCATAATTCCCACTCATTTCCAGTCTATTCTGAACACCTCACAATATTATTTTTAGTCCTAAAATTTGCACCAAGGTCGCTGGATGACTAAGCTAAGCGACCCAAGTGGCCGGCACAAACACCTGGCCCATCTAGGAGTGGCACTGCAGTGTCAGACAGGATGGCATTTAAAAAAATTAGCCCCAAACATCACATGATGCAGAGATAAAAAAAAAAAAAAAAGAGGTGCAAGATGGAATTGTCCTTGGGCCCTCCCACCCACCCTTATGTTGTATAAACAGGACATGCACACTTTAACAAACCCATCATTTCAGCCACAGGGTCTGCCACACGACTGTGGCTGAAATGACTGGTTGGTTTGGGCCCCCACCAAAAAAGAAGCAATCAATCTTTCCTTGCACAAACTGGCTCTACAGAGGCAAGATGTCCACCTCCTCCTCATCGTCCGATTCCTCACCCCTTTCACTGTGTACATCCCCCTCCTCACAGATTATTAATTCGTCCCCACTGGAATCCACCATCTCAGGTCCCTGTGTACTTTCTGGAGGCAATTGCTGGTGAATGTCTCCACGGAGGAATTGATTATAATTCATTTTGATGAACATCATCTTCTCCACATTTTCTGGAAGAAACCACGTACGCCGATTGCGGACAAGGTGACCGGCTGCACTAAACACTCTATCGGAGTACACACTGGAGGGGGGGCAACTTAGGTAAAATAAAGCCAGTTTATGCAAGGGCCTCCAAATTGCCTCTTTTTCCTGCCAGTATACGTACGGATTGTCTGACGTGCCTACTTGGATGCGATCACTCATATAACCCTCCAACATTCTTTCAATGGTGACAGAATCATATGCAGTGACAGTAGACGACATGTCAGTAATCGATTGGCAGGTCCTTCAGTCCGGACCAGATGTCAGCACTCGCTCCAGACTGCCCTGCACGCCACGGCTGAATGCCGAAAGTGGCCCGCAATTCTTCGGGCCACCGTCAGCATCTCTTGTATGCCCCTGTCATTTTTTTTAAATAATTCTACACTACCAAATTCAATGTATGTGCAAAACATGGGATGTGCTGGAAATTGCCCACATGTAATGCACGCACAATATTGGTGGCGTTGTCCGATGTCACAAATCCCCAGGAGAGTCCAATTGGGGTAAGCCATTCTGCGATGATGTTCCTCAGTTTCCGTAAGAGGTTGTCAGCTGTGTGCCTCTTATGGAAAGCGGTGATACAAAGCGTAGCCTGCCTAGGAACGAGTTGGCGTTTGCGAGATGCTGCTACTGGTGCCGCCACTGCTGTTCTTGCTGCGGGAGGCAATACATCTACCCAGTGGGCTGTCACAGTCATATAGTCCTGAGTCTGCCCAGCTCCACTTGTCCACATGTCCGTGGTTAAGTGGACATTGGGTACAACTGCATATTTTAGGAAACTGGTGAGTCTTTTTCTGACGTCTGTGTACATTCTCGGTAGCGCCTGCCTAGAGAAGTGGAACCTAGACGGTATTTAGTACCGGGGACACACTGCCTCAAGAAATTCTCTAATTCCCTGTGAATTGAATTAACGGTGGATACCGGACACACGTTTAACACCAACACAGCTGCAAAGGCCTGAGATATCCGCTTTGCAGTAGGATGACCGATGTGATATTTCATCTTCCTCGCAAAGGACTGTTGGACAGTCAATTGCTTACTGGAAGTAGTACAAGTGGTCTTCCGACTTCCCCTCTGGGATGATGATCGACTCCCAGCAGCAACAACAGCAGAGCCAGGAGCAGTAGGCGTTACACTCAAGGATCCATCGGAGGAATCCCAGACAGGAGAGGACTCGTCAGACTTGCCAGTGACATGGCCTGCAGGACTATTGGCTTTCCTGTCTAAGGAGGAAATTGACACTGAGGGAGTTGGTGGTGTGGTTTGCAGGAGCTTGTGTACAAGAGGAAGGGATTTAGTTGTCAGTGGACTGCTTCCGCTGTCACCCAAAGTTTTTGAACATGTCAATGACTTCTGATGAATGCGCTCCAGGTGACGTATAAGGGAGGATGTTCCTAGGTGGTTAACGTCCTTACCCCTACTTATTACAGCTTGATAAAGGCAACACACGGCTTGACACCTCTGTCCGCATTTCTGTTAAAATAATTCCACACCGAAGGTGATTTTTTTTGTAATTTGACCAGGCATATCAATGGCCATATTCATCCCACGGACAACAGGTGTCTCCCTGGGTGCCTGACTTAAACAAACCACCTCACCACCAGAATCCTCCTTGTCATTTTTCTCCTCAGCGCCAACAACACCCATATCCTCATCCTGGTGTACTTCAACAGTGACATCTTCAATTTGACTATCATGAACTGGACTGTGGGTGCTCCTTCCAGCATTTGCAGGGGGCGTGAAAATGGTGGAAGGCGCCACCTATTCCCGTCCAGTGTTGGGGAGGTCAGGCATCGCAACCGACACAATTGGACTCTCCTTGGGGATTTGTGATTTAGAAGAACGCACAGTTCTTTGCTGTGCTTTTGCCATCTTAAGTCTTTTCAGTTTTCTAGCGGGAGGATGAGTGCTTCCATCCTCATGTGAAGCTCAACCACTAGCCATGAACATAGGCCAGGGCCTCAGCCGTTCCTTGCCACTCCGTTTCGTAAATGGCATATTGGCAAGTTTACGCTTCTCCTCAGATGCTTTTAATTTAGATTTTTGGGTCATTTTACTGAATTTTTGTTTTTTTTATATATTACATGCTCTCTACTATGACATTGGGCATCGGCCTTGGCAGACGACGTTGATGGCATTTCATCGTCTCGGCCATGACTAGTGGCAGCAGCTTCAGCACGAGGTGGAAGTGGATCTTGAACTTTCCCTATTTCACCCTCCACATTTTTGTTCTCCATTTTTTAATGTGTGGAATTATATGCCAGTAATATATCAATAGCAATGGCCTACTGTACTGTACTATATATGTATACTGTTGGTCACCAAAATGCTGCACTGTAATACTATATATACTGCTCACAAAAATGCAGCACAGATCTGGAATGGATACTTGCAGTGACACTGAGCTGCAAGATACAGCAATGGCCTACTGTACAACTATATACTGTTGGTCACCAAAATGCTGCACTGTAATACTATATATACTGCTCACAAAAATGCAGCACAGATATGGAATGGATACTTGCAGTGACACAGAGCTGCAAGATACAGCAATGGGCTACTGTACAACTATATACTGTTGGTCACCAAAATGCTGCACTGTAATACTATATATACTGCTCACAAAAATGCAGCACAGATATGGAATGGATACTTGCAGTGACACAGAGCTGCAAGATACAGCAATGGCCTACTGTACTGTACAACTATATACTGTTGGTCACCAAAATGCTGCACTGTAATACTATATATACTGCTCACCAAAATGTAGCACAGATATGGAATGGATACTTGCAGTGACACAGAGCTGCAAGATACTACAGCAATGGCCTAATGTACTGTACAACTATATACTGTTGGTCACCAAAATGAAGCACACTGAGCACAGATATTTGCAGCACACGGAGCACAGATATTGAGCTTTTCAGGCAGAGAACGTAGCCACGTCCTCTGCTCAATCGACAATGCACGAGTGAAAATGGCGGCGACGCGCGGCTCTTTATATAGAATACGAATCTCGCGAGAATCCGACAGCGGGATGATGACGTTCAGGCGCGTTCGGGTTAACCGAGCAAGGCGGAAAGATCCGAGGCTGCCTCGGACCCGTGTAAAATAGGTGGAGTTCGGGGGGGGGGTGTTCGGATCTCGAGGAATCGAACCCGCTCATCTCTACTATGAACCGTAGTTGGCGGGCATCCTCCTGTTGCTGCATGTTGGCGTCCATCCCATGCAGTTCTTCAGCCAGCACCCTGGTCATTGCCCATGAAGCTTGCTCCACTTTGGTTACTTTGCATTTCCTCTTGGGAACTGAATATACTGCAAGGGGAGTAAGATGGAAAAAAGGGCATAAGAAAGAATAGGTGTGACTGTACGTGTTTGTGGCCTCCTCCCACCAGCACTTGATACACTCTGCGACAGTAAACGTTCTGGCGGGGTGGTACTGGTAGCGTAATAGGGCAGAATGGATGCAGAGCAATAGATTTTGGGGATAGGGAACTTGTCATTATTGTGGTACACCTCAGCGTACTAGCAGGGATGTATGTGTACGTGTTTGTGGCCTCCTCCCCCCTGCACTTGCTACACTCTGCTCCGGCAACAATTTATGTGTGTTGGAATGCGGGTGCTTTGGGCAGAAAATAAGATTTTACTCACCGGTAAATCTATTTCTCGTAGTCCGTAGTGGATGCTGGGGACTCCGTAAGGACCATGGGGAATAGACGGGCTCCGCAGGAGACTGGGCACTCTAAGAAAGATTTAGTACTACTGGTGTGCACTGGCTCCTCCCTCTATGCCCCTCCTCCAGACCTCAGTTAAGGAAACTGTGCCCGGAAGAGCTGACATTACAAGGAAAGGATTTTGGAACCCAGGGTAAGACTCATACCAGCCACACCAATCACACCGTATAACTTGTGATAAACTTACCAAGTTAACAGTATGAACAAACAACAGAGCATCAACCAATGGATGCCAACATAACATATCCCTTTATTAAGCAATAACTATATACACGTATTGCAGAAAGTCCGCACTTGGGACGGGCGCCCAGCATCCACTACGGACTACGAGAAATAGATTTACCGGTGAGTAAAATCTTATTTTCTCTAACGTCCTAGTGGATGCTGGGGACTCCGTAAGGACCATGGGGATTATACCAAAGCTCCCAAACGGGCGGGAGAGTGCGGATGACTCTGCAGCACCGAATGGGCAAACAATAGGTCCTCCTCAGCCAGGGAATCAAACTTGTAGAATTTTGCAAAGGTGTTTGAACCCGACCAAGTAGTAGCTCGGCAAAGCTGTAATGCCGAGACCCCTCGGGCAGCCGCCCAAGAAGAGCCCACCTTCCTTGTGGAATGGGCTTTCACTGATTTTGGATGCGGCAATCCAGCCGCAGAATGAGCCTGCTGAATCGTGTTACAGATCCAGCGAGCAATAGTTTGCTTTGAAGCAGGAGCACCCAGCTTGTTGGATGCATACAGGATAAACAGCGAGTCAGTCTTCCTGACTCCAGCCGTTCTGGTTACCTAAATCTTCAAAGCCCGGACTACGTCAAACAGCTTGGAATCCTCCAAGTCACAAGTAGCCGCAGGCACCACAATAGGTTGGTTCAAATGAAAAGATGACACCACCTTTGGCAGAAATTGCGGACGAGTCCGCAATTCTGCCCTGTCCATATGGAAAACCAGATAGGGGCTTTTACATGACAAAGCCGCCAATTCTGACACACGCCTAGCCGAAGCTAAGGCCAACAGCATGACCACTTTCCACGTGAGATACTTTAGCTCCACAGTCTTAAGTGGCTCAAACCAGTGGGATTTCAAGAAACCCAACACCACGTTAAGATCCCAAGGTGCCACCGGTGGCACAAAAGGGGGCTGAATATGCAGCACTCCCTTAACAAACGTCTGAACCTCAGGCAGTGAAGCCAGTTCTTTTTTAAAGAAAATGGATAGGGCCGAAATCTGGACCTTTATGGACCCTAATTTTAGGCCCACAGTCACACCTGGCTGTAGGAAGTGCTTAAATCAACCCAGCTGGAATTCCTCTGTAGGGGCCTTCCTGGCCTCACAACAAGCAACATATTTTCGCCATATACGGTGATAATGCTTTGCTGTCACGTCCTTCCTAGCCTTTATCAGCGTAGGAATAACTTCATCCGGAATGCCTTTTTCCGCTAGGATTCGGCGTTCAACCGCCATGCCGTCAAACGCAGCCGCGGTAAGTCTTGAAACAGACAGGGCCCTTGTTGCAACAGGTCCTGTCTGAGAGGCAGAGGCCATGGGTCCTCTGTGAGCATTTCTTGCAGTTCCGGGTACCAAGTCCTTCTTGGCCAATCCGGAACAATGAGTATTGTTCTCACTCCTCTTTTTCTTACAATTCTCAGCACCTTTGGTATGAGAGGAAGAAACACATAGACCGACTGGAACACCCACGGTGTTACTAGTGCGTCCACAGCTATCGCCTGAGGGTCCCTTGACCTGGCGCAATACTTTTTAGCTTTTTGTTGAGGCGGGACGCCATCATGTCCACCTGTGGCAGTTCCCATCGATTTGCAATCTGCGTGAAGACTTCCTGATGAAGTCCCCACTCTCCCGGGTGGAGGTCGTGCCTGTTGAGGAAGTCTGCTTCCCAGTTGTCCACTCCCGGAATGAACACTGCTGACAGTGCGCTTAAGCGAAGAATTCTGGTGGCTTCTGCCATCGCCACCCTGCTCCTTGTGCCGCCTTGGCGGTTTACATGAGCCACTGCGGTCTGACTGGATCAGAACCGGTTGGTCGCGAAGCAGGGTCTCCGCTTGACTTAGGGCGCTGTATATGGCTATTAGTTCCAGGATATTGATGTGAAGGCAAGTCTCCTGCCTTGACCACAGCCCTTGGAAATTTCTTCCCTGTGTGACTGCCCCCCACCCTCGGAGGCTTGCATCCGTGGTCACCAGGACCCAGTCCTGAATGCCAAATCTGCGACCTTCGAGAAGGTGAGCACTCTGCAGTCACCACAGGAGAGACACCCTTGCTCTGGTGGATAGGGTGATTAACCGATGCATCCGAAGATGTGATCCGGACCACTTGTCCAGTAAGTCCCATTGGAAGGTCCTCCTATGGAACCTGCCGAAGGGAATGGCCTCGAATGATGCCACCCTCCTTCCCAGGACTCGAGTGCAGTGATGCACTGACACCTGTTTTGGTTTTAATAGATTCCTGACCAGTGTCACGAGCTTCTGAGCTCTCTCTATCGGGAGATAAACCCTTTTCTGGTCTGTGTCTAGGATCATGCCTAGGAGAGGCAGATGAGCTTTAAGAACCAACTGCGACTTTGGAATATATAGAATCCAGCCGTGTTGCCGTTTTACTTCCAGAGAAAGTGATACGCTGTTCAGCAACTGCTCTCTTGATCTCGCTTTTATGAGATCGTCCAAGTACGTGATAATAGTGACACCTTGCTTCCGCAGGAGCACCATTATTTCCGCCATTACCTTGGTGAATATTCTCAAGGCCGTGGAGAGACCAAACGGCAACGTCTGAAATTGGTAATGACCATCCCGTACTGCAATTCTAAGGTACGCCTGATGAGGTGGATAAATGGGGACATGAAGGTATGCATCCTTTATGTCCCGAGTCACCATAAAATCTCCCCCTTTCAGGCTTGCAATAACCGCTCTTAGCGATTCCATCTTGAACTTGAACCCTTTCAGGTATATACACACAAGGAAAAATTGGATAGAACCTGTTGTGGGCGCAAAATGTGGATGACGATGGTGTTACGTAGTGGAGTCAATGTCCAAAGTTTTGGGTAAGAGAGTCCTTAGCTGTTCCTAGAAAAAGTCCCTCGTGCGAAAAGTTCTTTTCCCTCAATCGATGTTACATGTGGAAAAAACACAAAATGTATACAAAGGTTCAGAAGGGAATTTCTCCCAATGCAGATGGTCTAAAATGATGGTGACTTCTCCCCGGACTCTCTGGACTATGGTGTGGCGGGAAAGTGTGAAGATATCCGTAAGGGTTCACCCTGGTGCTTCAAGATAAACGTGGCCCCTCACATGTGTACTTACTTTCATACATATGGAATAAGCCTATAAAGGTTTCTTTATAGCCCCTTTAGGATATTCTTAGTGCTGAGAGTGGTTGTGCTCCAAACATTCACATGCAAACACTTCTGAAAGGATGCTCACATCCAAGCTTACTTCAGAAGGCGCCGTACTTTCATGTAAAGGTATCTTTATCCCAGCAGGCTGGATGGTCGTCCTCATTCACCCCCTTTGTTTCGTATTCAGGCTCGGTATAAAGCACAGAAACGAAGGGATGTATGAGGTTTCATATACATTTATTGTAAAAAATCAACATGGATCAATAAAAACAAATTCTGGATGGTATACCACGACAGACAATCTCATGGATGTTTTTTCAGCAAAGTCAAATGGTGAGAAAAAAATGATGTTAACCCGGGGTGTCTCACCGTATTCCTGCTGATAGAGATGATCGGAGATGATAGAGATTGTCTGTCGTGGTATACCATCCAGAATTTGTTTTTATTGATCCATGTTGATTTTTTACAATAAATGTATATGAAACCTCATACATCCCTTCGTTTCTGTGCTTTATACCGAGCCTGAATACGAAACAAAGGGGGTGAATGAGGACGACCATCCAGCCTGCTGGGATAAAGATACCTTTACATGAAAGTACGGCGCCTTCTGAAGTAAGCTTGGATGTGAGCATCCTTTCAGAAGTGTTTGCATGTGAATGTTTGGAGCACAACCACTCTCAGCACTAAGAATATCCTAAAGGGGCTATAAAGAAACCTTTATAGGCTTATTCCATATGTATGAAAGTAAGCACACATGTGAGGGGCCACGTTTATCTTGAAGCACCAGGGTGAACCCTTACGGATATCTTCACACTTTCCCGCCACACCATAGTCCAGAGAGTCCGGGGAGAAGTCACCATCATTTTAGACCATCTGCATTGGGAGAAATTCCCTTCTGAACCCTTATATACATTTTGTGTTTTTTCCACATGTAACATCGATTGAGGGAAAAGAACTTTTCGCACGAGGGACTTTTTCTAGGAACAGCTAAGGACTCTCTTACCCAAAACTTTGGACATTGACTCCACTACGTAACACCATCGTCATCCACATTTTGCGCCCACAACAGGTTCTATCCAATTTTTCCTTGTGTGTATTTAATCTTGTATAGATGTGTGGTGACACATCAGGATAGGACCTTACACTGGGCAGCATAGAGAGTGCGCAGGAACCTACCTCACCCACCCATTTTTCAATAAATTCCTTTCAGGTATATGTTCAGGGATTTTAAATTCAATATGGGTCCGATCGACCCGTCTGGTTTCGGGACTACAACATGGTCGAATAATAACCCCCTCCTTGTTGAAGGAGGGGAACCTTGACCACCACCTGTTGAAGATACAATTTATGAATTGCAGTTAACACTGTTTCCCTCTCGTGGGGGGAAGCCGGCAGGGCCGTCGGTGAGGGGGCATCTTCTCAAAGTCCAGCTTGTATCCCTGAGACACAATATCTATTGCCCAGGGATCTAACAGGCAGTGAACCCACTTGTGGCTGAACTTACGAAGGCGTGCCCCCACCGGGTCTAGCTCCACCTTGCGGTGGATTTTTGTAGAGGCCGGGGAGGACTTCTGTTCCTGGGAACTAGCTGTGTTGTGCAGCTTCTTTCCTGTGCCCCCCGCCTCTGGCAAGAAAGGACGCACCTCGGACTTTCTTGTTTCTTTATTCGAAAGGCTGCATTTGATAATGTCGTGCTTTCCTAGGCTGTGCAGGAATATAAGGCAAAATATCAGAATTACCAGCTATAGCTGTGTAGACCAGGTCCGAGAACCCTTCTCCACACAATCCTCAGCCTTCCACATGCCTCTTAAGTCAGCATCATCTGTCCATTGCATATTTTACAGGACACGTCAAGCAGAAATCGACATAGCTTTGACTCTAGGACCCAGTATACTCATGTCTCTTTGGGCATGTTTTATATATATATATATATATATATATCTATCTATCTATCACTTAAGACAGCATCTTTAATATATATATATATATATCTCTATATATACATATATATATATATCTATATGCATACTAGGGTCTCCAATCTCTGCTGATAAGGTACCTGTCCACGCTGCCACAGCGCTATAAACCCATGCCGACACAATCGCCGGTCTGAGTAGTATACTAGAATGTGCACGCTATCTGCAGGAATAGCTAGTGCTACCTTCTGTGCAAACAGGACACCCTAGGGGAAGATTCCCAACACATCCTGGCCCTAGTGGGGAAAGGATACTGCCTAAAAATTTTTTATGGGAAGCTGCAGTCTCTTGTCTGGAGATTCCCGCTCTTTTTCCTCATGAGAGGAGGGAAATTTACCTCAGCTTTCTTCCCCTTAACATGTGTACCCTTGTGTCAGGGACAAATGAGTCATCAGTGATATGCAAATCATCTTTTATTACAATAATCATATATTGAATACCTTTCAGCCATCGTGGCTGTAACTTTGCATTATCGTAGTCGACACTGGAGTCAAACTCCGTGTCGATATCAGTGTTTATTATTTTGGATAGTGAGCATTGTGAGACTCTGAAGGTCTCTGTGACACAGGGACAGACATGGGTAGATTTCCTGTCTGTTCTCTAATCTTTTGTGCAATAAATTCACCTCAGCACTTACACATATCCAAACAGGTGTCGGCATTGTCGACGGAGACACCCTCTCACACACATTTGCTCTATCTCCTCCTTAGGGGAGCCTTTTACCTCAGACATGTCGACACACACGTACCGACACACCACACACACAGGGGATGCTCTATTTGAAGACAGTTCCCCCACAAGGCCCTTTGGGGAGACAGAGAGAGAGAGTATGCCAGCACACACCCCAGCGCTATATGACCCAGGAATCACACAGTAACTTAGTGTTAACCCAGTAGCTGCTGTATATATTGTTTTTATGCCAAATTTATGTGCCCCCCCCCCCTCTCTTTTTCACCCTCTCTATCGTGCAGGGGAGAGCCTGGGGAGCTTCCTCTCAGCGGAGCTGTGGAGAGAAAATGGCGTTGGTGAGTGCTGAGGAAGAAGGCCCCGCCCCCTCAGCGGCGGGCTTCTCCCGTGATTTTGTGTAAAATTAATGGCGGCGGCTCATGCATATAACAGTGTCCAACTGCTGCTTTTGCCAGGAGGTACTTAATTGCTGCCCAGGGCGACCCCCCCCTGCGCCCTGCACCTTACAGTGACCGGAGTGTGTGGGTTAGTGTGGGAGCAATGGCGCACAGCTGCAGTGCTGTGCGCTACCTCATGTTTAGACAGGAGTCTTCTGCCGCCGATTTCGATGTCTTCTTGCTTCTGCTGGCTTCTGTCTTCTTGCTCTGCGAGGGGAACGGCGGCGCGGCTCTGGGAACGGACGACCAAGGTTAAGATCCTGTGTTCGAACCCTCTGGAGCTAATGGTGTCCAGTAGCCTAAGAAGCGCAACCTAGCCGCAGTAAGTAGGTTTGCTTCTCTCCCCTCAGTCCTTCGTAGCAGAGAGTCTGTTGCCAGCAGAAGCTCTCTGAAAATAAAAAACCTAACTAAAATACTTTCTTATTAGCATGCTCAGGAGAGCCCACTAAAAGCACCCAGCTCTGGCCGGGCACAGATTCTGAGGTCTGGAGGAGGGGCATAGAGGGAGGAGCTAGTGCACACCAGTAGTACTAAATCTTTCTTAGAGTGCCCAGTCTCCTGCGGAGCCCGTCTATTCCCCATGGTCCTTACGGAGTCCCCAGCATCCACTAGGACGTTAGAGAAATTATACAAAGCAAGAACAAATACTTACTATAGGCGCGCATGACAGGGGGATCAGACTGGAGTGCCGTGCCCACATCTGTGTTCTGGCCAGACACAGCGTCCGCATTGGTGCTGGCTAGGCTGTCATCAATCGGGTTGGTGGAAGAGTCCAGATTGGGGTCGACGGGGTCATCTGGGATTAGTGAGGGAGATGTTGGCCCACATTGGCTACTGTCCATGCTGGACTGACTCTCAGAAGCCACCACAAAGGGTGAGGGAGTGGCAGAGCTGGAGGATGAGAGGCTGATGGGGTCACTGAGCGCAGTGTGGCCAAAGACTGATGCACACCATTCTTGTTATGGTTTTGGATCCTGTTAAATTGCTTTTTGAGCCCTTTCAGCTTATTGACCACTTGCTGCTGACTCCGGGTGATGCCCCACTTTGCTTTTTTGTGGTAGACCTGGGTATCCTTGACAGTGCCCGTGATCTCTTCTCCTCTAGTACTTAACAGCTCCCTAACATGCTCATTGGACCAAGACATTGCAGGGGTTAATAATGCTGCTGGGGTTTGTTGTGCCACAGAGCTACAATGTGCATCTGCCTCTATGCTGTGTGATGGCTCTAAGGGCCTATGAAAAATGACATCACCAGGAATCTCCCTAGCATATCCAATCAGCATGAACAGAGGCAACACGGGACATGTCCCTGCACAGTTTATACCGGGCAGTAAACCAGGATGATTCCGGGAACAACCCTGCTACATTGCAGGGTTGAAATGCCTAGACAGAAATCCCGGGATTTTGGCCTGGGACCGTTCACACTAGCACTAGACCTGGTAATAATCCCGGGAATCTAGGCTAATGTGAAAGGGGTATAAATCACACCCAAGATGCTGGGCTAGGAGATAGTCAAGTGATCAATATGAGAACCGAACCATATTATAGCCATATAACCATGTTATAGGATGCCAACCGATAACCAAAAACAAGTAAGAGATATTTAACAGCACTGCTTTCAGTGTATATTAAATAATTTATTAAAAAAAATACCAGATAATGCTGTAGCTGTGAGTAATATCATAATAGCTTTTACTAATAATGGCAATACATTGCCAACAATGCACAACAAATTAAATATAGACAAATAGAACTAAAATAATGCAGTGTGTACTGCAATAATACAATTACAGGAAACAAATTAGTCGAACAGCAAATTAGTCCAAGAGGCTCAATGTGGTGTACTAGATCCGAGTTTGCTTGACTACAGAACTTCCATGCAGACCACCATTAGTCTTAATGGCTAATCAGAACCATGTAATCAGGATCTCTTTCTTTATTCAGCAAAAAAAAGAAAAGAAAAAAAAAAGAGATAACAATGTAGATTCAAGTGCTTACGTGGTACACTCTGGAAGCCCCCATTTAGCTTGTTCTGTTATTCAAGTATAAAGTATACACATGTGATATGTGTCTTAATATGGATAGATATCCTGGAAGCAGAACTGCAGGGTGCAAAGGCAACGATTACCAGTGCCAAGTCCATACATCAATGGAGGGGGCGCAAAAGTGCATTCAGATAAAAGCAGCAGTGGCAATCCTTACAGGAGGGTTCCCAAAAGTATAGCGGATATCCTTAATGCATATCTTCCAGTTACAGGAATTACCTCAGAGGGGTATAGTTCAGATGGGAATTCAAAGAACCAACTAATCAGCTACTATTTGCCGTTTTTCAAACGGGATCAGTACTAAATGCCGCCGTCCGGAATCCCGGCGGTCGAAATACCGACGCCGGAATCTCGACCACACAATCCCGACAGGGGTGGCGAGCAGAACGCAGCCCCTTGTGGGCTCGCTTCGCTCGCCACGCTGCGGGCACGGTGCCTCGCTACGCTCGGCACACTATTATGTTCTCCCACTATGGGTGTCGTGGACACCCACGGAGGGAGAATATGTCGGGATTGTGGCGGTCGGGATTGTGGCGGTCGGGATTCCGGCGTCGGTATTTCGACCGGCGGCATCTTGACCGCATCCCTTTCAAACACAGCCTGTAAAATGGCAGCCCATAGCTGATTTGCTAGTACTTTATCTCTCTGCAAGGTTTGAAACATCTTCCCATATTTGTTAATGGTTGATTCTATATCGGAGTGGGAGAAGGGACCTTCTGACGCATCTAGGGGAGGAGACACGTCACCAGGGGGAGGAGCTACGGGTGAACAGGGTACCCTAAAAGTACGCTCGCCACGCTTCGGGCTTGGTGGCTCGCTTCGCTTGCCACCTGATTACTAGAGGTAATAGTTGGTGGCGTGGATAGTAGAGGAACTATCCCGCTGGCCTTGCTCCTCCCCCTTGTGTTGTGACTCCTCCCCCAGATGGAAAAGGTCCCTTAGCCCACTTGATTCTAGCATCTACCATTTGTTAATATCAAGACACTATTTTGAGGGGCGGATGAGGAAGGAAAAGGGAGAGAGAATATGAATGTGATCTTTTTAAACAGTCAGGAGTCAAAATAAGTCTTCAACTTTAACCATGTTCTCTGGCAAAATAAAGCTTACCCTTTGATAGCTAAATCCTTCCATTAGAAACTTTCAATAACTATACAGGTGAGCTGAAGCCTACTTCCAGTTATGTATTGAGGAAGAATATTAATTAGAATGCAGCCTTGTCCACCTCAATGATGCCCAGTGAGGGGAACGGTTCTTTCTTATGAAAATGTGTGCCTGCAATGTTAATGGAGAGGCTAAACACACCTGCCTTCGGAAATAATAAGAATTTACTCACCGGTAATTCTATTTCTCGTAGTCCGTAGTGGATGCTGGGGACTCCGTAAGGACCATGGGGAATAGCGGGCTCCGCAGGAGACTGGGCACTCTAAAGAAAGATTTAGTACTATCTGGTGTGCACTGGCTCCTCCCTCTATGCCCCTCCTCCAGACCTCAGTTAAGGAAACTGTGCCCGGAAGAGCTGACATTACAAGGAAAGGATTTTGGAATCCAGGGTAAGACTCATACCAGCCACACCAATCACACTGTACAACTTGTGATAAACTTACCCAGTTAACAGTATGAACAACAACTGAGCATCACTCAACCGATGCTACATAACCATAACCCTTTGTTAAGCAATAACTATATACACGTATTGCAGAAAGTCCGCACTTGGGACGGGCGCCCAGCATCCACTACGGACTACGAGAAATAGAATTACCGGTGCGTAAATTCTTATTTTCTCTAATGTCCTAGTGGATGCTGGGGACTCCGTAAGGAGCATGGGGATTATACCAAAGCTCCCAAACGGGCGGGAGAGTGCGGATGACTCTGCAGCACCGAATGGGCAAACACCAGGTCCTCCTCAGCCAGGGTATCAAACTTGTAGAACTTTGCAAATGTGTTTGAACCCGACCAAGTAGCAGCTCGGCAAAGCTGTAATGCCGAGACCCCTCGGGCAGCCGCCCAAGAAGAGCCCACCTTCCTTGTGGAATGGGCTTTCACTGATTTTGGATGCGGCAATCCAGCCACAGAATGAGCCTGCTGAATCGTGTTACAGATCCAGCGAGCAATAGTTTGCTTTGAAGCAGGAGCACCCAGCTTGTTGGATGCATACAGGATAAACAGCGAGTCAGTTTTCCTGACTCCAGCCATCCTGGCAACATAGATCTTCAAAGCCCTGACTACATCAAGCAATTTGGAATCCTCCAAGTCACGAGTAGCCGCAGGCACCACAATGGGTTGGTTCAAATGAAAAGATGACACCACCTTTGGCAGAAACTGCGGACGAGTTCGCAATTCTGCCCTATCTATATGGAAAACCAGATAGGGGCTTTTACATGACAAAGCCGCCAATTCTGACACATGTCTAGCTGAGGCTAGGGCCAACAGCATGACCACTTTCCACGTGAGATACTTTAGCTCCACTGTCTTAAGTGGCTCAAACCAGTGGGATTTCAGGAAAGCCAAGACCACGTTAAGATCCCAAGGTGCCACTGGTGGCACAAAAGGAGGCTGAATATGCAGCACTCCCTTAACAAACGTCTGAACCTCAGGCAGTGAAGCCAGTTCTTTTTGAAAGTAAATGGATAGGGCAGAAATCTGGACCTTTATGGACCCTAATTTTAGGCCCATAGTCACACCTGACTGTAGGAAGTGCAGGAATCGACCCAGCTGGAATTCCTCTGTAGGGGCCTTCCTGGCCTCACACCAAGCAACATATTTTCGCCATATACGGTGATAATGTTTTGCTGTCACGTCCTTCCTAGCCTTTATCAGCGTAGGAATAACTGCATCCGGAATGCCCTTTTCTGCTAGGATCCGGCGTTCAACCGCCATGCCGTCAAACGCAGCCGTGGTAAGTCTTGGAACAGACAGGGCCCCTGTTGCAACAGATCCTGTCTGAGAGGCAGAGGCCATGGGTCCTCGCTTGAACCCTTGTTCTCTTTATGAGCTTTAGGATTCTTGGGATGAGTGGGAGTGGTGGAAACACGTACACTGACTGGAACACCCACGGAGACACCAGGGCGTCCACTGCCACTGCCTATGTGTCCCTCAACCAGGAACATTGCGTTCCTCCAGAAGGTGAGGCAATTGGAGCCACCAGAAGAGTGAAATCCTGGCCTTTGGCGACAGACGAATTCTCTGGTGCATGTGGAGGTGAGATCCCGACCACTTGTCCAGGAGATCCAGTTGGAAGGTACAAGCGTGGAACCTCCAGTACCGGAGAGCCTCGTAAGAGTCCACCATTTTTCCTAATAGGCAAATGCATTGATGAATCGACACCCGAGGTGGCTTCAGGACATCCCGGACCATGGCTTGTATCACCAACGCCTTTTCCTGCAGAAGAAATACCCGCTGCACTTCCGTATCCAGGATTATTCCCAGAAATGACAACCTCTGGGTTGGTTCCAAATGTGACTTTGAAAGGTTCAGAATCCAACCGTGACTCTGGAGCAGTTGCGTTGTGAGGAAAATGGACTGCCGTAGCCTCTCCTTGGACGATGACTTTATCAGCATGTCGTCCAGATATGGAATGATGTTCACACCCTGCTTGCGGAGGAGAATCATAATTTCCGCCACCACCTTGGTAAACACCCTCGGTGTTGTGGAGAGGCCGAATGGCAGTGCCTGGAACTGGAAATGACAGTCCAGCAATGCGAAGCGGAGATCAGCCTGATGCGGCAGCCAGATCGAAATGTGGAGGTACGCATCCTTGATATCCAGGGATACCAGGAATTCCCCTTCTTCCAGACCTGATATCGCCACCCTGAGAGACGCCATCTTGAACTTGAACTCCTTTAGAAAGGGGTTCAATGATTTTAGGTTCAGAATGGGCTTGACCGAACCATCCAGTTTTGGTGCCACGAAAAGGTATGAAAAGTAACCATTGTTCAGCATGTGAGGTGGTACTGGCACAATGACCTGTGTTTCCACCAGCTTTTGGACAGCGTCTTGTAGTACAGTGCTGTCCTCCAACAGAGTTGGCAAGCCTGACTTGAAAAAGCGATAAGGAGGGAGACTTTGAAATTTCAGCCTGTATCCCTGAGACACAACATCTACCACCCAGGGATCCAGGCCGGACGATACCCAGACATGACTGAAGTGTCTGAGTCTCGCTACCACTGGCCCCACCACCAGGGCGTGCAGTCCACCGTCATGCGGGGGACTTTGGCGTAACCGAAGCAGGCTTTTGTGCCTGGGAAGCTGTAGCGGCAGGTTTCTTGGACTTAACCTGACCTCCCCTAAAGAAGGTATTGGACGGTCTGGCCTTTCTAGGCATGTTAGGCCGAAAGGACTGCATTGCAGATGAAGAGAAGATTTCTTCGGAGCAGGTGCTGCTGAGGGAAGAAACGGAGACTTACCCGCTGTAGCGTGGATATCCACGCATCTAGAGCTTCCCCAAAGAGAGCCTGACCTGTATAGGGTAGGGACTCCACACGTCTTCTGGATTCCGTGTCAGCCGACCACTGGCGCAGCCACAGTCCCCGACGAGCAGAAACAGACATGGAAGATATTTCAGCAGCCATGGAACCCAGGCCTTTCATGGATTCTACCATAAAACCTGCAGAATCATGTATGTTGCGTAAATACAATGCAACGTCATCCCTATCCATTGTATCCAAATCCTCAAGTAAGGTAGCCGACCACTTTACTATTGCCTTTGCAATCCATGCAGTAGCAATAGTGGGACGTAATATGGCCCCTGAAGCAGTATACATTGATTTTAGCGTGTTATCAATTTTCCTATCAGCCGGCTCCTTTATGGCGGTAGATCCTGGAACAGGTAAAACCAACTTCTTTGAGAGTCTGGACACAGAGGTGTCAACAATTGGCGGGTTTTCCCATTTTTTTCCTATCCTCCTCAGGGAAAGGAAATGCCACCTGGACCCTTTTAGGGATCTGGAATTTTTTCTCAGGGTTTACCCATGCTTTTTCAAATCTAGCATTCAATTCCTTTGACGCAGGGAAGGTTAGCGAGGCTTTTTTATTTTTAGTGAAAAAAGCCTCCTCAACCTGCTCAGATGTGATATCATTAACATTTAACACATCCCTGATAGACCCTATCAACAATTGCACCCCCTTTGCAAGAGATGTGGACCCCCGCAACACATCCCCATCACCATCTGTAGTGTCAGAATCGGTATCCGTGTCGTCTTGTGTGACAGCACAAGCGCACGTTTGTGGGGGTATATAACGGGGTGTCCTGAGGTACCAGAACCAGGCCATACTGCCATAGAGCTCTGTAATACCTGGGTTGCAGATTCATTACTTGCAACCCTGTCAGAAATCTGAGAAATCCAAGATTTGATAGAGGAAAACCACTCTGGTTCCCTTGCTGGAATCTGTGCTAAACCAGTGCTATCCTGATTACATGGAATGGGATCATCCTGGAGGGTAAATCCTCTGCAGCATATGATACAGTATCCCTGGACATAGCTAAAGGAGACCATCAAACACTCCACACACACACACACACACACACACACACACACACACACAGGTGGGGGCAGACAGAGTTTCCCCCCCAAGAATGGCAAGAGAGACACAGAGATTGGAGCCAACCCACACACAGCGCTTTCAGCAAAGGGAGACCCCTTGTCAGCGCAGACTGTGTCCCTTAATAGGAGACACAGTCGGTTTACAGCCTCCCCTCCCCCTTCTACAGCCCTCTGGTACCGTGTACTGACAGTTGGAGCTGCTGTGGAGGAACCTATTCTTCCATCCAGCACTGTGCAGGCAGGAAAATGGTGCTGTAACGCTGCGGGGTCCGCTCTGAGGAGAAGCTCCGCCCCCTTAATGGTGCTGTCTTCCTGCTCTTCATAGATTATACTGGCCTGAGGTAAAACGTGCTGGCTGAGATCCGCGGACCCCGACAGACTTGTGGACCAGTGTGGGGGTAAACGCTGGCTCAGCGCCGCACCACGTGCCTCTGAACCTTCACAGGAGCGCAGTTAATACTGCTCTCCCTCCCCATTGCCGCCATCTTCACACCAGCCCCCCGCTTGCTAGGGGGGTCGGTGACTCACTCACCACTTCTTCAGCTCTGTAAGGGGTTGGCGGCATGCTGCTGGGGCGAGCGGTCCCCTGTGGCAGAGAACGATCAGACCCCTCTGGAGCTCAGTGTCCAGTCAGCGGAGACAGGGGGGAAGCAGTGTCCGCCCTGCGGGGTCTGAACCACTTAGTCCCTCGCTGCAGGAGCCTGTTGCCAATAGCCTCCTGTAAAATAAAAAAACTCTAAAAATAACTTTTACTAGAAAAGTTCTGTAGAGCTCCCATAGCTGTGACCGGCTCCTCCGGGCCCATTTTCTAAACAGAGTCTGGAGGGAGGAGCATAGAGGGAGGAGCCAGCCCACACTCTCAAACTCTTAAAGTGCCAATGGCTCCTGGTGGACCCGTCTATACCCCATGGTACTAATGTGGACCCCAGCATCCACTAGGACGTAAGAGAAATGTAATCCTAATTAGACTGCACAATAAAACGGAAAAACACCTGTGCCCCCTCTAGTGACAGATAAGTGCAGAAACATGCATGATGTGCAGTGCTTATCACCCTCATATGGAAAAAGACTTACCAGCAAGAAATCTTTCCTCATCATCATGATGGAACAGCTAATAGTTTATGATCATAAGACAAGTTCTACATATTACAAAAGCATAGGGAAGGCAATAGAATGAGGGGAACATATCACCTAGATAATGGCAAAAGATCAGATGATATTTCTATATTCAAGACTGATCCTGTCCAACACACATCCTCCGTATAATTATTATAATAGACACAGCATTAGTAATTAGGAGTGGCAACACAGATTGCTTCATAGTCTTATAATTTTTATGATCTACTATAAAGAAAATTGTTTCAACTTGTGTGGTAAAGATTTGTATTCGCGAAACTATCAGGATGGGCAGCTGTTGGGATTTGTGAAATGCCTTCAATGTTTTGCCATATCCTCCCAAGTGCAATCTCTTCCATTTGACAACAAACTTTACCCTAATAGAAGATGATATCAGGGCAGAATACTAAAATGTGCTAAGTCAATAAGAAACCAAACAAAGTAACCCTATAATCACCTTAAATAAATATCACCAAAGATCAAAAATAATAAATGGCACTATGCTTCTTCATGCAGAAAGGACCTTGTCTAGAGGCAAATTACAGTAAATTCTCTCCAAAATCGCCATTGAACTTGTCACATAAATTCAATTTGGCTTACAACTGGACTAAACCATGTTTAGTAGACACTTATTTGAGTTCATATCGGTCTGCAATTTTTATTAGATATAAGATCTTTGAACCAAGACATTGTTTTTGAAAGTCTAAACATATTGCACTTATGAATACTGTAAGGGGCACAGTATATTGCGTGGCACCACATAAATCAACTTTTATACACAATCAATAATTCACAACTTTCATTCTGCATCTCTTTGCTACTCTTCTTTCTTCCGTACTTCAACAAACCACTTCAACAATAGTTGATTTTATCTGGTTTATATCATAATGAATGTTTGACTGACTGAAGTGATCTGTCTGATTCAGATGCAGTGACTGATGAAGATATCACTGAGGAATCTTCAGGGAGTTCTGCAGCTGAACCCAAAAACACAACCTCATCCTTAAAGGGATCAGTACGTAATCCCGCTGGACGGGATCCTGGCGGTCGAAATACCGACGCCGGAATCCCGACAGGGGTGGCGAGCGGAACGCAGCCCCTTACGGGCTCGCCACGCTGCGGGCACGGTGCCTCGCTACGCTCGCCACACTATTATATTCTCCCTCTATGGGTGTCGTGGACACCCACGGAGGGAGAATATATCGGGATTGTGGCGGTCGGGATTGTGGCGGTCGGGATTCCGGCGTCGGTATTTCGACCGCCGGGATCCCGTCCAGCGGGATGTTGACCGCATCCCTCCTTAAAATTGTAAGCAAAAACCCAGCAGTAAGTCCTGCACTATTTGAATTCTCCCCTAAGTATTATATATTTTTATTTTTTAATCGGTTTCCAAATCCCGTTGGATACACCAAATGCGAATTTCCAGAATATGCCCATACTGTATGTCACACAAGGCACTGCAAAACTAATTTTCTCCCACACAGACTATTGTAGTAGCCTCCTTACTGGTCCTCCCCATAGCTGTCTCTCACCACTAAAATCTATTTCAAATGCAGCAGCTAAACTGATTTTCCCCGCAAAATGTTCTACTGCTGTTACAATCTCAGTCCTCACATTAATTGCCTTTATTTTACAGTATCCAATAAAAATACTTCTAGTATACTACATTTCCTGCCTTGTTTCCTAATGGGGCAGCCAGAGGGAGGGTCCAATTTCTTTTATCGATTTTGGGAAGAGTAGAGAATAATGGGACTATTGGATTGATCATTTTTATCAGCATCACTGCCTTTTAGGAACCATTAAAATGTCAAGCACTGCACTCTCTGTCTAATAATCATAACCTTGTGATCAGCCCTGCGGACAAAGGTGGAGCAAAAGTCCTCTAAGACTTACAAGATTACAAATTGGAAGCAGAACGTCAACTCTTGGACCATTCGATCTTTATCAAACTCACTCAGATCGCTACTTCTATATACAAGAAAGAGAAATTATCCTGCTAGATGTGGATTCAAATGCATTACTGATAATCTTGACATTCTCATTACTGAAAATCCAATAGTCCCATTATTCTATACTCTTTACAAAAAAATATTGGACCCTCCCCCAGGATGCCCCATTATCGGAGCATGTGGATCTCTTTTTTAGCCCATTGTCACTTACCTAAGTTTTCTACTACAGCCTCTTATTCAGAATGAATAGTCACTTATCAAGGACATACTGTACATGTCTACTTAACAAATTGGAATCAGTAGATACCTTACCAGATGACTGCTGGTTGGTAACCGTTGATGTTACTAATTTATACACATCTATTCCACATGACCTAGGTATTTGCGCTGTCAGAAAATATTTATGCAATAGTGGAAAATTTACTGTGACATCTATTGACATTATGTGTGGCCTTTTTGAACTGATACTTACTTATTTCTTTTTACATGACAGGCAGTTTTTCTTGCAGGTCAAGGGCTACACGATGGGTTCAAGTGCAGCCCCTGCATATGCAAATTTGGTAACATTCGTGGTGGAACAGGACTTTTTCTTTAACAATGATGAGATTGTATACAATATCATCTTATTTACAAGATATATAGATGATTTACTCATCTTACGGCGAGGCGACATTACTTCTACTAATTACAGCAAAAAGGAGATTAATTTTTTTGGTGTCCTGATTTCCATTGAGAATTACAACATTAATACTACCTAATTTACAAAATCTTGCTTCTGCAAGTCAATAGTTGTCATCCCAAAAATTTGAAGAGGGGATTACCATACTCCCAAATGATCAGAGTACTACGTATTCACAACAACCGGGAAGTAGCTATCAAACAAATGTTTTGATTAAAAAATTAATTGCTAGGGGTTACTCCCTTAGATGCTTAAATGAGGCTAAATCTAAAATACTGAAACTTGAGAGAGGTTAATTATTGGTTAAGAAAACCATAAATGATAGCAAATCTATCTAAATTCCCTTGGGTAAAATACAATGTATCCTCCCCCGTTATTAATAAATGTATGTTTCCACAGCAATGATACTGTTGGGGGCGTCACTAGCATCATGTGTGAACCGTCGGGCGGGTGAACGATCCTGCTGCCAGAGGAAGTAGGATGTATAAAGGTATATTTTTCTTTGGTAATGTTTAATAAATCTAAAGACAGTGCTAAGCACTGAAACGGTATTTGGCACTGCATTTGTCACATCTGAGTGACCTGTTATTTTGAATTAGTGCCGCACTTCTGTTTCTTATATGCATCTGCTATGTGAGGGCACCAGCCATTATTAGTGAAGTTACTGGGAGTGCCAGACTGACGAACTGTCTGTGTGTGTGTGTGTTTATGTATGTATGTTCGTTATATATATATATATATATATATATATATATACACACATACAATGTAGAGATCAGCAGCACTCCATTCAATTATGCATAATTAGATGAATAAAGCCGGTGCCTTCCTGGTGATATCCATATGATGGATATCCATAAACAAATGTAGTGGTCAGCGGCACTCAAGTGCCGCTGACCACTACATATATATATATATATATATATATATATATATATATATATATATACACACACACTATATATATATAATACCAAAAAACAACCACTCACACTACACTAATAAGATACTCTCGCACTATACAGTTACACATCCTGACGTGTCATCCTACATAATACGGACAGACTACGCTACTAACACATACAATAGTAACATCCACACATCAAACACGTAACACCGATGCACACCATAATAGCATCTGCAACCTGTTATACGGGAAGATATTCAAGAAGGGACTGTAAATACCATTGAGACGTTATGGGTAGAAATTGCATGCGGGTTTAAAGGAATAAAGAAGTTATTATTGGGGTTATGCTACAGGCCGCCTGGTATTAATGTGTCTGACGAGAAATTGTTACTGAATCAAATTGAATGCGCAGCAGGAGTAGGAGACATAGTAGTGATGGGAGACTATCCCGAGATAAACTGGAAAATCAATTCATGTGATACTGCTAGGGGCAATATATTTTTAAACACGCTAAATGATAATTACTTAGTTCTTAGTACTTAGTACTTATTCGAGGAACCAACTAGGTACAATGCACTCTTAGACCTGGTATTAACTAACAATGGCGAATTGGTATCAAATATTGAAGCTGGAGAGCCCATAGGTAACCGCGACCACAATATGGTCACATTCAATATCAGTTTTCGTAAGCAGTCCTATACTAGCTCAACTAGGACTCTAAACTTTAGCAAAGCCAACTTTGACATGATGAAGGAAACGTTAAGGGACATTGAATGGGAAATTCTGTTTCAAGGAAAAAATACTACAGAGAAATGGGATGTATTAAAATCACTGCTAATTAATAATACTCGTAAATTTATTCCCACCAGCAGCAAAAAATGGAATAAAAATCCCAAACCAATGTGGTTTAACAAAAATATAAATGAATTAATGGACAAAAAAAGACGAGCATTTAAAAAATACAAATCTGAGGGGGATGTGGAGTCATTCCAGCACTATAAAGACTGTAACAAAATATACAAAAAAGAAATAAGAGCGGCTAAAGTAGAAACTGAAAAATTAGTAGCAAAGGAAAGCAAAGCGAATCCCAATATTTTTTTTTAAGTACATCAACAGCAAGAGACTAAAGAAGGAGAGTATAGGCCCTTTAAAGGACAAGAGGGGAGTCTTAATCAAAAATGATAATGACATAGCAAACACACTAAACAAGTTTTTTTCAACTGTATTTAACAGAGAGGACCAAATGCTGGGTCTAACACAAAATCTCAACAAAGATAATGTCCCACTGCTAAATGCTTATTTATGTAAGGAGTTGGTCTGTGACCGATTAAAAAAGTTAAAGATTAATAAGTCACCTGGTCCAGATGGAATTCACCCGAGAGTTCTTATGGAGCTGCACGCTGAACTAGCAAGACCTCTATTTTTGATCTTCATGGATTCTGTTAAATCGGGTACGGTTCCCACAGACTGGCGTATAGCGGAGGTAGTACCGATATTCAAAAAGGGGAGCAAAGCTGAACCAGGTAATTATAGACCAGTTAGTCTTACATCTATAGTGGGGAAAGTATTGGAAGGTTTTCTAAGGGACAGTATTCAAAAGTTCCTTGAAGCAAATAAGGTCATTAAAGTGAACCAACATGGATTTGTGAAGGATAGATCATGTCAAACCAACTTACTTGGCTTTTATGAAACAGTAAGTGCGAACCTTGATCAGGGTAAGGAGGTGGATGTAATCTTTTTAGACTTTGCCAAAGCTTTCGATACTGTACCCCACATGCGTCTTATCTATAAGCTACAAGAAATAGGGCTAGGTAGCACAATATGCACTTGGGTTAGTAATTGGTTAGATAATAGGGAGCAACGTGTTGTGGTCAATGGATCATTTTCAAATTGGACTAAAGTACTAAGTGGTGTGCCACAAGGGTCTGTACTTGGACCACTTTGTTCAACATTTTCATCAACGACCTAACAGTAGGTCTAGAGAGCATGGTGTCAATTTTCGCAGATGAAACCAAATTGTGTAAGGTTATAAATACGGAGGGGGAAGCGGAGTCTCTTCAGAACGACTAACTACATTAGTACCATGGGGTATAGACTGGTCCACCAGGAGCCATTGGCACTTTAAGAGTTTGAGAGTGTGGGCTGGCTCCTCCCTCTATGCCCCTCCTACCAGACTCAGTCTAGAAACTGTGCCCGGGGAGACGGACATCTTCGAGAGAAGGATTATACACAGATAGTGGCGAGATTCATACCAGCTCACACATACAAGGCATATCAAGCTAACTAGCCTGAAACATTCAGCAACTGCTGAAACATTACTTACCAAGTAACAATGCAGTACATAACTAAACAAACTAGTACCGAACCAAATAACGGTTGAAGGAAAACGAAGCGCTGGGCGGGCGCCCAGCATCCTCTACAGACTACGAGAAAAGGATTTACCAGTAGGTAACCAAAATCCTATTTTCTCTTACGTCCTAGAGGATGCTGGGGTCCACATTAGTACCATGGGGATGTACCAAAGCTCCCAGAAAGGGAGGAAGAGCGCAGAGGCTCCTGCATAACTGATTGACTGAATTCAGATCATCAGAGGCCAAAGTATCGAACTTGTAAAACTTGGCAAACGTGTTAGACCCAGACCAAATTGCAGCTCGGCAAAGTTGCACTGCCGAGACACTCAGGGCAGCGGCCCAGGAAGACCCCACCTTACGAGTAGAGTGGGCTTTAACAGATTTTGGACATGGCAGTCCTGCCGTAGAAAAAGCGTGCTGGATAGTGAACCTAATCCAGCGAAAAATAGTCTGTTTAGCAGCAGGACACCCAATTTTCTTGGGATCATATAGGACAAACAGAGAGTCTGACTTTCTGTGACGAGAAGTTCTCTTCACATATATCTTCAGAGCCCTTACAACATCCAAGGACTTTGATGTAATTGAGGATTCAGTAGCCACTGGCATCACAATAGGTTGGTTGATACGAAATGCCGACACAACCTTCGGAAGAAACTACTGATGTGTCCGGAGGTCAGCTCTATCTTCGTGGAAGATCAAGTAAGGGCTTTTACAGAATAAAGCCCCCAATTAGGACACGCATCTAGCAGAAGCTAAGGCCAACAACGTGACCGCCTTCCATGTAAGAAATCTGACCTCAACCTCCTGTAGAGGGTCAAACCAATCCGACTGGAGAAACTGCAATACCACGTTAAGGTCCCAAGGCGCCGGAGGCGGTACAAAGGGAGGTTGAATGTGCAAAACTCCCTTCAAAAAAGTCTGAACCTCAGGCAGTGCAGCCAATTGTTTCTGGAAGAAAATGGATAGGGCCGAAATCTGGACCTTCACAGATCCCAACCTCAGCCCCATATCCACACCTGCTTGAAGGAAGAGGAGAAAACGTCCGAGTTGAAACTCCACCGTAGGAAACTTCTTGGATTCACACCAAGAGACATATTTATTTAAAACATGACGGTAATGTTTAGACGTTACCCCTTTCCTAGCATGTACCAGGGTAGGAATGACCTTCTTCGGAATGCCCTTCCGAGCAAGTATCAGGCGCTCAACTTCCATGCCGTCAAACATAGCCACGGTAAATCTTGATAGGCGAACGGCCCCTGTTGCAGCAGGTCCTACCCTTTGAGGAAGAGGCCTTGTTTCTTCTTGCAGTAGATTCAGACGGTCCGCGTACCAAGCCCTTCTCGGCCAGTCTGGAGCAATGAGGATCGCTTGAACCCTTGTCCTCCTTAAGAGCTTTAGGATTCTTGGGATGAGTGGGAGTGGTGGAAACACGTACACTTACTGGAACACCCACAGAGACACGAGGGCGTCCACTGCTACTGCTTGTGGGTCCCTCAACCTGGAACAATAACGCCGAAGCTTCTTGTTGAGATGAGAGGCCATCATGTCTATTTGGGGTAAACCCCAAAGGTCTGTTATTTCCTTGAACACCTCCGGATGGAGACCCCACTGCCCTGGATGGAGATTGTGTCCTGCTCTTCGTTCCGCCCTGTCGGTTTATGTAAGACACTGTTGTTACGTTGTCCGACTGCACTTGAATGGCCAGATTTCTTAGAAGAGGGGCCGCCTGAAGAAGACCGTTGTAGACGGCTCTTAGTTCCAGGATGTTGATGGGCAGGCCGGCTTCCAGGCTTGACCACCGTCCTTGGAAAGTTACTCCTTGAGTGACTGCTCCTCAGCCCCGAAGGCTCGCATCCGTGGTTAGAATGACCCATTCCTGAATCCCGAACCTGTGGCCCTCCAGAAGGCGAGGTCATTGTAACCACCAGAGGAGCGAAATCCTGGCCTTCGGTGACAGACTAATTCTCTGGTGCATGTGAAGATGAGATCCCAACCACTTGTCCAGAAGATCCAGTTGGAAGGTCCGACCGTGGAACCTCCCGTACTGGAGAGCCTTGTAAGAGGCCACCATCTTTCCCAAATGGCGAATGCATTGATGAACTGACACCCGGGCTGGCTTCAGGACATCCCGGACCATAGTTTGTATCACCAACGCCTTTAAATGCGGAAGAAACACCTTCTGCACTTCTGTATCCAGGATCATTCCCAGAAAGGACAACCTCTGGGTTGGTTCCAAATGTGACTTTGGAAGGTTCAGAAACCAACCATGACTCTTGAGGAGGCGTGTTGTGAGAACAATGGACTGCAGCAGCTTCTCCTTGGACGATGCCTTTATCAGCAGATCGTCCAGATATGGAATGATGTTCACCCCTTGTTTTCGGAGGAGAACCATCATCTCTGCCATCACCTTGGTAAACACCCTTGGTGCTGTGGAGAGGCCAAATGGCAGGGCCTGGAACTGGAAATGACAGTCCAGCAATGCAAAACGGAGATAAGCCTGATGCAGCAGCCATATCGGAATGTGGAGGTACCAATCCTTGATATCCAGGGATACCAGGAATTCCCCCTCTTCCAGACCTGATATCAACGCCCTGAGAGACTCCACCTTGAACTCCTTTAGAAAGGGGTTCAATGATTTTAGGTTCAGAATGGGCCTGACCAAACCAGCCGGTTTGACATGTGCCTCCACCAGCTTTTGGACAGCTTCTTGTAGTACAGTGCTGTCTGCCAACAGAGCTGGTAAGCCTGATTTGAAAAAACGATGAGTAGGGAGACTTTGAAATTCCAGCCTGTATCCCTGGGTTACAATATCTATCACCCAGGGATCCAGGCCGGACGATACCCAGACGTGACTAAAGTGTCTGAGTCTCACTCCCACCGGCCCCACTTACAGGCCTCGCGGTCCACCGTCATGCGGAGGACTTTGGCGTACCTGAAGCAGGCTTTTGTTTTTGGAAACCTGCAGCGGCAGGTTTCTTGGACTTAACTCGACCTCCCCTAAAGAAGGTATTGGACGGTCTGGCCTTTCTAGGCTTGTTAAGCCGAAAGGACTGTGTTGCAGATGGAGAATGATTTCTTCAGAGCAGGTGCTTCTGCGGGAAGAAACAGAGACTTAACCGCTGTAGCCGTGGATATCCACTCGTCTAAAGCTTCCCCAAAGAAAGCCTGACCTATAAAGGGGTGGTATTCATGTGACCGGCGGTCGGGAGACCGACAGTCACATGACCTCCTCCACCATCCCAACCCCTCACTATTCCGATGGTCGGCATGCTGACCAACAGGGACTATTTCCACTCGTGGGTGTCCACGACACCCATAGAGTGGGAATAGAACCCGTGGCGACCGCACTTTTTCTGGATTCCGCGTCGGCCAACCACTGGCGCAGCCACCGTCCCCCAGACGAGCTGAAATAGACATGGAAGATATTCCCGCAGCCATGGAAACCACGTCTTTCATGGATTCTACCATAAAACCTGCTGAATCATGTATATTGCGTAAAAATAATGCAACATCATCCTTATCCATCGTATCCAAATCGTCAAGTAAGGTAGCCGACCACTTTACTATAGCCTTTGCAATCCATGCACTAGCAATAGTGGGACGTAATATGGCCCCTGAATCAGTGTACATTGATTTAAGTGTGTTATCAATTTTTCGATCAGCCGGCCCCTTTAAGGCGGTAGATTCTGGAACAGGCAAAACCACCTTCTTTGAGAGTCTGGACACAGATGTGTCAACAATCGGCAGGTATTCCCATTTTTTTTCTATCCTCCTCAGGGAAAGTAAGCGCCACCTGTACCCTTTTAGGGACCTGGACATTTTTCTCAGGGTTTTCCCATGCTTTCTCAAATATAGCATTTAATTCCCTTGACGCAGGGAAGGATAGCGAGGCTTTTTTATTTTTAGTGAAAAAGGCCTCCTCAACCGGCTCAGGTGTGGTATCATTAATATTCAACACATCCCTGATAGCCTCTATCATCAATTGCACCCCCTTTGCAAGAGATGCGGACACCCGCAACACATCCCCATCACCATCTGTGGTGTCAGAATCAGTATCCATGGGGGTAATTCCAAGTTGATCGCAGCATCAAATTTGTTAGCAGTTGGGTAAAACCATGTGCACTGCAGGGGGGGCAGATATAACATTTGCAGAGAGAGTTTACTGGCCTGAGTAATTAGTGCTGGCTGAGATCTGGGGATCCCGACAGGCTTTTGGACCAGTGTAGGGTGTCGCGCTGGCTCAGGGCGCCCCTCACAGCGCCGCACCATGTACCCCGAAGCACAGTTAATACTGCGCTCCTACCCTGTGCCGCCATCTTCACACCGACCCCCCACTTGCTAGAGGGGGTCGGTGTCTCACTCGCCACCGATTCTTCAGTTCTGCAAGGGGGCGAGCGGATCCCTGTGTCGGAGAACGATCAGACCCCTCTGGAGCTCAGTGTCTAGTCAGCGGAGACAGTGGCTCAGACCCCGCAGGGCGGACACTGCTCCCCCCCCCCTCAGTCCCTCGCTGCAGGAGGCTGTTGTCAGCAGCCTCCCTGTAAAATAATAAACTCTAAAAAAAACATTTACCAGGAAAAAACTCAGGAGAGCTCTCCTAGCTGTGACCGGCTCCTCCGGGCACATTTTCTAGAGTCTGGTAGGAGGGGCATAGAGGGAGGAGCCAGCGCTTCACTGACGCACTTTGTGTAGTGACCCCTTTTTGTTCCCCCAAGGGACCCTGCTCTTCCCACTATACAACTCTCAGTCTGTGGCTTCCTGCTGCCTCCATTCCCCTGCTCACATCATGTTAGTGCACCTGTGAAATTATCGATTTATTTACAGTTTCTTATATAGAGTAGCACATTATGTATCTCCTGATATACTCTGTGCTGCTGCTACTTCCACTATATAACTGTCAGTGTGTGGGTTAGTGCTATCTCCATTTTCCTCCTCACATCATGTCACTGGTCCTGTCACATGCAGCCCTGTCATCACTGACATATCATGCATGTCCTGATATAGTGTGTGCTGCTAGCCCACCCCTAGGGGTGCTAGTGGTGTGTTACTCCCACAGTGTTTGTTCCCAGATCTAAGTCATGTGCAGGGCCGGATTAACAATGCAGCTCCAGGCCCACACCTTCAAATAGGCCCACAGCATCTCCACTGCTCTATGCTGCTGTAGACAGGAAAAAAAAAAATCCTTCTACTGCAGCATTCTAACATCCCTGCTGCCTGCCCCCTCCTACCCTCCTCCGCCGCCGGCGGCTTAGAGTTGATGAAATGCCGCCACAAGCATGATTACTACAATGGCGGCGCAGTGAAAGGCTTTCCTAGCCCTCCCTGCGCCGTGTTCTTGCATAGAGACTCGCGACTCCTCCGCGCCGCAGATGTTATGACGTGTGACGTCACAAAGGTGCCACCCCGCCGCCGCTCCCAGTCTCCAGCTACGCAGCACAGGCACAGCTCAGAGCTCACACTGGAAGTCCCGTGAAGGAAGCTCTGGCTGCCTGTACTGCTGAAGAGTGTCTGACGCCGTCGCTCCTCAGTAGAGAGGTCACGGTGAGATGTCAGACACTTCAAGGGCTGGCAGTATTTACAATATAAATATAATAATTCTATAAATATATCTTTAACTATGTAGCATTTTGCATGATGCCCAATACAGTATAATGTATGTATGTATATATATATATATAAATATGTATATATCCTATACAGTATGTATACTGTGTATGTATATATATATATATATATATATATATATATATGTGTGTATATAAATCCACAACAGAGGAGCACTCACCAGTCTTCAAAGCAGTTTTTCTTTATTTTCAATAGATCATAATAGAAGGGGGTGTATCTATATATATATATATATATATATATATATATATATATATATGTATATATATGTATATATATATATATATGTATGTGTGTGCATATATATATGTATGTGTGTGCTTGTCTGGCCCTGAGGACGGGGTTTGGTCCCCGAAACATGTTGGCCTTATTAAAGTAATTTTTCATTACGCTGTGAAGTCTGCATTGAGTGCCGCCCACATCACCATAGCTGATTACCTGGGACTTCGTGTCACTGACCGGGAGGGCACCTCAGCTGCAGTTGTCATTTGGAGTGGAGTGCCGGGCTGTCCCTGTTTGTTCTATATATATATATATATATATATATATATATATATATATATATATATGTGTGTGTGTGTGTGTGTGTGTGTGTGTGTGTGTGTGTGTGTGTGTTATATATGTGTATGTGTATATATATATATATATATATATATATATATATAATCCTCCAAGTCGGTCGGCACTCAGTGTCTCATGGACAACCTCCCCCGATGCCCGAGTCCTAGAAATGTATACAAATGCAAAGTCGGAAATAAACGGCACTCAGGAGGTATATTTAAAAAAGCAACCAAAAAAAACAGGTATATATTTTGACGTTTCGGATTCTGGTGTTTTCTGGTTTCTGGGAGAAGGAGCAGACGCTCCGAAACGTTAAAATATATAAAATTTAAATTTTTAAATTTAAATATACCTTGTGAGTGCCGTTTATTCCCGACTTTGGATTTGTATATATATACTGTATAGCAGCAATAGCTGAAAGCGTCATTCCGAGTGGTTTAATGTGCTCAACAGGGCACGTAACCCCATCATCAGGATTATGGGGTTACGTGCTCTGTTGAGCACATTAAACTACTTTATGCTGTTATACTAAGTGTCGGAGTGCCGTCTTCATCCATTGCTGCTATAACTGGGGGGCTCCACAGAGGAAGGTACCCAAGCAAGTATCGTCTGTGTGACTTCTAAAAAACGTGAGTGCCGGATTAAAATAGACTGAGAGATATATATATATATATATATATATATATATATATATATATATTAGTGTTCCTTCTAGAATTAATATGGGGCAGGGCGCCGGACTCCAAAGGTACATTGGCGCGCGCACCCGAAACGTTGGGTTTGTTTCTACTGTGTATATAGTATGTTTAATTGGTGGTGGTTTGTTTTCACTAGAGAAATGAGCATCCTTCGTCCCCTTGGCCAGGGCCGCAACTAGGGCTGCATAGAGGCAACATTGATGCGCAGAACATAACACAGTAACTGGCTGAGGAGAAGATTAGGTGCTAAAATATATGTAGCTCAATGGAATTAATAAAACCACTGTATAATGATGAGTTAGATCTCCAGATAACTATCTTACTGTACTGTGTGCAACGTGTTCTAGACCTACGTGTTATACTGTATGTTCCTGTGTGTGGCGTGTCCTGTACTGTACCTACATGTTCTACTGTATATTCCTGTGTGCAGCGTGTCCTAGACCTACATGTTATACTGTATATTCCTGTGTGCGGTGTGTCCTATACCTATATATTATACTGTATATTCCTGTGTGAGGCGTGTCCTAGACCTACATATCATACTATATGTCCCTTTGTGCAGTGTGCCCTATACCTGCATGTTATATGTGTTTCCGCAGGGGACCCCTGCCTATTTAGTCAGTCCCGGGCCCCACAATCTCTGATGGCAGTCCTGGCGTCCACGCCGACTATGCGGCTGTGTAGAGCGCCGGACCTGTGAGGCTCTAGGCTCACAGCCGCCCGCCGCTGACCACAAATGGCAGCGGTCAGGGGGACCTCACCGCCGCCGCCGCACTGAAGGCCTCCTTCTCACTGCCGTCACCGCTGCTGCATGTGGGCTCCTCCGCCGACGACAACCACAGTCCCTTCCGCACCTCTGCTGCTCATCTCAGGTAATGTTCCCCTGCTTCCCTATGTCCCTGCTGTCACTCTCCCTGTCCCTGCTGTCATTCTGCCTTTCCCTGCTGTCACTCTCTCTCCCTGTCCCTGAATTGTGGATCATACTGTGTGGCATATTGTGAAATTTGGATCATACTGTGTGGAATATAGTGAATTTTGGCTTATACTGTGTGGCATATAGTGAATTTTGGCTCATTCCATGTGGCATATAGTGAATATTGGCTCATTCTGTGTGGCATATAGTGAATTTTGGCTTATACTGTGTGGCATATCGTGAATTTTTGCTCATTCCAGGTGGCATATAGTGAATTTTGGCTCATTCCATGTGGCATATAGTGAATTTTGGCTCATTCCGTGTGCTATAATGTGAATTTTGGCTCATACCATGTGCTATAATGTGAATTTCGGCTCATACCGTATGCTATGTATTTTTATGTGTTTTTTTTTTTTTTTAATTCAGTGGTCAATAATATAACAGGTGGTGTATGCTAAACATAAACAAAGACGGGATGGAGATTGAGGTGGTTGAAGGTAGGTGGGTAGCTATGTCCTCCGTGGCGCTAGCCACACCCTACGGTACAGACCACACCCTCATATCAGTTGCCACACCCCCACCATGCTGGTCACACCCCCTTTGGCAGCACACAATAGGCCTTTTGTGAATTTCAGCTCCAGCCCATGAGGACCTTAATCTGGCACTGGTCATATGTATAGCAAGTTTGGTGTAAATTGCTCCATGCATTCCAGAGTTATGCTGTCTGCTGAAAAACTTAAACATTTCTTGTTAAATTTTTACTGCAGCCCAGTACCACATAGCTCTTATTTATATTATGTATGTTATTTCTTCAAGAATAGTTATATTTATTCAGTCACCGTCAGTCGCTGATGCCTCACCGCTAGGGGTGTCTAACCTGCACAGTATTTGTTTCCAGCTTGTAAGCCATATGTGTAGCAAGTTTGTTGTAAATTGGTCCAGGCATGCGGGAGTTATGCTGCGTTCTGAAATACTCTATGCTGCTTGCCCACCCCTAGGGGTGCTAGGGATGTCTAACCCCCACAGAGTTTGTTCCCAGAGTGTAAGTTATATGTGTAGCAAGTTTGGTGTAAATTGCTCCAGGCATTCCAGAGTTATGCTGTCTGCTAAAAAACGTAAATATTTCTTGTTAAATGTTTACTGCAGCCCAGTACCACATATCTCTTATTTATATTATATATGTTATTTCTTCAAGAATAGTTATATTTATTCAGTCACCGTCAGTCGCTGATACCCCTATGCCCCCATTCCGATATTTATTTTAAACAGCATTTTACCCATGCTGAATACTTAGGGGTTAGCCGACACCCTATAACAGTAAGGGAATGTTTGTATTTTGTCAAGAGTGACTAGCCATTCAGTTTATTCACACACTCGCATTTGGCGACATACTCCAGTTGCTTTTATATATATATATATATATATATATATATATGTGTATGTAATAGTAGAAAGCACTCACCAGTCTTCTTAGTAAATTCACCATTCAAAACTTAGCACTCACCATAGCGCCAGCTGGGATGGAGGCGCGGCCAGGGCGAGACGCACTTCCAGTGATGCCTGTGGAACGCATACCGGAGGTGCGGGATCACTGTTTGGCAGCTAGCGCTGTGAGGGGATAATGTTGGTGAGTGCTAAGTCTTGAATTTGATGCTGCAATGGTTGCTGATCAGTACTATGGTGTGAACAGTGAAGTAGTTAATGCACAGCTTTGTGAGATGAGGAAGTGCAGGGAATGTCCCGCTCTGATGACGTCATGTGCTTAGGGTGGAGACAGGTAATGGCTTTCAGGTGTGTATCAGGTATATATAGGTCAATATGGGCTCACAGTGGGGTTTGCTTCTCTCCTGTCTGTTGCTGGTGGTCTTGACAAAAGTCCCTGTGAGGACCGAAACGTTAACTATGTTTCCAATGGTGATGTGGTAATAAAATTTGGGTGAATTTACTAAGACGACTGGTGAGTGCTCTCTACTATTACATATAGATGGTGACCTCCATGTAAACTGGATGCCTCCTGGGTTTTAAGCACCCCAGCAACTAATCACATTGAATTATGAGCGTGCGGCTTCAATTACATGATAGATAGATAGATAGATAGATAGATAGATAGATAGATAGATAGATAGATAGATAGATAGATACATAGATAGATAGATAGATAGATACACACACGTTATGGTAATAACTACTTACTGTATTTCTCCTAAGTCCACAGGATAACACTGAGATACGATGAAGCGACAGCTGATTTGCACCAATCGGTCAAAGCTTTCTGGCCTCCCAGCATGCAACGGGTCTGGCTATATATCCCCGCCTCCTGGCTCAGGCAAATCGGTTGTATTCCAAAGCTCAAGGCAGGAGCATCATAGATTAGACTAATCAGGCGAGAAGAACACACATACACATCCTTCCGTACAAGAAGGAAGAGGTTAGTGAGTAAAAGGATCCTCAAATCAGGTGCGTCAGGGTGGGATCCCTGTGGACTTAGGAAAAATACCATCATCAACGGTAAGTTTTTACCATAACGTACAATTCTCCGGCAGGGTCCACAGGATAACATTGGGATTTCCAAAGCAATTTAGTGGTGGGGATACTCCTGATTGGACAGGAGAATCATTCGCCAGAATTCAGCGTCATGAGAGGGAAAAGGTATCCATGGCATAATGTCTAATGAATGCGTTAATGTAAGACCATGTGGCTGCCTTACATATCTGTTCTGCTGAAGCACCATGTTGTGCTGCCCATGATGGACCTACCTTACGAGTAGAGTGAGCAGAGACATTAGCCGGAAAAGGGAGATCAGCTTGAGAATATGCTTCTGAAATCGTTATCCGAAGCCATCTTGCCAGTGTCTGCTTATCAGCAGGCCAGCCTCTCTTATGAAATCCGTAGAGAATGAAGAGAGAATCTGTCTTTCTGATGCCACTGGTACAATCCACGTACATCCTTAAGGCACGGACTACGTCCAGCGATGCATCTCCCGCAGAAAGGCCTGGTACTGTACCTGGAAAGCCGGGACTACAATTTCTTTGTTAAGGTGGAATTTAGATACCACCTTGGGAAGATACCCAGATCTAGTTCTGAGAACCAATCTATCTGGATAAAAAATCAGAAATGTGGAGCGACATGACAATGCCCCTAAATCTGACACTCTTCTAGCTGACGCCATGGCCAGTAGAAAGAGAACTTTAGCTGTCAACCATTTAAGATCCACTTTATTAAGTGGCTCAAATGGGGCAACTTGAAGGGCTTTTAGGACTAAATTTAAGTCCCATGGCACTGTAGTAGGAACAAAAGGAGGTTGAATGCGCAGCATTACTTGGAAAAAAGTATGCACACCCTGTAAGTTGGCAATTTTCTTTTGGAACCATACAGTCAATGCGGACACTTGCACTCAAGGAAGCCACATTGAAACCTTTATCAATTCCTGCCTGAAGGAATGCTAAGACCCTGGAAACTCTGAAAGACTTAGGGTCCGTTTTCTGTTCACTGCACCAATGAATAAAGGTTTGCCATATTTTGTGATAAATGCGAGCTGAGGAAGGTTTCCTTGCTCTGATCATAGTTTGTATTACCTATTGTGAGAATTCTCTTGACTTCAGGATAGAGGTTTCAAGAGCCACTCCGTCAAAGACAGTCGATCCAGATGTCTGTGATAACAAGGACCCTGCATCAGTAGATCTGGACGTTGAGAGAGCACGAGTGGGGCATCCATCGACATTCTCTGCAGATCTGTGTACCAATGTCTTCTGTGCCAAGCCGGAGCTATTAGTATCACGGCACCCTTTCCTTGCTTTATCTTTCTCACCACCCTGGGTAATAGGGTGATTGGAGGAAACACATAAGCCAGATGAAAATCCCATCTCACTGACAGAGCATCCACAAAGATCGCTCTGGGATCCTTTGTTCTTGACCCGTATGCGAGAACTTTGTTGTTCTGACGGGACGCCATGAGATCTATCTCTGGCAACCCCCATTTGTCTACTAGGGTCTGGAAGACCTCCGGGTGTAGAGCCCATTCGCTTGCCTGAATGGTGTGTCAACGGAGAAAATCCGCTTCCTAGTTTAGGACTCCCGAAACGAACACTGCCACTGCGGACAAGGCTGGACGACGAAGTTCTGCCCAATTTAGTATGTAACTTATCTCCTTCATCACTTTTCGGCTGTGAGTTCCTCCCTGATGGTTGAGGTACGCTACTGCTGTCGTATTACCCGAGCGGATCTGAACTGGATTTCCCAGAAGAATGTCCTTTGCCTGAATCAGTGCCATGTATATGGCCCGAAGTTCCAATATATTTATGGCCAGGCAACCTTCTTCCTTGGTTCATTTCCCCTGGAAACAACCTTCCTGACACTGCTCCCCAGCCCTGCAAACTGGCATCTGTCATCAGAACTTCCCAATCTGATATCCAAAAGGGTCTCCCCTTGTCCAGATGGGATGTCTGTAGCCACCAGGCTAATGACCTTCTTACTTCTATCGTAAGAACCATAGTCTGCGTTTTTATCATATGATGCAACCCATTCCATTTGGCCAGAATCAGATGCTGCAGAGGCCTCGAGTGGAAATGTGCATACTCCACCATGTTGAATGTTAACACCATCAATCCCATCACATGCATAGCTGCGTGAATGGACACCTTTTGACTGTGTACAAAGTCCTGAATCCTTGACTGAACCCTGGATGTCTTGTTCAGAGGTAACATTACTCTCTGAAGACTTGAATCCAGTACAGCCCCCAAGTGAGTCATCCGCTGTGACGGAACCAGACACGATTTTGCCCAATTTATGAGCCACCCGTGCCTTTGCAGACACGTTATTGTCTGTTGCAGATGACATAAGAGCAATTCCTGCGAGTGTGCCAGGATTAAAAGATCGTCGAGGTATGGAAAAATTCTTTACCCTGCTGGCGGAGATAAGCTGCCATTAACCCAAAATCTTGGTAAATACTCTGGGGGCTGTGGCTAACCCAAAAGGTAGGGCCTGGAGCTGAAAATGCTGTTGGAGGATAAGCGAACCTGAGAAAGCACTGATGGGACAGGGCTATAGGAACATGTAGGTAAGCATCCTGTATATCCAGGGATACCATATAATTCCCTGGCTCCATGGCCAAAATGATGTAACGTAAAGTTTCCATGTGAAACCAAGGTACCCAGATGTACTTGTTCAGAACATTGAGATTGAGAATGGGCTGAAATTACCCATTTGGTTTCTGAACTAGAAACAGGTTGGAGTAAAAACCCTGTCCTCGTTGCGCAGGAGGAACTAAAATGACTACTCCTGACTGAAGCAATTTCTGAACTGCCTCTTGTAAAGCCCTGGCCTTCGCCTCTACCCGAGATGGGTTGGCACAAAAAAACCTTAGAGGAGTCCCCTAAGTGAGTCATCCTGAATTTCTGCCTCTTGCAAAGCCCTGGCCTTCGCCTCTACCCGAGACGGGCTGGTACAAAAAAACCTTCGAGGAGTCCCCCAAGTGAGTCATCCGCTGTGACGGAACTGGAATGACTACTCCTGACTGAAGCAATTTCTGAACTGCCTCTTGCAAAGCCCTGGCCTTCGCCTCTACCCAAAACGGGCTGGTACAAAAACAACCTTCGAGGAGTCCCCCAAGTGAGTCATCCTGAATTTCTGCCTCTTGCAAAGCCCTGGCCTTCGCCTCTACCCGAGACGGGCTGGTACAAAAAAACATTCAAGGAGTCCCCCAAGTGAGTCATCCGCTGTGACGGATGACTCACTTGAAGGCAAAAGTATAACCTAGAGATACCGCTTTCCCGGTTCTCTGGTAGCCAATGCCTTTTAGTCTTACCAGACTTGTGATATTGGGACTGCCTACCATCACTTTTTCCTTTAGCTTTTCCTCGAGACCGAACGGGCCCGAAAAGCCGGAACTTTAGGTTTGAAATTGTATGTGGAAGGAAACTCTACCTTCTTGTGATTGTTTAAGCTGATGCCCTGGAGGCAATAGTACCCATATCCAATGCTGCTTCTTCCAAGAACATTGCAGCCTGTTTTATATGTGCTATATGGGATTTTTTTTCTCTCTCTCTAAATGCTATTGAAACCCCCCCCCTTCCCAATGCAGCAGCCCAGGCAGCCACTGCCTTTGCCATCAAAGCTGAAGCCATGGCTGGCCTTATGACTGCCCAAGACAGGGCAAAAAATGTTTTTTAAAAAACCATCCACCCTCCTTATCCGTGACATCATTTAATGATGTTGAAGGCAAAGGTAATGAAGATTTTTGCACTAATCGAATCACATGCGTATCTACCTTATGAGCCATCTCCCTTTTTAAACAATCCCCAGCTGGATAATTGTAATTCCATTCCTTAGGAATTCTAACCTTCTTATTTGGCGTAGCCCAAGCCCCTTCCATGATTTCCGTCAGCTGCTCTGATCCTGGAAACTCAGTCTTAACTGTTTTGGGATGTTTAAACACAGGTGCCTTGGTTTTTAACACAGGCTCTGCAGAATCCTCTAAGGATAGAATGGCTTTCATTGTTCTAATTAACTCAGCTATATCCACTGAGCTGAGACGTTCCTCCTCCTCTTCGTATGCCGAAGCAGAGTTTATTGAGCTTTCATCGTCCAATGAATCCTCATCTGAAACATGTGTAGCCTGTGAGGATGAAGATTTACTTACCACTGGCTTATCAGCCTGTTTCTTTCGACAGGCTGCTGCTGGAAGTGATAAACCGCAGGTGGGAAGCTGCATGTAAGGGTAAATCGTGTAACCTATCCCTGGTACAGGAGCTGATGAATTATCCGTTCAGCTATACTGGATAATGTCTGTGCAAAAATAGCCCAAGGTGGATCAACCTGCACCTGAATCTGCCTTGTATTTTTCAAGAGACCCTGGTGAAAACTAAAACAATTTGCACACAAACCATCCTGAACCAGATCCTGAGAGGATAACACAACTTTGCAAGACAAACATGATATGAGTGTTGGTGTTGCTGTGAGTGTATCTTCCTCACCTTTGCCGCTCTTAGACATGATAAATAATATACACTTCAATAGTGTACTAAGCAATTTGTGACTGTAATCACTTTAAGCTTCTTAAAGTGACCTACAATCCGACCCTACCCATGCAACAGCATTGAGGATCGGAAAAGAAAAAAACTGACACAATACAAAGTAAAGTGAACAATCACACTAGAAGTCAGTCACATGTTATACATTAGTATAATTAACAATATGAGCACATCATCAACTACATTCAAAGTATGTAGAACATATTACTGAATCATGTTTAAACAGATATAATGTATTCAGACGCAGAGCGAAAGAAACAACAGTAAATGTATACAGACTCATATGCAATAGGCACTTATCTAACTATTCGTACTCAAAAAGGTAGAGACTTAGTGCTGCATTACCCTTACTCAGTAGAGTGGGATACAGGGATACTCACCTCACTTCCAGGACTGATCAATACGTTAGCGAACGCTGAGTGGATCAAGACGCTACTAGTGTACACTGCCACTCCGTGAACCTATAGTGAACACAGATGCACCCGTCACACATCCGCCTATGCTGCGACTGGGTCCACTTCGTGTACAGCGTCTGAGACGGAAGCGGGAAACAGTTCATGGCGGGAGACTTGGAGGAAACTGGTCATGAACTTGGGGGGAAGGGGCGACCAGGAGAGCATCTGACTCCCCACTGCTGACATTAACCTTAGGGAAAGCGGCCTCATACTGTTCCTGGAGCCTCTGATTCCTAGGGCCTAGCACTGGTGCACCCGAGGTGACAGCCGCGTCAGCGACTGTTTGGTAGTCTCCTTCCAAAATAGTGCGGCTGTGTCCGTATTCCCCTTCTAAGCAGAACTGATGCCTTACCTTCTCCCCGTGCTCTGGCCAAAGCCTGGTAACGTCTCCTAGACCTGCTAGTATATCCGACACAGACGCCCGCTGAAACAGCACTGTACTCATAAGTGTTGTCGCAGCAGAGAGTTGTTGGAGCGACTCTTTCTAAAGGTACGTATAAGACGCTTTTTAGAAAAATCACTCAAGAAAAAATAGTAAGACTATAAAAATAAAATAAGAAAGCTTAGGGCTGCTAAAAACCAACAGCCCTCTGACCATGGTCCGGCTCCTGCCGCACCAAACAAAAAACTGATTTGCCTGAGCCAGGAGGTGGGGCTATACGGACGGGCCCGTTGCATACTGGGAGGCCGAAAAGCTTTGACCGATTGGTGCAAATCAGCTGTCGCTTCATCATATCTCAATGTTATCCTGTGGATAACCTGTGGACCCTACTGGAGAAAAATAAATTACATATATATACTTATATATATATATATATATACACACACACACACACACACACACACACACACACACACACATATATATATATATATACACACACACACACACATACATACATACATACATACATACACACATACATATATATTTTATTTTTGAATTTTTATTTGCGAGCACAATATATGATTGAAAAAATAAGTTTATAAAAGTTATAATGTACTGGGTTTTTTTTTTAGTGACACAGAGAATATCTAACTATTGTCTCTGCTCTGCAGGGCTGCACTCAATGTTTGACGGGTCTTTCCTTACAGACTTCACCATTACATTACAAGAACTTCTCATCTGACACAGTCTCACATGACTGCACATAAGAGATTGAGGGAGCAGGAATCTCATATTAGCATTTCAATTTCAGGTATATGTGTCTTATAAATCTGACCTTCTGTAAGCTGGACATCTTTTCTGGGACCGTGTTTTTGCTTTCCTTTTTTTCTCGCTGTTCTGCAAGCTCCGTCAATTCTGATTCTAAGTTCATAATCTATTAGAACAAATAAAAGAAATAAATAGAAATGGATAAACAGAATATACGTATGTCTTAGTATGGGCATTCAATCATAATTTGGAATCCTTAAAATTATTACATTTGCATTTTTTCATGACACTTTAAAGTCCATTTAAATAACAGAAGACAGGTGACCAAAGAAGAAATTCCAGTAACAAAATCTCACCCACACGACATGTTCCCCTGTTGCTGTTGTAAGCTGAACACTTTTAGTGTTTGTAGTCTCTTGGCAACCACATGCCATTCATAGGACCCACACAGCCACTGACAACAAGAAAATCTATTTTCCACCAGCTTCATACATGCCTGAATCAATGGCAACACACAGCACCATCTAGTGGAGGAACTTAAACTCTTATTAGCTAGTTGTTTATCTCCTTTGTCACTTTATTCTTCTGTCTTTCTCTCTACAGCCCTCTCTCCCTCACTCTTTTTCTACTCCTCTCTCTCTCTCTCTCTCTTCCTTTTACCCCTTACACTTCGCCTATTTTTAGACATGGCCTCAGCTCAAGCTGAATTCAGCTCTACAAGGTTAACATACGAGCAAGGCTTACACCAGGAGATAACAGTGGCATAAACGTCAAGTTATTCACAATGCGAAAATAATAGAATAAATGTCATGAGATGTGACACAACAGTGTTCGTAGTAAATGCTAAAGCAAAAATACCAAAATTGTAGACCATATGGTAATTAAATGTAATATTATATATATATATATATATATATATATATATATATATATATATTAGAGGAATTGGTGAGAATAAGCGCCCAAGAGTGTGATTTTATACAACAAGGTAAGTGTAATGAAGGTATCTATGGTGGGTTAGCACCCATTGGACTTATCTGAAAACACCAGAGAAGCTAGATTCAGTCGATGCTCCTTTTTGATGCTTACAACATGTTAAAAAAGAAGAAGAACAGACATAGTGTGTACTGTTTTTGTAAAATATATCTAAATAATACACTGACTTTCTAATGTTAGGCTTAATTAGGGAAATAGCATATTCCCAAATGTATAATCAATATAGCCTATGCAGTGTATATATAAAAAGATACAATATTTAATATACACAAATGACATAAAAGTACATAAAAATACATAAAAACATAAAATGGCTGTATAGCATGCGTACAGAATAAAAGATTATATCAGGCTTATCTGTCCATAATTAACTGGAATGCATGCGTACAGAATTCAGGATGATAAATGGCTTATCTGTCCATTATAGGGAATGTCATCAGGTGGTCCCAACGCGTTTCGTCCGTCATCAGCAGGACTTCATCAAGGGGATAGACAAACAGACCAAGCATGCTGTGCTTTATACCCTCCTGGGGCAATTTATGATTACATCACTTCCTGTGATGTCATGTGGCAAGGAACATATAATATAACTTTTGAAATAATTTTTAAATTGCACTCAAGTGTAACCATTTGAGTGTCACTACAAACAACAGATTTTCAGCTCTCCAAAGATTAGAGTCCCACAGCGACTCGGATTTTTTATCACCGGATCCAACAACAGAGAACTCATTCTCAACGAGGAAAACATTCTTCAAAGAGAGACTGAAAGGAAATTCCCCCATGAAAAGAGCATTTCAAGAAGAAGAGGTACAAGGGGCGGGCGTAGGAAGAACAAACAAACGACGGTATCTACCATAACTAATCCCGTGGAACAAGGAATTTTCAATTTATCCAAACATACCCTTAATGAGACAGAAATATCATTACTGAGTAAAGGCCTTAAATTTGCTCCGGATAAACAAATGAACAGATTTGACACCTTTATAGACATCAACAAATTTTCGAGAACCCTTACTCTTAAAAGACATTTTGCAAAACAAGAAAAAGTCAGTGAACCCAGTGAACCATCCAAATCAGGATTAAAACGGAAATCAACATACTACCCTCTGGAATCCAAAGGTAATTACATCAATGTATTCCAGGAACTGGTGAAAAGGGACCTTTGTGATATTGAACTAAAGAAACCATGCCATTCAAACCTTAATAGAAAAGAGAAAGAAGCAATGAAACAGTTACATGATAACAAAGAACTAGTCATAAAGCAAGCGGACAAAGGGGGAGGGATTGTAATCCTCGACAGAGATGCATATGAGACTGAAGCACTGCGCCTCCTTCTCGACACATCCTCCTACAAGCAACTTCAACAAGACCCTACTACTCAATTTGCAGAAGAACTCAGAGTTCTATTGGTACAATACTTCTATAACAATACTCTGGATAAAAATGAATTTCAATATCTTTTGATAACAACACCAGTGATACCAACATTTTACTATCTCCCAAAAATTCATAAGAAACTCACAAAACCGCCGGGCAGGCCAATTATCGCAGGCATCGATTCATTGACCAGTCATCTATCCGAATACGTAGACATATTTTTGTGCAAATATGTCATCTGCCTACCATCATTTTTGAAAGACACTAGCAGCATCATCAACATACTATCTTCAGTGGAATGGAAAGAATCCTACATTTGGATCACAATAGATGTACAAAGTTTGTACACATCCATTATCCATAAAAAAGGGATTGAAGCGTGCAGAAGATTTCTGGATAAAGACTCTGACCTCTCCCAAACCCACAGAAATGCAATTTGTGAGTTTATACAATTCATATTGGGCCATAATTATTTTATGTTCCAACAGATATTCTACCTCCAAACTTGCGGGACAGCGATGGGTACATCTTTTGCGCCAAGTTTCGCAAATTTGCTGATGGGTGCATGGGAAGAAGATTGTATATATAATAACAACCCATACATCAGCAATTTGATCATCTACAAGCGTTATATAGATGACATTCTAATCATCTGGGAAGGAGACGAGGAATCATTCAAGTCATTTTTTTCAATGCTTGTCTCAAACCAATATAACCTCAAATTTACGTATGAGAGCAGTAAAGAGAATATACATTACCTGGACTTAACCCTCTCCAATACTTCATCAAAGATTCAAACGAGCAACTATATAAAAGAAGTAGATACCAATAGCTATCTACATTTCAACAGCTGTCATGCTCGGAACTGGAAAACTAACATTCCTTACTCACAGTTCTACCGCATCAAACGCAACTGCAGTGATGATCAAGATTGCCAGAATCAACTCACAACATATGCAACAAGATTTAAGGATAGGAAATATCCGGAGTATGTGATAAACCAAGCATTAGAAAAAACTGCTAACAAAACAAGATCCGACCTCTTCACCAAACAGATACAGAAAAAATCTGATACCTTCACTCCCTTCATTACCACATTTAGTAAACAAGAACCACTAATCAGGAAATCCATCAATCGACATTGGAATATTTTGTTGATGGACCCTGTACTAAGAGAGATCCTTCCACCAAAGCCTGATATCGTGTTCAGGAAAACTAGTAATCTCAAAGACATCCTGGCACCCAGTCACTTACAAAGTAAAACCAAACCTGGAAACAATACCTTCATTAATTGCAAGGGTTGCTTTAAATGCGGCAAATGCAATATTTGCAAATATCTTCACCCGGTAAGGAAAAAATTCAGTAACCACAATAACACAAAAGATTACATTATCAGAGACTACCTTAACTGCAACTCAACAATGGTAATTTATTTGCTTGAATGTACATGTGGACTTAAATATGTCGGTAAAACTAAAAGGGTACTGAAACTAAGAATCCAAGAGCACATTCGAAATATTAAAAACAAGATCGACAACCACACAGTCCCTAAACACTTTATAGAAGAACACCAGTCGAACCCTGAAAACATCTCATTTAAGGCTATTGAACTTGTGAAAAAAGGCGAAAGAGGAGGCGACATTTTGAACCAACTCTCAAAAAGAGAAATGTTTTGGATTTATGAATTGAAGACCTTATCACCACTCGGACTTAATGAAGCCTTCGAGATTGCACCCTTTCTATAACTGCTATTTCTCGTCCTTTCCTCCACAAATATTCCCTTTTCCCCCCTTGTTTTCTCCCCTTTTCATTAAGTTTCTGAAATTATGGATATAGAAAATCCAGCACCCTTTCTTAAAGTAATAATACTATGTTCAAAAGTAAATATCAAATAGTCAATATGTAATACTCTTTTCAGTAAATCACCAACCCCTTTGATGTGGAGAATAAACAGGACTGTCTTCAAAGATGAACAATTTACACATGTCCTAAATGGAACAAGACTATGTATTGTCCACTAAAAACAACCACCGAATCATTATAAAGCTGCTATGATAACACCATAATTGGGTCATACCAAAATTGGCTTATATTTATTATCATATTTTAATTGCACTCAAAATAAAATACACACAAGTTATGTCTTACTTATATATTTTTGATAATTTTAATATAATTTTTAAAAATATATATAGTGATATGTTTAATATGTGTTGTCCCGGTAATTATATCTGAGACATAACTTGTTAAATAGAAATACACTTCACGTGTACATCAACCTTATTGGTCCACCTTTTCTTAATACTATTTCTGAGGGTTCACTCAAATTCACATCCTTCAGTTATAGATTGTTATTTATTTATTAATTTTGTGCCACGGACTGGTTATGTCCCCCTTTATCACAGTCTATAACTAAATCATTCTATCTATTTTTTTGTGCACTGGAAGGAGACTCTCGGTTTGCGGTACATTACTTCCGTGTTTACACCGGAAGTCATGATTTCGCGTACCGGAAGTTTGCGTTCCATAAGACACACTTCCGTATTTACACCGGAAGCCACGTGTCCGTCGCGTAAATTATCATTTCATGTTCTTGATCACCCTTTATCGTTACAACACTTCTCTCTCCTTGTTTGGTGACTACCAGACCCACACGATCAATTGACACCATCTGTAGTGTCTCACTCGACTTTTTTACTAAACCGGAAGTTGCGTAGATTGCGGATGTGACGCATGCGTTCCACATGCGTTCCACATCGACAATCGGACGCAACTCTGTAATTTATTCACTTCTTGTCCTCGTTTTTCCCCTAAACTCTTGTATATCGGTTTCCACACTATATGACACTCAAATGGTTACACTTGAGTGCAATTTAAAAATTATTTCAAAAGTTATATTATATGTTCCTTGCCACATGACATCACAGGAAGTGATGTAATCATAAATTGCCCCAGGAGGGTATAAAGCACAGCATGCTTGGTCTGTTTGTCTATCCCCTTGATGAAGTCCTGCTGATGACGGACGAAACGCGTTGGGACCACCTGATGACATTCCCTATAATGGACAGATAAGCCATTTATCATCCTGAATTCTGTACGCATGCATTCCAGTTAATTATGGACAGATAAGCCTGATATAATCTTTTATTCTGTACGCATGCTATACAGCCATTTTATGTTTTTATGTATTTTTATGTACTTTTATGTCATTTGTGTATATTAAATATTGTATCTTTTTATATATACACTGCATAGGCTATATTGATTATACATTTGGGAATATGCTATTTCCCTAATTAAGCCTAACATTAGAAAGTCAGTGTATTATTTAGATATATTTTACAAAAACAGTACACACTATGTCTGTTCTTCTTCTTTTTTAACATGTTGTAAGCATCAAAAAGGAGCATCGACTGAATCTAGCTTCTCTGGTGTTTTCAGATAAGTCCAATGGGTGCTAACCCACCATAGATACCTTCATTACACTTACCTTGTTGTATAAAATCACACTCTTGGGCGCTTATTCTCACCAATTCCTCTAATTTCATATGTGTGTATGCCAAGCACACTTTTCTTGTAGTATAAGCTGCCGCTCATAAGTCTGAGAAGTGTATCCCCCTTTTTATTGTATATTAATATTCTATCTACACTAAAGGTTATTGTTAATTTCGTGGTATAATAAGCACATAGCTACACCTAAGCGCCGGAGACTCTACTTCTATATATATATATATATATATATATATATATATATATATATTTATTTATTAGTCAGGTCCATAAATATTGGGACATCGACACAATTCTCATATTTTGGGCTCTTTACACCACCACAATGGATTTGAAATTAAACAAACAAGATGTGCTTTAACTGCAGACTTTCCGCTTTAATTTGAGGGTATTTACATCCAAATCAGGTGAACGGTGTAGGAATTACAACGGTTTCTATATGTGCCTCCCACTTTTTAAGGGACCAAAAGTATAGGACAAACTAAACAATCCTAAATCAAACTCTCATTTTTTAATACTTTGTTGCAAATCCTTTGCAGTCAATTACAGCCTGAAGTCTGGAAAGCATAGACATCACCAGACGCTGGGTTTCATCCCTGGTGATGCTCTGCCAGGCCTCTACTGCAAATGTTTTCAGTTCCTGCTTGTTCTTGGGGCATTTTCCCTTCAGTTTTGTCTTCATCAAGTGAAATGCATGCTCAATCGGATTCAGGTCAGGTGATTGGCTTGGCCATTGCATAACATTCCACTTATTTGCCTTAAAAAACTCTTTGGTTGCTTACGCAGTATGCTTTGGGTCATTGTCCATCTGCACTGTGAAGCGCCGTCCAATGAGTTCTGAAGCATTTGACTGAATATGAGCAGACAATATTGCCCGAAACACTTCAGAATTCATCTTGCTGCTTTTGTCAGCAGTCACATTATTAATAAATACAAGGGAACTAGTTCCATTGGCAGCCATACATGCCCACGCCATAACACTACCACCACCATGCTTCACTGATGAGGTGGTATGTTTTGAATCATGAGCAGTTCATTTCCTTCTCTTCCCATCACTGTGGTACAAGTTGATCTTTGTCTCATCTGTCCATAGGATGTTGTTCCAGAACTGTATAGGCTTTTTTAGGTGTTGTTTGGCAAACTCGAATCTGGACTTCCTCTTTTTGTGGCTCAACAATGGTTTACATCTTGTGGTGAACCCTCTATATTCACTCTTGTGAAGTCTTCTCTTGATTGTTGACTTTGACACATATACACCTACCTCCTGGAGAGTGTTCTTGATCTGGGCAACTGTTGTGAAGGGGTGTTTCTTTACCAGGGAAATAATTCTTCTGTCATCCACCACAGTTGTTTTCCGTGGTCTTCCGGGTCTTTTGGTGTTGCTGAGCTCTCCGGTGCATTCTTTCTTTTTAAGATTGTTCCAAACAGTTGATTTGGCCACACCTAAGGTTTTTGCTATCTCTCCGATGGGTTTGTTTGGATTTTTCAGCCTAATGATGGCTTGCTTCCCTGATAGTGGCAGTTCTTTGGATCTCATATTGAGAGTCGACAGCAACAGATTCCAAATGCAAATGTCGCACCTGGAATCTACTCCAAACCTTTTACCTGCTTAATTGATGATGAAATAACGAGGGAATAGCCCACTCCTGTTCATGAAACAGCTTTTGAGTCGATTGTCCCATTACTTTTAGTCCCTTAAAAAGTGGGAGGCACATATAGAAACCGTTGTAATTCCTACACCGTTCACCTGATTTGGATGTAAATACCCTCAAATTAAAGCGGAAAGTCTGCAGTTAAAGCACATCTAGTTTGTTTGAGAATTGTGTCGATGTCCCAATATTTATGGACCGGACTGTGTGTGTGTGTGTGTGTGTATATATATATATATATATACACACATACATACATACACACACATATACATACATATATATATATATTTACATACACACAAAATTGCTGAAAGTAAGAATGCTTTCAAAAATCGAAGTGTTAATAGTTTATTTTTATCAATTAAGAAAACGCTAAGTGAATGAACAGAAATCTAAATCAAATCAATATTTGGTGTGACTACCCTTTGCTTTCATAACAGCATAAATACTTCTAGGTACACTTGCACAAATACAGGAATTTTGTAGGATTAACCAATCATACCAAACAAGTGATAATGATCATCATTTTCATATGTAGGTTGAAACACAGTCATTACCTGAAATAGAAACAGCTGTGTAGGAGGCTTAAAACTGTGTGAGGAACAGCCAAACTCTGCTATAAAGGTGAGGTTGTGGAAGACAGTTTCATATTACAGGTCATACACTATGGCAAGTCTGAACACAGCAACCACAGACAAAATGTAATTATACTGCATCAGCAAGGTCTCTCAACAGGCAAAGGTTTCAAAGCAGACGTGCTGTTCTTTTAAAGAAGCAGAAAGAACGGGCAATGTTGAGAACCATAGACGCAGTGGGTGGCCAAGGAAACTTAGTGCATCAGCTGAAAGACGCATCATGCTTGCTTCCCTTCTAAATCAGATGTCCAGCAGTGCCATCAGCTCAGAACTTGCAGAAACCAGTGGGACTCAGGTACACACATCTACTGTTCAGAGAAGTCTGGCCAGAAGTGGTCTTTATGGAAGAATTTGGTCAAAAAGCCATAGTTTTGACGTGGAAACAGGGCCAAGTGACTTAACTATGCACGAAAACATAGTAACTGGGGTGCAGAAAAATGTCAGCAGGTGCTATGTACTGATGAGTCAAAATTAAGAAATATTTGACTATAAACAGAAGGAAGTTTGTTCACCAATGTCTGGAGAGCGGTACAAAAATTATGGTCTGCAGGCAATAGTAAAGCATGGTGAGGGTTCTTGCAAGATTTAGGCTGCATTTAAGCAAATGGAGTTGGGGATTCGGTCAGGATTACTGGTGTCCTTAATGCTGAAAAATACAGCAAGGTACTTATCCATCATGTAATACCAACAGGGAGGCATCTATTTGGCTCCAAAATTATTCTCAGCAGGACAACGACCCCAAACATACAGCCAGTCATTAAGAACTATTTTCAATATTAAGAAGAACAAGGACTCCTGGCAGTGATGATATGGCCCCCACAGAGCCCTGATCTGAACATTATCAAGTCTGTATGGGATTACATGAAGAGACAGAAGTATTTGAGCAAGCCTACATCGACAGAAGATCTGTGGTTAGTTCTCTAAGATGTTTGGAACAACTTCCCTGCCGAGTTTCTACACAAACTGTGTGCCGCTTTTATTACATTTCCCCAGAGGCTGAATATCTGCAGCTGCGAGGTGGAGGATGACACCGGGCTGCTCGATCAGCAGTGATTAGCATGGCAGGCACTGGGGAGGGTACTAGGAAGCAGAGGGGCAAGGAGATCCCTCTGATAGTAACAGCTGCTGTATGGCTACTTCCACAATTCGCAAGCAGGCATTTCTAACTGGTCGTATCTAATGCAACCATGGGCCCGATTCAGACCTGATCGCTGTGCTGCAAATTACACTGTCCTACGATCATATAGTCGCAGCCCCGGGGGGTGGGGAGTGAAAAATAGGATTAAAAATAAAATAAAATAGGGTCCTGTATAGCGCGCACGCGTTAAGCCCCAGAGGGGCCCCCGGTTTGTACTCGCCACAGACGTAACCTTCAGGCAGTGTTAGGGGTATGCGGTGTGACCGTCGAGGCGCAGTGCCCCGCTGAATAACAACCCCTCCTGCAGCGGGGAAGCGGCTCTGCACCTCGCAAGGCCGGTGCCGTCTCCCCCTAACTCCCATGGTGAAGGTACAGTGTGCTGTTGCCCAAACAGCATACCGAGAAAAAAAAAACATGAAAAAGAAATTGAAGAAAACTCTCTGGAGCTCAGAGATGTGCATCCGCTCCTGAGGACACTTTTTTCTAAACTGCCTGTGGGAGGTTGGGGAGGGGTGGGGGGGCGGGGGGTAGAGGGGAGGAGCCAGCACACCCAGTTGAAGAAATTTATAGTGCATTGGCTCCTTTGGACCCTGTCTATACCCATCATACTAGTTTCCCAATATCCCTTATGGATGCTAGAGAAATTCCCCTTGTGCAAGTGTGCGAATGCATGTGTACGCTGCGCAAAAATTACCCTCCGTTAGCGGACAGCTGCAAAACCGTTTGCATCACACTCACCATCTAATGTTTTTCCCATTCTGTGCAGTCTGTGGGTAACTCAATACTTATTCCTCCAGTGTTAAGAAATCAGGCTGATCGGGGCCGGATCGGACGTCACGCACCCTCCCAGAAAACGCTTAGGAATGCCTGCGTTTTTCAAGACACACCCAGTAAACAGCCAGTTAACACCCACAAACGGGCCTCTAACCGTCACCTATCACCTAAGAGGCCGTGCGATAGAAATTTACGCCCAGAATCATAGCTGTTGTTTGTCGCGCATGCGCATTGCATACACATGCGCAGTAGTTCGATAATCTGAAAAAGTGAGATGAAGAAATTTTTCCACTTTTTAACCTACAGCAGCTCAGAACCCAGTGGTAAAAAAAAAAAAAAAAAAAGGTCACCAACACCTTACCACGAATACACAAAGAATTATTACCACCTGAGTGTTGGTCGCTTATCCAACTTGTCAAGGTTGAAATTCATTGAATAATGTCACAATATTTTTCAGCAATTTTCTCAGTTGTTAATACCTCTAAGAACTTACCATTGATAACGGTATTTCTCCGAAGTCCACAGGTTCCACAGGATACATTGGGATATGATAGAGCGACAGCGGATTTGCACCAAACGGTCAAAGCTTTTCGGCCTCCCAGCATGCAACGGGCCCGTCCATATATCCCCGCCTCCCGGCTCAGGCAAATCAGTTGTATTCCAAAGCTCAAGGTAGGAGTATCATATATTGAGCCCTAATCAGGCGAGAAGAACACACATGCACACCCTTCCGTACATAAGGGAAGAGGTTAGTGAGTAAAAGGATCCTCAAATCAGGTGCGTCAGGGTGGGATCCCTGTGGAACCTATGGACTTAGGAGAAATACCGTTATCAATGGTAAATTTTTACTATAATGTATTTTTCTCCTGCAGGGTCCACAGGGTATCCACAGGATACATTGGGATGTCCGAAAGCAATTTAGTGGTGGGGATGCTCCTGACTGGACAGGAGAATCCTTCGCCCGAATTCAGCGTCCTGAGAGGCAAAGGTATCCAAGGCATAATGTCTAATGAATGTGTTAATGGAAGACCATGTGGCTGCCTTACATATCTGCTCTGCTGAAGCACCACGTTGTGCTGCCCATAATGGGCCTACCTTACAAGTAGAGTGAGCAGAGACATTATCCAAAACAGGGAGATCAGCTTGAGAATATGCTTCTAAAATCGTCATCCTAAGCCATCTTGCCAGTGTCTGCTCATCAGCAGGCCTTCCTCTCTTGTGAAATCCGTAGAGAACAAAGAGAAAATCTGTCTTTTTGATAGCACTGGTACGATCTACGTAGATACTTGAGGCACGGACTACATCCAACGATGCATCTTCCGCAGAAAGGTCCGGCCCTTGGAAAGCCAGGACTACATTTTCTTCGTTAAGGTGGAATTTAGACACCACCGTGGGAAGATACCTAGATTTAGTTCTGAGAACTGCTCTATCTGGCTTAAAAAAAAAAAAAAAAAATCAGAAATGGAGGACGACATAACAATGCCCCTAAATCTGAAACTCTTCTAGCTGAAGCATTAGATAGCAGAAAGAGAACTTTAGCTGTCAACAATTTAAGATCCACTCTTTTAAGTGGTTCAAATGGGGCAACTTGAAGGGCCTTTAGAACTAAACTTAAGTCCCAAGGCACTGTAGGAGAAACAAAAGGAGGTTAAATGCATTGCATTCCCTGGAAAAAGTGCGCACTTCCTGTAGGTTGGCAATTTTCTTTTGGAACCAAACAGTCAGAGCTGACACTTGCACTCTCAAGGAAGCCACCCTTAAACCTTTCTCCATTTCTGCCTGAAGGAATGCTAGGATTCTGGAAACTCTGAAAGACCTAGGGTCAAATTTCCGTTCACTGCACCATTAAATATTGGCTCGCCATATTCGGTGAAAAATGCGAACTGAGGACGGTTTCCTTGCTCTGAGCATTGTTTGAATTAACTGTTGCGAGAATCCTCGACTTCAGGATAGAGGTCTCAAGAGCCACGCCGTCAAAGACAGTCGATCCAGATGTCGGTGATAACAAGGCCCTTCAATCAGAAGATCTGGAGTAGAAATGGAGTATCCATCGACATCCTCTGCAGATCTGTGTACCAATGTCTTCTGGGCCAAGCCGGAGCTATTAGTATCACGGCACCCTTTCTTTGTTTTACCTTTCTCACCACCCTGGGTAACATGGTGATGGGAGGAAACACATATGCCACATGAAAGTCCCATCTCACCGACAGGGCATCCACAAAGAACGCTTTGGTATACTTAGTTTTGATCCGTATGCAGGAACCTAGCAGTTCTGGCGGGATGCCATGAGATCTATCTCTGGCAACACCGATCTGTTGACCAGGGTCTGGAAGGCTTCCGGGTGTAGAGCGCATTCGTTTGCATGGATGGTGTGCCAACTGAGAAAATTCGCTTCCCAGTTTAGGACTTCTGGCACAAACACTGCTGACAAGGCTGGAAGATGAAGTTCTGCCCACGTGTGACTTCCCTCCTTCATTGCTTTCTGACTGCGAGTTCCTCCCTTATGGCTGAGGTACGCTACTGCCGTCGCATTGTCCAAGTGGATCTGAACTGGTTTTCCCTGAAAGATGTCCTTTGCCTGATTCAGTGCCATGTATATGGCTCGGAGTTCCACTATATATATTAGCAGGCAACTTTCTTTCTTGATTGGCACTACAAGGAACAGCATGCCTTCCAAATACGTCTCCCATCCATTTGGAATGCATGCTGTTCCTTGTAGTGCCAATGGGAGATCCTGGGTGTGGCTCCCGGGTAAGTTAGCCCTCTGTCTGTATGTGTTTTAGTAATAGCCTTTATCATGAGGCCTACTGTGACAAATTACATGGCCCTATGTGGGCACTGCTATTATGTAGTGTTAGGACTGCTGATATCAGAGAAGCCGTGAAGTGGCTCAGCAGCTTAAACATGCGTTTGCAAACATGTGTGACTAATTCTCTGAATTTCTATTACCAGAAAGGTTCAGGTATGGTTACAGGTAATGTTTAGTGTGCTGAAGGGAAATTTAGGGGTGGGAATTTGCACCCCCGCCCCTCTCTGTCTGTTTTTTGTCTGTGACCCCTCCCCCCTTTCCAGCACCTGATATATAATTATCTCCAGGAATGATCGAGCAACTACCATTGTTTGACTACTGTGCCAGGATTAAAAGATCATCTAGGTATGGAAATTTTTTTTATCCCCTGCTGGCGGAGAAAGGCTGCCATTACCACCATAATCTTGGTAGATACTCTGGGGGCTGTGGCCAATCCGAATGGCAGGGCCTGAAACTGAAAATGCTGTTGGAGGATAGCAAACCTGAGATAAAGCTCATGGGGCAGGGCTATAGGAACATGTAGGTAAGCATCCTGGATATCCAGGGATACCATAAAATCCCCTGGCTCCATGGCCAAAATGATGGAACGTAAAGCCTCCATATGAAAACGAGGCACCCAAATGTACTTGTTCAGCACTTTGAGATTGAGAATGGGCCAAACAACTTCTGGACTAAAAGCAGGTTGGAGTAAAAACCCTGTCCTCGTTGTGCAGGAGGAACTGGAGTGATTAGTCCTGACTGAAGCAATTTCTGAACTGCCTCTTGCAAAGCCCTGGCCTTCGTCTCTACCAGAGACGGGCTGATACAAAAAAACCTTTGAGGAGGGATTTTCTTGAAAGCAAACGCATAACCATGAGATACCGCTTCTTGCACCCAGGCATCTGTGGTAGACTGCTGCCAGATCTGTGCAAAATGAAGAAGTCCGCCTCCCACTCTGGGGTCCCCCAGTTGGAGGCCCTCTCCATCAAGCTGATGGCTTATCTTCTGTTTTAGAAGCCATTCCTCTGGTAGTCCAATGCTTTTTAGTCTTACCAGTCCTGTTGTATTGGGACTGTTTGCCATCACTTTTTCCTTTTGCTTTTCCATGAGGCCGAAAAGCTGAAATTATAGGCTTAAATTTGTATGTGGAAGGAAACTTCACTTTCTTGCAGTCTGCTTCTTCAAAATACTGGTTAACTCTTTACCAACAATAATATCTTCAGTAAAAGGTAAAGACTCCAAAACCTTCTTGAATTCTGAATCCGCTTTCCATGTACGTAGCGAAAGTGCTCTGCGAGCAGCTGCTGCTGAGGCTGATGATTGAGAGGCAAGTGTACCCATATCCAAGGCTACTCCATCCAAAAATATTGCAGCCTGTTTGGTATGTGCAACATGGGATTTTTGCTCTCTGGATGCCATTGAAATTTCCCCTTCCAATGCATCTGCCCAGGCAGCCACTGCTTTAGCCATCCAGGCTGAAGCCATGGCTGGTCTTACGATTGCCCCAAACAGGAAAAAAATGGTTTTTAGAAAACCATCCACTCTCCTATCAGTGACATCATTTAATGATGTTGAAGGCAGAGGTAATGTAGATTTTCGCACTAATCGAATAACATGCGTATCTACTTTTGGAGCCACCTCCCTCTTTAAACACTCCCCAGTTGGAAGAGGATAATTGGAATTCTATTTCCTAGGAATTCTAAATTTCTTACTGGGCGTAGCCGAAGCCTCATCCATAATTTCCGTCAGCTTCTCTGACCCAGGAAACTCAGTCTTAACTGTTTTGTGACATTTAAATATACAGGTAGGCGCCTTGGATATTTTCTAAAGATAGAATGGCATTCAATGCATTAACTCCGATATGTCCACTGAGCTGAGACCTTCTTCCTCATCTTCGTATGCAGAACCAGAGTGTAATGAGTCTTCCTCCTCAGACGACTCCTCATCCGAAACATGTGTAGGCTGTGAAGATGTTGTTTTATGTCTATGTGATTTACTTACCACTGGCTTTTCAGCCTGTTAATGTTGAGAGGCTACTGCTTCCCCTGCTGGAAATGATAAACCGCAGGTGAAATGCTGCATATAAGGGTTAATAGTGTAACTTATCCCTGGTACAGAAGTTGGAATTATCAGCTCAGCTATACTGTATAATGTCTGTGCAAATATAGCCGACTTTGCACTCAAACCATCCTGAACCAGATCTTGAGAGGTTAACCCAGCCTTGCAAGACAAACATGATAGGAGTGTTAGTGCTGCGTGAGTGTATTTTCCTCACCTTTGTCGCTCTTAGACATGATAAATAATTAAACCCTATGACAGTGTACTACACAATTTGTGACTGTAATCACTTTAAGATGTGTTAAAGTGACATACAATCCGACCCTACCCTGCTTAGCACCAGCATTGAGGATCGGAATAGACAGAAAAAACTGACAGAATTTACAGTAAAGTCAGCAATCATGCTAGCAATCAGTCACAGGTTAAAAATTAGTATAATAAGCAAAATGAGCACATAATCAACTACAGATACATTTCAAGTATGTAGAAGAAACATAATACTGCATTACTTTATAGAAGTTTTAACCGTATTCAGACGCATAGCGAAAGAAAAGAACAGTAATAATTATCAGACTCGTATGTATTAGGCACTTATTCAACTATTTGTACTGAAAGGTAGATGGAGACTTAGTGCTCTATAACCCGTACTCAGAGTGGGATACAGGGAGACTCACCCCGCTTCCAGGACCGATCAATACGATTGTGAACGCCAAGTGGATCCAGATGCTATTACTGTACACCACCTCTCCGTGAACCTATAGTGAACACAGATGCCCAAGTGAACACTGACGCACCAGTCACACAGCCACTTATGCTGCGACTGGGTCACCCTAGTACACAGCGTCTCAGATGGAAGCGGGAAAACAGTTCATGGCAGGAGACTCGGAGGAAACTGGTCATGAACCGGGGGGAGGGACGACCAAAGGAGAATCTGACTCCCCACTGCTGACATCAACCCTAAAGATCGCGGCCTCATACTACCCCTGTAACCTATGAACCCTAAGGCCTAGACCTGGTGCATCCGAGGTGGCAGCCGCGTCAGCGACTGTTTGGTAGTGTCCTTCCAAAACAGTGCGGCTGTGTCCGTGTTCCCCCTCTAAGCGGAACCGATGCCTTACCTTCTCTCCCCCATGCTCCAGCCACAGCCTGGTAACGTCTGCTGGACTTGCTAGTTCATCCGACACAGACGTCCGCCGAAACAGCACTGTGGGTAAGTGTTGTCGCAACTCGGCGGGGAGTTGTTGAAGCGACTCTTTCTAAGGTACGTATAAGACGATGTTTAGAGAGATCACTCAGACAAAAATAGTAAGACTATAAGAATAAAATAAAAAAGCTTATGGCTGCTAAAACCCAGCAGCCTCTGACCATGGTCTGGCTCCTGCTGCCCCAAACAAAAAACTGATTTGCCTGAGCCAGGAGGTAAGGATATATGGACGGGCCCGTTGCATGCTGGGAGGCCGAAATGCTTTGACCGTTTGGTGCAAATCTGCTGTCGCTCCATCATATCCCAATGTATCCTGTGGATACCCTGTGGACCCTGCAGGAGAAAATAGGATTTTAATTACGTACAGGTAAATCCTTTTCTCGTAGTCCGTAGAGGAAGCTGGGGTCCACATTAGTACCATGGGGGTATAGACGGGTCCACTAGGAGCCACTGGCACTTTAAGAGTTTGAGAGTGTGGGCTGGATCCTCGATCTATGCGCCTCCTACCAGACTCAGTCTAGAAACTGTGCCCGAGGAGACAGACAACTTCGAGTGAAGGAATCTACACAGATAGTGGCGAGATTCAGACTAGCTCACACATACAAGGCAAACCAAGCTAACCAGCTTGAAACTCGGCAATGGCTGAACAGGATTCATCGCACTCCGGGTCTGCATACAGAGATGAGGAGGAAGGCCTCATCTCAGTGAACATACCTGAGCTAATTAGTGCTATGAAAGCCATTCTATCCTTAGAGGAGGCGGCAGAGCCTTTGTTAAAATCGAAGGCACCTGTGTTTAAATATCCTAAAACAGGACAGTTTCCTGGGTCAGATCAGCGGACGGAAATTATGCAAGAGGCCTGGGTTACGCCCAGTAAAAAGTTTAGGATTCCATAGAAATGGACATTCCATTTGCCTTTTCCAGGTGTGGACTGCTTAAAAAGGGAGGTGGCTCCCAAAGTAGATACGCACGTCATTCAATTGGTGCGAAAAAGAGGATTTTAATTACTTACCGGTAAATCCTTATCTCGTAGTCCATAAGGGATACTGGGAACACTGAATTACGATGGGTATAGATCGGGTGCAAATGAGCCAGTGCACTTTAAATTTATTCAACAGGGTGTACTGGCTCCTCCCCTCTATGCCCTCCCTCATAGATCAGTCTAGGAAAACTGTGCCTGAAGGAGAAGACATACTCGAGAGGAGGAAACATAACAAGACACGAATGGTGAGAGTTACGAACCAGCACACAGTAACAACAAAACTAGCAACCGCTAGTGAAACTATAAAAACAGCAACAGCTGTAAATGAACAACTTCACACAAGAACAATAACTTGCAGGAAGGTGAAGCACACAGGCGGCACCCAGTATCCCTTATGGACTACGAGGTAATTAAAATCCTCTTTTCTCCATCATCCATAAGGGATACCAGGAACACTGAATTACAATGGGGACGTCCCAAAGCTCCCAGAACGGATGGGAACGTGCTGAGATGCCTGCAACACCGTACGTCCAAACTGGACATCCTCCGTGGCCAGGGTATCAAACCTGTAGAACTTGACAAATGTGTTTGTCCCCGACAAGGTAGCGGCCCAGCATAGTTGCAAAGCCAAGACACCATGGGCAGCTGCCCAGGAAGAACCCACAGACCAGGTAGAGTGGGCCTTGACAGAACAAGGAACAGGCAAGGCTGTCAAAGCATAGATCTGTTGAATAGTAAACCTAATCCAACAGGCGATGGATTGCTTGGAAGCGGGAAGACCTTTCTTGCGAGCATCACAGAGGACAAACAAGGAATCGATTTTAGGACAGTCGCAGTCATCTTGACCTAAACCCTCAGGGCTCGCACCACATCCAAGGACTCAGGAAGAGAGGCAGTGGCCGAAGCCGCCGGAACCACAAGAGGCTGATTCAGTTGGAATGCAGAGACCACCTTCGGCAGAAACTGGCGAGGAGTCCTGAGCTCTGCCTTGTCTGCATGAAACACCAGCTAGGGACTCCTACAGGACAAAGCACCCAGCTCTGAAACCTGCCTAGCGGAAGCCAAGGCTAAGAGCATCACAGTCTTCCATGGGAGGAATTTGTCTTTTACTGACATCAGAGGCTCAAACCAAGAGGACCGTAGGAATGTCAGAACCACGTTGAGATCCCAAGGAGCCGTGGGCGACACAAAGGGAGGTTAAATATGCAGGACACCCTACAGGAATGTCTGTACCTCAGGCAGAGCAGCCAATTTCTTCTGGAAGAAGATGGACAAGGCAGAGATCTGAACCTTGATGGAGCCCAACCATATCTACGTCAGACTGTATGAAGCGTAAAAAGTGCCCCAGATTGAATTCCGCAGCTGGACATCCTCAGCCCTCACACCAGGAGACGTATCATTTCCAGATATGGTGGTAATGCTCCGAAGTGACCGGCTTCCTGGCCTGAACCATGGTGGTAATGATCTTATCTGGAATACCCTTCATAGTTAGAATGTTCCGTTCAAACGCCATGCCGTTAAACGAAGCAGCCGTAAGTCTGGGTAAACGAACGGCCCTTGCTGAATAAGATCCTCCCGTAGTGGGAGGGCCCAGGGTTCTTCTACTGTCATGGCCAGAAGATCCGCGTACCATACCCTTCGAGGACAATTGGGGGCAATCCCATACTCCCTCTCTTCGGATTCTTTTAAGGATCCGGGGAAGTAAGGGAATCGGAGGAAATAGGTACACTAGCGGGTAATCCCACGGTGCCATCAGCGCATCCACCGCCGCTGCTAGAGGGTCCCTCGTCCTGGAACAATAGTACGGAAGCTTGTTGTTGAGCCAAGAAGCCATCAGATCAATCTGTGGACGTCTCCATAGATCGGTTATCATCAGGTACACATGTGGATGCAGGACCCACTCTCCTGGGTGGAGGTCATGGCGGCTTAGGAAGTCCGCCTCCCAGTTGTCCACTCTTGGAATGAAAATAGCTGACACTGCCTTTGCATTCCTTTCGACCCATAGGAGAACCCTGGATACTTCCCTCATACAGGCCCTTCTCTTTGTTCCGCCTTGTCAATTGACATATTTCACCGCCGTGGCATTGTCCCACTGAACTTGAATAGCTCGACCACGGAGCAGATGAGCTCCGTATAGCAGAGCATTGTATATCACTCTTAGTTCCAGTATGTTTATCGGAAGGCAGGCCTCGAGTTCCGACCACCTGCTCTGGAACTGTACCCTTTGGGTAACAGCACCCCAGTGCTGAAGGCTGACGTCTGTGGTCACGAGAATCCAATCCTAGATCCCGAAGTTTCTCCAGCCAAGAGTTTGGCGGGCTGTAACCACCACAGAAGAGAGATCCTGGCCTGTGGGGACAGACGACTGACTTGGTGCATCTGCAGATGCGAACCTGACCACTTCTTCAGGAGGTCCAGTTGGAACGTTCTTGCATGAAACCTGCCAAACGTAATGGCCTTGAAGGAAGCCATCTTGCCCAGCAGACGGGTGCAAAGATTTACCGAGACCTTGCATGGCTGTAGAACCGCTAGAATCTACTCCTGAAGAGTCGCTGCCTTGTCTGCAGGGAGGAAAACTTTTTGGGCTGCAGTGTCCAGGATTATTCCGAGAAACTGGAGGCATTGGATTAGCTCTAGGTGGGATTTCTGAAAGTTCAGAATCCAAACGTGGCGTTACAACTGGGATGTCGCGCGGCAGATGCTGTCCAGCAGGATATTCTTTGACCTTGCTTATATAAGCAGATCGTCCCGGTAGGGGACAATGTTAACCCCCTGAATCCTGAGTTGTAACATCATCTCTGCCATTACCTTGGTGAAAACCCTTGTGGCTATGGATAACCTGAAGGGTAGCACCTGGAACTGGTAGTGGTCCTCCATCAGAGCAAACCTGAGGTACATCTGATGAGGCGGCCATATTGGAACATGGAGGTAGGCATCCTTTATGTCCAGAGAGACCAAGAACTCCCCTTCTTCCAGGCCTTAGATCACCGCTATCAGAGATTCAATTTTGAACCGGAAAACCCTCAGATATGGGTTTTAACGATTTGAGGCTCAAAATGGGTCTCACTGAACCATCTGGTTTTGGTACCACAAAAGGGCTGGAATAGTATCCTTCGCCCCACTGATGAAGTGGTACAGGAACAATGACTTGGGTCTGGACTAACTTTTGAATGGCCTCCCGTACGGTGAGGCACATGGTTTCTGAAGCCGGTAAACCCAATTTAATAAACCTTTGCGGTTGAGGACCGTCGAACTCCAGTTTGTAGACCTGGGAGATGAGGTCTTTTACCCAGGCGTCCTGGCAGGAGCTGGTCCAAATAGAGCTGAGGAATCTCAGACGAGCTCCCACTCTGAGATTCACCTGGAGCAGAGGGACACTGTCACGCAGAGCTGACACTCTGGTCCTGAGATCCTGTGGTAGCTGGCTTGCAAGACTTACCTCTGAAACCTCATGCTGCATTTGAGGTACCTATCGCTTTACCTTTAAAGCGTGCTGTCAGAAAGGACTGCAGAGAAGGTCCAGTGTAAGAGCGCCTAGGTGGCGGAGCAGCAGAGGGGAGGAACGTGGACTTTCCCACGGTCGCCTTTGAAATCCTGGTATCCAATTCATCTCCGAACAGCCAATCACCTGTGATGGGTAAGGCTTCCACACTCTTCTTAGACCCAGCATCCGCTACCCACTGGTGTAACCACAGCGCTCTGTGTGTAGATACCGCCATGGTAGAGGTAAACGCATTTATAACACTGATTCCTTTAATGGGATCAAAGAGGAAGCGGGCAAACTACTGAATATGCTGAACCAGCAGTACTAAGTCGGACAGGGACTTATCCCCTGCTAGGCCCTCCTGAATATTACCAGCCCAAGTGTGTATGGCGTGTCACCCAACATCCTGTAATAACTGGCCGTTGGCATGCCACCGCTGAAACATAAATAGACTTTAAAGTTGCTTCTGTTTTCCTATCTGCAGGTTCCTTTAAGGCCATAGCCCCTGGAACCGGCAGAACTAGCTTTTTGGACAGGCGCGACACAGATGCGTCCACCGCCGAGGGAGTTTCCCATACCTTACACCATGGGTGAGGAACCTTTTTTCTACCAAGGGCCATTTAGACATTCATAAAATCCTTCGGGGGCCATACAAAAATTATCAACTTAAAATTAGCCTGCCCCTAGTAGTTATGCCCCAGTAGATAGGCCTCCAGTAGTGCACTGCCAGATACACGTATGCCGCCACAGTGCCAGATACACATAAGCCGCCAGTAGTGCACCGCCAGATACACATATGCTGCCACAGTGTCAGATACACCTATGCCGCCACAGTGCCAGATACACATATGCCGCCAGTAGTGCAGTGCCAGATACCCATATGCCGCCAGTAGTGCACCGCCAGATACACATATGCCGCCACAGTGCCAGATACAGATATGCCCCCACAGTGCCAGATACAGATATGCCACCACAGTGCCAGATACAGATATGCCACCACAGTGCCAGATACAGATATGCCCCCATAGTGAGGGGTACACACATGTCCCCACAGTGCCAGATACAGATATGCCCCCACAGTGCCAGATACAGATACGCCCCCACAGTGCCAGATACAGATACGCCCCCACAGTGCCAGATACAGATACGCCCCCACAGTGCCAGATACAGATATGCCCCCACAGTGCCAGATACAGATATGTCCCCACAGTGCCAGATACAGTATGCCCCCACAGTGCCAGATACAGATATGCCCCCACAGTGCCAGATACAGATATGCCCCCACAGTGCCAGATACAGATATGCCCCCACAGTGCCAGATACAGATATGCCCCCACAGTGCCAGATACAGATATGCCCCCGCCCTGCTCACCGCTGCTGCTGGCCTTCTCCTGCCCCTTTGTGCTGCTGTGTGTGACAGGGGAGGAGAGTGCAGCGTGCACCTCTCCTGCCCCTTTGAGCTCAGTCCGGCCGCGGCGGCATGTGTCATCTGTAGGGAGGAGAGCGCAGCTATGTCCACTGTCCAGCGGCGGCGTGTAGGATCTCAAACCAGCCGCCAATTCGTAAGCCAATAAGAACTCACAGACCGGCAGTGCGGCTCCTGATTGGCTGCCGGTCCGCGAGCTCCGATTGGCTCACGAACCGGCGGCTGGTTTGAGATCCTACACGCCGACGCTGGACAGTGGACATACTGTAGCTGCGCTCTCCTCCCTGCAGATGACACACGCCTCCACGGCCGTACTGAGCTCAAAGGGGCAGGAGAGGCGCACGCTGCGCTCTCCTCCCCTGTCACACACAGCAGCGGGTGGCCGGGCCGGATCAGTTGGCTTTGCGGGCCTTGTACGGCCCGCGGACCGGAGGTTCCCCACCCCTGCCTTACACCGTTCTTAGGCAAATGGGAAGGTGGCTAACTACTTTGTGGACACTTGGAATTTTTATCAGGAGAGGCCCATGGCGCTCTGGAAAGGTCATCCAGTTCCTTTGAGTCTGGAAATGTGACCTGTACCATTTTCTGTGCAGAGAAAAAGAATTGCTGCACCTCAGATTCTTTACTAGGAATAATAAGATTTTAAACCTACCGGTAAATCTTTTTCTCCTAGTCCGTAGAGGATGCTGGGGACTCCGTAAGGACCGTGGGGTATAGACCGGCTCCGCAGGAGACATGGGCACTATAAAGAACTTTTAGTATGGGTGTGCACTGGCTCCTCCCTCTATGCCCCTCCTCCAGACCTCAGTTAGAGAAACTGTGCCCAGAGGAGATGGACAATATGAGGAAAGGATTTTTGTAAATTTAAGGGCAAGATACATACCAGCCCCCACCAGCCACACCATATAACCTGGAATACACACAACCAGTTAACAGTATGAACAAAAAACAGTATCAGTCAAAGACCGATCCCAACTGTAACATAACCCTTATGTAAGCAATAACTATATACAAGTCTTGCAGATTCAGTCCGCACTGGGACGGGCGCCTAGCATCCTCTATGGACTAGGAGAAAAAGATTTACCGGTAGGTTTAAAATCTTATTTTCTCTTACATCCTAGAGGATGCTGGGGACTCCGTAAGGACCATGGGGTTTATACCAAAGCTCCAAACCGGGCGGGAGAGTGCGGATGACCCTGCAGCACCGATTGAGCAAACGCGAGGTCCTCATCAGCCAGGGTATCAAACTTGTAGAATTTTGCTAAAGTGTTTGAACCCGACCAAGTAGCTGCTCGGCAAAGCTGTAACGCCGAGACGCCTCGGGCAGCCGCCCAAGAAGAGCCTACCATCCTAGTGGAATAGGCCTTTACCGAATCTGGTAATGGCAATCCAGCCGTAGAATGAGCCTGCTGAATCGTGTTACAGATCCAGCGAGCAATAGTCTGCTTAGACGCAGGAGCGCCAACCTTGTTGGCTGCATACAGGACAAACAGAGCCTCTGTTTTCCTAACCGTAGCCGTCCTGGCTACATAAATTTTTAAGGCCCTGACTACATCCAGGGACTTGGAGTCCTCCAAGTCACCCGTAGCCACAGGCACCACAATAGGTTGGTTCATATGAAACGAAGAAACCACCTTAGGCAAAAATTGAGGACGAGTCTCAACTCAGCTCTATCCACATGGAAAATCAAATAGGGACTCTTGTGCGACAAGGCCGCCAATTCGGACACCCGCTTTGCAGATGCCAGGGCCAATAACATGACCACCTTCCAAGTGAGAAATTTTAATTCCACCATTTGAAAAGATTCAAATGAGTGAGATTTTAGGAACCTTAACACCAAGTTAAGGTCCAAAGGTGCCACCGGGGGCACAAAAGGAGGCTGGATGTGCAGCACTCCTTCACAAAATTCTGGACTTCTGGGAGAGAAGCCAATTCCTTATGAAAGAATATAGATAGGCTCCATTAAGGTATAGATTTCGGCCCTAACTTCAGGCCCATATCCACTCCTGTCTGTAGAAAGTGGAGAAAACGGCCCAGATGGAAATCTTCCGTAGGAGCATTCTTTGCTTCACACCAAGATACATACTTCCTCCAAATACGGTGATAATGTTTCGCCGTCACCTCCTTCCTAGCCTTTATCAGCGTAGGGATGACTTCCTCCGGAATACCTCTCCCGGCTAGGATCCGGTGTTCAACCACCATGCCGTCAAACGTAGCCATGGTAAGTCTTAGAATACGCAGGGCCCCTGCTGCAACAGGTCCTCCCTGAGAGGAAGAGGCCATGGATCTTCTGTGATCATTTCCTGAAGATCCGAATACCAGTCCTTTCGAGGCCAATCTGGAACAACGAGTATTGTCTGTGCTCTTTTTCGTCTTATGATTCTCAATATTTTTTAGATGAGAGGCAGAGGAGGGAACACATAGACCGACTGAAACACCCATGGTGTCACTAGGGCGTCTACCGCTACTGCCTGCGGGTCCCTTGACCTGGCACAATACCTCCGAAGCTTTTTGTTGAGGCGTGACGCCATCATGTCTATTTGAGGAAGTTCCCAACGACTTGTTATTTCTGCAAAGACTTCTTGATGAAGACCCCACTCTCCTGGATGGAGATCGTGTCTGCTGAGGAAGTCTGCTTCCCAGTGATCCACTCCCGGTATGAAGACCGCTGACAGAGCGCTTACGTGACTTTCTGCCCAGCGAAGAATCCTGGTGGCTTCCGCCATTGCCACTCTGCTCCATGTCCCGCCTTGGCGGTTTATATGAGCCACGGCTGTGACGTTGTCTGATTGAATCAGAACCAGTAGGTCGCGAAGAAGATTCTCCGCTTGTCGAAGGCCGTTGTATATGGCCCTCAATTCCAGCACGTTGATGTGTAGACAAGCCTCCTGGCTTGACCACAGTCCCTGAAAATTCCTCTCCTGTGTGACTGCTCCCCATCCTCGGAGGCTCGCGTCCGTGGTTATCAGAACCCAGTCTTGAATGCCGAATCTGCGACCCTCTAGAAGGTGAGCACTCTGCAGCCACCACAGGAGACACACCCTGGCCCTGGGGGACAGGCTTATCTTCTGATTTATCTGTAGATGGGACCCCGATCACTTGTCCAGAAGGTCCCACTGAAATGTCCTCGCATGGAACCTGCCGAAGGGGATGGCCTCGTAGGATGCTACCATTTTCCCCAGAACTCGAGTGCATTGATGAACAGACACTCTTTTTGGTTTTAGCAGGTCTCTGACCATGTTCTGGAGGTCCTGGGCTTTTTCCATTGGGAGAAAACCCCTCTTCTGTTCTGTGTCCAGAATCATGCCTAGGAATGATAGTCGAGTCGATGGAACCAATTGTGACTTTGGCAGATTGAGAATCCAACCGTGCTGTTGTAGCACTCTCAGGGAGAGTGACACGCTTTTCAGCAATTGATGTCTTGATCTCGCTTTTATCAGGAGATCGTCCAAGTACGGGATAATTGTGACTCCCTGCCTGCGCAGGAGCACCATCATCTCCACCATGACCTTGGTGAAAATCCTCGGGGCCGTGGAAAGCCCAAACGGCAACGTCTGAAACTGGTAATGACAGTCCTGTACAGCGAATCTCAGGTACGCCTGATGAGGAGGATATATGGGGAAATGAAGGTATGCATCCTTTATGTCGAGTGACACCATAAAATCCCCCCCTTCCAGACTGGAGATCACCGCCCGGAGTGATTCCATCTTGAATTTGAACTTTTCCAAGTACAGGTTTAGGGATTTTAGATTTAAAATTGGTCTGACCGAGCCATCCGGCTTCGGGACCACGAACAGGGTTGAAGAGTACCCTTTCCCCTGTTGGACTACGGGAACCGTGATAATCACTTGCTGTTGACACAGCTTTTGAATTGCAGCTAACACTACTGCCCTCTCTGGGGGAGAAGTTGGCAAGGCCGACTTGAAAAATCGGCGAGGGGGCACCTCTTCGACTTCCAGTTTGTAACCTTGGGATACAATTTCCATCGCCCAAGGATCCACGTCTGACAGAACCCAGACCTGGCTGAAGAGTCGAAGACGTGCGCCCACCGGTGTGGACTCCCTCAGTGGAGCCTCAGCGTCATGCAGTGGATTTAGTAGAAGCCGGGGAGGACTTCTGCTCCTGGGAACTAGCCGGAGCAGGTGCTCTCTTCCCTCTACCCTTACCTCTGGCGAGGAAAGATGAGGCCCGACCTCTTCTGGAATTATGCGACCGAAAGAACTGCATCTGCTATTATGGAGTTTTCTTTTGCTGTGGGGGAACAAAAGGCAAAAAGGTAGATTAGCCGCGGTAGCTGTGGCAACCAGGTCCGCGAGACCTTCCCCAAATAAAACTTCACCTTTGTATGGCAAAACCTCCATATGCTTCTTTGTGTCGGCATCACCTGTCCATTGGCGGGTCCATAGGGCTCGCCTAGCAGAAATCGCCATGGCGTTGGCTCTTGAACCTAGCAGCCCCACGTCTCTTTGAGCGTCCTTCATATACAAGACTGCGTCTTTAATGTGACCTAAGGTCAATAAAATGGTATCCCTGTCTAGGGTATCAAGGTCAGCTGACAAGGTATCTGTCCAGGCTGCAACTGCACTACACACCCATGCCGATGCTATTGCCGGTCTGAGTAAAGCACCCGTATGCGCATAAATAGATTTTAAAGTAGTTTCCGGTCTGCGATCAGCAGGATCCTTGAGGGCCGCCGTGTCCGGAGACGGTAGCGCCACCTTCTTGGACAGGCATGTTAAAGCCTTGTCCACCCTGGGTGAGGATTCCCAACGTACCCTGTCCTGTGCAGGGAAAGGATACGCCATAAGAATCCTTTTGGGAATCTGCAGTTTTTTATCTGGAGTTTCCCAAGCTTTTTCAAATAACTCGTTAAGCTCATGAGATGGGGGAAAGGTTACCTCAGGTTTCTTTTTCTTATACATGCGCACCCTCGTGTCAGGGACCGAGGGGTCCTCAGTGATATGCAAAACATCTTTTATTGCAATAACCATATAATGAATACTTTTGGCCACCCTTGGGTGTAACCTCGCCTCATCGTAGTCGACACTGGAGTCAGAATCCGTGTCGGTATCAGTGTCTGCTGTTTGGGATATGGGACGTTTATGAGACCCAGAAGGGCCCGGTGACTCAGTTGAAGCCGTGGATTGACTCCCTGCTCTTTCCCTGGACTCTATCTTTGTCCAATCTTTTATGTAATAAGGTCACATTTGCATTTGAAACATTCCACATGTCAAATCATGAGTCGGCGTCGCCGACGGAGACACCACAATCATCTGCTCAACCTCCTCCTTAGATGAGCCTTCCGCTTCAGACATGCCAACACACGCGTACCGACACCCCCACACACACAGGGATATATCTATAAGGGGACAGTTCCCCAACAAGGCCCTTTGGAGAGACAGAGAGAGTATGCCAGCACACACCCAGTGCCAACTGACACTGGAAACAAATTCCCAGATATAGCGCATTTATTATATAATAACCGTGTAATACACTCACTGCGCCATACAAGTGCCCCCCCCCCCCCCTCTCTTTTTCTGCCCTCTGTCACAGTGTTCACAGTGTTCAGCAGGGGAGAGTCCGGGGAGCCAGCGTTGCTGCAGTGCTCTGTGGAGAAAATGGCGCTGGTTAGTGCTGAGGGACCAAGCTCCGCCCCCTCCAGCGGCGGGCTTCGGTCCCGCTCAATTTTATAAAAACTGGCGGGGGATTTATCCACTAACTGCTTCCGCAGCCTATATCAATATAAATGCCAGCCTAGAGGTTTATATTGCTGCCCAGGGCGTCCCCCCTGCGCCCTGCACCCAACAGTGCCTGCCAGTGTGTGTAGTGTGTGGGAGAAATGGCGCGCAGCGTTACTGCTGCACGCTTACCTCAGGGATGATCTGAAGTCTTCTGCCGCCTTGAAGTCTTCTTTTCTTCTTATACTCACCCGGCTTCTGTCTTCCGGCTCTGTGAGGAGGACGGCGGCGCGGCTCTGGGACGAACGGCGGGGGGAGACCTGCGTTCCGACTCCCTCTGGAGCTAATGGTGTCCAGTAGCCTAAGAAGCAGAGCCTATCACTTAAGTAGGCCTGCTTCTCTCTCCTCAGTCCCACAATGCAGGGAGCTTATTGCCAGCAGTGCTCCCTGAAAATAAAAAACCTAACAAAATTCTTTTTCAGAGAAACTCAGGAGAGCTCCCCTGTAGTGCACCCAATCTCCTCTGGGCACAGGATCTAACTGAGGTCTGGAGGAGGGGCATAGAGGGAGGAGCCAGTGCACACTCATACTAAAAATTCTTTATAGTGCCCATGTCTCCTGCGGAGCCCGTCTATACCCCATGGTCCTTACGGAGTCCCCAGCATCCTCTAGGACGTAAGAGAAATTTAAAACATATCTTATTACAATAATAAGTGAGTCTACACCCTGTGCAGCAGAGGAATCATCTAACTCAGTATTTGATTCCAGCTTCTCCCCCTCTTCCACCTCCAGTACCTCCTCCTCGGATTCCGAGATGATATTTGGTAACCCCCTTTTTGTGGTAAAAGATTAGAGAGAGGAGAAACACGTCTGCTATCTGCCCTGTCTTTTGTCAGAGCAGCCAAAGGGGTATATGCAATTCCGGGCGAATTGCGGCAATTTTTTGCCCGTTTTTAAATTCGACACAATTCGACCGTCGAATTCCGGCCGGCGGGTGCCGGAATTCGACATATTCAATAAAAAACGGATTCGACAGTCCCGCTGTCGAAAAACGGACCAATTGACGGATTTTGATTCAATTTTTAAAAATGTTGAAAAAACGGTAAAAAACCCGAAAAAAATTGCGTGGGGTCCCCCCTCCTAAGCATAACCAGCCTCGGGCTCTTTGAGCCGGTCCTGGTTGCCAAAATACGGGGGGGAAAAATGACAGGGGATCCCCCGTATTTAACAGCCAGCACCGGGCTCTGCCCCTGGTCCTGGTGCAAAAAATACGGGGGACAAAAAGAGTAGTGGTCCCCCGTATTTTTTGTACCAGCACCGGGCTCCACTAGCTGGACAGATAATGCCACAGCCGGGGGACACTTTTATACCGCTCCCTGCGGCCGTGGCATTAAATACCCAACTAGTCACCCCTGGCCGGGGTACCCTGGAGGAGTAGGGACCCCTTCAATCAAGGGGTCCTCCCCCCAGCCACCCAAGGGCCAGGGGTGAAGCCCGAGGCTGTCCCCCCCATCCATGGGCTGCGGATGGGGGGCTGATAGCTTTGAGTAAAATGATTGAATATTGTTTTTTGCATTAGAACTACAAGTCCCAGCAAGCCTCCCCGCAAGCTGGTACTTGGTGAACCACAAGTACCAGGATGCGGGGGGGAAACGGGCCCGCTGGTACCTGTAGTTATTCTGCAAAAAAAATACCCAAATAAAAACAGGACACACACGCCTTGAAAGTAAAACTTTATTACATACATGCCGACACATACATACTTACCTATGGTGACACACCGACTCTGACCACGTCTCCATCTGTCGACGTCCGGGGTACCTGAAAATAAAATTATATACTCACCTGATCCAATGTCCGGTTCTTTTATTGTAATCCACATACTTGCCAAAAAAAAAACCGCATACCCGCTCCACACGGACTGAAAGGGGTCCCATGTTTACACATGGGACCCCTTTCCCCGAATGCTGAGACCCCCTGTGACTCCTGTCACAGAAGGTCCCTTCAGCCAATCAGGGAGCGCCACGTCGTGGCACTCTCCTGATTGGCTGTATGCGCGCCTGAGCTGTCAGACAGCACATCGCACAGCCCCCTCCATTAGTTTCAATGGTGGGAACTTTGCGGTCAGCGGTGAGGTCACCCGCGGTCAGGTAACCCCACCGCTGACCGCAAAGTTCCCACCATTGAAACTAATGGAGGTGCTGTGCGATGCGCTGTCAGCCAGCTCAGACGCACATAGGGAATCAGGAGAGTGCCAGGACGTGGCGCTACCTGATTGCCTGAAGTGACCTTCTGTGACAGGAGTCACAGGGGGTTTCAGCATTCGGGGAAAGGGGTCCCATGTGTAAACATGGGACCCCTTTCAGTCCGTGTGGAGCGGGTATGCATTTTTTTGTTTTGCCAAGTACGTGGATTACAATAAAAGAACCGGACACTGGATCAGGTGAGTATATAATTTTATTTTCAGGTACCCCGGACGTCGACAGATGGAGACGTGGCCAGAGTCGGCGTGTCAACATAGGTAAGATGTATGTGTCGGCATGTATGTAATAAAGTTTTACTTTCAAGGCGTGTGTGTCCTGTTGTTATTTGGGTATTGTTTTTGCAGTAGAACTACAGGTACCAGTGGGCCCGTTTCCCCCCGCATGCTGTTACTTGTGGTTCTCCAAGTACCAGCTTGCGGGGAGGCTTGCTGGGACTTGTAGTTCTTCTGCAAAAAACAATATTCTTTCATTTTTACACATGGCTATCAGCCCCCCATCCGCAGCCCTTGGATGGGGGGGGGGGGGGGGACAGCAACGGGCTTCACCCCTGGCCCTTGGGTGGCTGGGGGGGGACCCCTTGATTGAAGGGGTCCCCACTCCTCCAGGGTACCCCGGCCAGGGGTGACTAGTTGGGTATTTAATGCCACGGCCGCAGGGAGCGGTATAAAAGTGTCCCCCGGCTGTGGCATTATCTGTCCAGCTAGTGGAGCCCGGTGCTGGTACAAAAAATACGGGGGACCCCTACTCTTTTTGTACCAGTACCAGGCGCAGAGCCCGGTGCTGGTTGTTAAAATATGGGGGATCCCCTGTCATTTTTTGCCCCGTATTTTTACAACCAGGACCGGCTCGAAGAGCCCGAGGCTGGTTATGCTTAGGAGGGGGGACCCCACGCATTTTTTTTTTTAACCCATTCCATAAAAAAAAAAATATTTGTAAAAATATATAAATAATACTTGTGCCTCCTAAAGAGCCAAAACAAGTACCTAATCCCTTCTAATATAATTAGATATGCTATTAGCAATAAAAACAAAAAACATGTTTTTAAAATTTTTTATTACATTCCGCCAGCAAAGTGAGGCGGATTGAAAATGACGAATTTACTGACGAAAAGCACTGTTGTCGAATTTACATTCTTCAATTGAATATACTTTTGCCGAAAAGCCGCATTTGTACCATTGCAGAAATGAAGCGAATTTCAAAAAGTCGAATTTTAAAAGCCTGTTTTTTTGATGAAAAGTACTGTATTGCATCGTCGAAACTTTTTTTTGGGCGAAAAAGTCCAGTTTTTCGACATTTTCGGGAATTCGACCGCAATTGCATATACCCGATAGACTGTTGTAACTGCTGCCTTTCTTGTCTAGCAGTAGTTAACTCATTAGACATGTCAGCCATCATAGTTTTAATTGAACTGAGCCAAGGAGGCTCTTGCAATTCACCCCCAGAAGCCACACTAGTTTGTGAGGGCTGACTGCATTGTTCACACATGAGGGAATCTGAAGGAGAGGGGTAAAACCTGGTGTGACATACAGCACACACAACTTTTTTCAATATGCTGACAGAGAACATTTACATACACACACATACACAGAGTACAAGCAAGCCTGTCCAGCCTAGTATGTGTGGAGAAACACAGATGAGGAACCAGCACACAGCCTTATACTAACAATTTAACTACTAGGAGAAGGCAATTTAGTGTATAGTGCTTGAGGAGCCTAATACAAGGGTCTCACAGCTGGCTCTCCCCCTTAACTACAACCCTGTACCAGTGTCTGGCCGTGGAGTATCCTATGGAGGAGCCGGCAGACCTGCAGCAGCGCTGTGAGTGCAGGAAATGGTGCCAGGAAGCCGCTGGTTCCGCTCTGATGAAGCTCCACCCCCTGCAATGGCGCCGGAGCTAAACTGTTAAACTGTCAAAGTCCCCAAATAGTGTAAAAATGCAAGCACATGTACCCCATTCAACTATTGCTGGCCAGACTGCGTGTGGGGGGGGGCTATGGGATCTCCCCAAGAGGAGTCCGTATGCATGCCCCGCGATCGCACCGCAAGCGGGGTCCCCGGTTATCCCTCACCACTCTAACGACCTTCAGGCTCTGTACTGGGGGTGTGCAGCATGCTGCGGGCGTGTGCGCGCAATGCCTACAGTACACGAACCCTAAGGACCGTTTTCCTGTCAGCGGGATCAGACTCAGCACCACCAGGAGGCCGGTGTTGGTCCCCCCCAGTGTCCCTCAGTGCAGGTAAGCTGTTACCCAACAGCATATCTGAAGATAAGAAACAGAAATTAAACTGAAGAAAAACTCTCTCTGGAGCTCCAGTGTGTGCATCCTCTCCTGAGGGCACAATTTTCTAAACTGAACTGTGAGGGAGAGCATAGAGGTGAGGAGCCAACACACCCTGTTGAAGAAATGTAAAGTGCACCGGCTCTTTTGGACCCCATCTATACCCATCGGAATTCAGTGTTCCCAGTATCCCTTATGGATGATAGAGAAATCTTCATTACCTCTGCCTTCAACATCATTAAATTATGTCATGGATAGGAAAATAGATGGTTTTCTAAAAAACATTTTCTCTTTGTTTGGGGCAATCATAAGATCAGCCATGGCTTCAACCTGGATGGTAAAAACAGTAGCAGCCTTGGCTGATGCATTGGAGGATGATCTTTCAATGGCATATAGACAGCAAACATCCCATATTGCACATATCAAACGAGCCTAGATTTCCAGCTTTTTGTCCCTTTCGGACTCAAGGAAAAGCAAAAGGATATGGCAAACAGTCTCAATCTGACAAGTTTGGTAAGACTAAAAAGCACTGGGCTACCACAGGACCGGCTTACAAATCAGAAAATAAGCCATCAGCCTGATGAAGCGGGCCTCCACCTGGAGGACCCCAGGGTGGGAGGCAGACTTCTTCAGTTTGCACAGATCTGGTAGCAATCTACCATAGATGCCTGGGTGCAAGAAGCGGTATCTCACGGTTATGTGTTTGCTTTCAAACACCCTCCTCAAAGATTTTTTTGTACTAGCCCGTCTTCAGTGGAAACGGAGGCCACGGCTTTGCAAGAGGCAGTTCAGAAGTTGCTTCCTATAGCACTGTCCCATCAGCGCTATCTCAGGTTTGCTATCCTCCAGTATAATTTTCAGTTTCAGGCCCTACCATTTGGACTGGCCACAGCTCCCACAGTATTCACCAAAATGATGGTGGTAATGGCATCTTATCTCCGTGACCATGGGATAAGGATTTTTCCATACCTCGACGACTAATTAATCCTGGCACAGTCTCAAGAATTGCTTCAGTGTCATCTGCAATATATAATAGCTTGTTTACAGAGACACGGTTGGCTCATAAATTGGGCAAAGTCGTCCCTGGTTCCGTCACAACGGATGTCTCATTTGGGGGCTGTGCTGGATTCAGGTCTTCAGAGAGTATTTCTACCTCTGAACAAAATATCCAAAATTCAGTCAAATAGTCAGGAGCTGCTACATAATCAAAGGGCATCAATTCATGCCGCAACGCATGTGATGGGGTTGATGGTGTCGACATTCGACATGGTGGAGTATGCTCAGTTCCATTCGAGGCCTCTGCAACATCTGATCCTTTCCAAATGGAATGGTTTTCATCAGACAATAAAAACGCAGACTATGGTCCTTCCTTTAGAAGTAAAAGATCATTAGCCTGGTGACTACAAACATCCCATCTGGACAAAGGGAGACCCTTTTGGATATCAGATTTGGAAATTCTGACAACGGATGCCAGTCTTCAGGGCTGGGGAGCAGTGTCAGGAAGGAGTTGCTTCCAGGGGCAGTGGGCCAAGGAAGAAAGTTGCCAGCCAATAAATCTATTGGAGCTTCGGACCATATATATGGCACTTAATCAGGCAAAGGACATTCTTCAGTGGAAACCAGTCCAAATCCACTCGGACAATGCAACGGCAGTATCGTACCTCAACCATCAGGGAGGAACTCGCAGCCAGAATGCAATAAAGGAAGTCACACGTTAAAGTTGGCAGAACTTCATCTTCCAGCCTTGTCCGCAGTGTTCATTCCGGGAGTCCTACACTGGGAAGTGGATTTTCTCAGTCGACACGCCATTCATCCAAACGAATGGACTTTACATCCAGAGGTCTTCCAAATTCAGGTAGACAAATGGGGGTTACCGGAGATAGATCTCATGGCATCTCGTCAGAACAAAGTTCCCACATACGGGTAAAGAACAAAAGGATCCCAAAGCGATCTTTGTGGATGCCCTGTCAGTGAGATGGGACTTTTGTCTAGCCTATGTGTTTCCACCTATCGCCCTGTTACTCAGGGAAATGTGAAAGGTAAAACAAGGAAAGGTCGCCCTGATACTAATAGCTCCGGCTTGGCCCCGAAGACATTGGTACACAGATCTGCAGAGGATGTCGATGGAGGCTCCATTCCTACTTCCTCAGCGTCCGGATCTTCTATCACAAGCACCTGGATCAACTGTCTTTGAAGGCGTGTCTCTTGAGACTTCCATCCTGAAAGCAAGAGGATTCTCACAACAGGTAATTCAAACAATACTCAGAGCAAGGAAACCTTCCTCAGCTTTCATTTATCATCGAATATGGCAAGCCTATATTGAATGGTGCAGTGACCGGAAATTTGACCCTAGGTCTTTCAGAGTTTCCAGAGTCCTAGCATTTCGTCAGGCAGGTGTGGACAAAGGTCTACGGGTGGCTTCCTACAGCATCGACTGTATGGTTCCAAAAGTAAACTGCTACCTACTGGATGTGTGCACTTTTTTTCCAGGGAATGCTGCACATTCAACCTCCTTTTGCTCCTCCTACAGTGCCTGGGGACTTAAATTTAGTCCTAAAGGCCCTTCAGGTTGCCTCATTTAAACCACTAAAACGAGTGGATCTTAAATGGTTGACAGCTAAAGTTCTCTTTCTACTGGTTATTGTTTCAGCTAGTAGTGTTTCAGATTTAGGGCTTTGTTATGTCGCCCTCCTTTTCTGACTTTTTTATCCAGATAGAGCGGTTCTCAGAACCAAATCTGGGTATCTTCCTAAGGTGGTGTCTAAATTCAACCTTAACAAAGAGATTGTAGTCCCAGCCTTCCAAGGGCTGGACCTTTCTGCAGGAGATGCATCGTTGGACGTAGTCCGTGCCTTAAGGATCTATGTGGCTCGTACCAGTGCCATCAGAAAAATAGGATTTTAATACCTACCGGTAAATCCTTTTCTCTTAGTCCGTAGAGGATGCTGGGGATGCTTCAAGAACCATGGGGTATAGACGGGATCCGCAGGAGACATGGGCCCTTTAAGACTTAAAAAGGGGTGTGAACTGGCTCCTCCCTCTATGCCCCTCCTCCAGACTCCAGTTATAGGAACTGTGCCCAGGGAGACGGACATTTCGAGGAAAAGGATTTATTTAATTTTTAAACTAAGGTGAGATATATACCAGCTCACGCCTCAAACACGCCGTACAACATGGCATTCAACAACAACGCATGCAACAGCATGACTAACATCAGCCACAGACTGACTGACTGAACTCAACACAACATGTGTGTAACTATAACTAATAACTGCAGATACAGCCCGCACTGGGACGGGCGCACAGCATCCTCTACGGACTAAGAGAAAAGGATTTACCGGTGGGTATTGAAATCCTATTTTCTCATACGTCCTAGAGGATGATGGGGATGCTTCAAGAACCATGGGGATTATACCAAAGCTCTAGAACGGGCGGGAGAGTGCGGATGACTCTGCAGCACCGATTGACCAAACAAGAAGTCCTCCTCAGCCAGGGTATCAAACTTGTAAAACTTCGCAAAGGTGTTTGATCCCGACCAAGTAGCAGCTCGGCAAAGCTGTAATGCCGAGACCCCTTGGGCAGCCGCCCAGAACTAGCCCACCTTTCTGGTAGAATGGGCCTTTACGGATTTCGGTAACGGCAATCCCGCCGTAGAATGAGCCTGCTGAATCGTATTACAGATCCAGCGTGCAATAGTCTGTTTGGAAGCAAGAGCCCCAATCTTGTTGCGAGCCCACAGGACAAACAGAGCCTCTGTTTTCCTAATCTGAGCCGTTCTGGCGACATAGATTTTCAAAGCTCTGACCACATCGAGAGACTTCGATTCCGCCAAGGTGTCAGTAGCCACTGGCACCACAATAGGCTGGTTTACGTGAAACGATTAAACCACTTTTGGCAGAAATTGCTGACGAGTTCTCAACTCTGCTCTATCTGCATGGAAGATTAAATAGGGGCTTTTGTGAGACAAAGCCGCCAATTCAGACACCCGCCTTGTGGATGCCAAGGCCAACAGCATGACTACTTTCCAAGTAAGGAATTTCAACTCAACCTTACGTAAAGGTTCAAACCAACGAGATTGCAGGAACTGCAACACCACATTAAGATCCCATGGTGCCACTGGGGGCACAAAGGGAGGTTGGATGTGCAGCACGCCTTTCACGAAGGTCTGAACTTCTGGAAGGGAGGCCAATTCTTTCTGAAAGAAAATTGATAAGGCCGAAATTTGTACTTTAATGGAGCCTAACTTTAGGCCCGCATCCACACCTGCTTGCAAAAAATCGAGCAAACGCCCCAGCTGAAATTCTTCCGTAGGAGCCTTCTTGGATTCACACCAAGACACATATTTTCTCCAAATACGGTGGTAATGCTTCGCCGTTACGGCTTTTCTACCCTGAATTAGTGTGGGAATTATTTCACTGGGAATACCCTTTCGAACTAGGATTTGGTGTTCAACCTCCATGCCGTCAAACGCAGCCGTGGTAAGTCTTGATACACGCACGGTCCTTGCTGTAACAGGTCCTCTCGTAGAGGAAGAGGCCAGGGATCTTCTATGAGTAATTCTTGAAGATCCGTATACCAGGCCCTCCTTGGCCAGTCTGAAACAATGAGTATCACCTGAACCCTTGTTCTTCTTATGATCTTTATCACCTTTGGAATGAGTGGAAGTGGAGGGAACACATAGACCGACTAAAACACCCACGGTGTCACCAGGCCATCCACCGATATTGCTTTAGGGTCCCTCGACCTGGAATATCTCTGAAGTTTCTTGTTGAGGCGAGACGCCATCATGTCTATTTGAGGAATTCCCCAACGACTTGTCACTTCTGCAAAGACCTCTTGATGAAGACCCCACTCTCCTGGATGGAGATCGTGTCTGCTGAGGAAGCCTGCTTCCCAGTTGTCCACTCCTGGAATGAAGACTGCTGACAGAGCGCTTGCATGTCTCTCCGCCCAGTAAAGAATTTTTGTGGCCTCCGCCATCGCCGCTCTGCTCTTTATTCCGCCCTGGCGGTTTATGTACGCCATTGCTGTTATGTTGTCTGACTGAATCAAGACGGGCAGACCGCGAAGAAGATGTTCCGCTTGCAGAAGGCCGTTGTAAATGGCCCTTTATTCCACAATGTTTATGTGCAGACAAGCTTCCTGGCTTGACCATTTTCCCCCTGTGTGACTGCTCCCCAGCCTCGGAGACTTGCATCTGTGGTCACCAGGAGCCAATCCTGAATCCCGAACCTGCGTCCCTCTAGGAGGTGAGAACTGTGCAGCCACCACATGAGAGAGATTTTGGTCCTGGAAGATAGGATTATTTTCCGGTGCATGTACTGGTGAGACCTGGACCACTTGTCCAACAGGAAGAAAAACTCTCTGTAATTCTGTATCCAGAATCATACCCAAGAATGACATGTTGTCGGAACCAACTGTGATTTTTGCAAGTTTAGGAGCCAACCATGTTGCCGCAGAATTGTCAGGGAGAGCGTAACATTTTTCCGTAATTGCTCCTTGGATCTCGCCTTTATCAGGAGATCGTCCAAGTACGGGATAATTGTGATTCACTGCTTGCGCAGGAGAACCATCACTTCCGCCATAACCTTGGTGAAAATCCTCTGAGCCGTGGACAGACCAAGCGGCAACGTCTGAAATTGGTAATGACAATCCTGAACAGCAAACCTCAGATAAGCCTGATGTGGAGGATATATGGGGACGTGTAAGTAGGTATCCTTTATGTCGACCGACACCATAATATCCCCCTCCTCCAGACTGGAGATCACTGCTCGGAGAGATTCCATCTTGAATTTGAATTTTTTTAGATAGAAATTGAGGGATTTTAGGTTCAGAATCGGTCTGACTGAGCCATCCGGCTTCGGGACCACGAACAGGTGCGAATAAAAGCCTTCCCCCTGTTGTGACGGGGGTACCGTGACAATGACTTGATTTTGACACAGCTTTAGTATTGCAGCGCATGCTACCTCCCTTTCTGGAAGAGAAGCTGGCAAGGCCGATTTGAAAAATCGGTGAGGGGGCACGTCTTAAAACTCCAATTTGTACCCTTGAGCTACTATTTCTAATACCCAAGGATCCAGGGCCGAGCGAACCCAGACCTGACTGAAGAGTAGGAGACGTGCCCCCACCGGTGCGGACTCCCGCAGAGGAGCCCCAGCATCATGCAGTGGATTTGGTAGAAGCCGGGGAGGACGTCTGCTCTTGGGAACTTGCCACAGCCTGTGACCTTTTTCCCCTTCCTCTCGTAGGAAGGAAGGAAGACCCTCGTCCTTTATTGAATTTATTGGGCCGAAAGGACTGCATTTGATAGTGGGGTGTTTTCTTTTGATGTGCAGGGACATAAGATAGAAACGATGACTTTTACCCGCGGTAGCCGTAGATACCAGGTCAGCGAGGTCATCACCAAACAAGACACCACCTTTAAACGGCAGAGACTCCATAGCCTTCTTAGAGTCAGCATCAGCATTCCATTGATGAATCCACAATGCCCTCCTAGCCGAGACTGCCATGGCATTGGCCCTTGATCCCAAAAGGCCAATATCCCTCGCAGCTTCCTTTAGATAGGCTGCAGCATCACTGATATGACCCAGTGTCAAAAGAACGCTATCCTTGTCCAGGGAATCTATATCAGATGACAAAATTATCTGCCCACTTTTCAATAGCGCTACTCACCCATGCCGATGCAACGGCAGGCCTGAGCAGCGTACCTGTAGTGACAAAAATGGATTTTAGTGTATTGTCCTGCTTACGATCCGCAGGATCCTTTAGGGCTGCCGTGTCAGGAGACGGAAGCGCCACCTTTTTGGACAGACGCGATAGAGCTTTGTCCACCGTGGGAGTTGACTCCCACTTTTCCCTGTCCCCAGAGGGGAACGGATATGCCACTGGAATTCTTTTGGGAACCTGTAACTTGTCAGGATTTTCCCAAGCTTTTTCAAAAAGAGCGTTCAGTTCATGAGAGGGAGGAAACGTCACCTCAGGTTTCTTTCCCTTAAACATACAGACCCTAGTATCAGGAACAGCAGGGTCTTCCGTGATATGTAATACGTCTTTTATCGCCACAATCATGTACTGAATGCTCTTAGCCAGTTAAGGATTCAATCTGGCATCACTATAGTCGACACTGGAATCAGAGTCCGTGTCGGTATCTGTATCCGCCATCTGGGTAAATGAACGCTTCTGTGACCCCGAGGGGGTCTGAACTTGTGATAATGCCTCCTCCATGGTTTTCTAAATGTCTTGTTCTGAGACTCAGATTTATCTAATCTCTTATTCAATCGAGCCACATTAGCATTCAAAACATGTACCCAATCATCTGTCGGCGGTGCCGACACGGTCACTCCCACAGCCTTTTCTGTCCCCACTCCAGCCTCCTCCTGGGAAGAGCACTCAGCCTCAGACATGTCGACACATGCGTACCGGCACCCACAACCACACTGGGGCTATAGGGGGCAGACCCACAGCAAAGCCTGTTAGAGAAACGCAGAGGGAGTTCTGCCAGCCCACAACCCAGCGCCTATCCCGGTCTGAAAACGATTAAAATAATGCCTCAGACCTGTTAGCGCTTCTACACTGATAAAACAGCACCAAATTACTGTGCCCCCCCCCCCCCCCCCCCCGTTTTGCACCCTGTTACTTGTTCAGCAGTGTAGGAGGTCAGGATCAGCGTCTCTGCAGCTCTGTGAAGAGAAAATGGCGCTGATTAGAGCTGTGAGGGCTAAGCCACACCCCCTTAATGGCACGCTTCAGCCCCGCTGTTTTTCAAAATGTTATACTGGCGGGGGATTGATATTAACGAAAAAGTTAGAAATATTCCAAACTGCGCTTAACCAATTACAGTGGCAGCCTATGTTCTTTCAAAAGAATCCTCCACCAAGATGCTAAAAACACAAATTTCACCCAAATAGAGAGAACATGTGGCGCTACCATAAATATTTGACACCTCTTAAAAAATTGTGTAATCACACAAGTCATAAGAACATTGTGAACAATTTCATAAATAATACTCATTAAAAGTACATCCTTTTAGGGAGAAGATCCATGAATCTATAAAATAAGAACAGAAGAACAAATAGCGCAACACCAGATGGTATTCAGCCTTATCAATCCCTTTTATTGGTTCCACTCACATGGGAAAAGAATATATTTCGCATATCATCCACATAAATAGTTGTTTCTGCTTAGTTCTGAGATATCACTCTGCAGTACTGAAACATTAAACAAATGTTTATAGTGTAATAAAGTCAGAATAAAATGAACAGACTTTAATAGACAATTACACTCACATTAAACAATTAAAAGAAATGCATGTATCACCACACAATATGGTGTTCACCCAAAATGGGATTCCCGCTGTTCTCCAGTCCCAGAAGTCTGTCAGTCCCAGATGGATATAGTCAGGATAAATCTTTCAGCGTCCTGGTGCAGGGTCACAGCGGTCCAACAGTAAAATTAGTATTGCTCAAACGCGTTTTCGGTCATACGACCTTCATCAGAAGCATAATTCACACTTAATCCTAACACCTTTATATACCCCTACATATTAATCATATCCAATACACCTGGATTATCAGGTGGAGCTCCGGCGTTATTCCCAGAAGTGCGTCACTAAACGGTGACGCATGCATTCCACTGTTAGATTTTCAGCACTAGGCAGGAAGTGTGTCACCCGGATGTGACGTCTGCGGTACAAGCCAGACATCAAACTTCCTGTTTGCGTTCTATAGAGCTGTCACACGCGTAGTTCAACAGTCTGTACTTGTTTAATAATCCGTCCACTTGGTGTTTGGATAGTTGTATTCAGGGGACATACTGTGAGGTGCTTTTACCATCCCAGCATAAATATAAAATATATAAAAAATATATATATATAGAGTTATAAGAACATTCTTATTGCTACATATTCACAACGTATATACAATATACATAAAGTTACATCATATAGACATTGACTTTAAGAGGAAATAAAAGTGAGAAAAGTGAAGAGAGCATGATTAGGACTGTAAAAACCATTTGAGCTCGAAATCGCTGTTTAAGCCATATGGTATTAAAGTCCCTAATTTGTAAATCCAGCGCATTTCGGATTTTGCTAATCTCACCTCAATATCTCTATTGCGCCAGGTTGGATTTATCTGTTGTATTGCCCAAAAGGATTTTATTCCACTTGGGCTACACCCATTAATTTTTTTTAAATGAGAAGAAAGTGAATGTGTCTCTATTACTTTTTTAATGTTATAAAGATGTTCAGATAATCTCATTTTCAAACATCTAGTGGTTTTGCCTATATATACACAAGTCCACATTCACATTCAATAGCATAGATCAAATTTTTTGAATTACATGTCAAGAATTCTGTTATATTATATTTAGTACCTTTCACTTCAAATTCTTTAATTGTACTCACTCCTTTGGTGATCCTACACGTTACACATCGCACAGCGATGAAAACCCTGTGTGCGTATGCTACTCCTTTTTACGGGTTCTATTGAACTATGCACAAGTTTATCTTTTAGATTTTTGGATCTCCTATAGATAAAACCAGGCCTATCAGGTATGGCCTCCCCTATGATGGGGTCTTTTCTGAGTACATTCCAATGTTTTTTGAAGACTTTTTCAATTTCTTTATGTTGTGAGTTATATTCAGATATGAATGACCATTGCGTAGTATCCTTTTTCTTTTTATTTATATTCTTATCTCGATTCATGTTTCCTCCAAGGAGATTCTTCCTTTCCAACCTATCTACTTTTTGGTTGGCCTCCATCAACAATTCTTTTTCATACCCTTTTTCTAAAAATCTATTAGTCATTTCTGAAATCTGACTCTTACATATTTCTTCCTCCATACAATTACGTTTTACCCTCATATATTGACTATAGGGAATGCTTTTTAACCAGTTTACATGATGCTGGCTATTTTTCTCAATAAAACAATTGGAGTCGGTTGGTTTACGATACAATTTTGTCTCCTTAATATAGATACATAAGTCGAGAAAAGTAATTTCTTTACGACTCATGACTATAGTAAGCGTAATGTTGCAATCATTTTGATTAAGTTGTTCACAAAAACATTGTAAATCCTCCATACTTCCTCTCCATATACACAACAGATCGTCGATAAATCAACGCCAGAGCACCAGGTTCGACCCCAGCCCGCCTTCACACAGCACCTTGATGTCCTCCCAGTATGCCATGAATAAATTGGCATAGCTGGGGGCGAACCTGGTGCCCATAGCGGTGCCAAACCGCTGCACATAATATGTACCTCCAAAAACAAAATAATTATTGTTTAAAATAAATCTAATACCAGCAATCAGGAAATCCTTCAAATCGTCAGAGTAATCAGATAAATCCAAAAAATATTTAACTGCCTCCACACCTTTATCCTCCTGTATAATTGTATACAGTGTGGAGACATCTGCACTAACTAAGATGTCATTCTCATTCCAAACGATCCCACTCAAAATATTCAATACATCACCTGTATCCTTTAAATAAGATCTCGTCTGTTTTACCAACGGTTGTAAATAGTGATCTACTATAGATGACAAGTTCGAGGTGATACTGTTTGTGCCTGATATTATAGGTCTACCAGGAGGGTGGAGGGGGTCCTTGTGGATTTTAGGAAGAGTATATATAGTGGGTACCAATGGATATTGAATATTTATATCTTCATATTCCATTTTTGTAATGACATTTTGGATAAAGCTTCCTGTGTTAAAACAGTAAGAGCTTTTTCAAATCTAGAGGTGGGGGTCACTCTTCAATTTACTATATGTCCCACCTTCCTTTAGTTGACGATCAATTTCCTTAATATAATCTTCTCTATCCACAAGAACCACCCCTCCACCCTTGTCGGCAGGCTTAATAATGAACTGTTCATCTTCCCTTAAACTTTTTAATGCCTGCCATTCTTTTCTGGTTAGATTACAACTTCTTCTTTCTTTTCTAAGTACTTGCTCTACATCATCAAGCACTAACTTACTGAAACAATTAAGGAAACTTCCTTTCATCTGTGTGGGATAGAATGAAGACTTTGTTCTAAACTGAGGACCTGAAAACTTCCCAGTATCCTCAGTCGGGACACTATCTTTAGCTGAAAAATTTTTTTTTTTTCTTTTACAGGCAATTTACGTATAAATTTCTGGAGATCTATATAGAAATCAAATGAGTCAGTTTGACTTGTGGGAGCAAACTTAAGTCCTCGTTTGAGAACTTTTTCCTCATCTACCGTTAAAACCCTCTTACTAAGATTAAATATTTTTACATTATTTGTTATAACATCTGGTTTTTGTACTTCACTACTCACAGTTAATCCCAATGGTTTTTTGTGTTTTTTTTAAAATGCATCCTCTCTTTCCTCTCTTATTTTTCTTTATCTTTTCATTTATAATCCTTCTTCTTTCTTGTTGATTGCGCCCTAAAAAAAGTATACCTTTATCTGTCATTTTTATCATGTCTGTACCAATCATCACTGTGGCGAGCCCTTCCCATTGGTATTTCGTCACTTTGATGATTTCTCCCTCTATATACATTCCAATCTCTAGATGGATAATTATTCCTCCAATTAACATATGGCTTGTTAAGATCACACAATTTTTATATGGGTGGTTTATGTGCTGTTCTTTCCATTCCTTCTCTCTTTACCTATGATTAAACTTATTAATTTGTCTAGTTTTTCTAGGGGGTTTGATATTAGTGCCCAGGCACTGTAAGCCTGTTTTGCCAGTCTATATATTGAGGTTTAATGCTGCCCAGGGCGCCCCCCCTGCGCCATGCACCCTGTAGTGCCGCTGTGTGTGTGTGAGCACGGCGCGCAGCGCGGCCGCTGGCGGTACCTCAAAGCCGTCACTGAAGTCTTCTGATCTTCTTCTACTCACCAGTCTTCTGACTTCTGGCTCTGCAAGGGGGGTGACGGCACGGCTCCGGGAACGAGCATCTAGGCGTACCTAGCGATCAGACCCTCTGGACCTAATGGTGTCCAGTAGCCTAAGAAGCAGAGCCTTGAAACTCACAGAAGTAGGTCTGCTTCTCTCCCCTCAGTCCCACGATGCAGGGAGCCTGTTGCCAGCAGGTCTCCCTGAAAGTAATAAACCTAACAAACGTCTTTTTGTCTGAGAAACTCTGGAGAGCTCCTCAGTGTGCATCCAGTCTCATTGGGCACAGAATCTAACTGGAGTCTGGAGGAGGGGCATAGAGGGAGGAGCCAGTTCACACCCCTTTTTAAGTCTTAAAGTGCCCATGTCTCCTGCGGATTCCGTCTATACCCCATGGTTCTTGAAGCATCCCCAGCATCCTCTAGGACGTATGAGAAACAGACACTTTCTTCGTTCTCTATGGATTTCACAAAAGAGGATGACAGGCTGATAAGAAGACACTGGAAAGGTGGCTTCAGATGACAATTTCAGAAGCATATTCTTCAGTTGATCTCCCTGTTCAGGCTAATGTCTCTGCTCACTCTACTCATAAAGGTAGGTCCATCATGGGCAGCACAACGTGGTGCTTCAGGCTTCAGCAGAACAGATATGTGGATATCCTGTGGATAATCTGTGGACTCTGCTGTTGAAATAATCGTTATGGTAGACTTACCGTTGATAAAGCTATTTCTCCTAAGTCCACAGGATCCACAGGAATCCCACCCTGACGCATCTGATTTGAGGATCCAATCACTCACTAACCTCTTCCTTCTTGTACGGAAGGGTGTGCATGTTTGTTCTTCTCGCCTGATTAGGGCTCTCTATGTTGCTCCTGACTTGAACTTTGGAAAAACAACTGATTTGCCTGAGCCAGGAGGCGGGGATATAGGGACGGGCCCGTTGTATGCTGGGAGGCCGAAAGCTGTTGCTACCTCATATCCCAATGTTATCCTGTGGAGCCTGTGGACTTTGGACAAATATAGTGTTATCAACGTTAAGTCTGTCATAACGATTATTTTTTCTGCTGTGTCATCCAGCATGAGGGAGAGTGAATGGCCTTTTCAACACTTCATTCTTGCTTGTACCGATAACATGAGAACTTGTGTTTTTGGCAGATGGACGGCAAAAAGGTTTACTTCCTGTCGCTCACCGGTCAGTTGAGGTATCCAGCTCTAGGTCAAATAATACATCACTCGAAAAATAGTAAGAATCAAGACTTCTTAGACCGTGATTCTACCTCCCAAGCCTTAAGCCAGACGGTTTGGCAAGCTGAGAGCCATAGCCCACCAATACTCAGACATCTCACTGACTTTTTCAACCAAGGTCATTACTTTAGTTTAGACCATTGACAACAAATATTCCAATAGTTGATTTGAACACTTTTTCACAGTCGTTTATGGCAAAGTCTAAAATGTTGGTACATAAATAGTTTAAGAGTTTTCTATTGGTACTGGACCCAATGCAGTCAGAAGCAAAATCATGTTTGCAATGCAAAGGGTTCAAAAGCATATTTTTATTTATTTATTTTTTTAGCACTCATGGAAAAGATGGACTCCTTTTGCATGTAGTGAACAAATACTGGAAAATTTTGTTTATACACTGAAATGTAGAATCAAGGTAGGACTTTGTAGTGATTACCAATCTACAAGGCTATTGTTAACTTTATCTACCATAAGGCTCAGTAAGCCACTGTCACCCATATTATCATCAATCACTTTTAAGATACATGCTTACTGTTCTTTGGAGTCCTGCTATTTCACATTCTAAGTAATCCACCTGTTCCTTTGTTCGATTCTGAGACTCTCCCAAGATGGATTCTAACTCCTCATTACGCTCTACTATTTCTTCATGTTCGCACTGTAGTTTTTGCAGCTTGTGCAGCAACTGTTTGTTCTGACATTCTATTGCTTCAATATCAAGCCTGCACCTGGACAAAACAACAAAATACAAGGTATTATAGAAAGTAGGTACCTCTAGAAGTAACAGAGCTCCTACTCATGACAGGGTAATTATTTATTTATTTATTTATTAACAGTTTCTTATATTTGGCAGCATATTCCTTTGCACTTTTCAACTGGAACAACAGTAACAGAACAGAACTGGGTTAAAAAAGACAGACATACAGGTAGGAAGGCCCTGCTCTCAAGTTTACAATCTATAGGGAATCAGGCATTGATACACAAGGATAGATGCTATCTTTCTGCTGCGGGGTACACTGGGCTCCACAAGGATGGACAATGGGGTGTAGAGTAGGATCTTGATCCGAGACACCAACAGGCTCAAAGCTTTGACTGTTCCCAGAATGCACAGCGCCGCCTCCTCTATAACCCTGCCTCCCTGCACAGGAGCTCAGTTTTGTAGTTGGTGCTGCAGTAAGCAGGCACATAACAGAGGGGCTGCTCCAGGCAGCCCTCAGAAGAGCTTTTTTTGAAGAAAAAAGTGAAGACTTCAAGAGCAGCAGCGATGGTAAATGTCAGAAGACATTCATTGCTGCAGCTCCAGCTCTCCCCAGCGGCGCTGTATACTTCCGAGCCCTGGTTGCCGGGTAACTACAGCAGGAGGCTCCGGTTTTCTTCACGTCAGGCACACACGACGGGGGCTCTCCGGGATCATGTGGCCGCGCTTTGGGAGGTGGTGAGTGGGTCCTGCTTGTGGGACCCCGTCTTTATTGCGATCCGGCGCGGTCAGTGGGAGGCGGGCCGCGCTCTCTGGCGGTGGACAATGTGGCAGTACAGGCGATCCCACTAGATCACCAGGGCATGGGTGCAGGTCAGGTTTTCTCTCTAAACCATTTTCAGTAGTCCACAGTACCCGGTGGTTTTGCCAGCAGGGGGATAAGGCTTAGACCTGAAGCCCCTCCCCCAGCCCAGGGCGCCATTTCCCGCAAATGTTCCCGCCCAGGAGCTGCATATCTGTCTCTCCCTCACTCCCTGTCAGTGTCTGGGCGCCATTATCCCTCAGCTTCACTGTTCCTGGGACTGCTTGGGCAAATCCTCCTGTGTAAAGCCGCCTGGTTGTCAGTGCTGTGACTTTACATGACACTTTAGTATTCTACCTGCCTCTTTAGACAGTGTTAGTAAGAAAGAGTGCATTTAGTCAGGGTTTTCTAGTACAATTACCCTGTGATATACATCCAGTTCTTACTGTGCAGTGTTATATCTATTGACATATATATATATATATATATATATATATATATATATATATATACATACATACACACACTGCTCAAAAAAATAAAGGGAACACTAAAATAACACATCCTAGATCTGAATGAATTAAATATTCTTATTAAATACTTTGTTCTTTACATAGTCGAATGTGCTGACAACAAAATCACACAAAAATTATCAATGGAAATTAAATGTATTAAGCCATGGAGGTCTGGATTTGGAGTCACCCTCAAAATTAAAGTGGAAAAACACACTACAGGCTGATCCAACTTTGATGTAATGTCCTTAAAACAAGTCAAAATGAGGCTCAGTAGTGTGTGTGGCCTTCACATGCCTGTATGACCTCCCTACAATGCCGGGGCATGCTCCTGATGAGGTGGCGGATGGTCTCCTGAGGGATCTCCTCCCAGACCTGGACTAAAGCATCCGCCAACTCCTGGACAGTCTGTAGTGCAACGTAGCATTAGTGGATGGAGCGAGACATGATGTCCCAGATGTGCTCAATTGGATTCAGGTCTGGGGAATGGGCGGGCCAGTCCATAGCATCAATGCCTTCGTCTTGCAGGAACTGCTGACACACTCCAGCCACATGAGGTCTAGCATTGTCTTGCATTAGGAGGAACCCAGGGCCAACCGCACCAGCATATGGTCTCACAAGGGGTGTGAGGATCTCATCTCGGTACCTAATGGCAGTCAGGCTACCTCTGGCGAGCACATGGAGGGCTGTGCGGCACCCCCAAAGAAATGCCACCCCACACCATTACTGACCCACTGCCAAACCGGTCATGCTGGAGGATGTTGCAGGCAGCAGAACGTTCTATTTGGCGTCTCCAGACTCTGTCACATCTGTCACATGTGCTCAGTGAGAACCTGCTTTCATCTGTGAAGAGCACAGGGCGCCAGTGGCGAATTTGCCAATCTTGGTGTTCTCTGGCAAAGGCCAAACGTCCTGCACGGTGTTGGGCTGTAAGCACAACCCCCACCTGTGGATGTCGGGCCCTCATACCACCCTTATGGAGTCTGTTTCTGATCATTTGAGTAGACACATGCACATTTGTGGCTTGCTGGAGGTCATTTTGCAGGGCTCTGGCAGTGCTCCTCCTGTTCCTCCTTGCACAAAGGCGGAGGTAGCGTTCCTGCTGCTGGGTTGTTGTCCTCCTACGGCCTCCTCCACGTCTCCTGATGTACTGGCCTGTCTCCTGGTAGCGCCTCCATGCTCTGAACACTACGCTGACAGACACAGCAAACATTCTTGCCACAGCTCGCATTGATGTGCCATCCTGGATGAGCTGCACTACCTGAGCCACTTGTGTGGGTTGTAGGGAGGTCATACATGCACGTGGAGTCCACACACACTACTGAGCCTCATTTTGACTTGTTTTAAGGACATTACATCAAAGTTGGATCAGCCTGTAGTGTGTTTTTCCACTTTAATTTTGAGGGCGACTCCAAATCCAGACCTCCATAGGTTAATAAATTTGATTTCCATTTTTAATTTTTGTGTGATTTTGTTGTCAGCACATTCAACTATGTAAAGAACAAAGTATTTAATAATAAGATTTTACTTACTGGTAAATCTATTTCTCGTAGCCGTAGATGATGCTGGGGACTCCGTAAGGACCACGGGATAGACGGGCTCCGTAGGAGACATGGGCACTTTAAGAAAGAATTTAGTTCCTGGTGTGCACTGGCTCCTCCCTCTATGCCCCTCCTCCAGACCTCAGTTAGAGAAACTGTGCCCAGAGGAGATGGACAGTACGAGGAAAGGATTTTGTTAATCCAAGGGCAAGATTCATACCAGCCACACCAATCACACCGTATAACTTGTGATAACTACCCAGTTAACAGTATGAAAACAACATATCATCAGTACAAGACCGATGCAACTATAACGTAACCCTTATTGAAGCAATAACTATATACAAGTATTGCAGAAGAAGTCCGCACTTGGGACGGGCGCCCAGCATCCTCTACGGACTACGAGAAATAGATTTACCGGTAAGTAAAATCTTATTTTGTCTAACATCCTAGAGGATGCTGGGGACTCCGTAAGGACCATGGGGATTATGCCAAAGCTCCCAAACGGGCGGGAGAGTGCGGATGACTCTGCAGCACCGATTGAGCAAACAAGAGGTCCTCCTCAGCCAGGGTATCAAACTTGTAGAACTTAGCAAAAGTGTTTGAACCTGACCAAGTAGCAGCTCGGCACAACTGTAATGCCGAGACCCCTCGGGCAGCCGCCCAAAAAGAGCCCACCTTCCTAGTGGAATGGGCCCTAACCGATTTAGGCAACGGCAATCCAGCCGTAGAATGAGCCTGCTGAATGGTGTTACAAATCCAGCGGGCAATAGTCTGCTTTGAAGCAGGAGCGCCAAGCTTGTTGGCAACATACAGGACAAACAGTGATTCTGTTTTTCTGACTCTAGCCGTTCTGGCTACGTAACTTTTCAAAGCCCTGACCACATCCAGGGACTTGGAGTCCTCCAAGTCACGCGTAGCCACAGGCACCACAATAGGCTGGTTCATATGAAAGGATGATACCACCTTAGGCAGGAATTGAGGACGTGTCCGCAACTCCGCTCTATCGACATGGAAAACCAGATAGGGGCTTTTATGAGACAAAGTTGTCAATTTCGACACTTGCCTAGCCGAAGCCAAGGCTAATAACACGACCACCTTCCAAGTGAGATATTTTAACTCTACCGTTTTAGGTGGTTCAAACCAGTGTGACTTAAGGAAATTTAACACCACGTTAAAGGTCCTTGAGCTCCACCAGATGTACAAAAGGAGGCTGAAAATGCAGCACTCCCTTCACAAAAGTCTGAACTTCTGGGAGAGAAGCCAGTTCTTTTTGAAAGAAAATGGATAGGGCCGAAAACTGAACCTTAATGGAGCCTAAGTTTTAGGCCCAAATTCACTCCAGTTTGTAGGAAGTGAAGGAAACGGCCCAGATGGAATTCTTCCGTAGGAGCATTCCTGGCCTCACACCAAGAAACATATTTTGCCACATACGGTGATAATGTTTAGATGTCACGTCCTTCCCAGCCTTTATCAGCGTAGGAATGACCTCATCCGGAATGCCTTTTTCCGCCATGCCGTCAAACGCAGTCGCAGTAAGTATTGGAACAGACATGGGCCCTGTTGCAACAGGTCCTGCCTTAGAGGAAGAGGCCACGGATCTTCTGTAAGCATTTCCTGCAGATCCGGATACCAGATCCTTCGTGGCCAATCTGGAACAATGAGGATTGTTCTCACTCCTCCTTTTTCTTATTATTCTCAACCCATGGGTATGAGAGGAAGAGGAGGAAATACATAGACTGACTGGAACACCCACGGTGTTACTAGGGCGTCTACCGCTACTGCCTGAGGGTCTCTTGACCAGGCGCAATAACTCTGCAGCTTTTTGTTGAGGCGGGACGCCATCATGTCTATCTGTGGCAGTCCCCACCGAACTGCAATCTGTGCGAAGACTTCCTGATGAAGTCTCCACTCTCCAGGACGTATGTCTGGTGAGGAAGTCTGCTTCCCAGTTGTTCACTTCCGGAATGAACACTGTTGACAGTGCTCTTACATGATTCTCCGCCCAGCGAAGAATTCTGGTGGCTTCCGCCATCGCCACTCTGCTCCTTGTGCCGCCTTGGCGGTTTACATGAGCTACTGCGGTGACGTTGTCTGACTGGATCAGAACTGGTTGGTCGCGAAGAAAGGTCTCCGCTTGACGTAGGGCGTTGTATATGGCCTTTAGTTCCAATATTTTGATGTGAAGACAAGTCTCTTGACTTGACCAAAGACCTTGGAAATTTCTTCCCTGTGTGACTGCTCCCCAGCCTCGGAGGCTTGCGTCCGTGGTCACCAGGATCCAGTCCTGAATGCCGAATCTGCGGCCCTCTAGAAGGTGAGCACTCTGCAGCCACCACAGGAGAGATACCCTGGCCCTGGGGGATAGGGTGATCAACTGATGAATCTGTAGATGTGACCCGGACCACTTGTCCAGTAGGTCCCATTTGAAGTCCTCGCATGGAACCTGCCTAAGGGAATGTTTTTTCCCAGGACTCGAGGGCAGTGATGCACTGACACCTGTCTTGGTTTCAATAGGTCCCTGAATAAAGTCATGAGTTCCTGGGCCTTCTCCATCTGAAGGTAAACCCATTTCTGGTCTGTATCCAGAATCATACCCAAGAAGGGCAGACGAGTTATAGGAACCAACTATGACCTCGGGAAATTGAGAATTCAGCCGTGTTGCTGTGACACCTTCAGCGAAAGTGACACACTGTTCAACAACTGCTCTTTTCATCTCGCCCTTATTAGGAGATCGTCCAAGTATGGGATAACTGACTCCTTGCTTGCGTAGGAGCACCATTATTTCCGCCAATTACCCTGAAATTGGTAATGACAATCCTGTACCGCAATTGTCAGGTACGCCTGATGGGGTGGATAAATGGGAACATAAAAGGTATGCAGCCTTTATGTCTAGATACACCATCAAATCCCCCCCTTCCAGGCTAGCGATGATCGCTCTGGGCGATTCCACTTTAAATTTGAACCTTTTCCCGTATAGGTTCAGAGATTTTAATTTTAAAATAGGTCTGACCGAACCAAACGGTTTCGGGACTACAGCCAAGGTTGAGTATCGCCTTCCTTGTTGCAGGAGGGGAACCTTGAGCACCACCTGTTGGAGATACAATGTGTGAGTTGTATTTAATATTATCTCCCTTTCTGGGGGAGAAGCCGGTAGGTCCGATAAGGAAAAACCGGCGAGAAGGCACCTTTCGAATTCCAGCTTGTAACCCTGAGAAACAATTTTTTTTGCCCCGGGATCCACCTGTGAGTGAACTCAGATGTGGCTGAAGAGTCGAAGACGTGCTCCCACTGGGACGGACTCCCTTAGCGGAGCTCCAGCGTCATGCGGTGGATGTAGTAGAGGCCGCGGAGGACTTCTGTTCCTGGGAACTAGCTGTGCCCTGTGCCCTTACCTCTGGTAAGAAAGGACGCTCCTCGTACTTTCTTGTTATTCTGCGACCGAAAGGACTGCATTTGATAATGTCGTGCTTTCTTAGGCTATGAGGGAATATAAGGCAAAAGATCAGAATTACCAGCTACAGCTGTGGAGACCAGGTCCGAGAGCCCTTCTCCACACAATTCCTCAGCCTTGTAAGGTAAACCTTCCATATGCCTCTTTTAGTCGGCATCACCTGTCCATTGCATGTTCGACAGGACACGTCTAGCAGAAATCGACATAGCGTTGACTCTAGAACCCAGTAGACTAATGTCTCTTTGGGCATGTTATATATATATATATATATATATATATATATATATAAGACAGCATCTTTTATATATATATATATATATATATATATATATATATACATATATATATACATACATACATACATATACTAGGGTCAATAACATGGTATCCTTATCTAGGGTTTCAATCTCCGCTGATAAGGTATCTGTCCACGCTGCTACAGCGCTATAAACCCATGCCGACACAATCGCCGGTCTGAGTAGTGTACCAGAATGTGTGTAAATGGACTTCAAAGTACTTTTACTGCACGCTATCTGCAGGATCCCTGAGGATAGCTGTTAAGTCAGCGCTACCTTTTGGGTAAACGTGACAAAGCTTTGTCAACCCTAGGGGAAGATTCCCATCGTATCCTGGCCCTAGTAGGGAAAGGATACTCCCTGAGAATTCTTTGTGGGAATCTGCAGTCTCTTGTCTGGAGATTCCCGCTCTTTTTCTTCATGAAAGGAGGGAAATTTACCTCAGCTTTCTTCCCCTTAAACATGTGTACCCTCTTGTCAGGGACAGATGAGTCATCAGTGATATGCAAAACATCTTTTGTTACAATAATCATATATTGAATACTTTTCTGCCAGTTTTGGCTGTAACTTTGCATTATCATAGTCGACACTGGAGTCAGACTCCGTGTCGATATCAGTGTCTATTATTTTGGATAGTGAGCGTTGTGAGACTCTGAAGGTCTCTGCGACATAGGGACAGACATGTGTAGATTCACTGTCTGTTCTCAAATCTTTTGTGCAATAAATTTACCTTGGCACTTAATTTCACATATCCAATCAGGTGTCGGCGTTGTCGACGGAGACACCACTCACACACACATTTGCTCCATCTCCTCCTTAGGAGAGCCTTTTACCTCTTACCAATTCAACTTCCACAACGCCCAGACCTCCTTGTTCAGGGCCCCTGTGTCTACCCTGTGTTTTGTTTGGATTTCACAAACGTGGCTGGCCTGCTCACAAGCAGACCCTGGCCAGGTGGATTAGAATGGTGATTGCACATGCTTATGTGAAGGCTGGTCTGTCAGCTCCTGCTCACATTACGGCCCATTCTACTCGGTCTGTTGGACCTTCTTGGGCGGCCCAACGTGGTGCGACCCTTGAACAATTGTGCAAGGCGGCTACGTGGTCCTCCGTGAACACGATCATAAGGTTTTATGCCTTCGATACTGCCGCTTCCCAGGATGCTTCCTTTGGACGCCGGGTTCTTGTGCCCGCTACAGTCCAACTAGTGGAGCCCGATGCTGGTGTAAAAAATACGGGGGACCCCTACTCTTTTTGTCCCCCGTATTTTTTGCACCAGGCGCAGAGCCCGGTGCTGGTTTTAAAAATACGGGGGATCCCCTGTCAGTTTCCCCCCCCGGATTTTTAGAACCAGGACCGGCTCGAAGAGCCCGAGGCTGGTTATGCTTTGGAGGGGGGACCCCACGCAATTTTTTTTCGGGTTTTTTCCATTCCATTTAAAAAAAAAAAAATAATAATAATAATAATAATAATAATAATATTATTTTTAAAAATATATAAATAATACTTGTGCCTCCAAAATTGACAAACCAAGTACCTAATCCCTTATAATATAAATAGATATGCTATTACCAATAAAAAAAACACACAAAAAAACATGTTTTACATTTTTTTTTTATTAGATTCCGCCAGCAAAGTGTGGCGGATTGAAAATGACGAATTTACTGTCTAAAAGCACTGTTGTCGAATTTCCAAACTTCAATTGAATATACTTTTGACGAATTGCCGCATTTGTACCATTGCAGAAATGTCGAATTTGACAAATGTCGAATTTCCAAAAGTCGAATTTGGAAAGCCCGTTTTTTTGACGGAAAGTACTGAATTGCATTGTCGATTTTTATTTTGGGCGAAAACGTCCCGTTTTTCGACATTTTCGGGAATTCGACCGCAATTGCATATACCCCATAATAGTAAGAACTTAGCGTTGATAACAGTATTCCTCCTATGTCCACAGGTTTCCACAGGATAACATTGGGATATATGCTGGAGCGTCAGCGGATTGGCACCAAATCGATCACGAGCTTTGTGGCCTCCCAGGATGCACCAGGCTCGTCCATACAATCCCGCCAACTGACTCAGTCAAATCAGTTGTTTCCAAAGAATTTAGGCAGGAGCATTATGTAGAACCCTATTCAGGCGAGAAGAACACACATGCACACCCTTCCACGCAAGAGGGAAGAGGTTAGTGAGTATAAAGATTCTCAAATCAGGTGCGTCAGGGTGGGATCCCTGTGGAAACCTGTGGACATAGGAGAAATACCGTTATCAACGGTAAGTTACCATAACGTATATTTCTCTGGCTGGGTCCACAGGTTATCCACAGGATAACATTGGTATTTCCCAAAGCAAATTTTTAGTGGTGGGGATGCTCCTGATTGGACAGGAGAACCGTTCGGCCAAATTCAGCATCATGAGAGGCTAAGGTATCCAAGGCATAATGTTTAATGAATGTGTTAATGGAAGACCATGTGGCTGCCTTACATATCTGTTCTGCTGAAGCACCATGTTGTGCTGCCCATGAAGGACCTACCTTACGTGTAGAGTGAGCAGAGACATTAGCAGGAACAGGGAGATCCGCTCGAGAGTATGCTTCTGAAATCGTCATTTGAAGCCATCTTGCTAGCGTCTGTTTAGTAGCAGGCCATCCCCTCTTATGAAATCCGTAGAGAATGAAGAGAGAATCTCTTTCTGATGGCACTGGTACGATCTATGTAGATTCTTAATGCATGGACTACGTCCAGCGACGCTTCTCCCGCAGAAAGTCCCGATATCTGAAAAGCCGGGACTACAATTTCTTCATTAAGGTGAAACTTTGATACCAACTTTGGAAGATAACCAGACTTAGTTCTGAGAACTGCTTTATCTGGATAAAAACTCAGAAAAGGAGGCTTACACGATAGTGCTCCTAAATCTGATACTCTTCTAGCTGATGCCATAGTTAGTAAGAAGAGTACTTTAGCTGTTAACCATTTAAGATCCACTTTTTTTTATTGGTTCAAACGGAGCCCCTTGAAGGGCATTGAGAACCAGACTTAGATCCCATGGCACTGCAGGAGGAACAAAAAGGTGGTTGAATGCGCAGCACTCCCTGGAAAAAAGTACGCACATCTTGTAAAGTAGCAATTATCTTTTGAAACCATACAGTCAATGCTGAAACTTGAACTCTAAAGGAAGCCACCTTCAAACCCTTATCCATTCCTGCCTGAAGGAAATCTAAGATTCTGGATGCTCTGAAAGATTTTGGATCCATATTTCTTTCACTGCACCAGTGAATATAGGTTCGCCATATTTGATGATAAACGCGAGCAGAGGAGGGTTTCCTTGGTCTAAGTATTGTTTGGATTACCTGTTGTGAAAAGCCTCTTGATTTTAGGATAGAGGTTTTACTTTTAACAGCCACGCCATCAAAGACAGCCGATCCAGATGCCTGTGACAACAGGGACCCTGCATTAGTAGATCTGGACGTTGAGGGAGCAGAACTGGCGCATCCATCGACATCCTCTGCAGATCTAGTATGTACCAATGTCTTCTGGGCCATGCCGGAGCTATTAGAATCACGGCACCCTTTGCCTGCTTTGTTATCCTCACCACCCTGGGTAGCAGGGAGATTGGAGGAAATAGATATGCCAGATGAAAGTCCTATTTCACTGACAGTGCGTCCACCAGGATAGCTCCAGGTTCTTTTGTTCTTGACCCGTTTGCCGGAACTTTGTGGTTCAGACGGGACGCCATGAGATCCATCTCTGGCAACCCCCACTTGTCTACTAGTGTCTGAAATACTTCCGGGTGTAAAGCCCATTAGGTTTCTTGAATGGTGTGCTGACTGAGAAAGTCCGCTTCCCAGTTTAGGACTCCTGGAATGAACACTGCGAACAAGGCTGGAAGATGGAGTTCTGCCCATTTTAGTATGTGACTTACCTCCTTCATTGCTCTTTGGCTGCGAGTTCCTCCCTGATGGTTGAGGTACGCTACTGCCATTGCATTGTCTGAGCGGATCTGGACTGGTTTTCCTTGCAGAATGTCCTTTGCCTGAATCAGTGCCATATATGTGGCTCTTAGTTCCAACAAATTTATTGGCAGGCAACTTTCCTCTTTGGTCCATTGTCCCTGGAACCATAATTTTCCGGACACCGCTCCCCAGCCCTGAAGACTGGAATCCGTTGTCAGGATCTCCCAATCTGATATCCAAAAGGGTCTCCCCTTGTCTAGATGGGATGTCTGTAGCCACCAGGCTAACGACCTCTTTACTTTTACTGGAAGCACCATCATTTGTTTCTTTATTGTCTGATGTACTCCATTCCATCTGGTCAGAATCAGATGTTGCAAAGGTCTTGAGTGGAATTGTGCATATTCCACCATGTTGAATGTTGACACCATCAACCCCATCACTCGCATTGCCGTGTGAACTGATATTGTTTGACTGTGCAACAATTCCCGAGTTATTAACTGCACCTTGGATATTTTTTCCACAGGTAAAATTATTTTCTGCAGACCTGAATCCAATACAGCCCCTAAGTGAATCATCCGTTGTGACGGAATCAGAGACGACTTTGCCCAATTTCTGAGCCATCCATGCTTCTGTAGACAAGTTATTGTCTGTTGGAGATGGCTCAAGAGCAATTCCTGGGATTGTGCCAGGATTAAAAGATCGTTGAGATATGGAAAAAATCCTTATCCCCTGCTTGCGGAGATAAGCTGCCATAACCACCATGATCTTGGTAAATACTCTGGGGGCTGTGGCCAACCCAAAGGGTAAAGCCTGGAATTGAAAATGTTGCTGGAGGATAGCGAACCGGAGGTAACCCTGATGAGACAAGGCTATCGGCACATGCAGGTAAGCATCTTGTATATCCAGAGATACCATGTAATCCCCTGGTTCCATGGCCAAAGTTATGGAACGTAATGTTTCCATACGGAACCTTGGGACCCAAATGTATTTGTTTAACATTTTGAGATTGAGGATGGGTCGAAACGACCCATTTGGCTTCTGGACCAAAAATAGGTTGGAGTAAAACCCCTTCCCCCGTTGTTCCGAAGGTACTGGGACAATTACTCCTGACTGAAGCAACTTGTGAACTGCTTCTTGCAGGGCCCTGGCCTTCGTCTCTATGTGAGACAGGCTGGTACAAAAAAACCTTTGAGAAGGCTGCTTTTTGAATGGGAAAACATAACCCCAAGATACCACTCCTTGCACCCAAGCGTCTGTTGTCAACCGCTGCCATATGTGTGCAAACTGAAGAAGACGGCCCCCTACCTTGGAGTCCCCCAAGTGGAGGCCCGCACCGTCAGGCTTATGATTTCTGTTCTGGTTTGGAAGTTGGCCCTCTAGTTGCCCACTGCTTCCTTGTTTTACCAAATTTATTGTGCTGAGTTTGTTTAAACTCATTTTTACATTTTTCTTTACTTGCTACCGAAATGGCCTAAAACCTGAACCCTTAGGCTTAGGAGTATAACTGGCAAGAAATTTAACTTTCTTGGATTCAGCTTCTGACCCAGAATATCTGTCAATTCCTTACCAAAGAGAATGTTCCCAACAAAAGGCAAAGCTTCCAGAACCATTTGGATTCTGAATCAGCTTTCCATGTACGTAGCCAAATTGCTCTGCGAGCAGCTACCGTTAAGGCTGATGCTTTGGGAGCAATCGTACCCATATCCATTGCTGCTTCTTCTAAATATAGCGCAGCCCGTTTCATATGAGCTATATGAGACTCCTGTGCATTCTCTAATTCTTCAGCCCATTCAACTACTGCTTTTGCCATCCAGGCTGAGGCCATAGCAGGCCTTATGACTGCCCCTGACAGAGAAAATAAGATTTTACTTACCGATAAATCTATTTCTCGTAGTCCGTAGTGGATGCTGGGGACTCCGTCAGGACCATGGGGAATAGCGGCTCCGCAGGAGACAGGGCACAAAACTAAAGCTTTAGGATCAGGTGGTGTGTACTGGCTCCTCCCCCTATGACCCTCCTCCAAGCCTCAGTTAGGATACTGTGCCCGGACGAGCGTACACAATAAGGAAGGATATTGAATCCCGGGTAAGACTCATACCAGCCACACCAATCACACCGTATAACTTGTGATCTGAACCCAGTTAACAGTATGCCAAATGTAGGAGCCTCTGAACAGACGGCTCACAACAATAACAACCCGATTTTTTCGTAACAACAACTATGTACAAGTATTGCAGACAATCCGCACTTGGGATGGGCGCCCAGCATCCACTACGGACTACGAGAAATAGATTTATCGGTAAGTAAAATCTTATTTTCTCTGACGTCCTAAGTGGATGCTGGGGACTCCGTCAGGACCATGGGGATTATACCAAAGCTCCCAAACGGGCGGGAGAGTGCGGATGACTCTGCAGCACCGAGTGAGAGAACTCCAGGTCCTCCTCAGCCAGGGTGTGCCCCTGACCAAGTAGCAGCTCGGCAAAGTTGTAAAGCCGAGACCCCTCGGGCAGTCGCCCAAGATGAGCCCACCTTCCTTGTGGAATGGGCATTTATATATTTTGGCTGTGGCAGTCCTGCCACAGAATGTGCAAGCTGAATTGTACTACACATTCAACTAGCAATCGTCTGCTTAGAAGCAAGAGCACCCAGTTTTTTGGGTGCATACAGGATAACAGCAAGTCAGTTTTCCTGACTCCAGCCGTCCTGGAAATCTATATTTTCAGGGCCCTGACAACATCTAGCAACTTGGAGTCCTCCAAGTCTCTAGTAGCCGCAGGTACCCCAATAAGCTGGTTCAGATGAAACGCTGACACCAACTTAGGGAGAAACTGGGGACGAGTCCGCAGCTCTGCCCTGTCCGAATGGACAATCAGATATGGGCTTTTGTGAGACAAAGCCGCCAATTCTGACACTCGCCTGGCCGAGGCCAGGGCCAACATCATGGTCACTTTCCATGTGAGATATTTCAAATCCACAGATTTGAGTGGTTTAAACCAACGTGATTTGAGGAATCCCAGGACTACGTTGAGATCCCACAGTGCCACTGGAGGCACAAAAGGGGGTTGTATATGCAGTACTCCCTTGTCAAATTTCTGGACTTCAGGAACTGAAGCCAATTCTTTCTGGAAGAAAATCGACAGGGCCGAAATTTGAACCTTAATGGACCCCAATTTGAGGCCCATAGACACTCCTGTTTGCAGGAAATGCAGGAATCGACCGAGTTGAAATTTCTTCGTGGGGCCTTCCTGGCCTCACACCACGCAACATATTTTCGCCACATGTGGTGATAATGTTGTGCGGTCACCTCCTTCCTGGCTTTGACCAGGGTAGGAATGACCTCTTCCGGAATGCCTTTTTCCCTTAGGATCCGGCGTTCAACCGCCATGCCGTCAAACGCAGCCGCGGTAAGTCTTGGAACAGACATGGTACTTGCTGAAACAAGTCCCTTCTTATCTGCAGAGGCCCTGAGTCCTCTGTGAGCATCTCTTGAAGTTCCGGGTACCAAGTCCTTCTTGGCCCATCCGGAGCCACGAGTATAGTTCTTACTCCTCTACGTCTTATAATTCTCAGTACCTTTGGTATGAGAAACAGAGGAGGGAACACATACACCGACTGGTACACCCCTGGTGTTACCAGAACGTCCACAGCTATTGCCTGAGGGTCTCTTGACCTGGCGCAATACCTGTCCATTTTTTTTGTTCAGGCGGGACGCCATCATGTCCACCTTTGGTCTTTCCCAACGGTGCACAATCATGTGGAAAAAACTTCTCGATGAAGTCCCCACTCTCCCGGGTGGAGGTCGAGCTGAGGAAGTCTGCTTCCCAGTTGTCCACTCCCGGAATGAAAACTGCTGACAGTGCTATCACATGATTTTCCGCCCAGCGAAGAATCCTTGCAGTTTCTGCCATTGTCCTCCTGCTTCTTGTGCCGCCCTGTCTGTTTACGTGGGCGACTGCCGTGATGTTGTCCCACTGGATCAATACCGGCTGACCTTGAAGCAGAGGTCTTGCTAAGCTTAGAGTATTGTAAATTGCTCTTAGCTCCAGTATATTTATGCGGAGAGATCACACTCCCTGGAAATTTTTTCCCTGTGTGACTGCTCCCCAGCCTTTCAAGCTGGAATCCGTGGTCACCAGGACCCAGTCCTGAATGCATAACTGTGGCCCTTTAGTAGATGAGCACTCTGCAGCCACCACAAAAGAGACACCCTTGTCCTTGGAGACAGGGTTATCCGCTGATGCATCTGAAGATGCGATCCGGACCATTTGTCCAGCAGATCCCACTGAAAAGTTCTTGCGTGAAATCTGCCGAATGGAATCGCTTCGTAAGAAGCCACCATTTTTCCCAGGACCCTTGTGCAATGATGCACTGACACTTTTCCTGGTTTTTGGAGGTTCCTGACTAGCTCGGATAACTCCCTGGCTTTCTCCTCCGGGAGAAACACCTTTTTCTGGACTGTGTCCAGAATCATCCCTAGGGACAGCAGACGTGTCGTCTGAGACAGCTGCGATTTTGGAATATTTAGAATCCACCCGTGCTGTCGTAGAACTACTTGAGATAGTGCTACTCAGACCTCCAACTGTTCTCTGGACCTTGCCCATATCAGGAGATCGTCCAAGTAAGGGATAATTAAGACGCCTTTTCTTCGAAGAAGAATCATCATTTCGGCCATTACCTTGGTAAAGACCCGGGGTGCCGTGGACAATCCAAACGGCAGCGTCTGAAACTGATAGTGACAGTTTTGTACCACGAACCTGAGGTACCCTTTGTGAGAAGGGCAAATTTGGACATGGAGGTAAGCATCCTTGATGTCCAGGGACACCATATAGTCCCCTTCTTCGTGGTTCGCTATCACTGCTCTGAGTGACTCCATTTAGAATAGGTCTCACCGAGCCGTCTGGCTTCAGTACCACAATATAGTGTGGAATAATACCCCTTTACTTGTTGTAGGAGGGGTACTTTGATTATCACCTGCTGGGAATACAGCTTGTGAATTGTTTCCAATACTGCCTCCCTGTCGGAGGTAGACGTTGGTAAAGCAAACTTCAGGAACTTGCGAGGGGGAGACGTCTCGAATTTCCAATCTGTACCCCTGGGATACTACTTGTAGGATCCAGGGGTCCACTTGCGAGTGAGCCCACTGCGTGCTGAAACTCTTGAGACGACCCCCCACCGCACCTGTTTGTACGGCCCCAGCGTCATGCTGAGGACTTGGCAGAAGCGGTGGAAGGCTTCTGTTCCTGGGAATGGGCTGCCTGCTGCAGTCTTCTTCCCTTACCTCTATCCCTGGGCAGATATTATGGGGACGAAAGGACTGAGGCTGAAAAGACTATGTCTTTTTCTGCTGAGATGTGACTTGGGGTAAAAAAGGTGGATTTTCTAGCTGTTGCCGTGGCCACCAGGTCCGATGGACCGACCCCAAATAACTCCTCCCCTTTATACGGCAATACTTCCATGTGCCGTTTGGAATCTGCATCACCTGACCACTGTCGTGTCCATAAACATCGTCTGGCAGATATGGACATCGCACTTACTCTTGATGCCATAGTTTCGCATATATAGAAATGCATCTTTTAAATGCTCTATAGTCAATAAAATACTGTCCCCGTCAAGGGTATCAATATTTCCAGTCAGGGAATCCGACCAAGCCACCCCAGCGCTGCCCATCCAGGCTGAGGCGATCGCTGGTCGCAGTATAACACCAGTATGTGTGTATATACTTTTTAGGATATTTTCCAACCTCCTATCAGTTGGCTCCTTGAGGGCGTCCGTATCTGGAGACGGTAACGCCACTTGTTTTTATAAGCGTGTGAGCGCCTTATCCACCCTAAGGTGTGTTTCCCAACGCGCCATAACTTCTGGCGGGAAAGGGTATACCGCCAATAATTTTCTATCGGGGGAAACCCACGCATCATCACACACTTCATTTAATTTATCTGATTCAGGAAAAACCACATGTAGTTTTTTCACACTCCACATAATACCCTTTTTTGTGGTACTTGTAGTATCAGAAATATGTAACATCTCCTTCATTGCCCTTAACAAGTAACGTGTGGCCCTAAAGGAAAATACGTTTGTTTCTTCACCGTCGACACTGGAGTCAGTGTCTGTATCGACCGACTGAGGTAAAAAGGACGTTTTAACGCCCCTGACGGTGTTTTAGACGCCTGGACAGGTACTAATTGGTTTGCCGGCCGTCTCATGTCGTCAACCGACCTTGCCGCGTGTTGACATTATCACGTAATTCCTTAAATAAGCCATCCATTCCGGTGTCGACTCCCTAGAGAGTGACATCACCATTACCGGCAATTGCTCCGCCTCCTCACCAACATCGTCCTCATACATGTCGACACACAAGTACCGACACACAGCACACACACAGGGAATGCTCTGATAGAGGACAGGACCCCACTAGCCCTTTGGGGAGACAGAGGGAGAGTTTGCCAGCACACACCAAAAACGCTATATTATACAGGGACAACCTTTATGTAAGTGTTTTTCCCTTATAGCATTTTAATATATATATATATACATATCGCCAAATAAGTGCCCCCCCTCTCTGTTTTAACCCTGTTTCTGTAGTGCAGTGCAGGGGAGAGCCTGGGAGCCTTCCCACCAGCATTTCTGTGAGGGAAAATGGCGCTGTGTGCTGAGGAGAATAGGCCCCGCCCCCTTTTCGGCGGGCTTCTTCTCCCGTTTTTCTGAGACCTGGCAGGGGTTAAATACATCCATATAGCCTCCAGGGGCTATATGTGATGTATTTTTAGCCAGAATAAGGTATTATACATTGCTGCCCAGGGCGCCCCCAGCAACGCCCTGCACCCTCCGTGACCGTTGGTGTGAAGTGTGTGACAACAATGGCGCACAGCTGCAGTGCTGTGCGCTACCTTCATGAAGACTGAAAAGCCTTCTGCCGCCGGTTTCTGGACCTTCAATCTTCAGCATCTGCAAGGGGGGTCGGCGGCGCGGCTCCGGGACGAACCCCAGGGTGAGACCTGTGTTCCGACTCCCTCTGGAGCTAATGGTGTCCAGTAGCCTAAGAAGCCAATCCATCCTGCACGCAGATGAGTTGAACTTCTCTCCCCTAAGTCCCTCGATGCAGTGAGCCTGTTGCCAGCAGGACTCACTGAAAATAAGAAACCTAAAAACTTTTTCTAAGCAGCTCCTTAAGAGAGCCACCTAGATTGCACCCTGCTCGGACGGGCACAAAAACCTAACTGAGGCTTGGAGGAGGGTCATAGGGGGAGGAGCCAGTACACACCACCTGATCCTAAAGCTTTAGTTTTGTGCCCTGTCTCCTGCGGAGCCGCTATTCCCCATGGTCCTGACGGAGTCCCCAGCATCCACTTAGGACGTCAGAGAAAATATGTTTTTCAAAAAACCATCCACTCTTCTGTCTGTGACATAATTTAATGATGTTGATGGCAAGGGTAGAATAGATTTTCGCACAAGACGAATGACATGCGCATCTACTCTAGGAGGCACTTTTCTTTTTAAACAGTCCTCAGTTGGAAAAGGGTAGTAAGAATCCCACCTTCTTTGCATTCTATATTTCTTGTTGGGCTTAGCCCAAGGTTCCTCCATAATTTCCGTCAGTTCTTCTGACCCTGGAAACTCAACCCTCACTGTTTTGGGACGTTTAAACACAGGTGCTTTAGTTTTAACTAATGGCTCCACTGAAGCTTCTAGAGACAGAATAGCCTTCATTGCTCCAATCAACTCAGCTATATCTTCTGAGCTGAAACCCTCTATTTGTTCTTCATAAGGTGAAGTAGAGTATATGGAGTCATCATCTGTTGTATCATCCTGTGTAGCCTTTTTGTTAGATGATATATTTACCCTTGGTTTATCAGCTTGTTGACTTGTAGAAGCTGTAGGGATTATATCATAGGATGGGAGCTGCATGTATGGGTTAATCGTGTACCCTATTCCTGCGGTTGGAGCTGCAGGAGCCAACCTGTCAGCTATACTGGATAAAGTCTGTGCAAATAAGGCCCAAGGTGGATCTATTTGTTGTTGAACAGGGATCTGCCTTGCAGTCTGCTGAAATGAAAAACAATTTGCACACAACCCATTATTTCCTAAGGATTGAGTTATTAACCCCACCTTGCAGGATAAACATGTTTTGAGTGTTGGTGTTACTGTTGTAACCTCGTCACCTTTGCCGCTTTTAGACATGATAATTAATCAACTCTTTCACAGTTACTACACAATCTGCGACTGAAAACACTTTATATTGCATAAAAAGTGATAACAATCCGACCCCAACCCAAGCACCAGCATTGAGGTTCAGAAAAAAACACTTACAAACATACTGTATATAAAGTCAGCAATCACACTAGCAGTCCGCCACATGATATTATTAGTCATATGAGCATATTATCAACTACAAACAAATTTCAAGTACGTAGGCGTACATATACTGTTCTCTGTACTATACAGTCATCTTATTGTATTCAGACACAAATCCGGAGAAAAGCACAGCATTGTACCAAACTCATATGCAATAGGCACTAAACTTAACTATTCGTACTAACACAGTAGATAGAAATTTAGTGCTGTATAACCCTTACTCTGTAGAGTGGGATACAGGGAGACTCACCCCACTTCCAGGATCGATCAATACGTTAGCAAACCGCTGAGTGGATCAAGATGCTACTAGTGTACACTGCCGCTACGGTATTTTTATTGGACCCAGATGCTCAGTAAACGTTTTAGTGTATGCAGATGCTCATGTCTCTTAGCGGTATTCTTAGTGTATACAGACGCAGCGGCCCATGCTGCGGCCGAGTCCCCTTGTGGTAGCATCTGAGACGGAAGTGAGGCAATCAGTTCATGGCAGGAGACGCACGGTAACTGGTCATGAACTGGGGGGAGGGGCGACCAGGAGAGCATCTAATTCCCCACCGCTGACATCAACCCTAGGGATCGTGGCCTCAAACTAATCCTGGCGCCTTATGATCCATAAAGCCTAGCGCTAGAGCACCCGTGGTGATGGCGCGCCAGCTACTGTTTGGTAGTCTCCTCCCAAATCAGTGCGGCTGTGTCCGTATTCCTCCTCTAAGCGGAACAGATGCCTTACCTTCTCCCCGTGCTCCGGCAACAGCCTGGTAACGTCTGCTGAACCTGCTAGTAACATCCGACACAGACGCCCATCGAGACAGCACTTGTACCGTGGGTAAGCGTTGTTGCGACCCGGCGGAGAGTTGTTGGAGCGACTCTTTCCAATATGCGTGTAAGACGCTGTTAGGAAAGATCACTCAAAAATGGTAAGACTATAAAAATAAATCAAATTTAAAGCTTAGGGCTGCCAAACACAGGAGCCCTGTGATCTTGGTCAGACTCCTGCCGCACCAAACAAAAAACTGATTTGACTGAGTCAGTGGGCGGGATTATATGGACGAGCCCGGTAAATCCTGGGAGGCCACAAAGCTCGTGATCGATTTGGTGCCAATCCGCTAACACTCCAGCATATCCCAATGTTATACTGTGGATAACCTGTGGACCCAGCCAGAGAAACAAAGAGTCCGATTTTCTGTGACGAGCAGTCCTCATAGATCTTAAAAGCCCTCACAACATCCAAGGCCTTTGAAACAAATGAGGAGTCTGTAGCCACTGGCACCACAATAAGTTGATTGATATGAAAAGCCGAGACAACCTTTGGAAGCAATTGTTGATGCGTCCTGAGTTCCGCCCTATCTTCATGAAAGACCAGATAGGGACTTTTACAGGACAAAGCCCCCAATTCCGACACACGTCGTGCAGAAGCTAAGGCCAACAAAGTGACAGCCTTCCACATGAGAAACTTGACCTCCGCGTCCTGTAAACGCTGGATGTGCTGAACCCCTTTCCAAAAGGTCTGAACCTCAGGGAGGGCAGCCAATTGCTTCTGGAAGAAAATGGATAAAGCCGAAATCTGGACCTTTAGGGACCCCAATCTCAGGCCCATATCCACTCCTGCTTGCAGGAACAGGAGAAACTGTCCAAGTTGAAACTCCACCGCAGGAAACTTCTTGGATTCACACCAAAACACATATTTTTTCCAAATTCGATGGTAATGTTTAGACGTTACTCCCTTCCTAGCCTGTAACAGGGTAGGAATAACCACGCTCGGAATACACTTCCGAGCTAAGATCTGGCGCTCAACCGCCATGCCGTCAAACGTAGCCGTGGTAAGTCTTGGTAAGCGAACACCCCCTGTTTTAGAAAATCCTCCCGAAGAGGTAGAGGCTGTGGATCTTCCAGTAGTAGATCCAGCAGATCCACGTACCAAGACCTCCTTGGCCAGTCCGGAGCAATGAGGATTGCCTGAACCCTTGTTCTTTTTACAAGCTGTAGAACTCTTGGAATGAGAGGAAGTGGAGGGAACACATACACTGACTTGAACACCCACGGTGTCACCAGTGCGTCCACCGCCACTGCTTGTGGGTCTCTCTACCTGGAACAGTACCTCCGTAGCTTCTTGTTGAGGCGGGAGGCCATCATGTCTATGTGAGGTACACCCCACCAACTGGATACCTCCTCAAACACCTCCGGGTGGAGGCCCCACTCTCCTGGATGGAGATCGTGTCTGCTGAGGAAGATCGCTTTCCAGTTGTCTACTTCCGGAATGAAGACTGCTGACATCGCCACTGCGTGCCTTTCTGCCAAGAGGAGGATTCTTGTCACCTCTGACATTGCAGCTCTGCTCTTCGTTCTGCCTTGTCGGTTAATATAGGCCACCGTGGTCACGTTGTCCGACTGCACCTGAACAGCCTGATCCTGCAGAAGGTGTGCTGCTTGAAGAAGACCGTTGTACACGGCACTTAGCTCCAGGATGTTTATAGGAAGAAGGGATTCCTGACTTGACCACCGTCCTTGGAAGGTTTCCCCTTGAGTGACTGCTCCCCAACCTCTGAGACTTGCATCCGTGGTTAGAAAGATCCAGTCCTGAACCCCGTACCTGCGGCTCTCCAGAAGGTGCGGCAGTTGCAGCCACCAGAGGAGTGAAATCCTTGGTTTCGGCAACAGACGTATCCTCTGGTGCATATGTAGGCGAGATCCCGACCACTGGTCCAGGAGATCCATCTGAGAGGACCAAGCATGAAACCTTCCATACTGCAGAGCCTATGGAGGCAACCATCTTCCACAAAAGGTGGATGCACTGATGATCCGATACCCGGGCAGGCTTCAAGACATCCCGGACCATTGACTGTATCACCAACGCTTTCTCCACCGGGAGAAACACCCTCTGCACCTCCGTGTCGAGGATTATCCCCAGGAAAGACAGCCTACTTGTCGGCTCCAGATGAGACTTTGGAAGGTTTAGGATCCAACCGTGCTCCCTGAACAGATGCGTTGCGAGAGCAATGGACCTTAACAACTTCTCCCTGGACGATGCCTTAATGAGCAGGTCGTCCAGATACTGAATTATGTTCACTCCCTGCTTGCGGAGGAGAACCATCATCTCTGCCATCACCTTGGTGAAGACCCTTGGTGCCGTGGAGAGACCGAATGGCAGTGCTTGAAACTGATAGTGATCGTCTAACAGTGCAAACCTGAGATAAGCCTGATGCGGCGACCAAATGGGAATGTGGAGGTACGCATCCTTGATGTCCAGGGACGCCAGAAACTCCCCCTCCCCCAGACCTGAGATCACCGCCCTCAGAGACTCCATTCTGAATTTGAACTCCCTTAGATAAGGGTTTAATGATTTCAAGTTCAAAATTGGCCTGACCAAACCATCTGGCTTCGGTACCACAAAAAGGTTTGAATAGTAACCCTTGTTTCGCTAATGAGGTGGAACCGGAACAAAGGCTTCTGACATTTCCAATATTCGGATAGCTTCCTGTAGAATAGCTCTGTCTGCCAGCAAAGCTGGCAAGCCTGATTTGAAGAATCGGTGAGGTGGAAGAGTTTGAAACTCAAGCCTGTACCCCCGGGACACAATATCCTGCACCCACGGAATCAGGCTGGACGACACCCAGGACGTGGCTGAAATGCCGGAATCTTGCCCCCATCTGACCGACCTCCAGGCTGCGCGGTCCACCGTCATGCTGAGGATTTTGAGGCACCAGAAGCAGACTTCTGGTCCTGGGAACAGGTGCAGTTTTTTTGGATTTAGCACGACCTCCTCTAAAGAAGGTGTTAGAGGGCTTGTTCTTTCTAGTCCTAGCGGGCCAAAAGGACTGTGACGTATTGGGAGAAAAAAGATTTCTTCATAGCCGGTGCAACTGAGGGAAGAAAAGATGACTTACCTGCAGTTGCTGTGGAAATCCACGCATCCAGCACCTCCCCAAAAAGATCTTGACCTGTGACGGACATGGAGGAGATCCCCGCAGCCATGGAACCCAGGTCCTTCATGGATTCTACCATAAATCCCGCATAATCCTGTAAGTTATGTACAAAAAATTCAACGTCACCTGTATCCATCATAGCCAAGCCTTCCAGTAGTGTGCCTGACCACTTTGTTATAGCTTTAGAAATTCATGCATGTCACAGTATCGCCCCTGAAGCCGTGTATATGGACTTGAGCGTAGTTTCAATCTTGCGATCTGGCGGTTCTTTCAACGCGGTAGATCCCGGGACAGGTAAGACCACCTTTTTTGACAGCCTGGAGACAGATGCGTCAACTATAGGCGGGGTCTCCCATTTTTTCCCATCTTCCTCAGGGAAGGGAAAAGCAACCAGAACCCTTTTTGGGATCTGGATTTTTTTATCCAGGTTCACTCAGGATTTTTCAAAAATAGCATTTAATTCTTTAGATGCAGGGAAGGTTAGCAAGGCTTTCTTATTATCAGTGAAGTGAGCCTCCTCAACCTGCTCAGGAGTAGTATCAGCAATATTTAACACATCTCTCATGGCCTCAATCATCAACTGAACACCCTTAGCAAGTGATGCCGCCCCCTTCAACACATCCCTATCACCGTCTGCTGTGTCAGAATCGGTATCCGTGTCATACTGCGTAATTTGGCCAAGAGCACGTTTTTGAGAGTGTACCGCAGGGGGGCCCGAGGGAACAAAACCGGACCATACTGCCATAGCGGACTGTAAAAATAAGATTTTACTTACCAGTAAATCTATTTCTAGTAGTCCGTAGAGGATGCTGGGACTCCGTAAGGACCATGGGGAATAGACGGGCTCCGCAGGAGATAGGGCACTTTAAGAAAGCTTTGGACTCTGGGTGTGCACTGGCTCCTCCCTCTATGCCCCTCCTCCAGACCTCAGTTAGGGAAACTGTGCCCAGAGGAGATGGACAGTACGAGGAAGGATTTTTGTAAATCTAAGGGCGAGATCCATACCAGCCACACCAATCACACCATATAACTTGTGATAAACTTACCCAGTTAACAGTATGAACAACAACATAGCCACGGTTCCACCGAAAAACTATAACATAACCCTTATGTAAGCAATAACTATATACAAGTCTTGCAGAAGAAGTCCGCACTTCGGACGGGCACCCAGCATCCTCTACGGACTACGAGAAAAAGATTTACCGGTAAGTAAAATCTTATTTTCTCTAACGTCCTTGAGGATGCTGGGACTCCGTAAGGACCATGGGGATTATACCAAAGCTCCCAAACGGGCGGGAGAGTGCGGATGACTCTGCAGCACCGATTGAGCAAACAGGAGGTCCTCCTCAGCCAGGGTATCAAACTTATAGAACTTTGCAAAGGTGTTTGTCCCCGACCAAGTAGCTGCTCGGCACAACTGTAATGCCGAGACCCCTCGGGCAGCCGCCCAAGAAGAGCCCACTTTCCTAGTGGAGTGGGCCTTAACCGATTCCGGTAACGGCAATCCTGCCGTAGAATGCGCCTGCTGAATCGTGTTACAGATCCAGCGAGCAATAGTCTGCTTTGAAGCAGGAGCGCCAACCTTGTTGGCCGCATACAGAACGAACAAAGCTTCAGTATTCCTGATTCTAGCCGTTCTGGTCTTCTTCAAAGCCCTGACTACATCCAGGGACTCGGAATCCTCCAAGTCCCGTGTAGCCACAGGCACGACGATAGGTTGGTTCACATGAAAAGATGAGACCACTTTTGGCAGAAAGTGAGGGCGAGTCCTCAACTCTGCCCTATCCACGTGAAAAGCCAAGTATGGGCTTTTATGTGATAAAGCCGCCAATTCGGAAACACGTCTTGCCGAAGCTAACGCCAACAACATGACCACTTTCCACGTGAGGTATTTCAACTCCACAGTTTTGAGTGGTTCAAACCAAGGTGACTTGAGGAAACGTAACACCACGTTAAGATCCCAAGGCGCCACCGGAGGCACAAAAGGAGGCTGAATATGCAGCACTCCCTTCACAAAGGTCTGTACTTCAGGAATAGAGGCCAATTCTCTTTGAAAGAAAATGGATAAGGCCGAAATCTGGACCTTTATGGACCCTAATTTTAGGCCCAAAGTCACTCCTGTTTGAAGGAAGTGAAGTAGACGGCCCAAATGGAACTCCTCCGTAGGAGCAGCTCTGGCCTCACACCAAGAAACATATTTCCGCCATATACGGTGATAATGTTTTAACGTCACGTCTTTCCTAGCCTTGATCAGGGTAGGAATGACTTCCTCCGGAATCCCTTTTTCCGCTAGGATCCGGCGTTCAACCGCCATGCCGACAAACGCAGCCGCGGTAAGTCTTGGAACAAACAGGGCCCCTGCCGCAGCAGGTCCTGCCTTAGAGGAAGAGGCCACGGATCCCCTGCGAGCAACTCTTGCAGCTCCGGATACCAAGTCCTCCGTGGCCAATCCGGAACAATGAGTATTGTTCTGACCCTGCTTCTTCGTATTAATCTCAACACCTTGGGTATGAGAGGAAGAGGAGGAAACACATAGACCGATCTGAACACCCAAGGTGTCACCAGAGCGTCTACCGCTACCGCCTGAGGGTCCCTTGACGTGGCGCAATACCGCTTTAGCTTTTTGTTGAGACGGGATGCCATCATGTCGATTTGAGGCAGTCCCCGACGATCCGTGATCTGTGCGAAGACTTCTTGATGAAGTCCCCACTCTCCCGGATGCAGGTCGTGCCTGCTGAGGAAGTCCGCCTCCCAGTTGTCCACCCCGGGATGAACACCGCTGATAGCGCGCTTACATGGCCTTCCGCCCAGCATAGAATCCTGGTCGCTTCTGCCATGGCCATTCTGCTCCTTGTTCCGCCTTGGCGGTTTATATGAGCCACTGCGGTGACATTGTCTGACTGAATCAGAACCGGTTTTCTCCGAAGCAATTCCTCCGCTTGACGCAGGGCGTTGTATATGGCCCTCAACTCCAGGATGTTGATGTGGAGACAAGACTCTAGGCTTGACCAGAGACCTTGGAAATTTCTTCCCAGTGTCACTGCTCCCCAGCCTCGGAGGCTTGCGTCCGTGGTCACCAGGACCCAGTCCTGAATGCCGAACCTGCGACCTTCTAGTTGGTGAGCACTGTTCAGCCACCACAGGAGAGATACCCTGGTCCTGGGAGACAGGGTGATCCTTTGATGATCCTTTGATGCATTTGGGTGATCCTTTGACCCAGACCACTTGTCCAAGAGGTCCCATTGAAAAGTCCTCGCATGGAACCTGCCGAAAGGGATGGCCTCGTAGGAAGCCACCATCTTCCCCAGGACCCGCGTGCAATGATGCACTGAAACCTTTCTTGGTTTTAATAGGTTCCTGACCATGGCTATGAGTTCCTGAACCTTTTCGATCGGAAGAAAAACCTTTTTCTGGTCTGTGTCTAGAATCAGCCCCAAAAAGGTCAGACGCGTTGTAGGGACTGGCTGGGACTTCGGTATATTGAGAATCCAGCCGTGTATCTGCAACGTCTTCATGGACAGAGACGCGCTGTCCAGCAACCTCTCCCGAGATCTCGCTTTTATGAGGAGATCGTCCAAGTATGGGATTATTGTGACCCCCTGCCTGCGCAGGAGCACCATCATTTCCGCCATTACCTTGGTGAAAATTCTCGGGGCCGTGGAAAGCCCAAACGGCAACGTCTGAAATTGGTAGTGACAGTACTGCACTGCAAATCTCAGGAACGCCTGATGCGGGGGGAATATTGGAACATGAAGGTAAGCATCCTTTATGTCCAGGGACACCATCCAATCCCCCCCCTCCAGGCTGGCGATGACCGCCCTGAGTGATTCCATTTTGAACTTGAACCTCTTCAAGTACAGGTTCACAGATTTCAGGTATAAAATGGGTCTGACCGAACCGTCCGGTTTCGGGACCACAAACAGGGTTGAGTAATATCCCTCTCCTTGCTGGAGATGAGGAACTGTGACAATCACCTGTTGAATATACAATTTTTGGATTGCTGCCAACACTAGCTCCCTCTCTGACGGGGAAGCCGGCAGAGCCGATTTGAAAAATCGGCGAGGAGGCAAGTCTTCGAATTCCAGCCTGTATCCCTGAGAAACAATCTCTAATGCCCAGGGATCCACCTGCGAGTGAACCCAGACGTGGCTGAAAAACCGAAGACGAGCCCCCCCCAGATCTGCCTCCCCTCGGAAAGCCCCAGCGTCATGCGGTGGACTTTGCAGACGCAGGGGAGGACTTCTGCTCTTGGGAACTAGCTGTGTGCAGCTTTTTTCCCCTGCCTTTCCCTCTGGCAACAAAGGATGATCCAAGTACCTTCTTGTTTTTATTGGAACGAAAGGACTGCATTTGATAATGAGGTGCCTTTTTTTGTATGCTGCGGGGGGACATAAGGTAAGAAATTTGACTTACCAGCCGTAGCCGTAGAGACAAGATTCGAGAGGCCGTCTCCAAACAACTCCACCCCTTTGTAAGGCAAGGACTCCATATGCCGCTTTGAATCGGCATCTCCCGTCCACTGTCGGGTCCACAAGAGCCGCCTAACAGAAATAGACATAGCATTTATTCTGGAGCTTAATAAACAAATGTCTCTCTGAGCATCCCTCATATACAAGGCAGCATCTCTGATATGCTCTATGGTCATTTGAATGGCGTCCCTATCTAAGGTGTCAATTTCCGTAGATAAGGAATCTGCCCATGCCACAACCGCAATACAAACCCAGGCTGACGCCATAGCCGGTCGAGCAATAGTACCGGAATGATTGTAAATGTGCTTTAAGGTAATTTCCTGCCTGCGATCAGCAGGATCCTTGAGGGAAGCCGTATCCTGAGAAGGCAGTGCCACCTTTTTGGACAAACGTGTCAGCGCCTTGTCAACTTTTGGCGAAGATTCCCAGCGTATCCTATCAGTTTGTGGAAAAGGATACACCATGAGAATCCTTTTGGGAACTTGTGGTCTCCTATCCGGAGATTCCCAAGCCTTTTCGCACAAGTCACTTAATTCAAATGAGGATGGAAAAGTGACTTCAGGCTTTTTCCCTTTATACATGTGTACCCTCGTGTCAGGGACAGGGGGTTCCTCAGTAATATGCAAAACCTCTTTAATGGCAATAATCATGTACCGTATACCCTTAGCCACCTTCGGCTGTAATTTTGCATCTTCATAGTCGACACTAGAGTCAGTATCTGTGTCGGTATCTGTGTCATCGATCTGGGATATGGTGCGCTTCTGAGACTCCGAAGGACCTGGCGCCCCAGGGACAGGCATGGACTGGCTACCTGACTGATCCCTAGCTTCTGTCTTGTCTAATCTTTTATGCAATAGATTGACATTTGCATTCAAGACATTCAGCATATCCACCCATTCCGGTGTCGGCGTTGCCGACGGCGACCTGACATTCAAGCACTCCCCCTCTACATTAAGCGAGCCTTCGTCAAACATGTCGACACACGCGTACCGACACACTTCACACACACACAGGGAACCCCTTTCCTGAAGACAGTATCCCTGTCAAGGCCCTTTGGAGAGACAGAGAGTATGCCAGCACACACCCCAGCGCAATAACCCTGGAGACCAACACAAAATGTTTTTCCCCAGCAGCGCTGTATAATATGTAAACCGCCAATTGTGTGCCCACCGACTCTCTTTTAAGCACCCTTTCACCGTGTGTAAGCAGAGGAGAGTCCGGGGAGCTTCCTCTCAGCAGTGCTGTGGAGAGAAAATGGCGCTGGTGAGTGCTGAGGGAGAAGCCCCGCCCCCTCGGCGGCGGGCTTCTGTCCCGCTCAAACTTAGTAAAATATGGCGGGGGCTCTTTTATATACATGTACAGAGCCCACCTGCACATGTATATAGTCTTTTTGCCATGCAGAGGTTTATATGGCTGCCCAGGGCGCCCCCCCCCCCCTGCGCCCTGCACCCTTACTGTGACCGGAGTATGTGAGGTGTATGGGAGCAATGACGCACAGCTGCAGTGCTGTGCGTTACCTCAGTGAAGCTGAAGGCTTCTGCCGCCTGACGTCTTCTGTACTTCTAGCTCTGTGAGGAGAACGGCGGCGCGGCTCCGGGGGTGGACGCCCAGTAAGAACCTGCGTTCACCCCCTCTGGAGCTAATGGTGTCCAGTAGCCGAGGAAGCAGAGCCTATCTTTGACAAGAAGGTCTGCTCCTCTCTCCTCAGTCCCTCGATGCAGGGAGCCTGTTGCCAGCAGTGCTCCCTGTGAAAAAGTAGTAAAAGGTAGAAAAAAAAAAAAAAATCAAACAAAAATGCTTCTAGGCAGTGAACTCTGGAGAGCTCTCTGCAGTGCACCCATCTTGCTCTGGGCACAGTGTAAAACTGAGGTCTGGAGGAGGGGCATAGAGGGAGGAGCCGGTGCACACCCAGAGTCCAAAGCTTTCTTAAAGTGCCCTATCTCCTGCGGAGCCCGTCTATTCCCCATGGTCCTTAAAGAGTCCCAGCATCCTCAAGGACGTTAGAGAAACCTGAGTTGCATTCTCAATCTGTGCAACCCTCAGAAATCTGAGTAATAATAACCTTTAAGAGAGGATAACCACTCCGGTTCCCTAGCCGGGATATGTGCTACAAGAGTGCAATCCTGATTACATGGAATGGGATCTTCCTGAGAAGATATATCCTCTGCAGCATATGATACAGAGTCTCTAGACATGGCTGCTTGCAATCCCCACACACCCCACATAAACACAGGGTAAGGGCAGACAGAGTTTCCACCCCAAGAATGGCAGAGACACAGATATTGGAGCCAACCCACACACAGCGCTTATGAGGTACAGGGAATCCACAGTATACACACTGCCTCCCCCCCCCCCTTCTGCAACCCCTTGGTACCGTACAGATAGTTGGAGTTGGTGTGGAGGGACAGCGCTCAAGACTGCAAGCAGAGAAATGGTGCTGAACGCTACTGGGTCCGCTCTGAGAAGCTCCGCCCCCTGAAGATGGCGCGTCTTCCCGCTGTTCACATGGAATATACTTGCCTGAGGTATATGCTGACAGAGATCCGGGGACCCTGACAAGCTTGCTGACCAGTTCAGAGTGTAGGCGCTGGCTCAGGGCGCCCCGCACAGCACCACAGTGTGCTTCTGAGCTCCGGAGCACGGTTAATACCGCGCTCCCTGCCCTCTTGCCGCCATCTTCATACCGGCTCTCTGCTTGCCAGGTGGGCCGGTGACTAACTCGCCACCTACCTTCTGGCTCTGTAAGGGGGTGAGGGCATGCTGCTGGGGTGAGCGATCCCCTGTGGTGGCGAACGTTCGATCCCCTCAGAAGCTCAGTGTCCTGTCAGCGGAGTAAGTGGCACAGACCCCGCAGGGCGGACACTACTCCCTCCGCCCCCTTAGTCCCACGAAGCAGGGAGGCTGTTGCCAGCAGCCCCCCTGTGCCTAACTCTAATAAAAATAACAAAACTAAAAGAACTCCTATGGAACTACCTTAGCTGTGAACGGCTCCTCCGGGCACATTTTCTAAATGGAGTCTGGTAGGAGGGGCAGAGAGGGAGGAGCCAGCCCACACTGTTAAACTCTTAAAGTGCCAATGGCTCCTGGTGGACCCGTCTATACCCCATGGTATTAATATGGAGCCCGGCATCCTCTAGGACGTAAGAGAAACAGCTGTTTCTACCGGAAACACACAGGTTTCACTGAACCTGTTTGTTTTCGGGAGGTCAGCATATTTTTTTATTTTTTTATTTTTTTTTACGGGCGATCCATATTGGATACATTTTTTATGACACATCAGAAAAAAGTCAGAAAAATGTTTGTTTTTAGGACCCGATGTTAATTCACCGGTAATTGGATATCCCCCTTAGTCTAAAAGCTGCTTATCAAATAATATTTTCGAAATGAGATCTATAAATAACATCCAAAATTGAGCATTATCCAGACCTTAGTTTAGGGCATACTTTATATATATTTAAATAACCAAGGTCTGATTTGCTCTGCATGGCAACATGCTAACAAAAAAAAAAAACAATAAGTAGATTTTAGCAGTGAATTTATATGCTCTTTGATGCCATCAAAGTGATATTGCAATGACAAGAATGCCATCTTGTTGCAGCAAACACCCGTGATGGGTATGGGTCATTTGGTCGACTCAACTTAGGTCGACTGTCATTAGGTCGACATGCATTAGGTCAACATGGATAATATGTCGAAATGGTCATTAGGTTGACATGTACTAGGTCGACGGGTCAAAGGGTCGACATGGGTTTTTGGACTTTTTTTGGTGTCGATTGCCTGACCAAGCTGGTAAGTAAACATCGCTATACAACAATGGACTAACCTTCTGGATACACTGTGTGAAAATATTGTGCTCACTCTATGACAAGATCTTAGGAAGAGGGCTAAAGAGGATATTACTATGTTTGTTTAGTAGGGTGGAATGTTACCCATTTGTGGGCAAATACATACCCAGGTTTTCTTACTGTCCACCACTGATCTACACAGCTAGTGCAATGTTTTCATTAAATTTAAAACATTTACTTTTTATGAAGCTCTGGATTGTCCAGCAGATTCTGCTTAGTGGCTGACGAGTTTGTTGCAGAGTCATTCTCACTCTTTTCATACTGTGAAACAAAAAGAAAAATATATGCAATGAAAATGTAATACATGGAAACAAACAAATGCTCCTAAATAAGCAAACAGAATCTGCCACTAACATTCTTCCGAAGCTTAGATGCCACTTCATTATTTCCTATTCTTACAACAGAGGTGTTTAACACAATAACAGACCGCATTCACTAGCATGACATCACATTTTGCTTCTTATTGTAATGATTACAACACAGCAACAATGTCACATAGTCAACGTCTGAAACCAATAATGAGCAATCGTTTGTGTACATTGACCGCAGGAAAAAGAAGTGGTCAATCACTTAACTTTGATTAAACCGACCTACCTGTTCCATGTGCTTTTTTCTTTCAGAATCCAGTGATCTGACGCGTTGGCGTAAAGATAGAATCTCCTTATCTAGTCGATCATTATGTTCTTTAGCTCTTTGCAATTCAACAGAATCTGCAAAACAGTATTTACTTTAAAAAGTGCAACTTTAATCTCCAGGTGTAGAAATATTACACTTTGTAAAGTATACAGTTTATTAAACATTACACACAAAAGTAGAGCGTTATGAAGCACACTAATTTTAAAAGAAATTAACATGATCTGAAGTTTCCCTATATTCCCTTTTGGTCCCAAACGAGGAAAAACAGTTGTAAGACCATATCTTTATTTACTATGAGAATCTGGGTTCTTCTGGAGTAGAAATATAGGAATTGAGTTAAAAATTATAAGTGGAAAGAAGTGAACACTACAAGAAGACTGGTATACATTGAAGCCCCAAACATATTTTCTGTAAAATGTAATTTATTATCCCCCACTCATCAGCAAGTTAGTATACCGGTCACGGATTTAAGCTGTGTAAATAACTCCCTCACTGTAATATAATATAGAAATGCACACAAATATACACATTTAAGAATAATTATAGATATAGTATAAAAATGGGGCTCTAATACCCATTATATTCATAAATAAATCAATTTATTTCATTAAATATGATACAAATAAAGAAATTTGTACAAGTCAAAAATCTATTAAAAGAAAGCCCCGCCTCCAATAATATACAGTGCATCCGGAAAGTATTCACAGCGCTTCACTTTTTCCACATTTTGTTGTGTTACAGCCTTATTCCAAAAAAAATTTTCCTCAAAATTCTACACACAATGGGGGTAATTCTGAGTTGATCGCAGCAGCAAGTTTGTTAGCAATTGGGCAAAACCATGTGCACTGCAGGGAGGGCAGATATAACATGTGCAGAGACAGTTAGATTTGGGTGGGTTATTTTGTTTCTGTGCAGGGTAAATACTGGCTGCTTTATTTTTACACTGCATTTTAGATTGCAGATTGAACACACCCCACCCAAATCTAACTCTCTCTGCACATGTTATATCTGCCCCCCCCCTGCAGTGCACATGGTTTTGCCTAACTGCTAACAAAATTGCTGCTGTGATCAACTCAGAATTAGGCCCAATACCCCATAATGACAACGTGAAAAAAATTTCTTGAGATTTTTGCAAATTTATTAAACATTTAAAAAAAATATAAGAAATCACATGTACATAAGTATTCACAGCCTTTGCCATGAATCTCAAAATTGAGCTCAGGTGCATCCTGTTTCCACTGATCATCCTTGAGATGTTCCTATAGCTTAATTGGAGTCCACCTGTGGTAAATTCAGTTGATTGGACATGGTTTGGAAAGGCACACACCTGTCTATACAAGCTCCCACACTTGACAGTGCATGTCTCAGCACAAACCAAGCATGAAGTCAAAGGAATTGTCGGAAGACCTCTGAGACAGGACTATCTCGAGGCACAAATCTGGGGAAGGGTACAGAAAAAGATCTGCTGATTTGAAGGTCCCAATGAGCACAATGGCCTCCATCATCCGTAAATGGAAAAAGTTCGGACCACCAGGACTATTCCTAGAGCTGGCCGGCCGTTTAAACTGAGCGATCGAAGGAGAAGGACCCTAGTCAGGGAGGTGACCAAGAACCCGATGGTCACTCTGTAAGAGCTACAGCATTCCTCTGTGGAGAGAGAAGAACCTTCCAGAAGGACAACCATCTCTGCAGCAATCCACCAATCAGGCCTGTATGGTAGAGTGGCCAGATGGAAGCCACTCCATAGTAAAAAGCACATAGCAGCCCGTCTGGAGTTTGCCAAAATGCACCTGAAGGACTCTCAGACCATGAGAAACAAAATTCTCTGGTCTGATGAGACAAAGATTGAACTCTTTGGCGTGAATGCCTGGCGTCATGTTTGGAGGAAACCAGGCACTGCTCATCACCAGGCCAATACCATCTCTACAGTGAAGCATGGTGGTGGCAGCATCATGGTGGTGGCAGCATCATGCTGTGGGGATGTTTTTCAGCGGCAGGAACTGGGAGACTAGTAAGGATAGGGGTAAAGATAATTGCAGCAATGTACAGACACATCCTGGATGAAAATCTGCTCCAGATCACTCTTGACCTCCGACACGGGCGACGGTTCATCTTTCAGCAGGACAACAACCCTAAGCACACAGCCAAGATATCAAAGGATTGGCTTCAGGACAACTCTGTGAATGTCCTTGAGTGGCCCAGCCAGAGCCCAGACTTGAATCCGATTGAACATCTCTGGAAAGATCTGAAAATGGCTGTGCACCGACACTTCCCATCCAACCTGATGGAGCTTGAGAGGCGCTGCAAAGAGGAATGGGCGAAACTGCCCAAAGATAGGTGTGCCAATCTTGTGGCATCATATTCAAAAAGACTTGAGGCTGTGATTGCTGCCAAAGGTGCATCCCAAAGTATTGAGCAAAAGCTGTGAATACTTATGTACATGCGATTTCTTATTTTTTTATTTGTAATAAATTTGCTAATTTTTTTCACATTCCCATTATGGGGTATTGTGTGTAGAATTTTGAGGGGGGGGGGGGATTAAATTTATTCCGCTTTGGAATAAAGCTGTAACATAACAAAATGTGGAAAAGATATATAGATCTCTATATCAATTGAAACAACACGAACATATTAGTATATATGAATATAAAACAGAATATATGTGTATAGGCGCCCCTTATAACGAAGATGAAAATAACTTAAAGGTGTTATGGGTAAAACACTTTTTTAATATCACAAATACAACATACACAATTATATAGCAGAAAAAATAACAGAGAAAATTTAAGTGATCCCAGGTTAGGAAGTCTCTCACCCGCCAAAGGATTTGGGGTGGGCAAATGCTTTAGCAAAGCAATAAGGTCCCGGTATAGCAACACGGCACCACCGCAAAGAGCTAATACCTTGAAGGGGAGTAGGGAACTCAGCAGCAAAATCCGTGGTAAAAGATGTCCATATCGTCCAAACGCGATAATCTCCTTTTTCAAGCTTGGATAATATGGATCCATCCAGACCAAATATTTATACCCCTTCTAATTGGAGCAATCACAGCAATTACCGCTTATGTGCCTCTGGATTCGTCAACCGGAAGTGGCGCATGCGTTCCACCATTAGATAAGCCTGATAAGGCGGCTATATCGGTATGTGAAGGTACGCATCCTTGATATCCAGTGATACCAGGAATTCCCCTTCTTCCAGGCCAGAAACCACCGGTTCCATCTGTGTGCCAAGTGATGTACTTCCGGCAATCGCGAGTGTCGGTTAACGCAGCTTGTATACCTCTAGTTGTTAGTAACAGTCTTTAATAGTAACGGCCACCATCTTTGATTGGACCAGCTGGGTTTTTCAACACAGGATTCCCCATTTCCATAATATTTAACATAATAAAATATATAAATATTTAACACAGAGACATTAAAATCAATATTCCATTATTGCACATACCCTAGTTACATGCTGGTGATTAACAATCAATTATTGCACAAACCCCAGAGGGTTTGATATTGCGATCAAATTAGCAAAGTGTGAAATATCCACAATTTACAATTATAAAACACTAGCCATAATGGGTTTGAATAAAGACTTCAAATAAAATTTTTTTTTTTTTTTTTTTTTTATGATGAAGCTAGGGTTTGCGCATATAATTTATTGTTAATTACCAGAATGTAAATAGGGTTTGTGAAACGCAAGCAGTGAGTGGCTAATTCCGGTCTCGGGCGGAAGAGCGTGGAGATGGATCCGGATAGTTTACAGATGGAATAACTGGTGTATTGGCAGTAGAAGTTGTGTAACACCAACACTGGGCCTTTGGGAATGGAACATAAGAGGTTTATGTATGGACCAAATAGCAAGTAGGAATTCTATGTCTGGAATTAGGTTTTACTTTTAACTGGGTAATTGATGCCTTGAAAACTTTTAAAGAAGGGACGGATTGGTGCAGACCTGTGTAGTTACATAGTTGTTTAGATTGAAAAATGACAATTGAGTCAGACATTACAACTTTCTCTGGCAGAGTGAATTCCATAATCTTACTGCCCGCACTGTGAAGAAACCCTTCCTACGGTCTGTGTTAAACTTCCTCTCCTCTAACCTTAGAGGGTGACCACGTGTCCTGTGTACGGATCTCTCGATAACTAAGCCGCCTGAAAGTTCCTTATATTGTCCCTTGATGTATTTGAAGATATTAATCATGTCCCCACTTAGACGCCTTTTTTCTAGTGTAAACATATCCAACCTAAATAGCCTTTCCTCATAATCCAATGACTCCAAGCCTTTAATCAATTTTGTAGCTCTTCTCTGGACCTTATCTAGTTCTACTATATCTTTTTTATAGTGAGGAGCCCAGAACTGTATTAAGTATTCCAGATGGGGACGTAGCAATGATTTATACAGTGGCAGGATTACACTTCCATCCCTAGTCTCTATTTCCCTTTTTATGCATGCTAACACCCTGATGGCCTTAACTGCAGCATCCTAACTTTGCTAACTACTGCCAAGTCTACTGTCAATGATCACCCCCAAATCCTTCTTCATTACTGATTTTCCAAGAATTACCCCATTCAATGTATAGATTGCCTGTTTG